>NC_030382.2:48071092-48689002 GCF_001625215.2 Daucus carota subsp. sativus
AAAAGGCTACCGTCTTGTCTCCGTCGCAGAATCTCCCGACGGTGGCCTTGTTGGCCACCTCCAAGTCAAGCAGAAGAACAACATATATGGCCCCGACATTCCCCTTCTACAGCTCTATGTCAAGTAAGTTTTCTTGAACCTCTGTTAAGTAAATATGTGTCATGTTGCACTATACATTTTTAGTTCCGCTAATTACCTTGTCTTAAAATTACAAATGTGTCGTCAATGAGCATGTGGTAATCACTAAATTTTATCAATTTAACTTATTTCAATTAGTTTATATTTTTTGATAATAGTGAACCCTTACGTAAAAAAAACACCACAATCAAAATAAGCGAAATATATACTCCATCTGTCCTATTTGATTTTATACGTTTCTTTTCAACTGCTTGACACGCATCTCAATACTCTTATAAGATATAGTTTTGTAACTTATTTTTGAGATTTTCCTTTTCTGAATAAAAATTTAACATCCAAATTTTAATTCAGAAAAAAAAAATAAAAAAAAATTGCACAACTACATTTTACAGGAGTATTAAAGTCCGTGCCGCTTTCGCGTCCCCACCGTATACTCCCGAGGGAGGGAATATGATTTAGCACTTAATATGTCCATGTACACACACAACAAACCCATATTACAATATTTATATCACGGTATTACTACACATCACCGGTGAAAATAGTACAATGTCCAAACCAACAGTATTACAAATCACATCACAGTATAACACTTTGGACAAATCCTAGTAAGATTCATACGAAATATAGTAGTGTGGAAAGTCTTTAAACAAAAATTGAATGTATGTTCTGCAAACTGTGACTGCTAAATGCTTTATGATTTTTTTTGCAGGCATGAGACTGATGGGCGTTTGAGGGTCCATATAACAGATGCAGAAAAGGAGAGATGGGAAATTCCATACAATCTCATACCCAGAGCTCAACCACCCACATTAAAGCAAAGCATTACTAGTAAATCAACAAATGAGCCCATAACAGTGTCAGAATACTCCAGCAGTGGCCTAATATTTAGTTACACCACGGACCCGTTTGGTTTCGCGGTCAAAAGAAAGTCAAACGGTCAAACCCTTTTTAACTCCACATCCGATGGATCCGACCCGTTTGGCAACCTGGTTTTTAAGGACCAGTACATAGAAATATCAACCAAGTTGCCAAAAGATGCTTCACTGTATGGTCTGGGAGAAAACACACAGCCCCACGGCATTAAACTCTTCCCAAACGACCCCTACACTCTTTACACAACGGACATCTCGGCTATTAATTTGAATGCTGACCTGTACGGGTCACACCCGGTTTATATGGACCTGAGAAATGTGGGGGGTGACGTAAATGCCCATGCAGTGCTGTTGCTGAATAGTAATGGGATGGATGTGGTGTATAGGGGAAGCTCGTTGACGTATAAAGTGATTGGGGGTGTTTTGGACTTTTACTTCTTCTCGGGACCCACGCCACTTGCTGTTGTCGATCAGTATACCGAGTTTGTAGGACGCCCTGCTCCCATGCCTTACTGGTCGCTTGGTAACGTTCGCAACTCATAATCTCGATTTATTTCTTGTTCTTTTTAGCGTATTTACACATAATTATTCGAGGCTAAAATGTGAGTTTAATGGTAGTGGTTTCACCTAATCTTATTAAAAATTTATAAGGTACAAAGTGTTGTTAAAGTCCAATGTAGGTCAGTTGTTTCTGCAAGTAACATTTATGTCATGTTCAGTGTAGTAGAATCTGTGCTGTCATGTTTACGCAAGTGCTTGTGAAATTTGGAAATCACAACTTAGATGTATTGGTAAGAAATGCTCCTTTGCTACGTAGTTTGTAACCAAACCAAATCTCAGTTTAGATAATAAATGGATATATGGGTATGTCATGCGGGGATAAAATGTACGAAAACCTTACTATTGCCCCTGCTTGTAGCTGGGGTTAACACTAGGTTGGAATAAAGAAAAATCTGGTGTTATATTGTAAAAACTTGTAGATGTAAGATTTCTGATTTGTCTGAACAAATTTATGCTCAGTAGCTCCCATGTTTCTTTCTCAATCTCGAAAAACAACTATTGTACTGGAGATCCTCTTTCTTTACCTTCAATTTTTTAATGTTCAAATGATCCTGTAAGGACAACAACAAAGATGTTTTCACAACTCCTTTTTTGATTTATCAATTTTCTAATCAACAACATTAAAAAACCAAAGATACTCCATCAATCAATCTATTGATTTTTTCTAGAAGAGGGGGTGGACATGGGCCCATTGACCCAAGGAAATGCGGAAAAGATAAAGGAATGAAACATGGGGTTGTGAAGGATCCACCCACCCAAAAACAAGAAATAATGGACTATATAATTTTATATACTATGTAGCTTTGAACCTGTATGTTCCATGAAATGCTGTTGTTGTCTCATTACTAGTTTACTTGTACTCATACATGATACAACCATCAGTCTGCTAACACAATCTTCTAATATAAATTTACAATTATATAGTGAATCTTGCCGAGTAGTTTAATATGTCGTTTAAACAGCAGAAATTTGACATCCTCACTCAGTTGCTCTCTCTATATGAACACTACCTTGTATTTTGGCCGGCCATATGACTATATATAAGTGGTCAATTTCAGTTTGTCGGTGACTAGTGTGGGCTTCCAGCCATATAAATATGAATAATGAATGTGTAGGTACTGCCATCCCTCCCCTTTAAAGAAACAAGAAACAAGAAACACTTCTTACCAGTAATGTGGACCTTATGTTGTGTGTACATCTAAAATAATTGCAATGACTCCTGCTGTATGAACTAACTATGTCAATGTCGAGACCTCCATATCTAAAACATCAGCAGGAATAAATTTCTTTTCTTACCGAGATTTGCAAAATTATATTAGAATGAAATATGTATATACTGTTCGTGGAAGGGTGCGTCGTGACTTCTGGGATCAGTCCTGCTCATCACTTAATTTATAATTAGAGATATAATCAATAGTCATGGAAACATGTTTTCTTAATAATGTTTTCATCCTCAATCTTTATTCCCGGTTGGAATAATCTTAAATTTATTTATTATTATTATTTGTTTAGTTATTTATTTTGAGGATTAATTTTAGATTGAAGCAGTTGGATGTTTGTTGGAGTCCTAGAGAATTTGTAGAACGTACGGAGTCTATTTGAGTCTATCTTGTTTTAGGAGATTTATTTGGAGTAGTAGAGTACTGTTAGAAGTCAAATACGTTTGTTTTAAATATAGCATGTAATCTCTTTTTAGAAAAACAAGAATTAATAAAATCAGTTTTATATTCTACATTCCCAACTTCCAGTGTGTTATTTGAAAATGGTTTTGATATTCTAGAATTTCTGGATGTACATGCACCTATAAATTTTAGACTGCCAAGTATCAGGTCGTAAAAAGTTAATGAATCTACTATTTTGGTTTCCACTTCTTCTTGAATGGTGTCATAATGGCGGCACTGCATCTAACTTTCGGCTTTTTCCGGAACTGCAAAGATATAAAACAATAACAAAGCAGATCAACTTAAAGTATTACAATAATTAATATATTCTCTTTTGTATATTTCTGGTTGCACGTACTCATGAACACTAAAACAGTATAAAATTGACTCAGGCCTCTTTCACTTCTCCATTCTACAGGATTTCACCAATGCAGATGGGGTTACCACAACTTGTCTGTAGTTGAAGACGTTGTTGAGAGCTACAAGAAGGCCAAAATTCCTCTTGATGTCATCTGGAATGATGACGATCATATGGATGGGCACAAAGACTTCACCCTCAACGCAAAGAACTACCCTCGGCCAAAGCTATTGGCCTTCCTTGATAAAATTCATAAACAAGGGATGAAGTATATTGTTATCATTGATCCTGGAATTGGTGTTAATTCTAGTTATGGTGTCTACCAGAGAGGTCTGGCTAATGATGTATTCATCAAATATCATGGCAAACCTTTCCTCGCTCAAGTTTGGCCTGGAGCTGTCAACTTTCCTGATTATCTGAACCCCAAAACAGTTTCATGGTGGGCTGATGAAGTTAAACGGTTTCATGAACTTGTACCAGTTGATGGCTTGTGGATTGACATGAATGAAGCTTCAAATTTCTGTAATGGTTTGTGCACTATACCGGTGGGAAGAATATGTCCCAATGGAACTGGACCTGGTTGGATCTGCTGCTTGGACTGCAAGAACATTACAAACACAAAATGGGATGATCCCCCTTACAAAATTAATGCTTCTGGATTGCAGGTTCCAATAGGTTACAAGACCATAGCAACCAGTGCAACTCACTACAACGGAGTCTTGGAGTATGATGCACATAGTCTATATGGTTTCTCTCAGTCTGTTGCCACTCACAAGGCACTTCAAGGACTTCAGGGCAAGCGTCCATTTATATTATCACGTTCCACTTTTGTTGGTTCAGGCAAGTATGCTGCTCATTGGACTGGTGATAACAAGGGCACTTGGAATGACCTCAAGTACTCAATTTCTACCATGTTGAATTTTGGGATCTTTGGGGTTCCAATGGTTGGCTCAGATATATGTGGATTCTATCCAGCTCCCACTGAAGAGCTCTGCAACCGCTGGATTGAACTTGGTGCTTTCTATCCTTTCTCTAGAGATCATGCAAATTTCTATTCCCCAAGACAGGAGCTTTATCAGTGGAAGTCTGTGGCTGTTTCTGCTAGGAATGCTTTAGGAATGAGGTATAAGCTCCTTCCATACCTATACACATTGGCGTATGAAGCACATATTAGTGGTGCTCCCATTGCTAGGCCTCTCTTCTTCTCTTTTCCCAATTTTACAAGGTCATATGGCTTGAGTACACAGTTCTTGTTAGGAAAGAGTCTAATGGTATCTCCGGTTCTAGACAAGGCCAAGACAAAGGTCCATGCTCTTTTTGCTCCAGGTACTTGGTATAGTTTGTTTGACATGACACAAGTAATTGTTGTCAAAGAAGGCCATTATCGCGCCCTTGATGCTCCCTTGCATGTTATCAATGTTCATCTGTATCAGAACACTATTCTCCCAATGCAGCAAGGCGGACTAAGATCTAAAGAAGCACGAATGACACCTTTTAGCCTCGTAGTGACCTTTCCTTTAGGTGCTAGTGATGGAGAAGCCAAAGGAAACCTGTACCTCGACGATGATGAACTTCCGGAGATGAAACTTGGAAATGGTTACTCTACGTATGTTGATTTTTACGCAACTGTAAGCAAAGGAAAGGTGAAGGTGTGGTCAGGTGTTCAAGAGAGCAAGTTCGCATTGGAGAAGGGCTGGTATGTCGAGAAAGTTACTGTCTTGGGATTAAACGGCATTGGAGCTGAACTTGAGGTCGAAGTCGATGGAATTGCAGCTGTTGATACTTCTAACGTGGAGTTCACTGCAACAGAACATAAGTTTCCTGATAGTTTAGAAGAAGATGTGAATGATGACATGAAGAAGAGTATGATGCTTGAAGTTAGAGGGTTGAAATTGTCAGTTGGGAAAAAGTTTGCTATGTCATGGAGTATGGGAATCAGAGGCTAAGCCTTATTTACCTTATTATTTTTCTTATTTCAAATATCTAATCAAAGTGTCTAATGGAGAGGAGATAGGCTAAAGTTGTGCACATCCTTCTTTATTTTCCATTCACAAGAATCAGAAGAGCATTGAGATTATGAATTCTATTCAATCACTTTTGAGTATTGAGTCATTCAACAGTGTAATATTTTCACTGTAATGTAAGAACATGGGCCTCTTTCTAAGCTTATATAAAAGTTTTTAAAGCCTTGGAACAAACTGGAACCGATCCTGTTGTTGCTTAGTACTACAAATTACAACTCAAGGCTTGTGAAATGGTTATGGTGTGAACATGTTACTGCACTTGAAAGCATGAGGTTCTGATGTAGGTCCGTCATGAATAAAATGGTTTAGTTCAAGCCCATGTTCTCTGGTTTGAATAAGTCCTTGGTCCATATTTGATGTCTGAAACTTAATACTCTTGCTAAAATTATGTAGCAGTGGGAGCAGATATTGAAATATTAGACTTTCTGCAATTATTGTCAGGTAACTACTGACAAATGCCTCATACCTTCAAATTACACCAACTTCAATAATACTTGACATTTTGAGCTTTTGCAAGCTTCGTGATCTTGAAAATTTTCTCTCTGCTGCCGTGGATCTGGCCTTAAAGGCAACATAAAGTACCGTTTACATGAGATATATCTGCTCTAAAAATAAGTCTTTATTTTTTAAAAACAAATTCAGATTTAGCAAAAAAAAAAAAAAAAAAAAACAAATTCAGTCAAACAGTCGATAAGAAAAAATCAAAAAAAAAATTTTGACGGGAGAAAATTTAATTTGAACTTTAAAAGTAAGCTCTAATCAGAGGATATGGAATACTACTATGTAAACTGAAAGTCAACAATTATGATACTTGTTCAGAATTCAGATTACAGCTTATTACAGTGATTGACTCAGAATCTATTCAACAGCTGTTGATTAACTTTAATAATGCCGCATTCTAGCAAGAGTATCCCAAGTTTGTTACAATCTATATTACTGTAATTGTATACTGTACCATGTTTTAGCAAGAAGATCGTGCAAGGGCGAGCGTGGAGAGAATCAATTAAAATGTTAATCTAAAATTTGCAGATAATTTTTAAAATGATCAGTTCACCAATCCTACTAATATAACAAACTTGGGATACGATATTGCATTTATGCACTGTCGCGGTTGCTGATTAATTTATTAGTCCACATGCTACTTCTGCTGTGACTTGCCAAATTTACAAAATGGAAATTGCTAAGTATTAAATTATGTTATTTTGTACTAACAGTGTGGCTTGACTGGTCTGATGTACAGGGTTCGGAGAAAATAATTAACTTATATATATACATTGGTTCAGATGCATCAATGTCATTGTATAAAATGCAAGGATGTTTTTCTAGTGTGTGCCCATGTGCACATGCTAAGCGCGCGGAATTTGATAAATTTAAGAGATTTTGATTGGCTCTCATATTTTAATAATGGTGGATCACCCTGCAAATACACCAATTATACCAATCAAAATTTCTCAAACATATCAAATTCCGCGCTTAGTATGTGTCTAACAAACCCTTAAAGAAAAAGAGAGATGTTCCTCCTTTCCTGATTGAAACATCTTATTCAACCATGAAACTTCATAAATTGGACTGTTGGTACATTTTGTGCTCATGCTGACTGTTTAGCTATCAGTCTGACGCTGCAAAATATGGGCACACGTTAGTTTGTTCAGTATTCTTACTCTTTATCTCACTGATACTCACTGTTTAAACGGAATCACTGATGCTCTCTGTTCAAATGGAAACTAACATGCCATCCATGATCCATCGTATGTATGGGATTCTTAAAGCATTTCGATATGTCTGGCCAATTGATAATTAAGTATATATTTTTATTGAAAAGATCATGAAACATATATTATTATAAAATATATTTTTACAAACAAAAAATATACTTCCTCACCCTCATTTAATTATATATAATGGATTTATTATGAAACTAAAAAAAATTTAAAAAATAAGTAAGATTAGATGAAAAATCGATCAAATAAAAAAATCAATTTATATTTAACAATTATTGTAGACACTGGAGTAAAAATTGGATTTAATAATGTTTTATATTAGTTTAAAATAAAGATGGCCGAGGAAGTTTTGAGTGTACTTGTGTTTAATATCATTAAATATTACTTCCTCTGTCCCATTTAATTGTATACGTTTCTTTTCAACTGCTCGACACGCATTTCAATGCTCTTATAAAACATAATTCCGTAACTTATTTTTGAGATTTTCTTTTTCTGAATAAAAATATAACATTCAAATTTTAATTCAGAAAAAGAAATTTTTAAAAATAAATTACACAACTACTCCCTCCGTCCCCCTCAATTGTTTACATTGGAGGGGGACACGGAGACCAAGACAATGTATGAAAAATGAGTAAAGTTAGATGAAAAGTGGGTAAAGTGGTGGGACCTATTAATATTTAATAATAAATTTGAGATAGTGGAGGAAAGTAGTGGGTGTAATAGTAGTTTTTACTCCCTCCGTCCCTTTTTATCTGTCCATTTTGGAAAAAAAAACACATACCAAGGAATACTTGATTGTGTAAACTTTTCCATTAAATAACTCTAATTAATATCTTGAAAATGGTGGAATACCCCTACTTTATGTCTTGAAAACATGAATTCAACCAAGTTTTAAATAAGTCAAGCCTTGAAAATTGAAATTATGGAGATATATTTGAAAAACTATCATTAAATTAGTTTTGAAAGTATAAATGGACAGATATATAGGGACAAATTTTTACTTCCAAAGTGGACAGATAAATAGGGACGGAGGGAGTATTGTTAAATATGAGATAGTAGGGGAAGATAGTGGGTGTAATGATGAGAAAAACTTACTATTTATAGTAACGTAAAGAAATGAGAGGGACATCTCAAAATAGTAACTGTAAAGAAATGAGAGAGACAGAGGGAGTACATTTTACAGGAGCATTAAAGTCCGTACTCCGTCCTCGTCCCCCAATGTATACTACTCAGGGGGACGGAGGGAGTAGTAGTTAGAGTATTTATAATAATGAGAGTAATATTTTATAAATATATTATATAAAATAAATGACAGAAGATAATACTCCCTTTTCCTGTTTCTGATGTCGGTATTGTTCATAACATGAGATAAATTACTTATTTATATCTAATCTACAAAACTAAATATAGTCATGAGTGATCTTGTTAGATTCGTATTCACGAGTACTTTAATACGGTGAAGTTTTTATATTTAATGCTACTACGAAATGAAAGATATTTACGATCAAAAATGTGTGTTGGCAAACGTGAAAAGTACAAATAGGAAAAGTATTTAGAGACGGAGGGAGTATAGATTTTCTCAAAAGATCATCATGAAATATAGGCTAATTATGGAGCATAACAGAATGGGTAGGGTTACACTAATATAGTACAGTACATTGTATCCAAAAATCTACGAGATGTGACATGATCATTGATTTAAGTCATGATATTGTTCCAGTTACTATGTAGCCTGACGTGTTAGAACCGCCACAACGTTCCTTAGTGTGTTTGGCGGGAAGAAAAAAGGCGGGAGGAGGTGGGTGGGGGCCACGTAGGCGGCTATTGCGAGAAACAGAAGCGATGTATGTTTAATATGGACCACTCATTTCTCAACTTGCGTATTGCACTTGCCTCTCTTATTATATCACACTCTCCTCCACTCCAATTAGTCAACATATATTTTTTAATCTCATTTCTTACATGTACATGCATCATGTAAGAATGATGTTTTATGGTTATGTTGCATGTCATGCGCGTATTCTTAATATAAATAAACATAAACATGCACGGGAGGATGCAGGTCACGTGACTATGTTTGAGATCCTACTATGCTAGATACAGTAGTACCCTAGTAGTAGGTGTAGCTATACTTTTGCCGTTTAAAGAATCTGATACATAGCTATGTTGTGTGTATTAAAAAAAGGTGTACGGAGCAGATTATGGGTGGATACAGTCAAGAGAGGGAACAAGACTTTGCCTAGTGGACGCGTTCTTTTCTTGTTTTTCACGCCTATTCGAGCTCACCTCACTGCCCTAAACTGCTCTCTTTTTTACTGTACTTATGTTAAGAGAGTATGCTTTACATTTTTACTGGTTAATAGAATGCTGATAATAAAATTTTTATGGAATAATTATAAAACAAATAAATAATAGCATTTCGATGTTTATTAAAGTGATCCAACTTCCAATTAGTAAAGACAAGTAATGTTTGATATTTCTAAAAAGGTAGAAATTTGTTATATATATATATATGATTATTGTTTGGATTATCAATAATGAAAACTTTTTACATATGTTCAACTTTTGTCAAATAATAAAAATTTATTTCAATTATTTTAAATTTTTTAAACTATATTTTAAAATGAGCTAAATATACTTTTAATGATACAGTTATATTACATTGGTAATTTTTAGATAAAATTTAATAATTAACTTGTATGACTAAGATATTATTACCAACACGAAAAGAATAACAAATTAATATGTCAATTGTTGCATATAGAAATAGTATTATATAATCAATTTTATTAATATTACTATCTCGTTTCTTTGATTTCTATACATTTTTCTTATCTAAGACTAGATGTTCCGCTCAACTTTATACATTTCAAAGTTTTCCCGAAATAATAAATTTTATGACTGATTTTCCTATGGTGTACCCGTACATTAAACACAAAATTTTGATTAATTCCTCTTATTTATTTTGATTGGTTTACCCTCTTAAATAATGGTGGGCCCTGCATTTACAACAACAAGACCAATTAAAAACATTCTAATTCATTAATTCTCGTACTTATCATGTGTCCCATGCACACACTAGACAAATCATTTTAATTGGTTTCCACCCCATTGATAATGGTGTCCCCTCGATGCACAAAAATTCACCAATCAAAATCTCCCACCTAAATAGAAGTTTATTTTTTAATAACCTTAAATTACCCGTAAAAAATTGAAATGACAACTTAAAAAGGACTGAGAGAATAGCATGTACCTATTGGGCATACAATGAAAAGACCCGTATATAAATTTCAACCACCTGCTTTTTAAAATCTATTAATTAATTATCGATAAACCCCACAATTTCACCCAATTTTCCTCGTTACTTTGAAAGACCTGCGGCTCTCCGGAGAGGAGTATGATATTAGTGTCACTCACCTCATACATAAATTTATAAATGAGAAAATAGATTTTTTTGTCACCGAACTTATTATGTTTGTAGAAACTTACCACTCAACTAAATTTTTTTTCCTTTTGGTCACTGATGTTAGGTTTGGATTTGTTTTTAGTCACTAACTTAAGTTCGGATATGATTATTAGCATTGCGATAATTTTTTGTAGCATCATTAATACATAGTGATAGTATATAATTTTTTGATAATATGATGTACGTTTATAACTTTGTATATAGCAATAATAACATAAAATGAGGTGATATAATATTAAAATCAGGAAAAATCGTAATTAGAATTCCAGAAATTCATTAAATCATCAGTATGGAACCAATGAATTCAAATAATTTATGCTCACCATGATAAAATAAAGTCTAATTGAGTGATACGATGCATCATCTTTCACTATTAAAGTTTCAATCACCTAGTTCAGCGTAAGATATCTCTTAAATTTATCCTCATAATTCTTAATAACTCTACCTTATTATAATTTTTAAGATAAAGATAAATAAATAGAGAGGAAAAATTAATTTTCAATGATTTATGAGATTTTCTTTTTGCATATAAAAATTCAAACACTAGATTTTTATTCGGAAGAAAAAATAAAATAATTTATGAGAGTACACTTTTAGAAACCGTAAAATGCGTGTTTAACTCTTATCACCGAAGATAAACGATCTTGGGTACATAAAAGTACTATATATAAAAATAGACATATATCAAATCATCAAAATATTACACGTTATCATATATTTTAATAATATTACAAAGAATTAATATAATGGTAATAATCAAATCCGAACCTAACTTTAGTGGGAAAAAAATTTCCGAACCTAACATCAGTGATCAAAAGGAAAAAATAATTAGTTGAGTGACAAGTTTCTAAAAACATAATAAGTTCGGTGACAAAAAAATCTATTTTCCCTTTATAAATATAAAACATTCGATGCAAATATTAGAGGTTATATTGACATATCCATATACTATAAAAATCTTATGCCGGGATCGGGTCTTATATTAGGAGGTCTGGGAGTGGTATTACTCCCCAATCCAATTTATTCTGCCTTTTCATTAGGATTGGTTCTTGTTTGTACATCCTTATTGTATATTATCAAACTCCCATTTTGTAGCTGCTGCGCAACTTCTTATTTACGTAGGAGCTATAAATATTTTAATCATTTTTGCTGTAATGTTCATGAATGGTTCCGAATATTACAAAGATTTTCATCTTTGGGCCGTTGGGGACGGAGTTACGTCGATGGTTTGTACAAGTATTTTTGTTTCACTAATTACTACTATTCCAGATACGTCATGGTACGGGATTATTTGGACTACAAAATCAAACCAGATTGTAGAGCAAGATTTGATAAGTAATAGTCAACAAATTGGGATTCATTTATCAACAGATTTTTTTCTTCCATTTGAACTTATTGAATTTCATTTGAAAATTTAGATTTGATCAAATAACTTGTTTGAGAATTTGGATCTGCATTTCATGTGAAATGCACACATTTAAATATTAGTATAAATCTGAGAATTTAAAATGACAACTCAAATTCAAATCCTGTCATTTCAAATGAAATGCATGTTGCCAAACAGTTTTTAAATATATCTTACTTTTAATCATTTATACATAATTATGTTAAATATATAAAAGTTTTCACTTAATTATTCCTCATCTAAAAACCGAAATGGAGATAAATGTGGATGGTATGATGCAGATTAGAAATATCCGGACTACCCTACCGCCTTGCAGAAATACACTACTGCTAGCTGTCCTCCACACAAAAATATCTACATCAATACGTTTGCGAGTCGCTGCACACATAACACAATGTATCGCACGTGACCCCCTAGCGCGTGCTTTCCACAGTCTCAACTTTTCAGATAAAATCAACCCAAGAGTATCACGCGCGTCAAAAAGCTATTTTCTCGGTATCTGAAATTGGCATGATATGCATGAAAAAGAGACTGTGATGCTCATGCCATCAATATGCACATACACATTTACTTTTGTTAGTTCATTACAGCTCATCACGGTATATTTTATTCCTGGTAAATATTACTCCCTCCGTCCCTTTTTATCTGTCCATTTTGGAAAAAAAAACACATACCAAAGAATAATTGATTGTATAAACTTTTTCATTAAATACCTCTAATTAATATCTTGAAAATGGTGAAATACCCCTACTTTATGTCTTGAAAACATGAATTCAACCAAGTTTTAAATAAGTCAAGCCTTGAAAATTGAAATTATGGAGATATATTTGAAAAACTATCATTAAATTAGTTTTGAAAGTATAAATGGACAGATAAATAGGGACAAATTTTTACTTCCAAAGTGGACAAATAAATAGGGACGGAGGTAGTAAAAAGAGTATAGTTTATTTTCAAATAGGAAAATCTAGTTTGATTTTCTAAAGCTCGGAATATTTTTATTCATTTCCTTAATAAACAATATTTTACATTTTTAAAAACTTAACATTATTTTGTACCATCTATATATACACTCACGTATACACGCAGGTGTATATAATAACTACCTATGCGTTTTGACTGCTTGGAAAAAGGAGTTCAGTCTAGAGAGAGAAACAAAGAGCAGAGAGTTTTGGTGAGGAGAGAGAGTGGGGACAAGTACTGAGGTATGGACATTTATTTTAAGGATTTTTTAATGATGTTTTTTTTAATTGTTGTTGTTGGTTGTTCTATAGAGATCTGCGTTGATTATCTTTGAATGGTTGTTTTTTATTTGCTGTTACAGTATTTTTAATCTGTCGATGCATACAATTTTTGTATCTATATATTGTAGCAGTAAGTGATGTTTGTGATATTATTTACAGTGAAATAGCAACCATTGATTTCTGATCCGTTTTATCTTGAAGGGTTTTGAGGGGTTTTGTGTGTGTTTATATAAATACAAGAGTTCTGTGTGTGTTTTGGTGTTTGTTCTGATAAAATTTTGTTTTGATTGTGAAGAAGAGAGGGGTTTTTGAGAAGATTTATGTCGGCAGGGTCTAAATTGGCTGCGATTGGGGCTCAGTTGAAGCTCTGTATTTCATTTTCTCTGGTGTTTTTCTCTCTGTGTATGCTACAACAACTCTGCTGCCTTTTCCAGCAGTGGATCCACTTCTTTTTCCCGACTGTTTCGATGCGTTTGAGGCCCAAAAGGTACAGTCTTTATCTTTCTTGTTTTCTGGATTTTTTGTTCTATGTGTTTGTATGTATGTTTGTGGATGTTTTGGGGGCTCAAGCTGATATGGGGTTTATGTATTTTTTTGCAGGACTTGTTCTGGAGTAGAATTTTTTGGGGGTTTTCATATAAAGAAGTTTTGCTATCTTTTGTTGTTCTTAAGAGGGCCTCATACTTGAGTCAACGTTGAGTTTTGGTTTTCATTTTGAGTGTTTTGTTACTTTATTGCATTTTGTTATTGTTTACAACTATCGTTTCTTGGTGGGCTATTTGTTGAGAGGGGTTTAAGGGGGGTGTTGAAATGCCGGAGTTTCATAGACTGAATCATAACTCTGGAAAGAAATCGAGGAACAAGCCGGTTTCTGTGGAGGAATCTAAGATGATGATGAGGAAAGTTCGCATAATCTGTCATGATCCTGATATGACGGATTCATCTGATGATGAGGGAGGCAATGATGTGAAGAATAGTCGTTATGGGCCTAAGCGAATCGTGAGGGAGGTCCTGATTCCGATGGCTGATTGTCCTCAACCGGTTGAGGAGAGCTCTTGTCAAGGTAGCAATAATGGCGAAAAGGTTGCGAAGAAGAAAAGGGTTGTGACTAGAGCCCCCCCAAGTCAAGCCCGAGCTAGCTCTAAATTCAGAGGGGTTAGACAGCGAAAGTGGGGCAAATGGGCTGCTGAAATCCGAGATCCTTTTCAGTCGAAAAGGGTTTGGCTGGGTACTTACAACACTGCTGAAGAAGCTGCCCGGGCTTATGACTTGAAGAAGATAGAATTTGATTCTATGCTTGCAGCCGCCTCCTCCGGAAGAACTTCTGGAAACTCTAATTCACATGCTTTGCAGCAGATTAAGAATCAACCTGCTGCCTCTGAGGAATCTGGGAGTGTGATATCTCGTGCTTCTCCATCTTCTGTACTCGAGTTGGAATCATCATCATCAGTTAAGAAAACTGTTGAAGACATCATTAATAATAACACCTGCCCTGCAACTGAGACTTTATCTTTGGCTGAAATTGGGAAAGGACTGGACTTGGGATTGGAGCTTGGTAGTTCTCAGAATGAGCAAGGACTGGACTTTGGTATGGAGTTTATTCCTCAGATTGAGCAAGGACTTGACACTGAGATGGCGGTTATTCCTCAGGCTAATGGTGCTGGAGTCGATGTTGGTGTCGAGCTGGACTCTCAAATTGCTCAAGGGCTGAAGCTTGAAGCAGAGATCGGGCAAGAACTGGACTTTGGATTGGATCTTGATGCCTTCTTCCTGGATGATTTTGTGCAGCCCCTGGAGTTTGGTGATCTTGATGATATCCAGATTCTTGGACTTGATGATGCTGATCCGAGCGAGCTGCCTGACTGTGATTTCGATGAGTTTGAAAGTGATGAACTGGCTTGGCTCAATGAGATCATGGACGTACAACCAACGAAGAACGAAGCACCCCGGATGAATGAACAATCAAGGATGAACGATCAACAGTCTTTCAATATAGCATGCCTATAAGTTTTGCAGCTAGTAGGATTATATTACTATAGTTTTTATCATAGCAAGAGTTTAAACTCTCAAGAACATCACGGTGTTCTTGAAAATGGTTTTGCGAGTGTTTAGTTTTATTATATTATTTATTTATTTGTCTAAGACTAAGACTACCTCAGAGTATTTCATGTTTAGGGAGTTGGATAATCCTTCGGGTTTTCTGTGAGCTATTAGAGCCGTTCCAAGGGGTTTCATCTTCTCCTCCGTGGGGAAGCAACTTGAGTGTTTGATGTTTATGAAGTCTTGAATCTTTCTTATTTCTAATTGGATGTTCAATTGTTCTTATTAGCAGTGTACTCTTTCCCCCCTTTAATTTCTAGCCGTAATCACCATTTATATATCCACTTAAATTGCCTAATAAGAGCTGTTACTTAAATTGCAGGAATAATTGCTACTACTTATAAACTGTTGCATTCAAGGTTTTCTGGTGATCCCTTTGATGGTTACTTAAAATTGCAGGAATAAATGCTATTGAAACACTGTTGCATTCAAGTTTTTATGCTGATCGCTTTAATATCGCAGTTGAATTTTATCATTTACTACTGGTATCTACGTTCTTGGTGACAAGTGTTAAAGGAATTTATGGAGTTACCCATGAATCCACCAGTGACAACCACCTCTACTTGCTACACTGAAAGAATAAATTTAAGATAATTAAAAAAAGACCCAATTTTCCTAGAGACAAGTGGACACCATCCATGTGCCTGAATTTCCAACCGTTCTTTTCAATGGGAATGAAGATATGTTTGGAAGAATACCTACATGCACAGCCTTTACGGTGGAATTTTCAAGCACTCGTGGCTTGTGTATATACTACCAAAGTGTCTATCTCTCCTTCACACTCGGGCACTTTCGAGGTTGTTTGTAATTTACACTATGTTACTCTCATTTCTTATCTCTTTCCCACTTTATTTGTTTGCCAACAAAATTGGGGAATCGTAAGCAAGGACAAGGAAAGAGAGAGGAAAAGCAGGATAATGGAACAAGTGTATGCAAATTTAAGTTGATGTCAAAACTTGTAGTAAAAAAAATAATGTTTCACATTAAACTACTATAGTATCTTTTTACTATACTAACTGAACTTATTGATTTTGTCAAATATCATGTATTTCCATCGCATCTTCCTAAGGACTTGATTGAAATATATAGAGTAAAGAACGTGTATGTGTGGAAAAATAAGTTTACAAATTCAGGAGGTTATTAATTAAAAATATATAATTCATGAAAAGCGCAAAAAGTTTGGACAAGGTCTTAGAACTTTTCTGTACTATTTCTCTTTGCATTCCATTCAATTATATATATATTTTTTCACTCTTCAGTACGTATTTAAATATTTCTATAATATGTTAAAACTTATTTTTAAGATCATATTTTTCTGAACGAAATTTTAAAAATTAAATTTTTTTCAAAAAAAATATATGTTCTAAAAATATTAAAAATACGTGCCGCCGTGCCGGTTCTTTAATTATAGCAGAGTACTACTATATTTACTCGGAGAGTGGAGGAGTATAAAACAATTATAACTATGAGAGTAAAGGAGGGCATAAGGAAAACACATTTTCAATTTTTGGACCCCATTGGCCACAATTCCACGAACTGTTATCACCTAATTTATCATGTGATTTTATAGACATGTGTCCCCTATATCATAATTTAAGAGATAAATGGTCCATATTTTAATATAAAAATAATAAGAGGAATGAGTCATCGAAATTCATTATCATCCTCGACCTAACCAATGCCTCGTGACCGCCCATAACATTTTCTTCTATTAATATTGTTAAGCATCATTTCAACTTGTTGCTTGTAGTATGTTCTTCCTTTTTACATTGATTTTACCTTTCTGAACGTGGTTATGCCTGCAGTGTCAAAAGGCGTTCACTGTCAAAAGGCGCGGATAGTCCTATGTTTATTGTAATCGAAGACGTGAATTTACAGCCAGTTACTATTATCATTGAAAACAAGTAAATTGATTTAATCTAATGTATAAAGCCGTGTCACAACAAAAACTGCTGAAACTCAAGATCATATTTAGGCCACTTAAACGTTGTGCTAGCGTTGATTATAACTCTCAACCAACTCCATTGTGGTTAATTCACCGGAAAGACGTGACAAAATTATGATAACAACTTCCGTAATTAACAAAATATTTTATCTCTCATTTTTAAACGAATATTCTTATAAATTCACATTAATAATTTTTAGATAGATGAGAATTTTTATTGACTCCAATTTTATGAATAATGATGATGATCTTTGTATGCACAAAAATCATCATCAATAAAAATCTTTTATCCAAGCAAAAAATAATTACTAGCATGTACATATTGAAAATTCCCTTTTTTAAATCTCCATTTACGTTGTTGAGTAGAGCTTATCATCGTCATTATTTCTGAATCATAAAAATGTTCTGCAAGAAGTTTTCCAAGAAACCAACGGTCGTAAAATTATTAATGTCCAAACAAATATATTTTGGATTTTTAATACGATCAAATACATTGATATTGACATGCTTAGTTGTCCGAATATATTTTCTACTTGTATCATTACCTTGAGTATATAGAAACCCTTATTGTAATAAACCCTTTTTGTAATACAATTTTTAGTACATTGCATGGGGTAAAAAAGATCAAGTTGCTAGGAGTGTTGTTTCACTTACTATGTGGGTGTTTGGCCCCCCTTATAAGCTGGACTTCTCGACTTATAAGTTAGAAGCACTTATTTCGTATCGTTTGTGTAAGAAGTCAAGAAGCACTTAAAAAAAGTTAGGAATGCTAGCTTTTGTTTCAGGGCTTCTACTTATTTCCCAAACACTTTAATCACTTATAAGTCTTATCTTGCTTCTAACTTCTACTCCACTTATTTATTTTAAGTAATAAGCACTTATTTTAAGCTCACCCAAACGGCCTCTATATCTAAAATTATTTCATCGATGTCATCTAGAGGAGAATGTTAACTTGGACTATTAATGGATTTGACACACTTCTAAAATTTACTAAGAAGATTTGTTTAGTGGGCGGCCGAGATATGAAGAAACCAAGAAAATAACAGAAGAGAAAAAACAAAGAAGGTAAAGAAAAAAACTAGTATCAATTACTTTTAAAATGAAACAAAATGTATTGATATGTGGGCCTTGTGGCCCTGTGTGGATGCTGTGGGCTCCTTGATTTATATTTCTAGGAAGCTTAGATTTGAAGAAAAGTAGGAGAATCAAGATTTGTGTTTGGACTATAGATGCTATTCAATCCAATAACAATACTAAATGAAAAAGCAAGAATAAAACAGACAAGTGTTTGTCCACACAATTGTGATGTTCTGTCCCAGAACTTCTAATCTTCATGTTCAAAACTTTGGTTAGTCAACCATAAAATTATTATTTCAATAACTCAATTATTAGACAAGTGGTCTCATTAGGTGTTGGATTTACTATATCACTGTGGTCCTCAAGAGTTTTGGAGGCTTCATGTTTTTAATTATATACCAGAAAGTAGAATCCATTGGATCTTCGATATCTAATTTATATTGACTTTTCTTTGTTTAATTCATGAATGCTGTAGAAATAGAATAAACAATAATCATAGAATAAAATTAAGCAGGCACGTATATCTCCAATTTTAGAAAAGGTAGAATCCAGAAAATATGAATCAAAATTTTAAAAACAGCCAACTGCATATGGTTGATAGTTTTTTTTTTATTTAAAAATTTAGTTTGCTCGTATTGTTGATCAGTTAAATACAGACAACCTTTTCTTTTCTAATAAAATTTCCCTTTAAACTTAAGCATCTAAAGTTTCTATTAAATATAATATAATTTATTTCCGAAATTGTTTGCAAACTAATGTATTTTACAAGCGAAACAAGGTAATTTTCATAAATTCAACATGTAAAGCATATGTTGTAGGGTATAAGTTTGGGTTTTTTTTATTCATAACCACGATTTCAATCTTATTTTCAAAAATACTATTTTATCCAATCTTATTTTCAAAAATACTACCTTCTCTAAAATATTTTCAAAAATACTGTGGTTGCATATGCAACTGAATTCCTGATTTCAAGTTGCAGTTTTCAAATGTCATTTTCGACCTTATCATTGGAATCGATATATATATATATATATATATATATATATATATATATATATATATATATATATATCGATTCCAACATCATATGCAACTAAATGCAATTGAAAACTGTAAGTTCCAACTGAAGTATGGGTGCCTCTGGCGGGGTCATTAGATTGCAATAGAATCAACTGAATGCAACCTCATATGCAACTAAATGCAACCTCATATGCAACTAAATGCAACTGAAAACTGTAAGTTCCAACTGAAGTATGGGTGCCCCTGGCGGGGCCATTAGATTGCAATGGAATCAACTGAATGCAAACTCATATGCAACTAAATGCAACCTCATATGCAACTAAATGCAACTGAAAACGGTAAGTTGCAACGGATGTATGGTGTGCCCCGCCAGGGGCCATTAGATTGCAATAGAATCAACTGAATGCAACCATATGCAACTGAATACAACCATATGTATATATATATATGGATTCCAAATATGAGGTCGAAAATGACATTTGAAAACTGGAACTCGAAATCAGGAATTCAGTTGCATATATAGTTGCATATGCAACCACCGTATTTTTGGAAAATATTTTCAAAAAGATAGTATTTTTGAAAATATTTTAGAGATTTGAAAATAAGATTGGAGAAGGTAGTATTTTTGAAAATAAGATTGAAAAAACAATATACAAGATAATTCCCTTATAAATTTTGGGGTAAATCAGTCCGGGTTGGGATATATATTTTAATTAAATGATATATATAATTGCTTGGTATCATAAGTAAAGAAATAAATTGAAATTAGTTGTCAAAAGATATCAGTTATATTTAATTTGGTCTGTTACTTTTATATATTAACAATTTCATATACCCGAGAGCTTTAATTCTCATAGAGTAATTTTTTTATTTATATACAACACTAGGGGAAAAAACGCGCTCCGCGCGAGTGAGAAAAATTGAGAGAATTATGGAGTACAAAATATTTTAAAAGACCTGTATGATTTATAATTTCTAATGCTTTTTGGTTTGTGTTTGTTATTAAAAATATAAGTAAACATTTTAGTTATAAGGAGTACAAGGGTGCAAATATTAGTTTCCCAAAAGAAAAATGAAATTTTATTAAAATTTAAAATCATTGTTCAAGACACGATGGAGTTCCGGACAGACATTCAACGCCACATGACGATTGTTCATTCAATAAGCAGAGGTTTGCACTCTTCCACCACTTTACCGAGATAGAATAGATTGACAAAATAGCAACTGATGTCCTGTACTATCGATGAGCAATTTGTCTCACTAACAACTGGTTGCATGATCTTCGTCTTGACCCAACTCCCAACTCAACGCCTCCCTGATGCCAATTGCTTCAGCCAATTCTGGCGCAGCTACCAGTTCACATGTTTGATTACGAGCTACCATGGAAAAACAGTATAAATTAGAATTCTCAAAAATTGCTGCATGACACCTTTTCATTTGCCTGCTCCACTCATGTATATATTTCACAAGTGATTTTTCTTATGTCAACCAAGCCATTCCTGATTTATTTTATAACACATCTTCTTTTTTTTTTTTTGAACTCAATGGCAGGCTTTTCATTACTAATCGGGTCATTCAACCAATATCTGCATGCATCAAGCTTTCTTAGACATGGTCTCCTCAAGCTAAAGATTATTTTGTTTATGCATTTTGATTCACACTTTCTGTAATCTATAATTGACTCCGCACTTTTATATTTTTACTATCATCAGTTTACAGTTTACATTTATTCACTATATGCAGATTCTTTGAGTTTGTTCCACAAGACAAAGAGGATATTATATCTGTCATCGTAAAACAATATAAAATCATGTAGTCAGATATGTACCTTAGACTTGAAGAGTATCCTGGATATATGGCCAGTAAATTCTGCAATCTAGACCATTGATAATTACTATCAAAAAGTAAGTCGATTCTAGGTAAAATCATGAGAACTAAGCATCTCACGCTCATTCTTATTGCATAGAAGTGAACAGGCATGTGAGCCTGTGTGAAATGTATTCAAGCAAGCACCAGTGTGGGTGTTCAAAAATCTGGTGCACCTATCACCACCACCTCCTCCAGATGCAAGCAGATTTGCCTGAAACGAACACCAAGCTAGAGCTTTCACCACAGCTGTATGATCTTTGAGACCGTAAAGCCACTGTGTTCAAGAATTTGAAGAAGTGGTGGATCTATCCCATATGTGAAGGAGATTATCATTTCCTCCATCGGCTAACTGCTGGCCAGAGGATGACCATGTTAGTCCACAAACCTCCTGATGGTGTCCACTCTAGGTCTCACTAATATGATCACTAATTCTTACATCGTTGTTAACAATCTGACCATCCATTCCTCCGGTAGTTAGTATTTGATTTTTTCCAATCAAGTGTTTCTACCTAGGAACTGTGGTATTCTCGCAATGTCCTTAGCTGTGGATTGATCCCATATACAATTCAACTATCAGACTATGTAATTCGTTATAATATCAACTCCGAGATTGAACAAAAAACTCCAAAAGAAACTAACCTGTCGATTGGTAGTTGAATTCTTAACACTTGTCAACGGACCAAGTTCCTCGCCAAATGTAACTAATTCGGATGTAACACCATTAGAAGCATCCAACAGATACACTGTGTTTCCAAGAGCAACTATTAACTAAAACTACAATAAAGAAACGTATAACATAAAAAAGCACCAGAGCACGTTGCATTAGTTGAATATGGAATTTTGTGACCTGAGAACTTTTACCAAGGCAACAGATAGTTCTTCTGTGTTTAATAACTGATACGGTACATATATATTAAGGTTATGAAATAAGAGAATAAACTTCCACTATAAGAGAAGCAAAAATACTTAGGCTCTTTTTTTGTTTTCAGGAGAACTCATGTTACGAGAGCAATATATAACAATTAATAACTCCACGGAGCACAATTACACTACAAGAATAATGGTGTGAAAACAACCTCAATATTCCATATACCTTTATTAAGCTAGAACTGTGGAATGTAACGACGGGTCTTGGGCTTAGGTTGGTGAACCGCTGTTGAGGAGCAGTTACTTAGAACAGTCTCCACTGGTGTTGCCGCGTTGGAGGCTTTTTCTTTTAACTCACAGCTGGATTTCCCTTACCTTTCCCTGCCTCTGTCAGCATATAATGCGCATAATCAAAATCCATAACCGACCTATTCGGTATAAACATATCCAACTGCAGATCCCAACCAATAACAAAACCATCAGAATAATCATCCACAAGTGCATATAACAAACATTCTCCACAAATCTAAGACTTTATCCTAATCATCAACAATAAAAAACCGAAAAATCAAAATCGTAGACAAACTTAACTTCAAAACCCTACTAAAACACAAATAAAAATTTAAATACACGGATAGAAATTGATAAAGATAAGGAATTGTACATACATCTTCTCGAGATTTTGGCTGTTGAAGAACTGTTCTTGAAGAGGACATCGAGAATGAGCCTTGCTGGAAGAAGAGGAATGTACTGATTCTGCATCCATTGCGTTAGCGACAACAGGTAATAGATACAAATATCAAAAAAAAATCACACAAGAAAACAAAACCAAAGATCCTGCAAAACAAATATCACCACAAAGTAAAGTAATATGGAAATCAAAAGCAGCGTAACTGATAATAATTGATAAGCTGAGAAAAGAAAGAGTTCTGTAACTGATAAGAAATAAGAATTAATAAGCCGGAAAATAAAAGATTAATTGCAAACAAAAACTGAAAAATGATAGGAGTGCTCAGGAAACAGGAAAATTGGATGGAGAGTTTTGAGAGGTGCCACGTCACTCTCCCAAGAACCTCCTTTATTATATAAATATAATATAATATAAAGATACAGATAATCAGGGCCAAAGTTTGGGCCTGGGCGGAAGATGTACGGCCCATTCAGTCGACAACAAATTTCTCCAGGCACTCGATATTGCACCGCGTGAACTTGATATCTTGGTACTCAGTTTAGGACCACCGATTGATACGCTATTTTCAGTTGCTGGGTTGCATGTTTTTCATAATGTAAGTTACTAACTCACCTACTTTTCTGTAATAACTTGATCAATACTCTACAATTACAAGTGCTGAGCAATTGTGCAATTTATTTTTAACTTTTTTCTAATCGCAATTACGATTTTTTTTCAATATCATGTTATGAACAATTATATTATTGCGTCTGCACAATATCAAACAGCTGGGATGCAAATATGTTTGTGTGTTTATATGAATGTATGAACTATCAATGACTTGATGTGAACTATTTAGCCTCCTTCGTACACATTAAATATAACCTTTTGATATATAATCTCAAGTTGTTCAAGCAGTGCTTATAGAAATCTAGGTTTCAGAATGTTATATGCTTTTATTCGAGTTCAGAAAGAGATGAAACCTAGAAGTATGAAGTATCTATAAGTCGTTAGTTCACGCGAGTAAGATGACATCAAATTTGAACTTTAGGATTCCAAATACATTGAAATTCAGTTGCGACACTTTTTGTGTGACTCCGTCTGTTGTACTCCATTTAGTTTGCAAATTAGTAGTTATATCGACTACAAACAAGATATACCGGGTCCATTTGGTTTGTACCTCAGAGTTACTAATTTTAGATGGTGATTACATATGACACTAGTTCTTTACTGTGGATGTTATTCAAATTAGGGTGAGCACTGAACATGAAGGAATATGATGATGATTATAAATCATCTGATTCTGCTATGCTCATAAGTTTAGATGATGACCTCGGTTGGGAAATTGCATTGTGCTCAAACATTAAAACATATAGCAAGTGAATTTTGGTAACTACTGAGTCACCATAAAGAAAAAGCAGTATGCCAGTATTTCATCAGGTCAAGCTGTATTACAAGAGCCTTGCATTATTTATTCTTTCAGCAGGATATATAGAAGATATAAGAAGAAAATAAAGGAGTCTAGAGATATGAGTAAGCATTCATAAGACATCTAGAGTATTTGGACGGGGCCAGCTACGAATATGATATTGTAGATCTCATGGAAGACATTTATCTTGAAAACTTCTCACTAATTGACACATCTAAAGTATGTTGCCAGGGAGATACGAGGAGGATATTGTAGATCTCACAGAAAACCTTTATCTTTAAAACTTTTGATGCAGTCATCAAACATTTGATCGAGTGTTTTTAGTGGAGGGAGCCCCAATTGGATAATTTTGCTGCAATCCATGCTGTGCGGGTTGTTGTCTCCAACTCTACTGCTACACCTAACATAACACAGATATATTCAATGCCTAGGAATTTATGGTCACCTATTTTCGAGATGCAATAGTGAAATAAAAGTTCATATAATTTGACATACTTTTCTATATATGGGTAGGACGGGTACTTGGCTTTGAGCATCTGAATGATGTCAGACCAGTGAGCTACTGAGCTGGAACATATCAACCTCCCTGATGCTTTTGTTTCCTCCATTGCCAATATATGTGCAGCTACAACATCATCTATGTGGACGAATCCTATTGTTGTGTTTGGGTATTCTTCCATTTGACCTAAAAAAAGAGCTAAAGATTTAAAAATATTGTTTGGCCATGGCATAACAAGTGCATTGTATTTCCATATCTTACGGTTCGCTTATCCTTTTTTTAAAAAATAAAATATAAATAATAGTTTATGTGAAGACGTCATACTAATTTTTATCAAGAAGCCTAGAATTCAGTTAAAAAAAGAGTTTTCACCCTTAAGTTAACGATCGTGGTATGGGATCTCTCATACTGCTTCAGTCTGTCTTCCTTTTGGTAGTTTTCATATTTGGTATATGGATCTTCGTATAGGTAATCGATATTCTAATTTGCTATATATATTATAGTGTCACACTCTCTTTATTAGTATGTTATTCCATGTAGCTGGACAGTGTATTATTTTTGAGGCAAAATAAGTACTGAAAGCATGTTTTGGATATGATAATTATGTCTACATATATCTTGTAACTACTAAACAATAATCATATAACCTTTGATGATACTATGTATCACGTGCAGTGTACTGGTTGGCTGGGGAGAAAGCAAAGCGCCAACAACAAAAGAGGGGTTGACAACTACCAAGTCAATGCCACTTTCCTCCGCTATCCTCCATGCATCTTTCTCTGCTATAGTCTTAGCATATGCGTACCATAGCTGCAAACAAAGAAGAACTACACTTTAAGCAGTGATGGAGAATAAATTTTAGCTGAATGTCTTTCAAGAATTTATATAAGATAACTGGACAGTAATTACGTTGTGACGTTGACAGTATTCAGTATCACTCCAATGTGATTCATTCAAAGGAGAAATATGCTGCACATCATCGCCGTATCTGATGGAAGAGCATGACGAGGTGAGAACAACTCTTTTCACACTGCTTGATTTCTTGCATGACCCCAGTACATTAGCGGTTCCCTTTATGCATGGATCAATTAGAGTTGCCTGAAATATTGGTCAAAGATAATCATCTTTGCCCTCAACCAGACCAGTTTATGTATTGTTTGAATGCAATGAGCTCCCTTTATATATATTACTTGATTAAATTTCTCAAAAAATAACAGAAAATGTGATGGAATGGAGGTCATATGCTGATATGGCAATTGTAGGATAATTATTTGACACCAAAAACATAAAAAATAGCGACTAGTTGAAAGCACAAAGTATCAATATGGTCACTTTTTCCTTAATTTTTTTGACAAATTTAACGGAATGATATATATGATGTATTAAGTTTTTTTAAGTGAGTTCCTGTTGAGATTGGTGAGTTAAGTGAGACATTTGAGTGCAATGAGTGGTCATTTTGATATAAACACCCACAATAAATATGTATTTTAATTATAACTATTTATTAGGTTTTTTTGCTTCATATGAAATTATTAATTCATAAAGTTCTTTGTTTATGTATAGTGCTGGTCTAGTAACTTTGCCTGAATGTTGCTGTCATATGGAACAAGCACCGGAGATGCAGTGTGAAAGACTCCATCGACTCCGTCTACAGCCTGATCAAAGCTTCCTTCCACCATTAAATCAGCTTTCACGACTTTTAATCTCTCCTTGGCTCCATTAAGCTCCCAAAGGTAGCTCACCTTGTTTATATCATCTGTTAAGAAGAACGTAGTAGAACATGACTTCTCAGGAACACTGTATAATATCAAGAGTAGTCCTATTGCTAAGTTTCCAGAATAACTTCCTGGAAATTTATGCTTTTAGTTATATTTAGTTATCAGTATCTTCACTTTCTAGTTTCCACTCTTTGGATATGAAAATTTCCAAATTCTAGATTGTAAATGCCTAAATGGTAAGTCATGCCTTTTTCTTTATGCAACATCTGTAGTATAAAATTAGAGGATCGGGTTCCCATGCTTTCCCTATAATTAGAAACATATCAGAATATAATAGTAAGTCTAAATTGAGGATCTATGATGCCTACGCATGACTCCTGTGGGTGAAAACTAAAAACAAATTTACACCATCTTGATTGTTGAGGAGGCATCCAAATTCCAAAGACTAAAGAGTTAAAAGAGATATTCAGTAGTAATGGTCTGCAAATTGCATCTTCCAACGATTTTATTGCAATATAACAGTTCATATGTTGCAGGAAGTACAAAGACTAGCAGTATTCATCTTTTACATATAATCACACAAATTTGATGGTCCTTTTGTCGAGGCAAAAAGATTTGTGCTTGAAAAGTTTTAAGGATCAACTAAATTACAGAGGAAGACTGGGAATACCTGGATCTCTTACAGTGGTTCTTACCACATGGCCCTTCTCCAACAACGACTTTACCAGGTAAGCTGCTATGAAACCAGTACCCCCTGTTACACAGTATTCTGGCATCTTTATATTTTTTTCCTTGGCTTACGCTATATGTTTAGCAACATCAATTTATTGCTCTATTTATACTGAGTCGTGTTCCCAAATTCTTTTAGGTAGTAAAAAAATAGGTCATGCAGCTTATACTCCTTTTAGAAAAAAAAAACTTGGATTGGAAAAGCATGTACCCAGTTTTCAGTTTGGTATAATTTGGATGAGTTTGCCTGCTTACTTTGAATTATAGTTTACTAATGCCGTCTGCATTTCATATGAATTTTGGTTTAAGACAGATAAGTTTGCCTGCTTTGAATTTAAAAATACCAATGTTGTCTGCATTGATATTAGGTAATGGTTTAATTTAGATGAGTCTGCCTGCTTTAAATTGAAAAACAAGAATGTTGTCTGCATTGCATAGTAGGTGTTAAGTCACATGAGTAACGAGTAGTTGGCTGGACATTCTGCTTTAATATAAGGATTTTGGAGAAATTTGATTTTTGTAGAAACATGCATTGTAGGAAATAAAACTTAAAAAATAAATTAGCAAAAACAGAAAATTAAAAAATTAACTAAATCAAATAGGAATTGTAGGAAACTTTTATTTGGTATATATTGTGTGTACCTGCAAAAAAAAGTTAAAAAATACATTAGCAAAAAAAGAAATTTCAAATAAATTAAGTAAATCGACTAGGAAGATGTTAGGATTAACAATCTGATAAGAAAAAACCATAAGATTCAAATAAAACACAAGAATTAAGTAAATCACAATTGATGCAAGTATCAAACTACCTAACATCTAAGCCCCAATAAATTGGAACTTCCACACCATGCAAATTTAAAAACTTCTTGTCCATACTGTAGCTCCCAGACCTGACAGATTATTAAGGCACAAAAGCAAAGCTCAATAACAGTCAAGCAAGCTTAAAAATCTGTGCACAATCTATTATTCTACAATATTAAATTTTGAATCTCAATGAAACATCTTTCTCAAAGTAAGAAATGATGCAATGTAAATAACTCTCTTCAATCTCTGAGTAGCTCAGTTGCTCCCCACTCCACCCTGCGTGGCACATGTATAAAAGAGATGCATCATGTATATATAATATTTTTTGTATATAATAAAATAAAATGGAGGTCTAGAATGACTATGGTTTATAAACAAAGTGATTGCACATTTTAATATGAGGACAAACTATGAATGAAGCTGTGCATCTCAGGATAAGGTTGGTGGGGAAAGATGTCAACTTTTGTTGTTTAGCAATCACCAGTTCAGTATCAATTAAATTTTGTACAAATTGCATGTGAAATGCTTTATGCACACACCTACCCTGTATTGGTTTCTGGCCTAGTTTATAAGTTTATAGATTTATTATCTAATCATGTTTTAAGAAAACAGGATTACCTAAAACTATCCTAATATTCAGAAATTTAGTATATAATAATTATTTTTCACATGACATATAAAACTTTGGACCTGCCTTTTTTGTTTAATTTAGCAGTGGCTTTGAGATCGCACTGCCTACAAGTTATGGCCTTAAATTAAAGTTTTTACTTCAGTATGTGTAGGTTTATTTCTGCGTATTTAAGGATAACAAGAGAAGAAAGCTATAACGTGAAAAACATATATAATATTATAATCATCTGGATGGGCTACATATAAATCATGGACTTTATATAAGCCAGAAACATAACTGAAAGACTCCTAAAAAACTGCTACTATTCAAAATTAATTCAAATCTAATCCTAATCTCAATTAACTAAAAGATATGATCAACAACAACCAATTATTTAATAAATCTAAATTTAAAATTCAAAGCATTATTTCAAAAGTATGTTCAAGATTACATCCAACGGGCATTCACATCTCTCCATTAATTTTGACAAGTGGAGTTTTAAGTAGAATTTTGTATACCAGTTAGAAAAGGCTGATTAGACAAAAATAGGGCAACTCAATCTTTTGAAGTTTCTCTTTTCATCACATGTGGACTGGACTGGACTATTGTAAGTGAAGGGTATCAATAATTGGTTGGTAGTTGATTCATTGCAATTTAATATATTTTCCAAAGATGGAACCAGCACAACCACTCAAGAAGGCGCTAGCCGTATAATCAAATGATCAGAATGACTCAAGAGGCTTAATGATTCCTTGGTCACAAATGTAAAAACAGTTATTCAAAAACCTGAAAGACTAAAATCATCTTATAGTTTAACTTAGTGTTCATACCTTCTTCCAAATTTACATAAAACTCACTCTGTTAATCTCTGATCACATCTTAATAACTGTGATATTATCTGCTGGAAGTTGATTCAGGGACAAATGAAGTGACAAATGGTGCATTACATAATTGCCTGAATATTTAACGCCACCTAATGCTTCATGCTATTATACTCTATAGTATGAATCATGGTACTATATAATTGCCTGCAATCCGGCATAACAAACTAGACGGCAAATAAATTTTAGAGGTCCCCTGAAAAAAATATACTTTTGAAAATTTTATTTAATTTGCAAAAGCTTTTTTGTGTGTGTTTGCCAATTTGTCATATTAGACTATTTAATTTCAACCATTGGTGTGCTTGGCTTCATTAGAACTATGCAGTATAAATACTAGGTCTGAGCAGAGTATATAATGCTGCAGCTAATTTCATTCAATCTGCATATTAATTTTAGACCACTTTGATGGGTGTTGAAACCACCAAATAAATTTGTACTCTATTTAATTTTGTGTATAGCAGTGAGAAGGGCCGAACATAGGGGATTGGTATGGTTGATCTTAAACATTGAGAACTAGACCAAATTCAACATGAGAGATTATGTTTATCAAGAAAAGAGTACATGTTAGTCTAACATTCTTTGTGAAGAATACTCGTTGAACAAGAACACTATATGAATAGAAACACTTGCCAAATAAATATATAGATGTAGTGGCCAGGCAACGGCAAATTGTGATTTTCATTACGTTAAGTATTGATCCTTTTCCGAGATTCGAGAAATTGGTGAGGCTAGGAAATTGGATAGAAGGGAAGTAGTTAAATTAAAAAAGTACAAGGAATTTTGGCTCTTGCTACCATGTGGAACTAGGTAAAGAAAGGGTTGTTAACACATAATATAATCTATATTCGGTACATATACAAATAAATTCTTAGGTCTAAGCATAGCCATCAATTTGTAATACTCAATAACCGATATATGTAGATTACATATCATATTTGTATATGATGATTACATATCGTTATATATGTATGTATGTATATTATATATATATATATGTATATATATAGAGAGTTGGACTCGATGGAGACAAAAAACTTTGGAGTCCTTAGAGACTACAAGATCTACCGTTAAAATAATCTGACAATTAATGAACATGATTAAAAAAAATTTGTCCTGCATTTCTTGTCCTACATTTCTAGTAATGTAATATTAATTATTAACATTATTCTTATCCTACATTTCTAGTAATGCATTATTAATATTTTTATCCTGCATTTCTTGTTTTAGTTTTAATTCAAAACTATTTTTATAATTTACACTATTCTTGTCCTGCATTTCTAGTAATGTAATATTAATAATTTGTCCCGCATATTTGTGATATATCTAAGTGTTATTTTGTCTTGCAACAAATTCAATTCGTTGCCGGACAATGACAATGAGTTTAGTGCCAATCATAGCAATGTCCAACTACATATGCAATTATTATTTTTATTTTTTAGGATTTCGGTGATTGAACACCGATATTAAGAAATTATTATTTTATGTTATGCAAGATTTAGAAGTTCTGCTTGTTGTTCACCGATTTAGAAGTGCAGGACATGATAGGGAGAGAAAACGAATGTGCAGGACAAATATCTGTAGCCCTTGGATGGGTAAGAAATGAATGACTGTGATTAAGTCTCTAAAACCTCCACAAAAATCAGTCTCCATAAAACTTTTCTCTCTCTCTATATATATATGTATATAGGGTAGTGGTCAAATGCAAACGACCCCTTAAATACAAACTAAAAACCAGTCTAATTTAGTGATGTTCTCTTTAGAATTTAGTGATTTGTGTTACATAAATTGGTTAAAACTTCTAGAAACTGTTGAAAAACTCCAGAGCTGTTCTAGTTTTCGATTCAGGTGGTGGTTGCAGTGGTGGAGACAGTGGAGGTGATGGTGGAGATGGAGGTAGTGGACATGGAAGGAGTTTTTAGCTCTCTTTAGCAGTTTTTGGCAAAGATGTAAAAACGAAATTACAATAAAGTCGGGCAGATGGTGTTGGAGGTGAGGAAGACCGAGGTGGAGGTGGAGACGGAGGTGAAGGTGGAGACGGGGGTAGAGGTGGAGTGGAAGGCGCGGTGGAGGTGGGTTGGATTTGGTGGTGATATAAATAATGAAGGTGGACATGGAGGTGGTGGTTATGGATGGGGCGGGCGGCATGGAGGTGGAGGGAGCGGCAGACTTGGCGGCGTGGCGGGGTGAAGCTGCCGGAAGTGGGAGGAGGCAGAGGCTGCTCGGAGAAGGAGAAGGAGAAAATGGGGTTGGAGAATTTAGTGATATACTCTTAGAAATTTAGTGATGATTTTTAGTTTGTAGAATAAAGAGGTTTGTATCAGAGTAAGACTATATATATATATAGGTATGTATGTATGTGTAGAAACCTATCTTAGGATTATATAATAATTTTGTAGGTTTTGAATTAATTATATATTTTATGCTCGACATCATGTTGTGTAAAATAAACGAGAGGTGTTTTTGCATAATCGTGAAGTGATCGTATTTACTGAGTGAGCAAATCCATTCACTGTCACATATATTATTAACAACAATTATATGCTGAAGTGGATGTAACATTGTGTACCTACCAAAGTCCTTACTCATTACCGCATGTTCAGTAGGCAGTCTTTATATATCCGGCTCTTTCCATCACACTTGCACATCTTAATTCTCTTTATCTATCTTGCATTTAGATTTTATACACCAAGAGACATATCTACAACAATGCCTGATTTCTCAAGTTGTGTAAAGCTCAAGTACCTAAAACTAGGTTACCAGATTCTTGTGAACCACTTTGTTGCCTCGGTCCTTATAACAATCTTGGTTTATATATTAAGTGAAGTACTTAGATCAAGTCCTCATGAGATAGTGGCCTTTTGGAATTGTCTTCATTTTGATCTCGTCCAGATACTTTGGTCTTCATTTCTTTTTATTTTTATATCAACCCTCTACAATATGTCTAAGCCTCAAACAGTATACCTTGTTGATTTCGCCTGTTACAAGGCTCCTGCAGAGTTATGTTTTAGTATAAGAGATTACGTTGAACGTGTAAAATTGATCATGTCAGGGCCAGAAAACAAAAATCTTGATTTTCTGCTAAGAGTTTCAGAGCGGATTGGGCTTGGTGAACGTACTTGTATGCCACCGGCGATACATTTAAACCCTCCAAACCCTACAATGAAAGCTTTAAGGGAAGAAGCTGAGATGGTAATTTTCTCAGCAATGGACTCATTATTTCAAAAATCTGGACTCAATCCCAGAGACATAAATGTACTAGTAGTAAATTGCAGCATTTGCTTTTCAACTCCTTCACTCTCTGCTATGGTGATTAACAAGTACAAAATGAATGCCAGCATAAAGAGCTTTAATATATTGGGAATGGGCTGCAGTGGTAGTCTGATATCAATAGATTTAGTGCGTCAGCTCCTGCAAGCTCATCCAAGTTACAATGCTGTGGTCGTAAGTGCAGAACTCATGACAACAATTTTCTACAGAGGAAAAGAGAGATCAATGCTTGTTCCCAATTGTTTGTTTCGAATGGGTGGTGCAGCCATTTTCTTATCAACTAGAAACTCTTTCTGCAACGTAGGGGCCAAGTACCGTCTTCTCCATCTAGTTCGAACCCACACAGCTGGTGATGATAAGTCCCATAATTGTGTTTATGTGAAAGAAGATCCAGAGGGAGTTTTAGGGATATGGCTGTCAAAGGACCTACTGGCTGTTGCTGGAGAGGCCTTAAAACTGAATTTGACATCCCTGGGTCCTCTTGTTCTTCCTGCATCTGAGAGATTTCTTTATATGTTGAACTTCATTGCTCGGAGGATTTTTCACCTCAGGTGGAAGCCCTATATCCCGGACTTTAAACAGGCCTTCAAGCACTTCTGTATCCATGCAGGAGGACCAGCCGTGATCGACGGGGTGCAGGATACCCTTCAGCTATCAAAGGAGCAAGTGGAGGCATCAAGGTCGGCATTTCACCGGTTCGGGAATACATCATCCTCATCGTTGTGGTATGAGATGAGCTATATAGAAGCTAAGGGGAGGATGAATAAAGGCGATAGAATTTGGCAAATAGCGTTTGGGAGTGGATACAAGTGTTTTAGCGCTGTTTGGGAATGCAATGAAACTGTCAAATTTCCACCAACTGAACCATGGCTTGATTGCATTGATAACTACCCAACATGTATTCCTCAAGTGGCAAAATAGTGAAGCCTGGTTAACATTAGTGGTTGTCCATGTCTGAATATATCTGGTAGTTTGAGTTGGGATTATCGGTCCATAGGGGAACGGTTGCTACCCGATCTTGAGTTTCAGATTAATATTAATGAGTTTTAAAAAAAAGTGTCTAATATGACACATAGATAACAGTGATAATAAAGTGTTTCTTTTAGCTGAACATGATGTATGGTCGATGATTGTATGTACTATGGACTTGATTCTGTTTGATAATATATGAAGCATTACAGAATCTACACAAGTACGCATTAGTACAATATGTTTGGCACTCATTTAGAATATAATACAATATAATTTCAATTTCTAAGAATATACATACATTGCATTATTCAGTGAGAAATATAAATAACATGAATAAGAATCCAGTGATATATATGTCTTATAGAAACAATATGATCTCTCATGAAAATCAGAAAGTAATCATATATTCAGATTTCAGTCTGAAGTATAAACCCTAATACTTTTCTCTGTGTTGTCGATGTATGCTAGTAACATGCAACTTCTGCTATGTATTATCTGTCTTTGGAACAAATTCACTGTACGTAGCTCTCTTTTTAAATATTTTAAGTACTCCATGCGATTTAAGAGGGCAACAAACAATGTGCATGTTTCAGGTCTGTAACCTGGAGTCGATGCAACAGAAGAAATACTACTGCTAACTAAAATATGCTTGGAGCCTCTAATAATTCTTGGCACACAACCTACGGAAGTAGCTTCAGCTTAGTCGTTAGATGCAAAATATGCAACCTAATTTTCCTGCTTCTGCTTGCTGCAGGTCTACTGTATCCTACTCTTGCACCTTTACATTTCCTTACATTTTTCCATTACTTCCTCCACATGGGGTTTTAGCAGTTTAGAAAATAGCTGTTAATGAGTATTGTATGCCTTAATTCTCGGGATGGAGGGAGTTTGATTGTTTGACAGGTCAAGCTCTACGTCTATCAAGCCACAGAACTCTAACTAGTTAGAGCTAGTAATGCCATATCCTGTTGTTTGATGTCCTCATCATTTTGTATCAAGTTTCGAAGTACTTGTGTGTTTACATCACACGTATATAATGTGTATCATCCCTCTTGTTTCTTTCCCTTATATAAACTTTTATAGATGGTATGGTTATATATTATACATTTCACAATTTTTAGTGGGAGTCAGATTTTAGTTGGCTGTCGTTTTGAGACCTTGACCCCCTCCCCCCCTCACGGCCATTAATTGCTAGCTCAGTGCCAGTTTGTAACTGTAAGCTAATATTAGATAGTTAGTTATTACATCTAACGTTGTTTTGATGTCACTATCATTTGAAGACGATAAACAAAAAATATCTGACAAGCGGCTTCTGTTAGGATTTTGTGAAAGAGTTGGAATAAATTGACAGGGCAAGTAGTTCAATTTACTCTTTCGTAGGTCATTGTCATTCACATGTTGAGTGTACTGGACTGGACCAGCATTACAGACCATAATGATGATCCAAGTTCTAGGTGTGCCCCAATGTAAGTATGGCTTCTGCTGAAGCACTTAGGCTGTGTTCACTTTATGGAATGGAATGAGGGAAGAATGGAATGAAAAATTATATAGAAGTTTTAAGGAGAAAGAAGAAAGTATGAGATAATGGTGACAAAATATGAATGTAGTTAATTTTTTTGTGAGAAAGATTTTGAAGAAACATGATGTTGAAATGGAATGAGCATTTCTTCTAAAACATGTGGGTTAGAGTTATAGTTAAAATAGTAAAGTTGGAATGATGGAAGGAATGAAAATTATATACATTTTCTTTGATCAACACCATTTTAGAGAACAAAATTCATTCCATTCTCCCTCCATTCCATTCACTCTAAGTGAACACAACCTTAGTAGTTAAATTGGGCCCTTATGAAGTTCTCTCCACTTCAATCCATCCAAGTAAAGTGTCCTTACTTCATTGCTTCTAGTCATCTTCATATCGACTCTGTTTTATATCCGAGCCCCACACAGTACACCTAGCCGGTATTGTCTGTTATAACTTATAAGCCGTCTGCCCTGTATCTTTGTTATTTTTGCAATATAGTCTGTGTTGGTCGATATTGTCGGTGTTAGTATTTCAGTTTTCATTGAACTTGTAATGTGTTAGTGTCTGTGTTAGTTTTGAAGCTTTGGAAAATCCAATTTGAGCTTAGGATCTAAGATTGTCTACTTGTTACGGAGTATCTGTTGCTATACAGTTACTAATTAATAAATTTTCTGTAGCTCGCAGGCCTGCATAGCTTATTAGTTGCTGCTGTAGACATGTACTCTTTTGCTAGAAAATTCTATTGATCTACAAGTCAAAGAAGATATTAATGTTGCACATCATCCTCCAACAATTTGATAATATATTTCATTAGATTATCATCTATCTGCTTGCAGTAAATACAAAAAAAAAAAACTATGGGAATCAGACTTCTCGTGATCAATTATTTGATTGCCTTCTCTTCCTCTAATATTTTATCGGTGTACAAAATTTAAAATCTGCGGACCATGTAGGTGCACTCTGCTTTACATTGTACTCTACTAAAACTATGCATGTGTATACTGTAAAAAAAAATTGAAGTCTTCACAACAAACGGCAGTGACAGGGTTTACTAAGATATGTGAATACCTCAAACAACAAATACCCTACTTCTATATGGATCAAACAAAGTCTAGGGCATTCATGGAAAGTACCTGTAGTAAGATCTGTGTGCATCTCACATTCTCGTTCATAAGATTAATACGGCATAGATTTTGTTTTATGCGTTTGCAGTCTTGCACAAAAAAGAAAATATTTGAAAACCAATGATAAAGGAGGGAAGTAAAATTGAATCTACTTGTTGTGAAGAGGATCTGGGCCGCTGGGTACCCTTCTTTTGTTGTGTTGGAGACCTCTGTTGTGATCATAGACTCTATTAAAGAGTCGAGATTCACTATAGTAAACCTTGTTTACGGTCTGGCTCTGTTCCATTTGTTCTTCCACTGCCTTTAATATCTGTGTTGCGCTTACTTTGTAGTCACTGATATACAGGGCTGAGATTATTAACAGCACCACCAGATAAGAGTACATATTTCGCTTTCGGCCTGGAAACGACATATGGACCAAACTCGACACTTTCTGTTTGTCTTGTGTGTGAGCGATGGTGTTACACCTATATCTACCTGCTCCAAGTCCTAGCTTAAAATAAAGAAATTAGCTAGCTCACTACAGATGTATCTTGCAGTATTATAATTGTAGAAGAGACATGGGTTGTTTTACTTGTTTGTATATGCATCTTCACATATTATTTGCAAGGCAGCGAACTTGAACTGAACTAATTGTTTGTTAATTGTGGTTTGGATAGGGAGAGAGAAAGGCTTGTCATGCAAGAATGTACCATGTGTTCATAACACAAAAACACATGCTGCTGCAAGTTCAAATCTGTATCTTGTTCAATTCTGAGAAGGTAAGACCAAATCCTCATTCAAGTTGGTACTAAAATTTCATAACGAATGGCTAGTTGTATGTATATAAATTGGCTAACAATTTTTCGGGAATTAAATTTATGATTCATGTTCATCGTACTTAACTGAGAATTCGTATGTAATTTCCTCCAATTCTTTAAGAAAAAAGCGAGGTAAAAAAAGGTGAGAAAATAAATTAATCTTTGCTCATACACAGACTTTTCTGGTACAAAATGAGCCACTTCAAATAAGTCCATTCTTCCGGCTAAATTATGATGGCTACATGAGTCCGTGGATAAATTAACAAGCTGGGCATTTTCCGGTCACCAAGCAAAACCGGTGGTTTCTTGGTCAGGACCTGATAAAGATGTCCGCAAAAGTTATTCGAATGACTTATCTAACCTTCACCTCTACCAATTTATTCTAGTCTTGATTTGTTCTCTCTGCGCATTATTCCAAAAGGAACTTAACGAATATGAAGGTACTTTTGGCATTGTTCCTGAAGATAAATAAGGAAAGAAGGAATATTTGGTGATCCGATCTAATATATTTTACTAGGAGTTCCAAAATATTTGTTGCCACCATGCCACTGAGGCACTGAACATCACAAACTTTAGTAGTATGCTGCTGCTGCCAATCTTCAATACAACAGAGCCTAATTCGACAAGAGATAAAATGCAAACCGTAATCTATTACAAGCATAATACTATGGGTAACCAGCTAACCCGACTGTTGAACTTGTACGGTTTGTTTTACGAGCACCCTGGTTAGTCGCCTTGGTGAAGTACACGTAGTAATATACATTAAGAACCATTGTTGCAACAACGAAAATTGCTCCTGCAACAAAAACCCCCTTCCTCAGTGTTTCACAAGAAATGTTTTGTGCATAAATCATATCCCTGTACTTAGTATGATAAGCATTCTGCTTTGCTCCTGCAACTAAACATGCTTCTGCTACCAAAAAAGTCATCCTGCAAGCGCACATGCCGATCACACTTCTTAGCATCAAAGTTTTACATCATTGAAATATACAGATTCTGTGTTATATCCAGTTATCTACTGTTTCATCAAATTTAGTGTTCAACGACCTCTGTGATTATGAATATCATGTTAATCTGACTACAGGTGTTGATAATCAGTGACCATAAACCATTATATTTTATATAAAATAAAAAACATGTAATAAAATTCATCACCTGACACCTAATCTATGTATGATACAATGGTTAACTGATACTTTATTACCTGATTTCTACTTTATATACGACATGATGGCTAATGATTAAACCATGTATAGGGACTAGGGTAATAGCAATTGAATGTCAAACACCACTAGCAGAGAGGATGCAATCTGGCGAGGCACATACAAAAGTAATACTTTTTCAATTTCGACTAACAAGAAATTATGTAACATAACAAATTTGTTGGACACAGGAAGGCATAGCAAAAACAAGAGTACTGTAGATGAGAGGGCACTGACAGTAGGAGAAGGCCATTAATTGTCTTACCATGATGAGATAAAATAGATGATTGTCCAAGCACGATCACTTCCAGGTGTTAAAGGTATACCAAAACACATGCATTTGGTAACCCCCATAAGCAAAGATTCACCTGAGAGTAAAAACAGGAATGCTCCTACCCCGTATCCTGTTGCAACATCTGAGCTGTAAACACAATATGTAGCATTCGTATGCTCATCTTTATGTACGGTACCCTGTAAAACAGAAAAAAGAACATGAGGTATAAGATCAACATAAAAGAGCCACACTTGTCCGGCAAAAAAAAAAGTAGATGTTGGTTGGATAGCTATAAAGATACAACCTCAAACTTAAAGTAAACCAGCACAAACAACAGCAATGAATAGTTTAGTCAACAGTGGTCAATAAGAATGCAAGGATGTTGATTTTCACCTAAACACCAACGTGCATACATGGACAAAGCAAGCAAATAAAGAGGAGAGAACAAGATGACAGTTTCAATAACATTTTTATTTCAAAAAATATAGTTTTAAAGCAAATGACAATAATAATGATTTCTACTCATTCATACCTAGACAAGCTTAGTACCATTACGGTTTTCATATATGAGCAAATTATATGATAGCAAATAAAAACAGTTCAGTGCTTCCGTAACATCTACCTAGGCTCATACACATGTTCTCTTGTATCAATACAACACCTTTCATGTTCAACAATGTGAAAGCAAATTCTCTGCAATAGAAACAAACATCTGCTAGCGACATTTCAGATAATAATAAAACTTTGAAAGACTAATTGTACTTATGCTCCATCTGATTGGAAGGTATGGACGGAAATGGTAAACGAGAAGTATACAAGAGTGAAGAGTGATGAAGAACTAGAAAGTGCAGAATTTATTTTGAGTTTCACAAGATGATGAGAAAAATATAGGAGTGATCATTTAATATCCCTATATTGGTAGGATTGGGATATTAGTTTATATTTGTATGCCAAACTAGTACAAATTTCATTTCATTCTCCCCTAAATGTAATTCTTCCAACCAAATGGGGCATTACATAAAGGTATAAAGATGAGGAGATTAAAGATTGACAGCTGCAATAAGGGGATTATTACTAAAAGAAAATTCATAGCAGAACACACACACAGAAAATATATGGCACCTAGATTCGTAGCAGAACACACACACAAAAAACATATCATGTGCGTTAGAAACAATTATTATACATTTCTTATGACTAGTATGGAAAACATGTCTAACTATATAAATGGCGAACACCATTAAGATCCAAATAACTCATATAACATCCAAACTCAGTAACAAATTTTTTATGGTTAACAGATTAAAATTTAGAAGCGAATGCAAAATAGTTTGTAAAATCAGATTTCTAAGATCCAAACTTCTAGTATTCAGATTATATGCAGATGAAAGAGGGAGGGAGATTATATTGAATAATTCAGGCTTAACAAAACACAATAAAATTATACACAGACTAGTATAACTATGAGCAGCATATATTCTTAACGGCTATTGTCTTTTCTATTATATCAATGAACATAAATTATTATTTAAAATTCTGATATTGCAAAGCTGTACATTCACATTAAAAAGCTTAAACAAACTACCCAAAGCAACCAACCACTCTAATTGGATATAATTGGATAAATTTCCAAAGAGATCATAACTAAGAACCCTAATTTCAAAGTTATAAATGTTTGTATATAAAAAAAATGATTCAAAAATCAGAACTCTGTAAGACTGTAACACAAAAAAGCTAGCTGAACTGAGATGAAGTAGAAAGCAACAACAAAACATTTATGAATTAAATATCTAAAGCTGATCTAATTACAAACATCAACTTACAATTTCCAAATTTATTAATCAGATGAGAGGAAGGGAGAGAGGGAGGGAGGGAGAGAGAGAGAGAGCAGTTACAGTGCTACGACGACGTTCAGCGGCGATGGAGAAGCCAAAAGCGACCAAGCATAGTATTATTACAAGAAGATGAACAAGAGATGAGCCTTTCCCTGCCCCCATTATTGTTTTGAGTCTCTCTACTCACTTCACTTTATTACCTTAAATCCTGCACTCTTCTTGAATGTGAAAGTTGATGTTAGTGTGAAAAAAGCAGTGAGGCCGAGTAAGATGCTTCCCACGCTACTTTAACAGAGCGTGAATGATACTCGCGACCACACTTTCGCCACTCCAGTCAACTTCGGAATGTTTGCTTTTGCGTAATTATTTTACTAATTCCCACTTTTTGCACAATTTTAATATATCTTTTATATTTAAATGAGATGATTTTATAATTTATCTTAAACATCGAAATATATGATCTTACTCGGATGAAGGTAAATCATACGTGCTTGTAAATTTAACGGTATAATTTAGAAATTAGGGTTTGGAAGTACTAGTAGTCATGCTATTTTTACTTGATGTTCTCGTATCGTAACTGTTTTTACACGTGGGATTTGTTGCTTACAGCTCATATATCATACTTTCCCCATTTCACATGTGACTTCATCTTTTGACTAGGGTTTTGATCCCAGCTTGCATGATTTGTGTCCATCGGTTGCTTAGCTGAGCCAAGCTTAGTGCTATTTTATCAAACACTTCCCGTATTTAATCTGAAAATGAGGAGATATTTTTCCCACAATAGAAAGGAAATATCACGATGAGAAATTGAGGCCAAAGTCATTTTGTTCATGGGCTCTCTTTTCTTGACAAAAATCACTTTGTTCCCCCTAATATTTTCCTAAGCCCATGTTTTCAAATTTCAGTTACGCCCACCTAGTAGTCCAGGGTAGTTAGGCCATAAGTTAACCGTCCAATGTCTAAATAAATCAAAGCCCACATGTGACATGTACGGGGTTCAGATAATTTTTATTCATGAATGATAAAATTGTATGTACGTGAATCGAGGGCAGACGCGGGACGCCTGAACGTAGAGACGGCAAAATATGGTTTTGGTTTGGTTTTGGTTCTTATAAAATGGATTTGGTTTGGATAAATGAACCAAAATTATTTTCAAACCATATATTAATAAATGTGGTTATGGTTTTAGTTTGAATTATGGGTAACTAGTTTAGTAAGTAAAAATAAGTATTATATAATGAACAAAAATTGACAATATAATGAATACTAAATATAACAATAGTGTGTTTGAGTGTGTGAGTTGGTGTAGTGGTTCAAGCTTTTGGCTTCTCCAAGTAAGATCATGAGTTCGAATCATGAGATGTGCATGTGTGGTAACTAGCAAAACAAAAGAAAGAAAAGGAAAAGAACATAATAGTGTGTGGAGAGTTATAAAAAATATTAAAAATGAGACAAAATGTGGTTAGATCCATATTTTGTGAGAAATGTGAGACTAAAAACCAAACCAAATCCATTTTTCTAAGTGTGATTTCAAATGGATCCAAATCCACAATTTTGGTTTGATTTGGATTGGTTTAATGGTTTTGCAACCATATTGCCAACTCTACCTGAAAATAACTCATAGTACTTCTTTACAATTTTTTTTATTACCCGACACCATTTTAAAATGCATAAAAAAACATATTTCATAATTTTTTGTGAATTTTTAATTTTTTTATAAAAATTTAGATACTAAATATTTATTAAAATAAAAAAAATGAAAATAATTTATCAAATTATTATGTTTTATGAAAATATTAAAATGCGTGTCGAGTCGTGTCCTCCAATTTAAATAATTGAGGGGACCGATGGAGGAATATATGGCTTCAATTATTGACTGGGTTAAGCTTACTTTTTAAAGTCTAACATCTCAGGTAATTTGTTCTTAAAATCTATTATATATCTAATAGAACAAGTGTGAGTAATTTAATTCGTTGAGACGAAACTACCCTTGCTCACAATACATATATATTCATAAATAATGAGGCTATTATTGACTTTTTATTTTAACAAATTTATTAGACATTAATGTCTCTTCATTAATATACATTAATTACTTTATAATTAAAACTCCAATATACATATAAGTATATAATATTTATAATTATGATTTAATAAACATGATCATTATTTGAAATTAATTTAATATTATATATGTTAAAACAATATATAATCATTTTTAAACTTTAAATTTTCCCCATAAATTTTGTAATTTTTTATATCCTGGCTGATTTTCAAGCTATTAATCAAATCTCTTACCAATCTATTATATTATATATCTAATAGAACAAGTGTGAGTAATTTAATTCGTTGAGACGAAACTACCCTTGCTCACAATACATATATATTCATAAATAGTGAGGCTATTATTGACTTTTTATTTTAACAAATTTATTAGACATTAATGTATCTTCATTAATATACATTAATTACTTTATAATTAAAACTCCAATATACATATAAGTATATAATATTTATAATTATGATTTAATAAACATGATCATTATTTGAAATTAATTTAATATTATATATGTTAAAACAATATATAATCATTTTTAAACTTTAAATTTTCCCCATAAATTTTGTAATTTTTTATATCCTGGCTGATTTTCAAGCTATTAATCAAATCTCTTACCAATTAGACATCGATTTAACCGGATTTTACCAAATCGGATCAAAATCTGTCCGATTATCGATTATTCCGTTAATTCGGCTGATTTTTAGAATTTAATTATTATGATTTAATAATATATATATATACACACACACACACTCTAATATATACATATATATATACATACATACATACATACATACATATATATATATATTAGAATGATTATAAATAATATATAACTATATGACAAAGACTCTAATTCGGCAAGAACCTCATTTTTTTAAAACAAATTTTCAATAATTTTAGGTGAGTGGTATTTTAATTATATAATAAAAAATTTAAATAGTGTATATTTTTTGTAATTATATTTTAATAAATATTATTATAGTGAGGATATGTGTACATATATACATCAGCATAGGAAGTGACTTCTTACTTAAAAAAAAGTGGACTATTAGTGAGAAGTAAGTCTAGACTTTAAGTTTATTAAAGTGTTTGAAAGAAAGTAGAAGTCCCGATAAAAAGATGGAATTTTCGGTTTCTTATATGTGCTTTTAACTTTTTACACAAACGGGTCAATAAAAGTAGAAACTAACTTTCTTAGAGCATCTCCAAGAGCCTCCTTGTTGGCTCCTAAATATAATATAAAAAATGTGGCTCTTAGCAATTTAGAACAAAGTTAAGAGTGTGAACTCCAACAATACTCTTTACATCTCTTCTCTATTTCATATTTTATTCATATATTGGGCTCCACTACAACAAAAAAGAGAGTGAAAGATGGAGGTGAATTGGATGGAAAGATTTTTTTATTGTAAAAAAATAAGTTAGGAGTCATGCGGTAGCTCTTAACTTTGAGGAGAGAGGAGAGAGAAACAAGAGGCTCTTAAGATTTAAGAGTCATTTAAGAGTCTCTTGGAACAACATTTTTCCTCTCCCTCCTCAAATCTCAAGTTAGGAGCCTAAATGAAGAGGCTCTTGGAGATGCTCTTAGAAAAGGAAGCCGGAGGCAGGAACAACCTAACATACACATGATATTACTTCAAATACAAACAAATATTACATTTAAATTACGTTTATAACACAAATAATCTTAATTTGAAAAAGATGAACAAAAAAATATGAGATATATTGAAAAAATAATTTAAAACAACCCGTGCTTTGCACGGGTTAAAAAGCTAGTTATTAGGAAAACAGGATTGAAGCTCAAAATTTATCACCACTACATCGTTTTTCCTGGTGCAACAAATCTGGCCTAAATCAAACGCATTTACTACCGGTATAAACGCCTTTAAGACAAATGACAGTCTTAATATAGGAGCACTACATTTTGGTTAAACCGTGAACACTGTTTGAACTATGTGATACAGCTTCTTTACTACTACTAATATGTACTTCAAACTCTGGAACTAGAAGGACTTTGGGCCACTTTAATGCAGCATATATCTTGCAATTTAAGCTCAATAATGGAGCAAATTCCAAATGCAATCTATCCATACATTACACTCAAGTGTGAAGGGAAAGAATAATCCATATATTTTAGGGTTCCTGACATACGTTAAGAATTACTTATATAATATACTGATTTTTAGGAAGGATTATATAATATACTGGTTTTGGACAGTTGGACGATATATTATATATGTATCTAACGAGCAGAATTATAATTTTTTTTTGTAATGTTTAGTGTTTTTCTTCGTATGATATGTAACTTGAATAATAAGAGGAAGGGGGAAAGTGATGCAACTGCAATTGTGGAAGTCATCAGTCACTAGTCACTGATTTGAATTTCAAAGTACAAAGTCCAAATAAGCGTTTTCCAAAGAGCTAAGCAATGAAGGGCCAAGAAATGGCTAGCTACCACTGAAGAAAGCAAGTCCTCATTCCCTTGATCAGAAGAGATAAGGCAACCTCTCTCATGCCACGTGTCACCTCGATAAGAGTGTTTAATGATAAGGCAACCAATCCAAATTGCTCACACTGTGTGGTCAGAAAAAATCTGATCTTTAGGAGGTGAATTTGGAACCATTGGATCAGCAAGTTAAACGATAGTGATGAAATGCCTATATATTAGTAGAAGAACAAGAAGAGAGTATTCGTAGTCATGGCTTCTTCAATGATATCATCAGTAGCACCGGTCACCCGTGCCTCCCCTGCTCAGGCTAGCATGGTCGCGCCTTTCACCGGCCTCAAGTCCATCGCATCATTCCCCGTCACCCGAAAGCTCGAGAATGACATTACCTCTATTACCAGCAATGGAGGAAGAGTTCAATGCATGAAGGTATATATCTATACTACTTAATACTCATATATATAGTATGTGCTCATGCGGATCTAGTATAACATGACAGAACATTCTTAATTACTTATTGCTCTCAAAGTAGCATAGCTTTGGAATTTTCCTTGGATATGTGAATAATTTACAAAAATTATGATTCACAGAAATCATGTGTGTGTCAATGTGTGAGGACCTAAGCATTCGCCCCTGAAGTGAAGTAGATTTTAATTCAATAATGAAATTGAATTGTACCTTAATTAGCTTGCTCTCAGTGAGACAGTAACCCCACTCACAGTCTCACTAAATAGTCGGTAATGTATATTCTTATAAAGACATGGTCACGTTCTTCAAATTTTGCAATGCAATACTGTTTCTAAAAAAAGTATCAAGGAGAACACACCTTGGTTCTGAAAGTGAATAAGAAATTAGTTAGCTAACATATGTGAATGGTGCAAGCGCAGGTATGGCCACCAATTAACATGAAGAAGTTCGAGACACTCTCGTACCTTCCTCCTCTCACCACCGAACAATTGGCAAAGGAGGTCGACTACCTTCTCCGTTCCGGATGGGTTCCTTGTCTGGAATTCGAGTTGGAGGTAACCACTTTCTTCCTACACATTTTTCATGTTCTCTGTTACATGTTTCTTGACATTGCTGATGACAATTGTGTGTTAAACCGAAATGTAGCACGGTTTCGTGTACCGTGAGCACAACAAATCCCCCGGATACTATGACGGACGATACTGGGTTATGTGGAAGCTTCCCATGTTCGGGTGCACCGACTCATCGCAGGTGTTGAAGGAGCTTGATGAGTGCGTCAAGGAGTACCCCCAGGCCTACGTCCGTATCATCGGATTCGACAACGTTCGCCAAGTCCAGTGCATCAGTTTCATTGCTCACCAGCCAGAATGCTGATCAATCTGTCTGTTGATTTCATATATTTATCTATCTTGTTCGGCTCATATATAAACTTCTTGCAATTTCATTTCATTCCTTTCAGTTTTAAATTTCTCACTTGTATCTCCAACACAAGGAAATTTGAACTATAGAGGATTATATGTAGCGACTGTTGGTGATTATATATATCTACTTGTTTGTTTTCCCTGCACCTTCTAAATACTTGCATCATATGCTTTCATGTCGTGATGTACTTTTTTATATATCTCCGATTCTCCATGCAGTAATTAAGCGTGCACTGCATCAAAATAACAAGAAACCATCTACAAGGAGCTTTAGTCTTTAGATGAACAAAACGAATACTTTCATAACTGCATATACCAAAACGGCAAAACATGTATTAGAATTCCAACAAAGCTGATAAGCTTCAACAAAATTGCAACATCTGCTAATGCTACAAGAAACCTATACAGATGGACGCAATCAAAATCTTAAAGTAAGCATATATACAAACATTGTGTACTTTACTTATTAGTACTATATCTCTCTAACTGGGAACCCGTTTGTCTGAGCTTATGGCTTATGATTTATCGTGACTTATTACTTAACGTGATTTATTTGATAAGCTGAGAGTTTAAAATGTCTGTTTGGTAATTTTGACGTATTAATGACTTATGAGTTATTAAAAATACAATAACAACAATAAAAGTGATTTATGAGTAATTTATAACTTAGGAGTAATTTTTTTCAAAAAAAAAATTCAATAAAATTAGCCACTGAAAAAAGTATCTCAAATTAACTTCTGGCTTTAAATCAGCTTCTAGCTTATTTCTGATTTTAAGCCGACTTCTGACTTATTACACAAACAGACATTTTTCAGCTTAAAGTCAGAGATAACTTAAAGTCCGGGCTTTAAGCCCAGACAAACAAGCTCTAGGTGGCAAGCTCTGGATCTTCTTAGTTAGTTGAGTTAATTAGTTGGGAATGTTGTTAATGTGTTTGATAATCCAACCTCCCCTCCCAAATCCACCGTCGCCTCTTCTTTTCTCATCTTTTTAGCCTTCTTTTTCAAATTTAACAGAGCTTGAATGATACTCGCGACCACACTTTCGCACTCCAGTCAACTTCGGAATGTTTGCTTTTGCGCAATTATTGTACTGCTTCCCTCCATTTATCTACCTTTAACGTATTTTTAATATTTAAATTAGAAAATTTAATAAATTTCTTAAATAACGAAGCATATTATCTTACTTGCATGAAGGTAAATCATACGTTCTTGTAAATTTAATGGTATAATTTAGAAATTGGAGTTTAGAAGTACTAGAGTCATGTATTTTACCTGATGGTCTCGTATGTAAGAGCAACTCTAATGGGGTGCCAAAAAGAGTGTCAAAGTGCCATGTGGCATGACGTGGCATGACACTCTTGTTGACTCTCCATTGGAATGGAAGGGGTGTCAAGTAAAGTTGTCAATTTTTGGCACCCTCCTAAAATGAAAAGAAGTGTATATATCACCCTAAAGCATATAGTTCCCTATCTTTTTATACTTATATTTGTATTTTGTTTGGTTTATATAAAAAAAATTATATTGTACAATTATGTGGCAACTTTGGTTGCCAACCATTGGAGCAAATTTTTACAAATAAAGAGAGAGAAGATAAAATAATACTACCTCCATCCCAAATTAGATGTCCCCGTTGACTTTGTTCACGTAACTTTAGGTGCATTGACCGTCTACTTCCGAAATTTATTTTTTTATTTTTTCTTTTATAAATGAAAATTTCATATTTTAATTTTTATTTGCAAAAATAAAATTTTAAAAATGATTTACGTATCTATGCGGTTAATTAACCTTAAATTGTGTGCTCAAAGTCAACAGAGTCATCTAATTTGGAATGGAGGGAGTAATACTTTTGATGATGTGTCATTTTAAGCAACTTTAGTTGGCACCCCCATTGGAGATGCTTTAACTGTGTTTACACGTGGGTTTTGCTGCTTACAGAGTTACAGTTACAGCTCATATAACATACTCCCGCCATTTCACATGTGACTTCATCTTTTGACTAGGGTTTTGATATCCCAGCTTGCATGATTTGTGTCCATCGGTTGCTCAGCTGAGACGATCTTAGTGCTATCTTATCGAACACTCCGTGAATCGGAGTTAGTCAGTGGAAAATCATGGATTAATCAGATAATCGGAGATTAATCGGTCCAATAATCGGAGTCAATTTAATATTTTTTTAATATATTATAAATTTATAATTTTATATAATCAAAATAGCAAATATTTTTATACCTCAAACTAGGACTTTAAAATGATCTGGGCGATAATGAGTACCCATCTCCTCAAGTATCGGATCATATTATTTTTAGTTTGCCCAGATTTGGGTCTGAGATTATTTTATTCGGATATAAACCGATCCCGGATATTTGAGATCCAGATCTAAACCGAATATGATCCAATATCGTATTTTCTACTTTTTAATCGGGTAGTTTATGATCCGTTAAATATGAGCCTGATATGATCCACTAATATTAAATATCATTATTATTTCAATTATTCAAATAATTATTATTTAATCTAAGTAAACATACTATTATAAATTATAATAATTTAAATTAAAACTTATAATTATATGTTGGTATATATATATATTTGAAGATATTTAGCATTATCACATTAAATAAATCATATTTTACGAAGATATAAACTTAAATAAGATATTAAAATTTTATAAAATGATGACTATTTAATTACAAATGTGATGTATTTAAAATATAATATGTACATTAGTTCGAATCGAATATGAACCTTGATTCATATTCGGGTATTTGGGCAGGATCATATTATGAATAATTACATGAGACCGAATCTGAGCGGGTATAACTGTGCTCATATCCGGGATCATATATTATACGGGCTTAATTTTTCCGCCAGATTTGGATCGTTTCCAAACGGATATGAGACATTTATCATATTTTCGAGCCGGATTTAAGTCTAGACACCGTATAATCCATATCGATTTACAGCCTACCTCAAACAAATACACACACATGTATATATATTAGCACAAACAAAAATATATATTTGTAAGTATTTTACATAATTCCACGACATAATTTAATAAAAAATTGTATCTTTATACATAATTATATTTCCAAGTACAATTTTTCATAATCGTTAAAACTGTAATTGAATAATTTTCATATTTTTTTGAATTTTTTATAAATTTGAACTAATAGTTTTTAATAAAAAATAAAAATTAATTTTTTAAATATTGGACCAAATTTTGACCAATTTTGCCGACTTTTGACCGATTTTACCAACTTTTAACCGATTTTTACCGACTTTTTAAAAAAACAGTTTTTTACCCGATTAACGATTAATCGAGAAGTTTTTTGTCTGAATAGCGATTAATCCCTAACTAATCGCAGACTTTTAGGACACTGCTTCCCGTATTTAATCCGAAATTGATGAGACATTTATTCCCACAAGAAACAATAGATATCATGATGAGAAAATGTCAACAAAATACTCCCTCCGTTTTAATTTACATGTCCACTTTGTAAAAAAAGTTATGTTTCAAATTACTTGTCCACTTCAACTTTCAATGCAAAATCATATTTCCAAAGTCAATTATACTCCACATATCTCGTATTTATATTTCCTACATCAATCTCACTCCACATGTTATGGTCATTTAATAGAATTAATTTGTGAACAACCACTTTTCTTAAACTGTGTGATTTTTTGAAAGTGGACATCTATTTTGAAACGGAGGGAGTACAATTTATACCGAGAATCGCAAGGAGTATTTTAATAAATATGCCGATCTTAATTACTCCCTTTGTCCCTCTTTATCTCTCCACTTTGGAAGTAAAAATTTGTCCCTATTTATCTGTCCATTTATACTTTTAAAACTAATTTAATGATAGTTTTTCAAATATATCTCCATAATTTCAATTTTCAAGACTTGACTTATTTAAAACTTAGTTGAATTCATGTTTTCAAGACATAAAGTAGGGGTATTCCACCATTTTCAAGATATTAATTAGAGGTATTTAATAAAAAAGTTTATACAATTAATTATTCCTTGGTATGTGTTTTTTTTTCTCAAAATGGACAGATAAAAAGGGACGGAGGGAGTAACTTATAGACACAACGTGCAGAAGAATCCTAAAATCTAAAAACACCACATTTTCTAGTGTCTTGCACATATTTTAGGTTCTGTAAATAGAATTTTGAGCAAAATCCCCTTAATACATAATTGAATAAAGACCCCTCCTAGAGATCAACTCTGCCGGCGGAACTAGGGAAGAAACCTTAGTTCAGTCATAAAGATTTATTTTTATTTTTTTCAGATTTTTTTATTTGATCTCTGGGAAATAACAGTGAAGCAATAACATATTTATTATGCAAATTTTAATTCCAGATACGATTCCTGTCATTGACTAACAGGCCAAAGTCATTTTCTTAATGGGCTCTATTTTCTTGACCAAAATCATTTTGTTTCCCCTACTATCTTCCCTAAGCCCATGTATTTAAATTTCAATTACGCCCAACCACTAGCCCAGAGTAGTTGGGCCATAAGTTAACCGTCCAACGTCAAAATGAATCATAGGTTAATTGATTTTTATTCATAAAAACTGTATGTACGTGAATCCAGGGCAGAGGACGGAAGATAAGAGCAAGTCCAACAGCTGCCCTATTTAGTGTCCTAAGTCATAATATAGGGCATTTGATGAAAAAACTTGATCCAACAATGTCCTAGTGATGCCCTATATCACTAGGACAACCCATTCAAGCCCTATTTTTGAGGCACTCTCTCTCCTTGCCTTATCTCATATTTTATAATAAATTCTTACCAACACTCTCTTTCTCTCTCTATTTTATATTATGTTTTAATGATGAAAGAGAACTTTTAATAATAAAATATTAAACATATAGTGAAAATAAGGCACATTGTTGGAGTTGAAGTTAGTATAATATGTCCTAGACTACTAGGACATAATTTTTTATATTACATTTTGGGTTCAAACTAGGACACTGTTGGACTTGCTCTAAGTACATAACTCATTATTTGGGTTATGGGACTCATTATTTGAGACACTGTTGGAATTATAGTCTGGGTTACTTGTTAAAGTCTAACATCACAAGTTATTGTTCTTAAAATTATTAGGAAACCAGGATTGAAGCTCAAAATTATCACCACTACATCCTCCTTTCTTCGTCCCTTTTTACTTGTCACATTGTTATTTTTGTTGGTCAAATTGACTAACTTTTGACCAAAGATTAATTACTACTCTTTCAATATTTTGAAAAAATAAAAATTATATCTTAAAGTAGATTAAAAGTTATTTCCGATAACATATTTTTTTTTTTCAATTGATAAAATATTAATAAATTTCAGTCAAATTTTGGTCAATTTGACCTGCACAAAACCAAATGTGACAACGAAAATAGGACGGATGGAGTATTTCGTGGTGAAACAAATTTGGCCTAAATGACAGTCTTAGGGGGTGTTTATACCGTTATAAACGCCTTAAGACAAAATGACTGTCTTAGGGGGTGTTTGTTTCCGGCTTAAAAGTGGTTTATAAGTCAGAAGCACTTATTCGTATTGTTTGTAAAAGTCAAGAAGCATTTATAAAAAGCTAGGAATGCTAACTTTTGTTTTAAGGCTTCCGTTTCTTTCCCAAACACTTTAAGCACTTATAAGTCTTAACTTGGTTTTAACTTCTACTCCACTTTTTTATTTCAATCAAGAATCACTTATTTTAAACTCACCCAAACGGCCCCTTAATATGGGATTACTACATTTTGGACCACGAACACTGTTTGAACTATGTGATATAGTTTCTTTACTAAGCCGTACTCCTTCAGTCCCATCCATTTCTTTACACTTTCCTCTTTTGGATGTCCCACCCAATTCTATACATTTCAAAACTTACCAAAAATAGTCAATGAGTCCCACCACTTCTACATTTTTCTTTCCTTTTCACATTACTTTAACTCCACTATCTTCTTTTTATACATTAAAAATCGATGGATCCACCACTTTACCTACTTTTCTCCCTCTTTTCCACTACTTTATACATATTTTTTAACCTCCGTGCCCAACCCATTCGATAAGAAATGGGTGGGACGGAGGGAGTACTACAAACTCTAGAACTGGAAGGACTATGGGCCACTTAAATGCAGCATATATCTTGCAATTTGAGCAAAATAATGGAGCAAATTCCGAATGCAATCTATCCATACATTACACTCAAGTGTGAACTAAGGGAAAGAACAATCCGTATATTTTAAGGATTCTAGTTCCTGGCATGTGTATGATTTTGTTGGATGATAAATGCATCCAACGGCATGATTATAACAAAAATTCCTCATGTCAGAATGTTTTATTTTTCTGCATATGATATGAAACTTGAATAATAAGAGGAAGGGGGAAAGTGATGCAACTGCAATTGAAGAAGTCAGTAGTCACTTATTTAAATTTCAAAGTACAAAGCCCAAATAAGCAATTTCCAAAGAGCTAAGCAATGAAGGGCCAAGAAATGGCTAGCTACTGCTAAAGAAAGCAAGTCCTCATTCCTTGATCAGAAGAGATAAGGCAACCGCTCTCATGCCACGTGTCAACTCAATAAGAGTGTTTAATGATAAGGCAACCAATCCAAATTGCTCACACTGTGTGGCTACCATGTTGCCTTGTCAACTTCACTGTAATTCAATGGTCAGAAAAATTCTGAACTTTAGGAGGTGAATTGGGAACCATTGGATCAGCAGGTTAAACGATAATGAGATGAAATGCCTATATATTGGATAGGTGAAGGAACAGAAGCAAGCCTCTCAAACACAAGAGAAGAAAGTAAAAGAACAAGAAGAGAGTATTAGTACTCATGGCTTCTTCAATGATATCATCAGTAGCACCGGTTACCCGTGCATCCCCTGCTCAGGCTAACATGGTCGCGCCTTTCACCGGCCTCAAGTCCATCGCATCATTCCCCGTCACCCGAAAGCTTGAGAATGACATTACCTCTATTACCAGCAACGGAGGAAGAGTTCAATGCATGAAGGTATATATCTATACTACTTAATACTCAGATATATTATGTGCTAATGAGGAACCAGTATAACATGGCAGAACATTTCTTAGTTAGTTATTGCTCATTTGCTCTCAAAGTAGCACAATTCTAAGTCAGATAAAGCAGTCCTAGGTAACTTTAGAGTGAGTAACTTCAGAATTTTCCTTGAATATGTCAATAATATACAAAAATTATGTCAACACCTCGATTAAAAGATTGTTTTGCTTGTATTTTCCTCCTGAGCTGATCTGAGAAATTTTGTTCTCAAGTCAAACAATTAGAGACTTTAGCTCAAGAGAAATGTCACCCCCTGGCATTGTAGCCTGCGGGATGTCCTCTATATTTTACCATAGTAACCATGTCGCCCCTCAAGTGAAGTAGAATTTAATTCAATAATGAAATTGAACTACCCAGTAGAGGAAATTTCTAGTTTTTTTGTATAATTTCCACCTTAGCTTGCTCTTAGTAACCCCCCTCAGTCTCATTAAATAGTCGGAAATGTATATTCTTATGAAGACATGATCACGTTCTTCAAATTTTGCAATCCAACACTGTTTCTAGACAAATATACAATCTGTCGGTTTGTAATTGAGTAAATATGACATTCACAAAATATATCAAGGAGAACACACCTTGGTTCTGAAAGTGAATGATAAATTAGTTAGGTAACATATGTGAATGGTGCAAGTGCAGGTATGGCCACCAATTAACATGAAGAAGTTCGAGACACTCTCATACCTTCCTCCTCTCACCACCGAACAATTGGCAAAGGAGGTCGACTACCTTCTCCGTTCCGGATGGGTTCCTTGTCTGGAATTCGAGTTGGAGGTAAGCACTTTCTTCCTACACATTTTTCATGTTCTCTGTTACATGTTTCTTGACATTGCTGATGACAATTGTGTGTTAAACCAATATGCAGCACGGTTTCGTGTACCGTGAGCACAACAAATCTCCCGGATACTATGACGGACGATACTGGGTTATGTGGAAGCTTCCCATGTTCGGGTGCACCGACTCATCGCAGGTGTTGAAGGAGCTTGATGAGTGCGTCAAGGAGTACCCCCAGGCGTACGTCCGTATCATCGGATTCGACAACGTTCGCCAAGTCCAGTGCATCAGTTTCATTGCTCACCAGCCAGAATGCTGATCAATCTGTCTGTTGATTTCATATATTTATCAATCTTGTTCGGCTCATATATAAACTTCTTGCAATCTCATTTCATTTCTTTCCGTTTTAAATTTCTTACTTGTATCTCCAACACAAGGAAATTGGAACTATAGAGGATTATATGTAGCGATTGTTGGTGATTATATATATCTACTTGTTTGTTTTCCCTGCACCTTCTAAATACTTGCATCATATGCTTTCATGTCGTGATGTACTTTTTTATATATCTCCGATTCTCCATGCAGTAATTAACCACTACGGTCTTTTTACACCAACAAATTATATGATAACATATAGAAACAGTTCATTGCTTCCGTAATATCTGCCTTGGTACATGTTCTCTTGTATCACTACAAAACCTTTCACGTCCAACAATGTGAAAGCAAATTCTCTGTAATAGAAATGGACATCTGCTAGCGACATTTCAGATAATAATAAAGTGTACTTATGCACCATCTGGTTGGAAGGAATGAACGGGAAAAACATGAACAAAATCAAAGGTAAACGAGAAGTATACAAGAGTGAAGAGTGATGAAGAACTAGAAAGTGCAGACTTTATTATGAGTTTCACAATATAATGAGTAAAATATAGGAATGATCATTTATCCCTATATTGGTAAGATTGAGATATTAGTTTTTTTTTGTGTGCCAAACTAGTACAAATTTCATTTCATTCTCCCTAAACGTAATTCTTCCAACAAAATGGGGCATTACATAAAGGTATAAAGATGAGGAGATTAAAGATTGACAGCTGCGATAAGGGAAGGTATGGAAAACATGTGTAACTATATAAATGTCGAACACCAATAAGATCCAAATAACTCAGATAACATCCAAACTCAGTAACAAATTGGTTAACAGATAAAATTCAGAAGCGAATGCAAAATAGTTTATAAAATTAGATTCTAAGATTCAAAATTTCTAGTATTCAGATTATATGCAGATGAAAGAGGAAGGGAGATTTATTGAATAATTTAGGCTTGACAAAACACAATAAAATGATACACATAGACTAGTATACTCTAATACTTAATGAGCAGCATATATTCTTATTCTTAACTACCGTCTATTCTATTATATCAAAGAAACATAAATTATTGCAAAGCTGTAAATTCACATTAAGAAGCTTAAACAAATTACACAACTAGAAATCAACCACTCAAATTGGATATAATTGGATAAATATCTAAAGAGATCATAACTAAGAACCCTAATTTCAAAGTTATAAATGTATGTATATAAATGATTCAAAAATCAGAACTCTGTAACACAAAAAAGCTAGCTGAACTGAGATGAAGTAGAAAGCAGCAACAAAACATTTATGAATTAAATATCTAAAGCTGATCTAATTACAAACATCAACTCACAGTTATCAAGAGGGGTGTATTGGATTGGGATTTTAAATCATTTTTTTGCATTCATGAAATCCGAGGGTATTCGATTGAGATTATTTGAAATGCATTAAAATCTTGGGGTATTCAATTGGGATTTTGAATTATGCTACAAAATCTGGTGGTATTCAATTGGGATTTTAAATTATGCTTTAAAATCCGGTGGTATTCAATTCGGATTGTTTAAAATCCATTAAAATCTGATGGTATTCAAATGTTGTCGGATTTTTTTTCATTTCATAAAATGGTGGATTTTGTGGCATTGTTCGATGTATTTTAAGTTTTATGAAATCCCACCAAAATCAATGGGATTTTGAAGCATTGTGCTTAAATCCTATCAACTCTGCGACATTTCATCAAGAATCCGCACAAAATCAAAATCACATGCAATCCATTAAAATCCATAGACTAAAAACAATCCATTAAAATCTCAATCGAATACACCCCCGCAATTTATTAATCAGATGAGAGGAAGGAAGGGAGAGGGTCAGAGGGAGAGGGAGAGGGAGAGAGAGAGAGAGAGAGGAGTTACAGTGCTACGGCGACGTTCAGCGGCGATGGAGAAGCCAAAAGCGACCAAGCATAGTATTATTACAAGAAGATGAACGAGAGATGAGCCTTTCCCTGCCCCCATTATTGTTTCTAAGGGCATCTTTGATCACAATTTCAAGCTTCATATTTTTTTCACTTTTAATTTTATAGATAGATTAATCAATCTCCAATCATCCATTTATCTTCCTATGTAAAGTCATTTACTAGATAAATTATATTATTTTATAAAAAAAAATTAAATAACGAAATATATGATCTTTCTCGGATGAAGATAACTTGCAAATTTAATGGTATAGTTTAGAAATTGGGGTTGAGAAGTACCAGTAGTTATGCTATATTTACCTGATGATCTCGTATCGTAACTTTTTTTACACGTGGGATTTTTTTGCTTACAGCTCATACTCTATAACACACTTCCGCCATTTCACATGTGACTTCATCTTTTGACCAGGGTTCTGTAAATAGAATTTTGAGCAAGATCCCCTTAATACATAACTGAATAAACAACACTCGTAGAGATGAATTCTGCTGGCGGAACTAGGGAAGAAACCCTAGCTTAGTCAAAGTTTTTTTTTTCTTCCAGATATTTGTTTTTTTTCAGATATTTTTTTATTTGAGCTCTTAAAAATAACAGTGAACCAATAAAAAGTATTTATTGTGCAAATTTTAATTCTAGATTATTTTGATTCATGTCATATTGTCATTGACTAACAGGCCAAAGTCATTTTGTTAATGGGCTCTATTTTCTTGACCAAAATCATACTGTTTCCCCTACTATTATCCTGAGCCCATGTTTTCAAATTTCAATTACGCCCAACCACCAGTCCAGAGTAGTTGTTGTTGGGCCACAAGGTAACCATCCAATGTCTAAACTAATCATAGTCCAAATAAAATTTTTTCATAAAAACTGCGTGTACGTGAATCCAGGGCAGAGGACTGAACATGACTCCACTTGAGTTGAGCAAGAAAACCGCAATCATATATCTTTGATTTTTAAAATTGAAAACCGCAACCGTCAATCGGGGTCGGTTTCGGTTTCGGTTTAAGAAACTTCGATTCGGTTAATAGTCGGCTCGGTTTCGATTACAAAATCGACAAATATAAGAATGAAAAATAGTACACAAACGAGACAAATTAATGCACGTAATCTAGACATAATAATTAATATAATATTAAAATTTAACAAAAGTAACCGTATTTTATTTAAAACACTCTTGCCAGTAATATAAAACTAGTCTTAGTCAGAATTTTCATACAGAATACGAATCAGAACTTCCGGCTGATTGGCTTTTTTAACACATGCTTCATGAAGATTGAGAAAATGTGACAGGGAAAATAGGAAATACAGATTGGCAGTGGCCAGTCAGCATGAGATATTCACTGAACATCAAATATTAACATAGACGGATGTTTCTGTAAGTGTTAGAATAGATTTATTATATTTATTACATATTACATATATTATTTATTATTATTTTAATAACCGGTTCCGTTTGGTTTTTATTGGTTCGGTTGGGAGGTATAACCGGAACCAAACCGTTTAAATCAGATCAATTTTTAATTTTTCGGTTTCTAATTGGTTTTTTTGAGTTTTTCCAAATTTCGATTCGTTTTGATTTTAAATCGGTTTTTTGCTAAGTCCTAAATTAAGGTATGGGTTCAATTATAGACAAGGTTAAGCTTACTTTTTAAAAAGTCTAACATCACAAGTAAATGGTTCACAAGTAAATGGTCTTAAAACTATAAAGAAACCAGGATTGAAGCTCAAAAATTATCACCACTACACCCTTTTTTCGTGGTGCAACAAATTTGGCCTAAATCAAACGCAAATCAAACGCATTTATACAAGACAAATGACAGTCTTAATATAGGATTACCCCATTTTGGTTCAACCATGAACACTGTTTGAACTATGCGATAGTTTCTTTACTAAAATATACTTCAGACTCTGGAACTGGAAGGACTATGGGCCACTTAAATGCAGCATATATCTTGCAATTTGAGCTCGATAATGGCAAATTCCAAATGCAATCTATCCACACATTACACTCAAGTGCGAAAGAATGATCCATGTATTTTAAGGGTTTTGGTTCCTGGCATGTGTACATCAGGGAGTACTTATATAACATACTGATTTTGGATCGTTGGATGATATATGCATCTAACGGACATAATTATAAAAAAAATTCGTCATGCTCAATTTTTTTTTATTTGTTTTTTTGCATATGATATGTAACTTGAATAATAAGAGGAAGGGGGAAAGTGATGCAACTGCAATTGAAGAAGTCAGTAGTCACTTATTTAAATTTCAAAGTACAAAGCCCAAATAAGCAATTTCCAAAGAGCTAAGCAATGAAGGGCCAAGAAATGGCTAGCTACTGCTAAAGAAAGCAAGTCCTCATTCCTTGATCAGAAGAGATAAGGCAACCGCTCTCATGCCACGTGTCAACTCAATAAGAGTGTTTAATGATAAGGCAACCAATCCAAATTGCTCACACTGTGTGGCTACCATGTTGCCTTGTCAACTTCACTGTAATTCAATGGTCAGAAAAATTCTGAACTTTAGGAGGTGAATTGGGAACCATTGGATCAGCAGGTTAAACGATAATGAGATGAAATGCCTATATATTGGATAGGTGAAGGAACAGAAGCAAGCCTCTCAAACACAAGAGAAGAAAGTAAAAGAACAAGAAGAGAGTATTAGTACTCATGGCTTCTTCAATGATATCATCAGTAGCACCGGTTACCCGTGCATCCCCTGCTCAGGCTAACATGGTCGCGCCTTTCACCGGCCTCAAGTCCATCGCATCATTCCCCGTCACCCGAAAGCTTGAGAATGACATTACCTCTATTACCAGCAACGGAGGAAGAGTTCAATGCATGAAGGTATATATCTATACTACTTAATACTCAGATATATTATGTGCTAATGAGGAACCAGTATAACATGGCAGAACATTTCTTAGTGAGTTATTGCTTTCAAAGTAGCACAATTTTAAGTCAGATAAAGTAGTCCTAGGTAACTTTAGAGTGAGCATAACTTTGGAATTTTCCTTGAATATGTAAATAATTTACAAATATTATGTCAACACTTCAAATAAAAGATGGTTTTGCTTGTATTTTCCTCCCGATCTGATCTGAGAAATTTTGTTGTCAAGTCAAACAATTAGATACTTTAGCTCAAGAGAAATGTCACTCCCTGGCAATCCTGGGGGATAACTTCTATATTTTACCATAGTAACAGGAGTTTGAGAGTCCAAGATTCGCAGAAAACATGTGTGTGTCAATGTGTGAAAGCCTAATCATGTCGCCCCTCAAGTGAAGTAGATTTTAATTCAAAATAGAGATGTGTGAGAACCTAATCATGTCCAAGTTTTTTGTATGATTTTCACCTTAGCTTGCTCTCAGTAACCCCTCTCTTAGTCTCATTAAACAGTGACTCTGAAATGTATATTCTTTTAAAGACATGATCACGTTCTTCAAATTTTGCAATCCAACACTTTTTGTCAAAAAATATACTACAATCTGTCGGTTTCTAATCGAGTAAATATGACATTCACAAAGTATATCACTGAGAACACACCATGGTGTGAGAGTGAATAAGAAATTAGTTAGCTAACATATGTGAATGGTGCAAGCGCAGGTATGGCCACCAATTAACATGAAGAAGTTCGAGACACTCTCGTACCTTCCTCCTCTCACCACCGAACAATTGGCAAAGGAGGTCGACTACCTTCTCCGTTCCGGATGGGTTCCTTGTCTGGAATTCGAGTTGGAGGTAACCACTTTCTTCCTACACATTTTTCATGTTCTCTGTTACATGTTTCTTGACATTGCTGATGACAATTGTGTGTTAAACCAAAATGTAGCACGGTTTCGTGTACCGTGAGCACAACAAATCCCCCGGATACTATGACGGACGATACTGGGTTATGTGGAAGCTTCCCATGTTCGGGTGCACCGACTCATCGCAGGTGTTGAAGGAGCTTGATGAGTGCGTCAAGGAGTACCCCCAGGCCTACGTCCGTATCATCGGATTCGACAACGTTCGCCAAGTCCAGTGCATCAGTTTCATTGCTCACCAGCCTGAATGCTGATCAATCTGCTGATTTCATATATTTATCTATCTTGTTCGGCTCATATATAAACCTCTTGCAATTTCATTTCATTCCTTTCAGTTTTATGTTTCTCAATAACACCCACAATATCTCCAACACAAGGAAATTTTAACTACGAGGATTATATGTAGCGATTGTTGGTGATTATTTATATCTACTTGTTTTTCCTGCACCTCTAAATATTTGTGTCATACATTTTATCTCCAGCACAGGAAATTTGAAATATGAAGGATTATTATGTAGCGATTGTTGGTGATTATATATATCTAGTTGTTTGTTTTCCCTGCGTCTTCTAAATATTTGTGTCACATATTTTCGTATCATGACATGCTTGCGGAACTCTGATTCTCCATGCAGTTATTGAGCTACAAGCACTCCATTAAAATAACAAGAAACCATCTACAAGGAGCTTTAGTCTTTAGGTGAACAAAAGGACTATCTCTCAACTGTATATACAAAAACATGTAGTATTATAGTTGCCGCTAATGATCTGGATTCCAACAAAGCTGATAAGCTTCAACAAAATTGCAACATCTGCTAATGCTAGCAAGAAACCTATACTGATTGACGCAAACAAAATTTTGGGGCAACATATATGCAAACACTGGGTACTTAGTACTATATCTCTCAAACTAGTTGGCAAGCTCTAGATAGTTAGTTGAGTTAATTAGTTGGGAATGTTGTTGATGTGTTTGATATTCCAAATATCATCATCCCAAACAACCTCATCAAACAAGTAATCCTGATAAGCATTGCCCATCAACTGAACATCCCAAAGAGGACACCAAGAAGCCATCATGTGGTCATCCCCAAGCATCCATGACCATGCGCTGCACCGCTCCTCCCACTCCGTCAACACAATGTCCATCGCCGCCACCGCCATATAATCCAACCTCTCCCCACCCAAATCCGCCGCCGCCTCCTCTTTTCTCATCTTTTTAGCCTTCTTCTTGGCCGTGGGAGCCTCACTTGCACTCAAACTCCTCTGCCTCTGCATAATGCACCACTAGACTACAAAGTGTGTGTGTGTGAATTGTGATGTGCATAATAAGGATAAAAGAGTATGGGCGAGTATATATAAGGGGAGCTGATGAGGTTGATTTGGACTAGAAGGGGCGGTCTGGACTCTAGGGACTTGATGTGTATTGTGAGGTGTGAAGGTCGCAAGTTTCGATGACCATGTCTTCACGTGACTCTGCTCTGGCGTTTTCGGAGACTTGGCTTTTTCCAACATAAACATCTTTTCATTATTAAATATGACCACTCTTAATTCTAGAATTTTCACCTTGCAGAACAAAGAGCTAGTCGTGAGTCATGACTGTGTAAGTACTCCAGAGTCCAGAGAGCAACACCTCCAGCTTGCAACTTTATGTGTGTCACGCTCTTGCTGTGTTCTCGACATCGTCGAAAGACACCAAGCAACAAATGAATAATCAAACAGGATACAGGACGCAGCGAAGAGTCGATGATCTACCGTCTACGCTACTTGGTAATTATTTTATGGAGTATTTACGATAGTTATTTGTAAGAAACGGATGATTAAATTGTCGTATGCTCAGGAGTCAGGCCTAAATTTAACTATTTTGAATGAACGGTATAAATAGAATAGTCATAAAGGGTTTTTCTTTAATAATTAAACAATGTTCGATTATAACTGCTCTCTGCTCAGATTACAGAATATAACTATATATGTTTATATATAAGCCAGAAATAAGGCCTATTGTGGCTTTGCACAAAATTGCCCGATGGTACACTACCTCAAATTTTTTTGTCAAAAAATGTGTGAGATGATTTTAATTGAATAATTTAGCATTTTTCTTGTGATTAATATATAAATTTAGATACTAGTGGGCCAATCATGAGCACTCAAAAATAATTTTGTTATTGTTTTGAAAGCACAATTTAAAATCCTTTGAGCATATAACTCCATAACTAAAATTGATATTAAGACCTCGATCAAAATAAATTTTTATTTTTGCAAAAAAAAGATAAAAATTTAAGCATAAAATTTTCATTAAATAAAATTATTAAAAATTAAACTACTGAACCAGACAATTCATACATACTTAACTCAACTAATTTGGAAGGAAGAAATAGTGTTTTAAGTACCGATAATGAGATATGTAATATCAAGAGAATTTAATTGAATCGCTTCTTGTTTAAAAGTATGTCACGACTCACGAGCCATCAATTCATATAAAATCCATGTGCTCAGACAGATTTAGGATTTAGGAGGGACTTGTAGCTGATTAATTACAATATTTTTGCTCCGACTAGGATTTAATATCTCTTCTAAAAGACTTAGCATGCAACATAATGTCATGTTGCTGAAAGCGATTCAGAAAAAGTAATTAAACCTTCTAAAAGACTTGAACATGCAACATAATGTCAGGTTGCTGAACGCGATTAAAGACTTCAGCATGCAATATAATGTCAGGTTGCTGAACGCGATTCAGAAAAAGAAATTTTAATTTTGCCATATTCGGCTACGTATTTACATCTATTTTCCTCATTTGTGTTTATGATACTCTTTCTAGATGAAATACAGTAACAGATTCTCCTTCCTGTTCATTCATTCACAACATTTTCGTTGTAAATTCAAAGCACAACAAAAGCAGCCTTGGAAACAACAAATGCTCCCAAGTCTGCAGACCTCTTATCAAGAAGAGCAGAGCAGCAACAGTGTTCCAACAATCCCATTCCCATCAAAGCTAAATGCAAATGGAAACTGCAAGGTTACATTAATATATATGGCATTATATACTTACAAGGTGGATGATTACAGAAGCTTACTCTAACACCTGACTTGATCTTCTACAACTTCTCTTTAGAAAGCTGGGAAGTACAATTTTAACTCCCCAGAAATGATATTAATCGGAAAATTCCCCTCTACACATACTTACATTACACGAGGGTTACCCTTAAACTCCCAACAAAAGCAACTACCTAAAGACCTCTCAATTATTTGATACTTACTCTAGTTACTTAGAAACACATTTACATACAGACTACAATAAACATATTTACACTGCCAAAAGGACATTAATTCTCCTGGACTCCTGAAAATGTGATGTTTTAAGATCTCTCAGCCACTTGCCTCTTTTCCATCTTAATTTACTATGTACTCGTTTGGATGTATAGTTTCGAGTTTAGGCCATTGCAGTGATGCTGCAGTTTCGTCTATCCCTGTCCAGACAATCAAACCCCTCAATTCTCACAGCCGGTTTGTTACCAAAATTTTCCCTTGCACAGGCTACTTTCCTTGCAGATGACAGCGGGGAGGATGACATCCCAACCGGTATGGGGATTGATCTGGGGGATAGAGGAGTGACCTTTGCGTCCCCAAAATGAGAATCTTGAATTAGAGGGTTAGAAACTCTACTAGGCGGCGACCCACAGAAAAAAGGGGGCGACGAGGCAGCTTGACTGCATGCTTGTTCCACGGCATATACACCCTGCAAAGTAAGGTCATAATGAAACTTAAACTACGGTAGTCTATTGTGCCAAAACAAAGAAAAACCAGACTTGTCTTTCTCGATGTACGGAGAGTAAATAATGACAAGATCATATGCGAACAGGTACAAGCCATCATAGCTTTAACTAACTGCAAGACTTCCGTTAATCAGCATGAATGTCTATTGATAATCAACAAATTCTAAAAGAAATCATTGTTTATAATACGTCACACTAAAGGCAGCTAACGGCAAGTTTCTATGTGGACATGTAGGCTGGTTGCAAGAGTCTGTGTGGGGCAATTCTTATCTCTGCTATTTTTTACGCGGAGTTAAACCCCTGGCACGGACTAGCCCTACTAGACCCTAGACCCAACACCAGGTGATCAAGTGCTTGTTGTGCAAGCATTTCTTGCGCAAGTGTTATAGGGGGATTCTGTCATACTTTATCATCTCATGAAACTATTTAAAACTATTATACATGCCAGATATCACCAGGTAAACCGAGTGCGTCTTGTTGTGCGCGCTATTCTTGCATGAGAGTAGGGGGATTCTATCATACTTCTTTCATCACATGAAACTATATAATGCATCATATAAATATGAAAAATTGTGTCGGCAAGAGTTACATGACAGACATGGAAACTTATTGCAAAACATTTGCACACTCTCTGTTACTGAGAACTATAGCAATAAATTCTTCATGTATGATTTACACAGCGAAATAATAATTTACATAAACCAGGATATCATAACCATGAAAACAAATCAAGGCTAGATATAGTATATAATCGGGATGATAATAACAGGAAGGAGGATAAACATACCTTAGACATGATTATGTCTAAGAGTTCAGATCCTGCTTTTGAATCACATAGCTCTGACTGATAGCTGTAAAGAGAACAAAATTTTAACTTCTATAACTTATTCAAAACAGGCAAGCAGACTTCTATGTACACTTCAGCAAATATACCTCATATGCCATCTCAGAGGTCTGATCTGCTCGTTGGCTATGGTGTTAATGAGACCAAGTCTCCTCGGTTTAGGACACACCAAAGTATCCCTCTTATCCGAAATGGAAACAACAGTTATGGAGCTCCTCATTTCTTCTCGAGCAGCAAACGAGTTTTGTTGAATGGCGAAGTGATTCATATTATTGTAAGCCTAATACCCAAATCAGAACGTTGCCTGTTCAAATTTGAAGCACCGAAAGAGAATATTAGACACGAGCTCCTCAACGAATCTTTATAACTCCAATTTAACAACAAAAGCACAACTTTATTTCGAGTACAAAATATATCTAACTTTTGTTTTCTTGTGCCAGATCTGAATCATCAGATAAGTATAGCAGATTCTATAATCCGGTCAAATACACATAAAAAACAAGGCATTCAACTTGCAGGCCGAGACTAATAAAATTATAGTATAATTTTTGACTTGTTACATAAAATTAAAAACCAATTGTTGGTTTGTGCATATGACCTAACAACAGCAGCTTAGGCATAACCGCATAAGTCTAAAATTAGCAAAATACAAAAAAGGACTGCCACAGAATTACGCAGATCTGCTGTGAAAACACATGCTTTTTTACTCATGTCATATGGAGATGATCACTACCAACAAAAAAAGTTAAAATTATATGTAAATCTAAAACTGATTATAATTAAGTTACCACAAACAACTAACCAAATTGATTAAGAACACTAACACAGTTTTTAGGTCTGATGAGCTAAGAAAAATTGCATAACTTGTCGGATCTACAACTTAAGCGTATAAATTTACCTAGAAACAGACAAACGAGGATCTAAACTTAGTCTGAACAAGAAACTGAAAGTTCAAAAAAAAAAAAAAAAAACCTTAACTGCTAATGAAAAAAATTGGTTAAAAATGATAAGGCAATAAAGACAACAAAAGAGGAAGAAAGGAGCTTACCTAAGCGCACAAGCTCTACAGCGGAGTAAAGCTCCGATCAAAATGATATATAAATAGGTGTGTTAGGCCTCATTTGTTAACAACTGAATCACACCAATCTGAACCATACCTCTTGTTCACACCGTTTGTTAAATTGACACAGCTGGACGACACAAAAAAAATTCTGGACGACAGAAAAAATTTGTCTGGACGACTGAGGCATAAAAAGGAAGTTGGATGGTCCAGGGGATGATTATACAGTATACTTATACTAATGTTTTTTTTTTGAGTAGAATACTGATGCTTTTTACTACCCCTTCGAGAGTTCTATATTAAAAACTATCAACTACCCATTCTTATTTTTTTATTAATTAAAAATAAAAATTAAGAGGTACGTATAACAAATTAATTTAAAAACAAGGAGACTAGTTAAAATGTTTAATTAAATGAAAAAGTAAAAGTTTATTAACATTCTAATAAATTTTAATATGTTAGTCGTATTTACAGTGTAATATACTATTAAAAAAATCATACCGCTAATCAAATTTTAAAAATCGATTTGGTCAAATATTTTTTAAGAATTAATCAAAGATATATTTCGAAATATATTTTGTTGTGTGAAAAAAAATAATATTCATATGTATCATTTTTTTTCCATACCATTATTTATTACCTAAATTAGGTTTAAAAATTAAAAACAATTATTATATTAGAATATAGGAATAAACATACAAGATATTATTATATATATTCATTTTAAATGAATTCATGAATAGTGTATCATTATAATATAAATGTAAAATAAACAAGCATTTCATTCAGAAACTAAAAAATTTAGTTATCAAATGATAACATTCATCCAGCATCCAGATTATCAATCATCCAGAAAATTAACTGTTCAGAATTTACCGTTCAGATTTAACAAATGACCCCTTAGTATATGAAAGGAGGAAAATAAAAGGGAGAAAAAATGGTCGGAGGATAGACAAGGAAGAAAAGAAAACAATAAAGCAGGTTCAGACAGATATATAGAGGGGACATGAACTGGAGCAAGGCTGCTAGAAAAAGAGGCATGCAAGTTGTAATATTTCTGTAATTTTGTAAGAAAATATAATAAAAAAAATTCTCACGCTGGCGGTGCTTCATGCCAGAAATCTCATTGGTTTTCGCACCCATCCTACTCCTATTTTTAGATTATTATTGAAACTTTCAAATTCTGAACGTTTCAACATAATAGCTGACCAGCTCCTCCGTTTAGATTATGTAATTAATTTAGCGAAAAATAACGTTTAGTACTTAGGATCATGAACATCCCAACTTACAACATAATATAATTGATAGTACATATACAGCAAAATTAGATTTATCGTGACATATAACTTTTTTTGTAAGAATTTGGCATGACATAATTGAAAGTATGACCCTGTTATGTCCCTTTGTCCCGCGGATTTTTTTACATTATTTTTTAACATGTACTTTAAATTTTTATAAAGTATAATTTTATATATTTTTTTAAATTTTTTTATGAATAAAAATTTGATGATTAATTCAAAAAAAATAAATTTTAAAATAGATATGTAACAATATTTTATGTGAGTCTCAAAATGCTCGTAAATAGTAAACATAAATAATCACATTGGAGGAAGAAACAGTAAACATAAACATATGGAAAATGAGGAAAACGCTATTCGATTGAAAATGCTTAAAGATATAAAAAAAATTCCAAAATTATTTTTTTAATGAAATAAATGGATTCCAAAAATAAAGCGAGAACACTTAATAATACTTTCCGAAAATATTATGTCACGTAACAGACTCACTACATCATGTTATCTGAAAACATAAAGAGGCGTTTGGTTGATGGTTAATAAGCCCGGTTAACGAGAATCGGAACCTAATACCCATACATTCCCATACATTATGTTTGGATTAGTAAAATATTTGCTTGGAATGGGAACCTCATTCCATCTTAAAGGGTAAATCAATACCTCCACACCCACCATTTCCCATAACCTCCATTCTCATACTCCTCATTCCCATTCCCCATTCTCATTCCCACCAATCATCCAAACACACCCTACTTTACACGCGTACACAACATTCATTATTCTTTCGTCTATCTGGTCTGGTCATGAACATTAAAATCACAGTTTTATCATCTTTCTTTCATCTATCAGAACGTGACGATGTACATTAACTTCTTAATCGATTTTTGTTTTTCACTAAATGATCCAAAACAACGCTTATCCAAGTTACATATATATGCAACGGTATTACCACTTTTTTTCCCTGGTCAGAGTGACCTGATCATCTTTGAACACGACATATGTCTATTTATTAGACAGGCAAATTAGTGTCAACCAGAATTTCTAATTTTTCTGGTTATATGTTTTATCAATTTGAACGGAGGAAAAGTAAACGCGGTTAGGAATGGAATAGCTAGGAACATTTGAGGTTCGGAAGAGCTGCCCCGCCTTCCATTTTAAAAAAAAATTTGTCTAGTTAAGCACTAACGGGGTGTATTCGATTGAGATTTTAATGCATTGTTTTTAGTCTATGGATTTTAATGGATTGTATGGGATTTTGATTTTTTGCGGATTCTTGATGAAATGTCGCAGAGTTGATAGGATTTAGGTACAATGCTTCGAAATCCCATTGAATTTGGTGGGATTTCAAAAAACTTAAAATACACTGAAGAATGCCACAAAATCCATCATTTTATGAAATGAAAAAAAATCCATCAGCATTTGAATACCATCAGATTTTAATGGATTTTAAACAATCCCAATTGAATACCATCGGATTTTAAAGCATAATTTAAAATCCCAATTGAATACCACTAGATTTTGTAGCATAGTTTAAAATCCCAATTGAATACCTCAAGATTTTAATGGATTTCAAACAATCCCAATCGAATACCCTCGGATTTCATGAATGCAAAAAAATGCTTTAAAATCTCAATCCAATACACCCCTCTAAATTTTATAAGTTTGGTGGATTTTAATTAGTGTGGTTGGTGAATTTGGAGAGGATCCACTGTTATAAAGAAAAAATGGGAGCCAATCAAAATCAACCAAACTTATGAATTTTAGTGCTTAGACACACACTAGAAAAACTGTTTTAAAAAAAAAAATCTCAGTTCTCACTCTTTTCCGTGCTAATCCACAGTCGCGAACTCCCAGATTTGCCCGGATTTTTTTCCCTATATATAACTAGTTGAGAAGCCGCGCGTTGCGGCGGCCTATAAAAATTATATTAATGATTTAATATTAATATTTGTAGAATGCAATAATTTTTGGCTGTTTATAAAAAGTATATTAATGATTAAAAATTGATATTTGTGGATAAAATAAATTTTATAGTATAAGAATCTTGATGTAATACCAATACTAATATATACAATTGCAAAATTGGACAATGATTCATGGTGAAAAAATGAAAATAAATTTCTACACATAATTAACAATTTAAAGCACGACGAATCTTAATTTTATTTGTGTTTTTTTTAAAAGAAATCATGTTCTTACATTGTCACCTTCCTCCAATTTTTTTTGGATTGATTGTGCACAAAAAAATCTAACCTAAATCCGTGAGATAGCGGTCTATAACTACCCCTGCTTCTAACAACTTTTATTTTTTAATACTGTATGAACAGTTTTCACTTGAAAGTTGCTTGAACGGAGCAAACAGATAATTCGTGAATAATATTTTCCTGTGTACAAAGTAAATCATATAAAAATTATCGTTGCAACAACTTTTATTTTTTTTAATACCGTATATATAAACAGCCTTCACTTGTCGTTGCAGAAGAACGGCACCACCGAGTTAGAAATCGAGTAAGAGAACTATCACCAGAGAGAGGTAGGGTTGTGGTAATGAGAGAGGAGGTTGTGTTTAGATGATCCAAAACTACAACAATTTATATGGGTATTTATAGGTGCATAGAGACTTGTGTGCTACTCTTTCCCATAATTAAATAATCTGAAACAAAATCAGATTAAATTTTTCAAGTTGCTATATTCCATAAATAATCTGAAACAAAATCAGATTCTGAAACTTGCTTCTAATATATCCGAAACTAAAAAAAGTAGTTTTAATTTTTGATATTTTTCATCCGAAAATTCCAGAAAATTAGAAAAATAGAACTGAGCAATGTGAGAGGCGCCACCTAGACGCCCCTCGCTTCTCCTTCATATAAGCATACTAGTTGAGAAACCGCGCGTTGCGGCGGTCTATAAAAATTATATTAATAATTTAATATTAATATTTGTAGAATAAAATAATTGTGTGGTTGTCTATAATAAGTATATTAATATTTCAAAGTTAATATTTGTAGGATGAAATAAATTTATATTATAAAAATCTAGTTGTAATACCAATACTAATATATAAAATTGCAAAATTGGATTATAATTCAAGGTGAAAAAATGAAAATAAATTTATACAATTAATTAACAATTTAAAGCATGACGAATCTTAATTTATTTATTTTTTAAAAAAAGTAATCATGTTCTTGCATTGTCACCTTCCTCCAATTTTTTTGGATTGATTGTGCACAAAAACATCTAACTTAAATCTTTGAGATAGCCGTCTATAACTACCCTCTTAAAAGTTATTTGAACGGAGCAAACAGATAATGCACGAATAATTTTTTCCTGTATACAAAGTAAATCATATAAAAATTAACAATAACAAACATGTCTAATGAACAAAACAAATATTATAAAAGAATAACCAACAAACATACATCACTAATAGTTTATCATGTTGATATCAACCATCAATATCATGTCAAGACTATATTCTTTTCCCGTGTTTGGATTTGTCGACTCCAATATAACGATCTATAACTAACTTTGCTTGCAACAACCTTTGTTTTTTTAATATTGTATAAACAACCTTCACTTATCGTTGCAGAAGAACTGTACCTCCGAGTTAGAAATCAAGCAAGAGAAAGAGAGTTCTAATTTTTGATATTTTTCATCCAAAAATTTCAGAAAATTAGAAAAATATAACGGAGCGTTGTGAGAGGCGCCACCTGCACGCCTATCGCTTCTCTTTTAAAATTCGAAAAATAGAACGGAGCAATATGAGAGGCGCCATCTGCACGCCTATCGCTTCTCTTTTAAAATTCGAGTAAGAGAACTCGTGGTATTGTGAGAGGAGGTTGTGTTTAGATGATCCAAAATCCTACGTTCTATACGGGTATTTATAGGTGCAGAGAGATTTGTTTGCTACTCTTTCCCATAATTAAATAATCTGAACAAAATCAGATTAAAATTTTCAAGCTACTATATTCCATAAATAATTTGTCTTTCCCATAATTAAATAATCTGAAACAAAATCAGATTAAAACTTTCAAGCTATTATATTCCACAAATAATCTAAAACAAAATCAGATTAATCAGATTAAAATTTTCAAGCTACTATATTCCATAAATAATTTGTCTTTCCCATAATTAAATAATCTGAAACAAAATCAGATTAAAACTTTCAAGCTATTATATTCCATATATAATCTAAAACAAAATCAGATTCTGAAACTTGCTTCTAATATACCCAAAACTAAAAAAAGTAGTTCTAATTTTTGATATTTTTCATCCGAAAATTCCAAAAAATTAGAAAAATAGAACGGAGCGATCTGAGAGGCGCCACCTACACGCCCCACGCTTCTCCTTTATATAAGTATATTGATGATTGATTCTCAAAACATCAATTTGAAAAAAATGGGACCTGCTGGGATATACTCCATCTATCAATATTTATCTATGTGCATATTCGAGAGAGAAAATTGAAGACAAGCGAGGTACTAGAAACAAGGATTAATCGGTGATTAATCGTGATTAATCACCAACTTTTAGAACAGAATTAAAAGTCTACAACTGGGGTCTGGGACTCTGGGCTATATGAAACGACAATGGACAATAAAAAAAAGAACTAGCTATTGAATCAAAATTGGGCTGATACTTAAATCAATGATAGTGAAATCAGCTTGATGGGCTTTAGTCGTCTTCCCTATTGAACAATTATTGGGCAAATTTTAAAGATCAATTGAAATTAACTATGTGCACTGGGCCGTCTACCCACTTCACGTTTCTCTGTTTTCACCACTGTGATAGACAAAACTTTATTATCTCCCTTGTGTGTGAGCTTTTCTAAGAGCAACTCGCCCAAATCGGACAATAATATCAGAATCTGGCTCATGCCCAACTCCTGCAGTGGAATTTGTGAAAAGGATCCTACTATTTCTATAATGATTTAATGTCACTAAAATTATAATTTTCTAAAATTATGACTAGTGACTTGTAATGATTTAATATTGTTAGATTCAAATTTAAATTATCTGTTTGAATAATTTTATACTATTGAATGACTTATGAGTTATTAGATGATAATTTAACAAAAAATTGATTGATTATTTATTTTAATGTTCAAATTGACTTTCATTAAGAAAATCATAACAATAAAATAAGTTTATAAAAAAGTACATCCAACCAACTACTTTTTTTAAATCAATTTCTTGCTTACTTCTAATTTCCAACCGACTTCTTATTAATTAAACAAACATACATTTTTCAGTTCAAAATCGAAAATGATTTAAATTTCCGAATTTTAAATCTAGATAAACATGCTCTTAGTTATAATCTTGATTTATAAAATCACAAGTCGAATTTAGTGATTTGTTACTTTACCCCTAAATTTGACTTCACAAAAGGTCTAGAATCACTTTGAAAGACACGATTTATAATACATTTATTTTTATACAAATAAATTTTATATTTATTAAGTTGTCAATATAGAGAAAAGGTTATTCAATACTTTCTAACTTCTCACGTAATTCGTTTATTTTAAACCAAACGATCCTGAAATGTGGAATGTTTCATCGCGGACATTCTTTCCAAATTTTATCTTTTTTTTTTGTTTCAATTCTTTTCTTTTAACAAAATTTATTTCAAATCAATTTTTTTCATTTCAAATTAAATTACATACAGTGACTAACACAATCACAATACTACATGTGGTTTAAATATTAATGCATATTAATTTTTTTAATATTAATATTATTCTTAAAATCATAACAAATTTGAAGTAACATTAAAAAAAGATATCTTATCACTAATATATAGTCCATGAACATAGATGCGCGACAAACATCAGTTGGACATTTCAATTATTTTATTATTCAAGTTTCTCGCAAAAATTTGAAATATATTTATATATCTTTATAACATAAGTTACTAAAAGTTGAAATCAACTAATACACTGTACATATACAAATCCAAATAATTTTCAATTTTTCATGTGACTTGTCCAAGAACAAATGTTAAAAACTAATTTTTATATATTCAATTCTTTTGATTAACTCTTATACTTCTTAATAAATTTAGTGTTTTGTGTCCACGACTACACATTACACAAATTAATAATTAATTTGTAAGAGCTCCCATTTAAACATTTTTTTTACTTCAAATTATTCTGATACATGCAATTGATTTTTTTTTAAATGCTTTAATTTGAAGTACCTACAGTGGTTTTCAGTCTTTTGACTGACCTAACCTAACTCAGGAATCTTGCTCTATTATGAGAACAATTGTCGCGGACTACTGTACTCTGATTCGTCTCTGCACCTGGTGATCACACAAAATAAAAAATAGAAAATCACCACCATTTCTTGAATAATTATGACTAAATTACAGCCACAAAAATTAAGCTCATAGTGTTAATAAATAAGAACTAATCTGATAAGATTAGCTGATAGATTGACTAGCTCGTAAAGTGAGGACTTACCACCCACGGAAGAAATTACGCACCTAACAAATAAAGTGGGGAGCCAAGTAGCAACCAACACAAGCTTGACATTTGAAAAAGGGACTGATAAAAGTATCATACACGGTGTTAACTGACAACAACACTTCATTCACACATGGCATAAGTTCAGGATACTCTATGATTGTACACCAGGCAAGGGGAGCCATCGTTTTTTTACAAAATTTTTAAAAAGATTATAATATTCTTGCAAAAAACTATTAGGCTTGGGTATTTACTTCCTTTCAAAAAAAGGCTTGGGTATTTACGAAAAATCCTTAATATTAATATGTACTACTTATTTATTTGATAACTAAAACAATAAAAATTATATAAAATTGCTTGATTTTTAAAAATTAAAACGAAATAATTTTGTTGGCGGGATAGTCATTACATTACAAAATCGTGATTAACATGGAAGTCTTTTGATAATAGTATAATAATTATAATTAATAAATAAAAAAATTATATGATGCTGACCAAATTTTGGTAATTTGATACTTCTCATTTTATGTAAATATGAATTACTTATTTGTTTGATAACTAAAATATGATAAAAATATTATAAAGTTAGTTGTTTCATAAATTAAATTGTTTAAATTTTAAAATTATTTCATAATAATTTTGTCAGGATATAATTCTCTTGATGAGCAATATCACCAATAATTAGAAATGCTGTAACTATATAAGAAATTATGTGGACATTTTATACTATACCTCTGAATTTCAACTAATGAGCTTTTTAAGCTAACCTAGAGTGCAGGAGGTAACAAATTATTTGATGATCGACCACAAAAAATGAAAGGGAAGTGGGTGATTAAATGAGAATCCATTACAACAATTAAGTCATGAAGTGATGAAGTAATTGATATCGTAGTCGACTTTGCTGCTTTATAGGAGTGTTCGATCATACCATGCCTTCCGGTAGTAGATCCAGCAAAACAAGAGCCTGGTAGCAGGATATATTCTATTTTCTTAACAGGGTAAATTCATATATATAGCAAGATCAAAATTATTGCTTAAAAAATTGTTCTTAGCTTTTATCATCCAATTCCCCTTGAACATGGGCTTACTACCATTTCTACCCCTGTCCCAATTATTTCTCCATTTCTCCCATACAAATCCACAACGTTCCCATTTTTTTCCTAGTCACTAGAACCATATCCTTCTCTCTCAATTTCTTTTCAATATGCTTGGAGAAAGAGAGTATTAATAAGAGAGCCTGAGAGAGATGTCTCAAGAGGAGGTGGCAGAATGACTGATAAAGAACTTTGAAGCACCTCCTTTCTTCACCATCACTCTACTGCTCCATCTCTCAAACTCAAGTCTCAGAGTCTCCTTCTCAACTTTACTCATAAATCTATACCATCTGAAATAATTGTTCGATCTCTTTCAATTCAATCGCAGAGATCTTTATTTTTACCCTCTCCCTCTCTTTCAGCTGTACCATGTAGGTCTCACCCCACATCTTCTTGTCCTCTAACTTCATCAATTATAAACCTATTTGATTTTGCTTTCATCTATTTATCTAAACCTATGATTGTCTTCTCTTTTTACTTATAGTTTTTCTTAATGTGTTTTAGGAGACCAGTAGAAGGAAATCCGTTGGACCTTAACAACTTGCCTGGCGAGGATTTTCCTGGTAAAGACATTCTGAAGTCACCTCTTCATCTCCTTGTTAATTAAGACTAAATTGCTTAGCTAACTTGTTAAAAAACAGTGCAATTTAACAGCTCTCTTATTCAACTTTTTTCATAATTAAACTTCTTTTGGACGACAAATTGGTTGGATTTAATGTCTAGATTGTCAAAAATAAAGCTCTAACATTTGATGGAGGTCGAAGTAAAAGTTAATTTCTGATCTGATCCAGATACAAAACCCTACAAAGTGGTAAAAGCCACTTCTATTCTATATTTTGACTGATTTTTGTCAAGTCTGTTCTTCTCTGAGAATATATATTTTGATTTTTTGCCAGTGCCCAGTGGGCGTCTCTATGAAAAAAAGGCACATAAAATGTCTGTATATGTTACTGTGTGCCTGTGTGTAGGAGCAGCAGCAGGAGGGAAGAAGAAACACGGTAGGGAAAGTGATGAAGAGGGGAAGGTATACGAGTGCAGATTTTGCTCTCTCAAGTTTAGCAAATCTCAAGCTCTCGGGGGACACATGAATCGCCACCGACAAGGCAAGGCTAGCAGCTAATACATTATCTATTTTATAAATCTGTATTCCTTGCAATAACTCTAGCCTGCCTCTCTTTTTTACTCCGGCCTTATAAGTTCTAATTGCTGCTACAAGCTACACATAAATATAGTTATTCCGGATTGGTGTTAATGAAACATTAGCCGTAGATTAAAAACTAGGTAGCTATGTATATGCTAGATTTTGTCATGTCAATCTTGGTTTCCTGGATGCCAAACACAGTGATTTTGAATTCTTTAATTTGTATTGAAAGCTTGGCTTCTTGGATATATACTACCCCTGCTGCTCTTTAATTTTCAATGTGTTATGGAGTGCAGAAAGGGAGACAGAAACACTGAACCGGGCTCGTCAACTGGTCTTTGGTAATGATAACCTAATACCACCCACGCCTCATCACAGACTAGGGTATGTTCTTCATCAATTCATCACAGTACAGAGTGGTACAATTATTTCATTTTTGATTTTTTTAAGAATTTTGAAATAGGGTTCTCTTAATTAACTCTTCATGAAGATTATAAGTTTGGTATTCATATATAATTAATCAGCAGTGGTCAACTACCAATATTGTCACATGGAGGGTATAATCACCATCATCATCAGACAAGTGATCCCTTGAGAGGCGCCGGTTACCCCCCTGCAAGATACTATGGTGGCTCTTCATCATCCACCAACATACCACCGCCGGAGTCATACATGTACCCTCCCTCGCCGCGCCTTGCTCCGCCACCCATCAATGACTACTTTGTAGGCCATGCGGTGCTCCCAAGCGCTCAGATACCATGCTACAATAGTAACACTGCAGCCACACGTGAAACGGCGGTAAACAACTACACATGCATGGGAGCTCCGATAGGAAGTGGATTTATGCTAGGAAGCGGTGGTGGGAGAAACACGTCGACAATCCTCCAAAATGATAATAATAATAATTATCTTGACAGTACTACTAGCAATAGTAGTAATAATAATGTGGAGGAGGGAGAAGAGATAGCAAGGTAGGATCACGTAATGCTAATTCGTTAACGATCAATCGTTATCAATATGGATTGTAATTGATTATGTAGAATCATGTGTTACTAGAAACATATTAAGAATATTTGTGAAGTTGATATGGGCATGGCAATTGCGCTATACTGGCTAGATTTCTTGGAATCCTAACGTACAAGAGTGGGGTCGTGGCAATGCAAGAAATGAGTGAGATGGTTTTGGTTTTACTATAGATTTTGGTTTTGGCTACAGCTTTTTGGTGTGCATACACTAACTCACACTCAGCTGCCACCATCAGGTTTGGCTTTAATTGATGCTAGCATGCACTACACCCTAGGGCTTATGAGTTATGACCCTATCTCATCATCAACTTCATTGTTTTCTATTGCTACCCCTTGTACTGTACGTATTTGTATGTATAATTGTACTAGCAAACTAAACTCCATGTGAATTGGGAACCAGATAAATCATGTATTATGCTAGGACAAAGACTTGAATTTCAACTGCAACTCCTCAACCCCCTCTTTACATTTGGAGTGTACCTTGCCCCTTTTGCATGTGTGGACCTGATGATCAATCAGTTTTCCACCAGTCTCGCCATAATTTTTGAAATAAACATATAAATATAAAGGTTCTCTTGTGTGAACATACTTTTAAGTTTTATTACAGGCATATCATCTTAAAATTAGGATCTATAATTCTATATACATATCTGTATCCAAATCTTTGTAAATCTTCTTTATTGTAATAAAAACATGATCACTTATAATTTAGAACAATTTTATAGTATAATATTACATTATATTGGCTATCCATCATCTATAAATTTGTATCAGGACTTTTTACAATAATAACATAAGAATTACAATTTTTGTAATAAGAATCATTATGATGAATTGCAATCAAGAATAATATTAACAATTATAATATTGTGATCAAGGTTGTTATTCGTGCTCATTTTTTTGGGATGTCAATGGTTTGTGCTTTGATGCTTTTGCCTGGTTTATTATGGGGTCCAATAATTTTTCTGAGATGGATTTGTATGGTATTTTGGATGATCTACAAGACTTGCATCAAATTTGGGACGGTGGTGAATATCACAAAAACTCACTTTTCACAATGAAAATTTGTTCACGTTTTAAGGGTTTTTGTTACTCCAGTATCAATTGATGTAATTCATAAGTATGAACATTGGGTTACATATGGTACTTATATGAAGATCAATCGTGATGCTGCTAGTTTCATAATTGATGTTGATTGGATTGTTCGAAATTTCGTTATAAGACTTCTTAGATCAAAGAATTTGAATATTCTATGTGTAAAGCGACCTGAAAACAAAACGCCTATTTGTTTAGCTTGTTTTTTATTTCACAATCAAGTTGTACTTGACAGTTGGGGGTTCGTCCGAGCTGATTTTCAGTATTTTAATGTATTCTTCGGTTAATGTCAAAAAAAAGAAAAGTATATATATATAGGTAGAATGCGACCAATGCTAACACTTTCTATATTTTAATATGGTATCGTATTCACTAGAATAAAACCTGTCAACGACTTAATGCTCTAGTATTTTCGAACCTTTGTTGAACCTTGTATTTTGGACACAGATATAGATCTGATTGACCTACAGGGGCAAAAAGTTTGTGCTTTTGAGATATGATTTTGAGAAGAAACAAATTTTTCACCGATTAACGCTTAATGAAGACGGTGACTGACCGAACCTTGGTGTGTCTTTATCTTTATAAGGTCACAGTTCTGGCTATTTAATTTTAATATTTTGGTTTTGTTTGCCTGTGACAATCCCACAGTTGGACATGTCCGAGACGTCCATTTACTTTCTGTAAGGGTCTGTCTGGTCAATTATGACTTATAATTATTCGTGTTTAACTAATTTTATATTATAAATTATTAAAAAAATCCTATTTTAATTAATTTCTAAAAGTAAATAATTCCAGGATAAAGAAAATATATATAAACAATGACAACAATGATTAAAGTCAAAGATACTAACATTTAACCTTTTCCTGAAATTTGTTTAATAACATTTCATCTGAATCAGCTGGGGCAATCGTGCTGTCCATACAATTATTGGATAATAGAAACCAAGGTTAATAAAAACCATATCCATATTTAAATTAGTTTAAATAATATCTTTTTAAACGTATATATATACCTTAGTTGACTAATTATTGAAATATCTATATATAAAATAAATATAATTTTTTAAAATAAAAGTCAAAATTCTTCACAATATTTGGAGGCTGAATACTTTCTTCACATGTTACAACTTTACTATAATTATTATTAGAACCAAACACAAATTTAAATTATAAAAATAATAGTAAACACTCTCAAAAAAAACAATAAAATATTATACAACAAAAAAACATACTCCCACATGATGTAAATTAATGGATCAAATTCAATTTTGCCGAATTTTCAAATATGCCATAAATGAAAATTGCACTACAACTCCATCTAAAAGCACTTAACTGAAAATCCTTCCTTAGTCAGCCTACTTCTTTTTATTTGTGAGAAAAATTACATATACATGTAACCACCGGAACACACAGCACATGCAATTGATACTGTGTATATGTGCAAGGAGAGAGAAAAATGAAGCTAAACATTGTAACCCTAACCCTATAAACATAGCCCTAGCAGGTACAGACAATCAAAAATATAGGTGAAGCTGGACTACAAGCCTACCAGCTAATATACACACACTAAAAATTTTCTCCCAGGTTTTTATCATTCACATTTCACTGTTATATATGAGTCTCCGCTCTCGTCTGTCCGTCCGATTTGCAGTTTTCGCCTTCCACACTCCACAACCTCATCTTAATTCTGTTCACAATTTAATAACACATAGGATATGATATATAGCTTAATTATGTTTTAAATTGATGCTGTTCACGCATCTTCATATTATACATTATGCAAGGATAATTTGTTGAAAGCTAAAAATGAAATTGGGTATAAAGTTGAAATATGGCATTAGACATAATTAATGCTTGTTTGTCAAGACCTTTTTGCAAGATTTGGCTCAACTTATTTCATATTGTATAAAAAATTTATGAGCTAACTTCTCAATTGGGCGAGTTGAGTTCCTAACTTCTGTTACTAAATCATTTTTCTCTTAAAATTTGACTTTTACACAAATATATTTAGGATCACACTAAAAATAATAATTTGTTATTTATATTAAATTTTTATATCTAATAATTTATAAATACGAAAGGTTATCCAAGCACATAAATTAAATATTATCTTTTCATATGTTATTAAAATATTTGAATAAAATTACTCAATTTAGATAACATTAAATCTATTTTCACAATCTCGACACCCCAACAGTCATAGATTAAGACGAGGGATCTCCTACAAATCTAAAACTCATAAATAAAATTTTAAACATACTCCAAACAACAAAAACGAGTTTGATAATTATTAAAATTACTTAAATCTGATAAATACAAACAAATAAAATTCTTCAAGAAAGCAATAAATTCTATATAAGTTAGAATTATCTAAGTCTTAATAAATGAAAAATGTGAATTACTTTCCATCACATAGTCCTGAATCCCTAATTATATGTGTCACATAGTAAAAATAAACATAACTCAAATATGACGACTCAAACACCTCGTAACGATCGAAAACATTTACCAAATAAGAGGTATTTAAATATTACCTAATGCCCGTAATATATCCACAGCATAGAGGCACCTAAGGCTTGTAATATATCCACAGCATAGAGCACCTGATGCCCGTAATATATGGGATAAGGAGTACGGTATCTAGTCAAATCATAAATTAAATTATGTGCACTCACGTAATTTAAACAAATTATTAAAATGAGAAAAACTCTTCCAAGAGTGAAGAAACATATCATGATTAATCACATTATCACGGAAGTGACTTGTCAATGTTTTCGTATCACAATGTCATGGTTGTAATACTCGTATTTGAATTTCTGTTAATGGTCCATATAAATATTTTTCGCACTTTTGAAAATCACGTGATTAAATATTTCAAATATTCTCAAACAAATTATCACTTGGCATTTTTTCAAAATCGTATGTTTTTTAATATTTCAAAACAAATTTAAAAAATTATTTTTTGAAGGTAAAATAGCCAAAAGAATAGTTTGGACCAGAGAAAAAAAAAAATTATCCGTATCTCGAAATAGTAACTTAAATTCTCAACCAAAAAAAAACCGTAAATGATCCGCTAAACTTCTTACCATCAAAATAATATATTATAATTTATTATTCAGATATTAATTATTATATATTGACACAATGATTTTAAAATATCTTAAATTCTTAAGCGTTGCTTCAACGCGCTTATTTCAAAATTATTATTATTTTATTATATCAATAAAATATTGTACATGGCTCATGTTTTGTAAATGTTTCCATTCTGTATTAGGTGTTTGATTCATGCCTTCTTCTCTTAACAGGTACATGGGAAGATGAAAATGCGGGATTGTGTGATGTAAAGCTACCTTCATTTTCATCTATTAAGACCTATGAGCTTCTATCTTATTTAGATATTATTTCTTTTGTTGTAGAATTTTATTTGTTAGTATTAATCAAATTTAAATTATTATGGACTGCCAGCTTATATATATATATATATATATATATATATATATATATATAATATAGGCAAGTGATCAAATAGAAACCAATGTTATTCTAGAAACTAGAAACCACTCACATCATCGCAGTTTATAACTACAGATATCACTCGTTTATACGCTATTAATCACTGTTTTATGCCGTCAATTATTAACAATTTTTAATGTTGATAATTGAGAAAATTTACTTATGTTTGCTATTGTTGATCGATTATTGATGATCAATTATAGCTGTAGAAAGTCTATGATGGTAAAAAAATGACGAGATGAGTTGTGTGGTGGTGGTAAATAATCACTAGTAATGGCAAGTTATGATGACAAGCGGTGGTAGGTCAATCGTGGTTATAGGTGACGGCGGTAGCAGTGTAATGGGTTGATAATGATGCCCGGAGGTTCATCGATGTAGTATGAGTGAAGATGATGTAGATATATGTTGTATATATGTATATTTATATATCTATATTTCTGAGATTTCTTGTGTTGAAAATAGTGATTTGTGATGTACAAACGAGTGATATTTGCAATTAAAAAGAGTGATAAAAAATTTGTCAGAGACTAATTTCTAGTTTCTAGTCTAATTTAATTTCTAGTAGAGTAAGCCCACACACACACATATATATATATATATATATATATGTATGTATGTATGTATGTATGTATGTATGTATGTATGTATGTATGTATGTATGTATGTATGTATGTATGTATGTATGTATGTATGTATATATATATATTATATTTGTGAGGATTTTATTCGTTCGTATTTATCAAAACTGTTTTTTTTAGATTATGAAACTATTTTTTATTATCCGGAATATATTAATTAGTCGTCTGTTTAGAAATTTTGGATTTGAATTAATCGCGGGGGGCTTCTGAATTGATATCGTACACTGTTTAAAAAATTCACCGAGGTGAAAACATTAGAATATTCAATAGAGTCGTTAGATATAATAATGAATAAATTAATTATAATTAGTAAATTAATTTTTCAATCAAAGCATATTTATCAAAAACTTTATACAAGTATACAATATCACATATGATATTATAATATAGTTCCTAAAACTCACAAGTATATGATATTATAATATAGTTCCTAAAACTCACAAGTATATAAAAGTATCTCTAACGTTGTTAGTTAAAAGCGAATCGCTAAATCTGAAGACATTACATAACTCTGAAGACATTACATAACATTTTATTTAATGATACTGGCCGTTATACTATTAGCTGGATATATCTAAAAATGATAAGTAATTATTATCATAAATTATTATAAATAAAATATATTATTTTAATAAGATAATATATGAGGTGAGATTTTGTTAAGCGAAGCCAATATACTAAATGGTTTACTATAAATATAAACAAGAGTTTTATACGGGGTGGGATTAATACTTATTATATTATATGTGTCATAAAGGTTTTGGAAGATTGGAGATACTCAAATCCCACATACAAGTATACAACATCATAATATAGACGTTGATTCAAAACCCCATGTATTTCCTGGATTCCTTAGCACCAGAAAGTTTGGGAAATATTTAATTAATTAAGATGAGCCATGACCAGGTGCCGAGTTCCTTCTCTTACAAAACTCCTCCGGAACTGATTACATGATTTGTAAAGGGAAGAAAAAAAATCTATTTAATGAGCATGCACATGATTACCTTTAAACGAGTTTTAAGTAGATTAGTAGAATTTTAAAAGAGTATTGATAGAGCCTGTTAATTGTTCGTCTACCCAGATATTGCTGATGTGCAGCAGTGTTTAAAGCTGCTGTCGCCTTTTTTGGTTTTAAATAGATAAGATGGAATAGTAACCCTTATGGCTATCAAGTAATATTTTCTGATGTTGAAGATCCAAAGAAGATAACAACATCATCATACGCTCAAAAGATTAGAATATGACACAAGATACACAAATAATGGAAATTCAAATTAAACCAAATCTTAATCCAACTAATTAATCACGTCTTTATATAGCCATCCCTAAATAATCTAGTTTTACATCAATCAGTAACCATGTTTAGGAACCAGACCTTGGTATGAAACAAATCTGATCTGAAATACTTAGAAATTAAGATAAAAGTATTATTCTACATGTAACCTATACTTCGTTAAGGAGGATTGTGTTTGAGAGATGACATAAATTGGGGTCTGGCTAACTACAACTCAACACTCCCTCAGATTCCATGTCTTTAACAACTGATCAGATGCTAGCAAGGGGGTTACTGTTGTCTCTAGAGAAAGTTTCTCTGAAAACTGAAAAGCGCGCAGCTAGCCAGCGTTATGTTACTTATAGTTATACACCATTGTGTTATTTTAGAGCATCCACAGGGTATATGATTGCCGGAACTATAATAAATATGGTACAAAAGGTTAATATATTCAATTTCACATTTTCTTAACTCTTTCCCATCTTTTTTAAATTATCTATTACTAATATTTTCAATTCAATATTATAATTAATGATAATATTGAATATAAATAAACATCATTATTGTTGAAGTCACTTCAGTTTATTATATATTTACAGGCTTTGAGTTGCTCTAATAGTTCTGCTTATTCTTTTCGCGGTTAATATCATCAACACTACAATGAAATCTGTTAAAAATAATCGATTATCATAACCGGCTAGCACTAGACAGAAATTGGTTAAATTCAGCCGATGCTTATTTCATGTTTAAGATGTGTTACTATTCGGGTTTTTATCAAACTGACCACTCATTGCGTTAAAATATCTCACTTACTCCTCCATTCTATCGAAGACTCATTTAAGCGTCTATAAATCAAATATATATTATTTTATTTACCCATCACTATTTATATCTCTTTAATTAGGCATCTATAAAAAAAATCTACCGTTTTTTTTTACTACAAAACCACTTCGAGTACTTTTATATTTCTTCAGTATTAATCCAAATAATTTTGAAATTTATAAATTATATATTTATAGCTATATATATATTTTTAACAACATTACTATGTTGCTTTAGGAATTCCCAAATTATGTTGATAGATACTATAGACACAATTATGAAAGTACTCGAACTGGTTTTGTAGTAAAAAAGTAAACGGTTAATTTTGATAAATGATTAAATAAAAAGGTATAAATTTTTATGTGAGTAAAAATTAAAATGATATATTTTTAATTTATGAATCACTGATGAGATGGGTGGGTGATATTTTAACGTACAGGGTGGGCGGTGTTATTGTTTTGATTACAAGAAATGTTGAATTATTACCGAGTTGGCAAATGATGGTTTGACTTGGTTTAAAGTAAATTATTTTTATATAAAGTGAAAAATAAATTATAAATGATAGTTCGGTAATTTTTATTCATGAGTCAGTTTGTTTGATAGTATTTATGTGTACACCCGGGTTCTTATATATGTTACATATGTTGCAGATGATAAATTTTTAATAACTAAATCGGTTCAAATTAATACTTATAGATAAATAGATATGATTGATGGCTGACAACGCCACCCGTGTTCTTCCAACGCATTCTTTTTGGGGTGTGTTGCTGGTTTACAAATTAACCTTTTTGATTTATATCAGAAATAATTTATTTAGAAAATTCAAAATAAGCTGGCTTGCTTTTCCACCCGAACGACTCGTAGAAGCAAGTCGGCTTATTAGTCGAAGAAGTCACAAGTCCAATGGCGCATAACATTGGAACCTGTATTCGATGAACGAAATTACACTTTTTAACTATTCCGAGGCTAGCTTACACTTGGCGAGAGAAAAAAAAATGAATTTTATACTGTTACACATTCTAATACGGAGTACGATGTAATTTGGGGTATTACGTAGTTCAATACTATCAATATTAAAGGCATCCGTACAAGCTGGGTGCAAGTTGTGATGTAAATGGATGAATAACTAACATTATATGTTGTGCAAATGTATAAGAAATATGTTGTGCAAATAATAAATTATTTAATTAATCCGCGAGTGAATTCAAATCGATTTCTCAATAAAATTACGATGTTTCTTTTATGTCAGGGTAACTTCCTTTGCTGATTAATGCAATAATAATCAGTATATGTAGCTCGAATTATTTAAAATGCAGATCAAAACTGCGTTGATTACAACACACCAATCTAATTAACAATCTGACTGAAGCTCTTCAAGTCCGGCCAGATCAGAGTTGAGATACCCTGGTCAAGATTTTTGAGGATGTATACTCTTCATATATTCATGTATTTATATATAAACATTTTGAGTTTTTGGGTGTTTAAATATAGAGTTTTAACTCTTAAAGACAACTATTATCCATTGTAATATGTTAAGACCGTTGTCAATCAATCATGAATCTTAAGCTAGTATATATTTCATATATTTATATAAAATAAATTTAAAACATTTGGGGTCCTTAAACATTGAGGACTCCAGAGATAAGTTTTATCCGACTCAGGACTAAAGTTGTTCTCAATCAATCATGAGTCATATAGACCGATCTTAGCTAGTATAAACCTGTGACACACACAAACAAAGCAAGATGCATGCCTGACACAGTCGAATACTTGGGGTACCAAGTAATCCACTATTTTTCACAGTGTATACTGTTGAAAACAGAAAGGAAGGAGCTAGGACATATAAAAAAACAATTAAGAATTTAATTGATTAAATTCCAGGAACAGTGTTTTTACATTCGAAGCTTAACTAAGTGAAGTGGATCCAACCAGTACTCTTCAGTTACAAACAATGTTTTATATCAAGGGCTGGCTGGGGAGGGTCTGATACAAGGATTATCAAGACCATACAACTATACAAGCAATAATAGCAAGTACATGGTCTGGGTAGAGGCATTAGTAGTACTTTGAAAATGATATTAATGTGCGATATATAGGGGAAAACTGTTACTGTGATTAGCTAAACTTTGCTTGCCGCAGTTGCACGACATAAAGAGAAAAACAGTTGTGTTGAGTCAAATTAATTTTTGCACCCAGAACCGTACTTTCAAACGGACGGGATCGGAGGAAGTTTACTCATGTTCTGATTACTGCAGGAAACTTCAATTTAATACAAACAGTCAGTGTCAGCACTCTACGTGTACATTTTAACCACAAGTTTTGCAACCAACTGCAGATTGATCGACTTTTATATGTTAGATTTGCTTTTATTATGAGTTTTCCCAGTGTATGCTCATGAACACATGCTAATAATGATTTTTACTTAGATACAAGATTAAAAATTTTGATTGGTAAAGATTTTTGTGCATGTAGAGCTACCATTATTAATGGAATAGGAGCCAATAAGAATTCACCACACAGTAAAATGATTGCCAGTGTATGTCATCAATTGATGGGCACACTAGAAATTCCGTTTTATTATTATCGTCAAACGATTCGATTGATGCTTGATGTAAATTTAGATAAAATGTATTAGCTGCATTTTACTATTCATAGGAAGCCGGATGATATATAAATCTGGGAAATAATTGATTTTACTTGGTCAATCAGTATCAGATGCATACTGCACATTACATGTACTCGTCACGTTATTGTCACATGTATTTTCCATTGTATGCACTTTAACTGTGTAACGTTGATATGATCTTTTGCAGTACCTCATATTACTTCTTCTCTAGCTAATTATTGTGCTACTTCCTACCACTTGTCACACAACCCCTTTTCTCTAAAATTATTTCACAAAATTGTAACCTAGCTATGCCAAGTAATTAACATGTTATTATGTTTGTAACACGATCAAAGATGTCTCACTCCAAGTTAGGGTTGGGAGAGACGATCGGATTTCACCCATATATCCTTTAGATTTTTTTAATATAAATTTCAAGAGGTTTGGAAGAATATGGTAAATCATTTTGTGAAGCAAAAGACACAACAAGAAAAGCGGCATTTCCGACCGATCTCGTTTGGTCGGTAAGTCGGTCACAAATGCCCGCTTTTTTTTCCGACCACTTTGGTCGGTCGAAAATTTTGGTCAGAAATGCCCGCTTTTCTATTAGTGTGGTTTCATGATAAATCAATTGAGTTTACAAAAGCTTTACCTGTGATCTTCATGAACTGTTGTATTAATTATTAATTTGATATTAATCTTTTGTGATTTAGGATAAATCATCACATCTTCATATATCGTGCATTTTAAATTAAAGTTTAAATGCATCTCCCTGCAAAGGCAATGTCTAGATTACAAAATTATATTTAGCAAAAACAATGTCAAGATATGGAGACTAACAGCAACATCAGCTTCATCTCACAACTCGTATGCCACTTCAACGTACGAAAAAACCCATTTACGAGGTAAAAATTACCATAGAAATTTTGGACCAAATTTAGTACGGAAAACAAAAACCCTCATAAATATATTGTTTTAGTAATAAAATTTTTAAAGAAAAATCAATATACTATATATTTTTTAACATTAATATTATTAAAACCAAACAACTTTTTTTGTACAAAAATTGTTGGTCGTATCTCTCACTCTAAGTTGTTCACAGCCCTAAGATTGTATAATAAATTTTAACATTTGATGTCTTTAAAATTGAAAGTTTAAGTTCCTGTATATCATTAGTTCTAATTTACAAAAATATATAAGATAAATCATAAGATATTAAAGAATATATGTACATCTACACTCATACACACGGTCAATGTACATAACATACTATATTTTGATGTGATTTAGAACTTTTATAATTTTAATTTTTAGTTTGTATTGGAATATGACACACATATATATGTATATATATAATAATAATATAATAATGATTTAATATAACTTTTTCTTCTAAAAATTATTTTTTTTAAATATGTGATTTTTTGAAAATGGACATATAATTTGAAACGGAGTAAGTAATTAATGCCCAGAAGTACCAATACTCTTTTATCAGTTGCTTAAAGCCCCATGTTCATCTTATAAATAGGTCATACAGTAGATGTTACACAATTTTACAAGCTAATCTATTAATTGTGTACCGTACATGGAATATTTCACTATATCTGTTTGTTGTATCAGTACAATTTTATTATTTATCTGTTTGTGTTATTCTAGGTTAGTGTAACTCTTCTTAATAACTCTTTCTTGTATATAAACGTTTGGTTATTAGTTATATATATGTGCTCCGGTTATCGGCCTTTTCTTAAAACTGTTTATTTGGGGTCTACCTTCTTCTAGGTTATAGTTACAACAATTAGCATAATAATTATTTAATTGTATATATACATTTTTGATTTTAAATTCTATAACCCCTTCTACTTAATTATGTTATATATATGCCTGTGTCTTATCCCGTATTTTGTGGCATGAAAATATACTACCGCAGCTAGGATGCGACTTGTTGGTGGGATCTGGGAGGGGACAATATGAGCAAGGATCGATGCTTCATTTCTATCTAAAGTATCGTCGTCTTCAGTGTTATTATTTATTAATAATTATTATTACCAATTGGTAATATTATCATTTAGCTGAAAAACAGGTTAATTAAAACATGGGCAATAGGATAAAAGGAAATCACAAACCATTGGCTTGCCTATTGTCTAGCTCAACAATCATGTTTGCAAACATATATAAACTAAAACCATTGGCTGCAAAAATTTCCAGCTAGGTAATTTCAGTTTCTGTTATATTTTCATCGAGGAAGAGTACCCCCGTAACTGGCAACCAAACTAATCTATTTGAACATTAACATTGGACTTGCCCTTGGGTCGTCAATGTCAACAACTATAGTACTGGAATTCGGACTCCAGCGTGTAGTTTTTGCTCAAGTGTCTTGAGTTATTTAATTAGGTGGCTGACATATAAATTGCAATTGAGTTTTGAAAGTCTGAGGATGAGGTTGTAGTCAATTTTACAAAGCCTTTGAAGGTAGAAGTTTTTCGCAGATTGCAGAAGTTGGAAGGGTGTATTGAGTACTGCTGAAGCCTTAAGGTTTGAGTGTGAATGTCAATTTACTACGTGTAAATCAATCTAAAGAGTCAAATTTAGTAGAGCCTGAGAAGCTGAATTTCCTAGAGTTATTTACTTGCGTCCCCCCAACAGATTACCAAGAACATGAGTTGTAAACTTGTAATCTATAGTTGGAGCTAAGGAACAATGTCTTCAACAGTAGCTAGGTTATAGCTCAGTAAAGTAATCTAGAACATGGATTAGTAGTAATGAAGGGAAAACGGTAGGGCAAATGCAGAAGTATTCAAATTCAAATCAGTAATTGCAGAATCACCAGAATGTCATGTATATTCACGTACTTTGCTCACTTGTCTGGGTTACATATATCTGATGGCCTTTGCCATTTTTCCGGCCCATACATGCATGATACGTTCTTTGTATTTGCAACATGTCTAAAACATCACAGTAATTGATATTTAAGCATGTTTAACGGTTTAACTGTATACAGGTGCAGAGCCTGTTTGTCTAAGGGGCCGTTTGGGTGGGCTTAAAATAAGTGCTTCTTGCTTAAAATAAATAAGTGGAGTAGAAGTTAGAAGCAAGTTAAGACTTATAAGTGATTAAAGTGTTTGGTAAATAAGTAGAAGCCCTGAGACAAAAGCTAGCATTCCTAGCTTTTTATAAGTGCTTCTTGATTTTTTATACAAACGGTATGAAATAAGTGCTTCTAACTTATAAACCCAGAAGCTGGCTTAAAAGGTGTTGCCAAACAGCCCCTAAGTATTAGTAAAAGTAAACGAGCTCAAGTCAGTTTTTAATTTTTTAAAGTTAAATAATACTTGTTTAGATAACAAATTAACTTACAATTTAACAAAACAAATCGAAATCAATTTTTTAAAGTTAAATAATACTCGTTTAGATAACAAATTTAACTTACAATTTAACAGAACAAATCAAAATCAGAATTTTGTACAAGTTTCCTTTCTAAATAAATTATTTAATTTTAATAATTTAATATAATAAAAATTAATATTATCATTTAAATTGATGGATCAGAGTTATATTATAATTCTAAAAAAAATAAATATTATAATATTGATCAGTCAGTATTTAAATTTGAAATAATTTTCAAATATCGTTATATCTATAAACTGGAAAAATCTCCAATTCAAAATTGAAACTCCCTTATTTGAAAAGTAAGATTTCATTTGGCTAGATTTGATCAAATGACATATTTAGATTCAGAAAAAAAATTAAAATTGAATTTCACTTGAAATCTAGTACATTAAAAGTGAGAATTTGAAATAGAAATCATTTGAATCTAGCATTCAAATACTAATATAAAATAAAATTTTAAAATAATATTATTTGAAATTCAAAATTCAAAATAAAATAATTTTTTTTCAAACTCATTGTTTGCGACCATGAAACAACCTAGGTTTATGTAAACGGAGTTGATTTGGATCGGATCCAGCTAAATTTATATTCTAATCTATTTAAAGAAGGTCAGCATTAACGTGATCTGCTCGTTGTGCAACAGCGAAATAGAGACTACAAGCCACATTTTCCTGGAGTGCTCTTTTGCTAAATCATGCTGGCAGGTAGCAGGAGTTGGCCTCGACGAGGCTGTTTATACCTCGTTTCAGGAATGGGTCTTAAATGTATTCAATGGGTGGGATGCAGATAAAAGACAAAGAGGAGCTATGCTTTGCTGGACCATTTGGAAATGCAGGAACGACTTAATATGGAATCAGAAATGTTTAAAAGCGCAAGAAGCTGCAAATTCAGCTAGAGTGGCCCTTAGTCAATGGATGGAAGCTCAAGATAAATTTTTCGATCGTTCTTGGAGCATGTTAAACCAGAACGATGGGGATGAGCGATGGACCTTGCCAACAGAAAATCAGACTAAGGTAAATACTGATGCTGCAGTGTTTGTTTCTTTTAATCGTTATAGCTATGCGTTTGCTGCAAGAAATTATAAGGGGGAGTTATTGGAAGCTCGGTCGAAGTGTAATGAGGGTACTATCTCTCCAGATTGTGCTGAGATTATGGGCATCCGCGAAGCTTTGAGTTGGATCAAAGCTAAAGAGATGGAAAATGTAGTGGTTGAAACAGACTGTTTAGTTGCAGTCCAAGCAATTCGAAGTGAAGCCGCAATGATCTCATACTTTGGTTCTTTAGTTCAGGAATGCAGAGAGTTGTTGAGGTATGCGAAAGACAAAGGTGTAATCCTTAGGTTTGTTAAGCGATCTGCGAATAACTTAGCTCACACTCTAGCTAGCTGTAGTTATTCTGTGGCTGACCGCGTCTGGAAGGCAAATGAAGCCTACCCAGAAATTATTCATGTTCTCAAAAATGATTTGATTTAATGAATGTTCTTTCCTCTGTTGGCAAAAAAAAAAAAAAAAAAAAAATTCTAATCTATTTAATTTTATCGGATTAAGATCGGATCAGATCGAGATTCGGATATTTTAGAAATCAATCCATATCCGTTCCATTCGGATCATGGATAATCTGATCGGAGATCCGATCCACTAAAAATATATTGTTGCACCATTGGACAATGTATTAAATTAATTCATGAACTTTAACTAAACAAGCACAAAAATAAATTATAAAAGCAGTGAAGTAAAATCAGCAATTTCATGTTATTATTTATTAACAAAAATGCAACTTATAAACATAGGTGCGACTAATCGTTTATAAGAAAAGATGATTTACAATTTTGTCTTATATTTTTAGAAATTTTTATTTTGTATGTAATATATTAGTATAATATAATACATTATAATATAATATATAATATAACTAAGTGTGGATCAGATCGGATTTGAACATATCTATATCCTTTATTTATCGGACGGTATTATTATCAAATCGGATTATTAGCCTATCAGAAATTTTTAATAAATATTCACATCCATTTATTTAACCACGGATCGAATTGGGATCGAATATCTGATCCATTTACATTTTACACCACTGCATAAACCGTAAAGCCGCTTAAAATCAAAGCACACTGTTTATTTTTCAGCTAGTAATCAACATTGTCAAAATTATTTTTCTAGATATATTTCCGAAGCCAGCTCTCCGACTTCTTGAAGACAAGTTTTTCTCACTCTTACAGTCATGTAAGAACCTTAATCAGCTCAGACGGGTCCAGGTCCAATTGGTCATCAGGGGCATCCAATTCAATGACTACATTGTACCAAAATTCATCGGAAAATGCTCTGAACTGGGAACCATGTCCTATGCACGCCAACTGTTTGATCAGATGCCTGCCCCAAGTTCAGCACTTTGGAACACAATGTTTAAAGGTTATGTTCAGAATGATATGTATGGAGAGGTTTTGGGTTTCTTTAATCAAATGAATAGGGTGAATGCAAAGCACACTTGTTTTACATTTCCTATGGTTCTGAAATCTTGTGCTAAGTTGTTAGCATTGCGCGAAGGCAGGCAAGTGCATTGTTTTGTATTGAAGATTGGGTTTGGAATGAATTCATACGTGGGGACGACATTGGTTGATATGTATTCGAGTGGGGGTGAAATTGGTTTAGCTTATAAAGCATTTAGTGAAATGGTTGGGAGGAATGTTGTTGCTTGGACTTCTATGGTTAATGCATTTCTTTTGTATGGTGATATAGTTTCAGCGAGGCGTCTATTTGATTTGGCGCCTGATAGGGATATTGTTTTGTGGAACACTATGGTTTCGGGGTATATTAAATGTGGCGACATGGTAGCGGCTAGGGAGCTTTTCGATTTGATGCCTAATAAGGACCTGATGTCTTGGAATACCTTGTTGAATGGCTATGCAAACAATGCAGACGTTCAGGGAACTGAAAAATTATTTGAGGAGATGCCTGAGAAAAATGTTTTCTCTTGGAATGGATTGATTGGTAGTTATGCTCATAATGGACGTTTAACTGAAGTTCTTGGTGCCTTTAAAAGGATGCTGAGAGAGTCCCATGTGAGTCCTAATGACGCGACTCTTGTGATTGTGTTGTCTGCTTGTTCGAGATTAGGAGCTCTTGATATGGGTAAATGGGTGCATGCATATGTGGAAAGCAGTGAGTATAAGGAGAATGTTTATGTTGGAAATGGTCTCATTGACATGTATGCAAAATGTGGAATGATAGAGAGTGCAGTTAATGTGTTTCGTAAAATGAGTACAAAAGATTTGGTCTCTTACAATACCTTGATTAATGGATTAGCAGTGCACGGTCATGGGGCAGATGCCTTGGGATATTTTGATGAGATGGAGAATGCGGGAGTAAGGCCTGATGGAATCACTTTCGTAGGCATTTTGTGTGCTTGTTCTCATTTGGGTGAAGTTGAAATTGGGCTTCATTATTACCATTTGATGATCAATAGATACTCGGTTTTACCTCAGATTGAGCATTGTGGTTGTATGGTTGATCTTTTAGGCCGAGCTGGTCTTCTAGAGCAGGCTGTGAATTTTATAATTAATATGCCACTTCAAGCAGATAGTGTTGTCTGGACCGCCTTACTTGGGGCTTGTCGGATTTACAAAAACGTCGAATTGGCTGAATTGGCACTTGAACAATTAATTGAGATTGAACCAGAAAACCCATCAAACTATGTAATGCTCGCTAATGTATATAGTGATGCGCGGAGATGGGAAGATGTGGCAAGGTCAAAAATTGCAATGAGAAATACCAAGCACAAAAAAGTGCCAGGATGCAGCTTGATAGAGCTTGATCAAGAAGTGGTTGAGTTCTATTCCTATGACGAGAGGCATCCAAAGACTGAAGAACTATACGAAGCCCTGAGAGGATTAATGAAACAGCTAAAGTCTTGTGGTTATGTTCCAAAAGACAATACACTTTGGGAAGAACCCAATGAAGGAATGATGCTCCTAGCCTCTCATTAACATGAACAATTAATACCAGGATTTTCTGTTGTTTAGATACAGATGGAGATGCCTGCTTAATTGAAGTAAAGAAGGGATGATATAGAGAGAGAAAGACATGTGATATAGTTTCAGCAAATTAAGCTTCCTTGTTTAGATTTTGTGAATTGGGTTATTTTATTATCATCTTTCAAATGGCTCTTTTCAAGTGCTCTGTAGATGGCGTTAGTGTTGCACGAATAGATCATATTCTATCTTTTGACTGTTTTCTGATCTTCTAGGAAATGCATCAAGATTGTAGAGTCAGATTTTCATATTACTTAGAACCTTGGAAATTCAATGATTAACATCGTGATATTGTCGTTACAAGATCCATACGTGCATTAAGGTTTTGCAATCTATAGCTTTCTGTCTTCTTATGCAAATTACTTATGGTGTTGTTATTTTGGTGATCTTTAACGCATAAATGCCACTTACACTTAGCACGATTAGTATTGGGGTTATGACAGGGAAAAGATGTTCTTTCGTTAATCTATTGTTGTTCCTGATAAAAAGAGTGTATGATGGCGATTCCTCCTGGCCCTATAAATAATAAAACAATCTCTAGTTTACCTCATGTTTTAACACCTTGTCATTATTTAACAGAGATAATTATGTTGACAATGATGGTCAGTTAATTAACAACGTGTCAACTCTCTGAAGATAATTAAAGCTGACTATCTTCAGCTATGAGGGTAGGCAAATACTAGTATAGAGAAAACAGTGATAATCTTTGTACTGACATAAGATTACAGGAATACAGTTGCTATAAGCCTATAACTCTCAAATTTTACAGAAAGTGTAGCAAAACAGTGAAAGATGAGTGACCTACTCAAATTCTGGTCAATTTCTGAGGCATTTAGTCTAGCTATTTCAATTTAAAGGGGCTGCTCTGTAAACAGTGGGTCGGTCAGGAACAGCATTATAGTGGACTGATGTGTTCGTTATGTGTTGAATCTGACTAGCTCATGAATTCATAAAATGCTAAAAGGTTATGGTTAAAAGAGGATTGATTAGAACTAGAAACAAACTAGACAACTTCAGCAAGATAATTGTGTTGCATTGTAATAACTAGTTTGTATCCTACCTTGAAAAAAAAACCTTGACCAAGTCATGATCCATATAATTTAGATTACAATATCCTTAAAATTTAAGAATCTCTGTTCATGAGCAGATGATAAATCAAAGAAATGAACTACATTTGGGTTAATTTCCCCTTGGTCCCTCACTAATGAAGCGAACGAATTTGGACTTTGCCTCAGCAGGAATGCGGATTGGGCGGTTTTTGGTGTCGAGCCAAACCCCAGTTGTCATTTGCTCAGCAATTGGTTGCAGCTGCACAATCATATATGAATCAAGATCGCATACTTTCTATATTTAACTTGTTTTTCTAGCATACAATTGGAATGGAACAATGAAAAAAAGAAACCAACCTCTCCTTGATCAGTTATCTTGTACACAAAGTGCTCAAAGAAGACTCGAACAGCTGTATACTTGGACACCCTAACCTTCACTACATATCTGTCTCCACTCTGTTTTTACAAACACAAGTTACTTATACTAGAATACGGTAATTAAAGATGTGAAAGAGCTCGAAAACATACTCGCAAGGGTGCCAGAAATTTCAAAGAAACTTCAGACAGTGTGCATGATCCGAGACCACTTCTAGCAACCTCATCAGCATTCACTCCCATCGCCTCCAGAAGCTCATGACGAGCTGCATTTCCAATTTATCCAAAAAAAAAACATGGTTGCTATAATAATAACAGAGAAGGCATCAAGAAGTTGAGAACATAAAAACTAGCAAGCTCCTTCAAAGATATACTGGTATATGATGTTGCAACAATAGTCCATAGATAAACAGATAGTGGCAGTATAAGTTTAGAATCGTGGTGCACATTACACAATTTTATGTAGCACAATTAGTAGTGAGACTTGTATATATCGAAAATCATCAATTGCATATATTACAACACTAGCAGTATTGAGTTTTAACCTCAATCTCTTGTTACAAAATTATGGATACTTGTGAGCTAACATAGACAAAAACCAGAAGTTACTTGGTGAGTTACAGATATTTCACAAAATATGAAGTAATAAAACGTGTCACATAACATGAAATAAGAGTTCTACACATAAATTGTGCAGATAATAGGGAATGTAGATCCTTTCTTTGCTAATATTTTACCAGGAAAGTGAGTACCAAGATACTCACCGTGCTGGCAATAACAAGCATAAATGGAATGGTGCACAACTCCATACTGGTCCAGCTCATAGTCCCGAACCTTCATTTTAATCTCATAGAACCAACTCATTCTGCCAATCCCGTCAAAATTCATTAATTCCCTTATTGTAAATCACATATAAGATATGTTGTACAGGCTGAGGTTCAAAACAGAACATAATCCGTGAGAAACACATGTTCTGTATAACATAATTATACATTATTCTTATAATGCCAAGGAATTCAGAACACCTTGGAGTTAATCAAGTGGTAACCGGTGGCAATTAAATTTGTATTATGTTAAAAAAATTTGCAATTAGTATCATATGGTTGCAAATTGTAAGCAATCATCTTTGTTATCTGCTTGGTTTTACTTTCAGCTTCTTTTATTCCATAAACAAGCTGTCTATTCTGGAAAATTGTTTCTCAGTACCCCCAACATCATAGAGACTCGCAAGCGGTATAAAATATGAGGAGTGCTACATGCACAAAATTGAATACAAAATTTTGCATATACAACAATTGAGGTAGAATGGTTTAATTGATGCTATTTATGTAAATACAAGAGATCATTCCAATCAAAACTTAACACATGTCAAAGATTTTATATGAAATTTTGTGCATTAAGTATTTTTCACAAAAAATTTAAACATAATTTATGATGATCCCATTATAAATATAAATTTGATTTTAATGCTTTACCAATAGTACAATATATAGTAGGGGTCCCATGGCGTATTAAATTGTGTTGAAGCATGCGAGTACAAAATTAGTTGGCACAACCGGAGCAACACTCCAACAGAAAATGTAACCGAAATATATGGAGCAATCAAGTAAAAATTGGGGGTGAGCAAAACATACATATCAAATTCGATTACAAAATCAAAACAAATAAACCAATAATATAATATCGTACCCGCTATTGTCCTGATCTTTAACACGATCGAGTGCAGCCACGGCCACAGCAACACCGTCCACATGCTGTGGCTGACAACGGAGTGGCCTTGGCTGCGTCACCGCCTGTAGTCGTATAGCCGGTCGCCAGAGAGGACGAATCATCGAAATTTTCGAATATGAACAGGAAGAAATACCACTAGTGATTCTTACAGGCGATGCAGAGATCAGAGCTTGGACTTGTGACATTGTTCTTCTAGCTACTGCTTATGTTTTTTGTTTGTTTTTTCCCTTTGTGAACAGAAGGAAATTGCAGTGCAGTGCTTAAATAGATAGTTGGGGCGTCACGGTTATGCTCATATTAATGCACATTTGTGTGCATGCCAGCAGTACTGCTTATGTAAATGTAACTACTCAATCCTCATTCTTATTTTTGTCTGTATATGTTCTCGCGGAGCTTCTATCGCTACACAGTTTCACTTTAACACACTCTTTTCGAATTGCATGCATCTTTGTTTGTTTCAAACAAAAATTGAACAGAAGCTAGGTAATATAATAATCTTTCACAGGATTTTCCTGAAAAAGTTAGGTATCCGACTTGCAAAAATTTTGATTTCAGTTGAAGTCCCTTCGAACAGGTCCTTGCACGTGCATCATGATAATTTTAAAATAAAAATGATAAAATAACATCAAGGTATTATTCCTTTAAAATTAGAATCTATTGATAAAATTGAGTTCAACATATTAAAATTGGAAATCATATTAATTGTTAATTTTCAGAATGTTAGATATATGTCAAACAATTTTTTTATTACATAAAAAGTTGGATAATAAATTTTGAAAGTAATATACGAATTATAAAATAATAACATAACAAATATATTTTGAATAACAAGTTGATTTCGGAAAAGTAAAACAAATAATAAAATATATGATCAAGCAGACTATGATGATCTAAGGATGTATATATTTTCTTATTTAAAATTATAAATGATTTAATTTTTTTCTAAATAATATATAAATTTATATTTATTTTTGAAAAATGAGAGTTCTCGACATTAGTCTATGTTATATACGTTTAGTTTATCTCGATAAAAAGTAGGTATGATACGATATATAATAATATTATACTTTTGATATTAATTATAAGAGATATTTTCACTAATATCATAAAAATTAATTAAAATTATTTTCAAAAACCAAACATTACATATGGGCTTATTGGCCTATTCCTATACAGTTTTAATCGATATTTAATATATTATTATTAATTAAATTAAACATTCAAATACATATCTATATTTGCAAACATTTCAATATAAACATATAACTAACTAGATAATAAAAGTTATATATTAATATTTCTTGAATTTATAGTAAACCAAAAATTAATTAAGATGAGAAACAAATATTTAAATATTATATTTTTAGAAAATATTATAAAATACATATTCATAATTATTGTTATAGTGATATATGTAATACTGTATATAAGTATATTATATATATATATATATATATATATATATATATATAGTTGATAAAGTATAATCATGTTAGAGAGAAAGTTAGATCTAGTTTCAAAGAAATAAATTTAAACACAACAACATTTCATATTTTATGATAACTCCTTAATATTCAATTTTTACATGAAAGAAGTAACTTTCATTAGCTTCTCCCCTCTGAGAATAAAAGAAAATTAAGATTCATTATGGTAGTTATCATGACACCCAAATTTTATACTGAAACTTACCCCAAGTTGAGTGATGTATTGTTAGGTCCAAAGTATCGTAGAAGGGGGGGTTGAATACGATACTCACTACAATTTAAAATTCTTTCGAATCTTGCGGATAAATAAATTGCAGTCCTGTAATGGGTTTCGTGTTCCGGATATTTATTGGGTCGGTTTATGAGGATATGAAAATATTAAACCAACACACAATATTTTCCAAGGTATATCTGTATATTGATAAAAACCTCGAAGGTGCTATAAATCCAAACCCGAAGGTTGGCTACAATGACCACTCCTCTAAATATTACAAGCCCTATCCACTACAAATATTTATGGTACAAAACTAGTCTAGGGTGTGTATATATTTAAGAGAGTTTGTGCATAGCACTTGGCCATCCATCCCGAAGGATGATGTTAATTGTGAGAACCACAATCACATATTTATAGGCTTTCATAAACTAACCATGGTTAACGAGTTCGTCCTGGACGACTTGAGTTCGTCCTGGACGGATTTGATTTAACAAAATAAATCTAACTCTAGAATGTACAAAGAGGTGGCGCCACTTTCATATACATATATATATATATATATATATGAAAGTTGCGCCCCAAATGTATACATATGCTACTGTGGTCAAACTTGGCGCCATGGTCAAAGTTGGCGCCAGTACAGTGTGTCCCTGTGAGGTGTTCTTGGAAGAATTCCAAGTTGTAATGGTTGGCCCAAGGGAGATGAGTAGAGGCGCAACATTTGACCGGGTCAAATGTTGCGCTTCTTCATTGTTGTTCTTCCACAGTGGATGAGTAAGGGACTTAGAAAAATCCAAGCAACTTGCGCCATGACCTAGGAGGGTCAAACATGGCGCCAGTCAAACCTTGCGCCACATACAGTTGGTCCTCTCAGAGTGTAACCACTTAGAAACAAATCCATCATGTTGAACTTGCGCTATACAGTGATCAATTCCCCTGTTGTCTCTCCTTCAGGGACGTTGCATGGCTTCAGTGTACGCAGGAGCTTAAAGAGAGTGAAACCCTAGCTCCATGGACACATGCAAACCCTAGGGTGCCCTTGACACCTGACATCATCACATGCATGCATAATATATATAATATAATATATTATGTTGTTATTATATTAATAAATAAAAGTATATATAAATATATACACACATATATATATTATTTATATGAACATATAATAATATATGTACATATATTTAAATATATTCTCATATATTTAAATATATATAATATATAATTATATGTAAATGTAAATATATATATATAAATATATATAGAGATATATATATAGTTATTTATAAATATAAATATAAACATAAATATATATAAAGAAAAGTATATATAAATATATACATATATATAATATTTATATAAACATATAGTAACATATATATACACATATATTTAAATATATTCTCATATATTTAAATATATATAATATACATATAACTATGTGTAAATATAAATATAAATATATATATAAAGATATATATAACTCTCTCTAAATATACATATATTTATGCACATAATATAATATATATATACACTTAATTATATAAATGCTTATGTAAAATATAAATACATATATTATATACATATATATTTATTTAAATATACATACATATAAATATACATATACATATGTTTAAAAACATATATACATATATATTATATATATTATATTTAATTAAATATACATATATACATATATATAAATATATTTGTACATATACAAATATATAAGTGCACACATATAAAAGATAGGTCACTTTGGCATAGCTTGCAGAGGCTAGGCATTTGGCTTTGCTTGGCTTGACTTTGGAACAAATGACTTGATATGACTGGATCAATTCTTCGATCGATAAATACTTTGCAAAGCTCCGTACGTGCTGACGCTTAGTGCACTGGTCTGGTTCACAAGCGACTAACACTGAAGTTAAACATTGTACCTTCTTTGTCAACAAACATTGATCAGTCGGTTCCGGGTTAGTTTATGCTTCAGTTTGTTGATTATAAATAACCAACCAAGATATATAGAAATATCTTGCTTCAGGGGTTGCACTGAAATCTTTCGAGTACTTGGACAACATCTTCATTGCTTCCACAATCTTGAATACTTCAATCTTTATTCTTCACTGAGGCATGAACATATTAATGAACTTCTTCCAGTGAACTTATTCCTTCAAGACTGTAGATGGCTTCTTCAACCTTTGTCTTCGTATCTTCCGATTCCGGTGCAGGCGTAGTGTTATTTACTTGTCCTGTTCTATTGTTGAGTTATCATCCCTATGTAACAGATAGGGTTGTCTTTACATTTAGACTTACAATCTCCCCCTATTTGTTTGTTAATCATAACAAGCAAATCCTTTGGAGGATAACTCAACTAACACTAGAAAAAGTAAAGTCCCGGACTAGTAAATAATGCTACAAAGTTTCTGGATCATATAATACATTTCCAGATTTCATGAATAGAAATAACAGATGTGCATATCACCTTTATTTCTCTGGCTCTTGCTTACCTGCCAGATTATCCTCATAGTCTGTCTTGAAGAAAATTCAAAACATTCTATTATGCAAAGAACAATCAGCAGCTTCATTGAATTCTTCAGTGGTAATGAATAAGTTCATGTCTACCACTTACTGAAGAATAGATGTATCACCTTATACTTCTCCTCCCGTTACCTTGATCAGGTTCCCCTTAGTGATAAGTAGTTGTCTCCCCTTAGATGAAAGATCAATCCTCCTCCTTAGTTGAAAGAAGAATCTCCCCCTCAGTAGTACACAGCTAAAGAGTAGTTTACTCCCCCTTAGTTGTAGACAACAGAAGAAAGCTAACTTACTTTTTCTTCCCCCTTTCATATATTCTCCCCCTAAATATATTCTCCCCCTTAGTTGTGGAATCCTCCGAGGATATGTGGTATCAAATATGGTCAAGGAACGTGTCCAATACATCCTGTACCAAAAGATAATATCCCCGTAGAGAACTAAACAACGCTAAAGCTGGGGTCGAAGAAAGAGTTCAGAAGAAGGGTTTACTTTGATTGGGTTGGTGCCTATGCTGAAAGAATAGGTTCCAAACGGAAAAGTAAGGAATAAAAACTGACATTCCAGTAACAACATCCACTATGTCTGTAGGTATAAATTTGGTAATTAGTGGGTGTCTCACTAAAATGTTCTGCAGGTGTATCACTCAACACTCAATTTTCTCTCGGTTTTTGGGTAAGGGTGTCACTCACGAGTTCTGTAAGTGTATCCCTCCACACAAATACTGAGCTTCCAAAATGCTAAGTACCTGCAAGAAAATCACCTTAGCCACCCTTAAAGGGGGTCACCGGTGGTGCAATGGGAGTTCGTAATTCCCAGTCCCTGCAGACTCATCAGATAAATCCGAATCATGGTCCACAAGTTGCCAACCACTAAGTGGCTTATCCAATTAAGGATCCAGAGTTGTTTGCTCTGGGAGGTTAGACAAAGGCTTAATTATGGCAAAGGCCTAAGTCCTCCTCAATGTCTGTGAAGACACTTGATTCAAAAGAATCATCAACCATAAGTTCACAACGTGAAATGGAATGAACCGTAGTTGCTTCCGTCAATTCTTTCAACAACTTGTGAGCTTTCAATACCAATTATTATTATATGTACCTCACAAGTGTTTCACTCTTCTCAAAATCCTATGTGTTTGCACTCACTCATGCTCACATATTTCTCATTCTGATATCTCACTGGTCCTTCTCAGAATCTCACCAAGTGTTTAACTCTCAGTGTTTGGCTCACAGTGCTTCTCTCAGCACTCAAAGTATGGTCTTCTGTACCTGCATGAGAAAATCACCATAGCCCCTTCAAGAGAGGTCACTGGCGGTGCAATGGGGTTTCGTAAATCCCCGATCCTCAACTGACTCATCAATAATTTGACTCATAGTCAGAGAGTTGCCCATCTCCTATAAATAGGAAATCCATTCCGATTGGATCCAGATCTGTTCTTATCTGGGGAGGGAGACGAGAATCCTGAAGATTTGGCAATTGAGATCCTCGTTTCCTCCTTACACCTGTAAAGGCATCAACCATCTTATCTACCGTAAAATGGTAAATGAAGAAGTTGCTTCTGGAACAAAACCTTTAACTTTACTGTGCACTCTCTTGTATTGTGTCCATAAGATTTTTGTTTAGGCTCTTCATCAGAGTGATTACTGATGATGTGCTTGACTCAATACAAGATGCTCTGGCTGACGAGCGAATTTCAATGGACTCATCCTGTTGAGAGAATGATTCCAGAGACTGTTTTATTGCCTTTTCAGCTCTATATTCTTTTGAGAGAATACAGATGAGCAACAGTTACCTCATGTTTGAAAACACCTTTTCTCCTTGAGAGGTAGAGCTGTGGGTACACTATCCCTCACATCCTTATTTGCTGCAACAAGTACAGTTTCTCCCTCATTGACTTTTTGTTTGAAAAGTTCCTTATAACACCAGGAGGAAAGTTGGGATGTGTTCTGAATTTGGTTTTATAGTCTGGGATAAAGATTGTTGGTTTTCAACCTTATGACTATCTAGGAAAGCCAAGAGGCTGATTAAGTTCCAAAGAACAGAAAGAGATATAAATGCATTTTAGAAAATCTATGATTTTGAATGAAAGCAATTGCATTTAATCTTTTTAGGAAAAATGAATCAGTTGTGATTGTAAAAATGATTTTCATAAAGAATGACAATCACAATCGATGAAAGAATCAAAGTTTTCCATTAAAAACTGGTTTGAGTACGAGAGTCTGAATCTATGCATAAAAGGTTTAAATGAGCTTGTCTTTGAAAAAGACACAGACTCCTGTTTCTCACTACAATTTTAAAAAGGAAACAAGAAAATTTATGCGCTACAGTGTATAAAGCACTCGCCACACTAATTAGTGAAAAGGCCACATACTAGCACATCGTCAAAACAGACGCTGCAAGTGACAAAGATCACCAAGTACACAAATACAAGATAATCAATATCTCGTCTTATGACGCTACATGTATAGATGCAAAATATTCTAAGAAGTATTTATGAAATAGAGTAGTGGATACCAATTGTTGAAATCAATTGATAAAAAAAATTTCTTTGAAGAAACTCACCACTCCAGAACATAAATATGAGACAGAATAAAGATTATGTTGTCTCCCTTGTACTCAGAATATTAAACACCTAAAATATATTAGCACCAGTGGTTTTACGAAATATGCAACAATATATCACCAGTGCCAATACATCACAATCAATTCACAAATAAAACATCAATAAAGCATCAGAAATAGATACCAATTAAATATTTCAAAAATGAATTAATCATGCTTCTATTATTCTATCAAAGTCAATCATGAAACAAATAGGCATATAATTGTCATGGATCACAATTTAACTAAGATAAAATAATAATTACCTATGCAATATCATATAATTATCAGATCAACATATAACAACTAAAATCATGACAATCATACAAAGATATTCGCAAGCCCGAGGGAAAGTTGAAGAAAAGTTCACGAGTCTTATATAGATAATCATTAAACATAAGTGAACTCACACGACTCCTCGCAGAAAAATATTAACAATTAATATTAGTGATCTACATATAAGCATGCAAAAATATCACTAACACTAAAAGTATCACAACTATATGCAGTTAGACATGAAATAAAATATCAATTAATAAATCATCAAATATCCAACACAAATAGTTATGCTTCATATATACAAACTAATATAAATGGATTCATCCTAGAGAGAATCTAAGTAACTCCACAAATACTAGTATATCATGACTAAATTCTAACTAGATTCTAACCACATACCAATTACTGATACAAGTCACAAGTCTAGAAACAAATAAGTCATGCTTCATATTTTATACCTATAAAAATGAATTCAACCTAGAAAATAATCCTAAGTATGTTCATAAATACAGATATATCACGACTAGATTATTACAAAGTTCTCTACTAGATACCAATTGTTGAAGAGGTATAGATCAAGAAAAATAACATAATTAAGTCATGCTTCATGTCATCTCTAATCATTTAAATCATGAACAAATAATTCACTTAATTGTCATGCACCATAATTTAAATAATTTGAAATAACAAACACTCATGCTAAAACACATAATCACCATCTAAGCATGCAAAGCAATAAACATGGCAATCACATAGAATAGCAAAAAGCACGAGGTACTGGATTTTAAATAAATTCACAAGTCCTATGTATAGACAATTTAATACTCATGAATTCATTCAAGAAATACGATAGACATGCTCATGAAAGAAGTAATACCTTATAGTATGTGATCTACTTGCAGTTAAGTAAAGTGATAAGTTGAATACCTCTGAGACTTGACATTTCAGTTGATGTACCTTTCTTGTACTGATCAAGTCCAGTGGTTGTTGGCATAAGTCTTGACAGGTCTAGAATCTTCCAAAATGCGCATATTCAAAAGATCCTTGACTTCCTTTTATTGCCATCATTCTTTAGGCTAACTAGTAGACCATCAAGAATTGCAACTTTCCAACAAACTCATCATATCACTAATCTGCATTCACTTAGCAATTATCTTGCACAAGTGACGTTAGTCCACATATAATATAATCATGGTATCACAGCACAGATAGTTGTATTGTGTGTGCCTTGTATCATGAGAGGTAATAATTTGGATACCAAATATGATTCTAGCAAACAGATATTAAAATAATATGCTAGTCAGAAGTCATACCATGTCTATGACGATCATCAGGTGTTGGATAACAACTCATAGAGAGCTGGTGAAGAATGAGAATACAAATTCCGTTGGATCTGCAACTGCAAAGTCCTTGAAATGTTGCATGAAGCTTCATCTTCTAGCTCACTGTAATATCCTGAACCCGAGTCTCGTCAATGGTGCTTTAGTTCAATCATGAAGGTCATTGAGTTCCCTAAGATGTAGAGTTCTGAACTTGAAGATTCTGTTTCCATAATCTTCATAACCTTCTCCTTTGTAATAACTCTAAGCAACCAAATTGGCTTGTCCCTCGTAACAGAGCCAAAAACATCCAGTTGGAATCTAAATACCCGACAAATACTAAGTACTGAATTGTTATTAGGTCAGGGTATCAGACTCCGCATAATCTGCTTTCAAACTGACTGAGATCATCTTGCTGTGCAATCACTCAATCTGGATCCCATTAAGAGCTTTTGAATCTTCCCCAAGTTTCACTTCAGATTGAAACCCAAAGAAATAACATCCTTTCACCATAGCTCTCCTAGTCTTCACTTCACCATTAGGAACATTTAAGAACTAGAACCCGAGAATGATATTGATTTCAAGCCCTTTGTCTAAGCAGATACGTTCTTGATATGTCCTGTTCATCTTCAATTTGGTGTTGAGTTTGACTAGTGGATCCACCAAATGCTCCCCCTAAGCTGTTGTTGGGATCTCCTTAATAATCCTTATCCTTGCAAAGAGATTCTGCTTGGATCTGAATCATTATTAAACCAATACTATCCCCTTTAACAGCTTGGAGCAAAGTGTTGTTCAACGTCCCATCCAGACTTACAATCACCTTCTGTTGATCAATCATAATCACCCTGTAGACTATAGACTCCATTGAGTAGCTAAGGAAAATATTCTTTGATTTTCAAATGCAAGACTTTCAAAGAGGCATTTTCCTCCAAACACATACCAAGAGTTAGTGTTTGCTTCTGATTGGCCACTGGAAAGAATGGTGTCTTTCTGGATTTATCAATGATCAGGGTTCATCTTGATCAACCTTCATTTGTGACATCTTGTCCTTCGAACACATATGAACAACACAAAAGACTCTAGAGTAGTCAACGATCATCACAAAAAGATATCTGGCTTTGTTGTAGATATAACATTAACTGATCCGTAGAAATCCATATGTATCATCTGAAGCGGCTCAGAAATGTTGATCATATCTTTGCTTCTTTGTGATGCTCCTTCGACTTCCCTATTGACATACCTCATAAGCTTCATCCATATAGAATCCCAGATGAGGTAGTCCTCTCACTAATTCTCTTCTTACGAATAAAAAGAGCTCCTTGTTTTGACATACAAGTGCGAGAGCTTCAAGTGCCATAGCTAATACTCATCTGATGAGGCTTCACTATCAAAACAGCTCACTCCATCTTCAGTTGAAGTTCCATATTAGCTACGAGCAAAATTCACATCCTTCCTGATTTGAGATAAAACACTATTCCATGAACTGACATACTGTCATTTGTCAGAGAACAGTCTGATACTCAGAATTTGTGTGCTTTGACTCTTTTCAAGAAAGATATGCTTCCATGATGACATTCCATAAAACAGGCATGTCCCGAAAGAGAATCTTTGTCGTCATCTTTCAAAGACTATTGACGGAACTGCTCGCACGATCACATTTGCTAACAGGGTACTTTTGTGAATCATATGATTTCAGCTACTCAGAAAATAGAGTGCACCAAAAATCATATGGATCATATGTAACCTGCAATCACAAATGGAAAGAGTTCTATGGTCCCCAATCATAACTGGGTCCGGATGGATTAGAGATTTTTCTTTAACAGTGGTAACAACAGAAGCAACCTTAACATGCTAATTCTTATCTAGACATTGCCCTAATGTGATTCTCAAACATGCTTTTTCAAAATCAATGCAAGTACAAAGACATGCATTCATGACATGAAAATAAACAGACATGATGTTGAGTACACATGGCAAACAGTCAAAGATAAGACAAGAGCAAGATAGGCAGTTATGCAATTCAGAAGATTCAGTATTCTCTACTTAAACCAATTAACACAAGTGCAACAGGTATCAAGTAGAATTACATATATTCAATAATCTTCTAAGAGCATAAGAATTTGACTCCAATCTGTTGTTATATGGCATTATACTATCTCTATTACCTAAGTCAGTTTTAGATCTCACATGAAGTTCTAAAATTTCTACTGACACAAGGTAGACATTCCATCATAGAACAAATAAATTCCTTAACAAACAATTCAGATAAATAAGCAAGTCTAATTGTACTAGGGAATCTGAAAGTAAGTGTTTTAACAAAGTTATACATGCTAGGATCATAACCCCTAAAACTAAGAGTCGTGTTCCAAAGGAAAGCTTCTAATCTCACCATTGCAAATAATCAAATCCTAAATATTCATACACATGTTAAGAATCTGCTAAAGACACATGCACAAGATTATCATCAATCCTAGTTACCAGAACAGTGATCTAGCATACTAGTCCAATCATTATCTATTGTGATGCTATCATGCTTGTGCTTGTGTGTTAAACAATTCTACTCAGAGATTTATAACATGCTTTGAATATAAAGAAATATGTATTGCATAGTTAGAAAGAATTCGTACCTGAGATGTGCAAGTTGAGTCATCTTCAGAGAATGCTAGGATAGCCAGATAACCATAATCATCCTTCTCATCAGCAACTGATCCAGCTCACACCTTTCCTAAAATAGCATAAGAACTTGTTGTGATGTTTCTTTCAAAACATCCACTTGAATTTCAGACAAGCCCTATCATCCTTGTTTGTCGAGGCTTCAATATATATAGCAACCTTCTTTTGCTAAAGATACCAAAAATATTGTGTGCGCTGACCAACTCAGTTTTCAAACAGCCTGTTGAATTGAACCCTGAAGAGTCTCCACTTGAAACCAATAGATTCCATCTGAATCTGACATGACTAAACCTCTCAGACAGTGTTATGCTAATCCTTGAAGTTCTGTCCTCACATTCTTCAAAAGTGTTAACTTTCGTCGACTTGAGCTTCCTCAAATTCAGCAGTTACAAACTCTTCTGTTCAATCCTAAGGTTCTGACATAAATGCACGAAACTGATTTGGTGCGGTAGTAACTCGATAATTATATCCTTAAACCTCCACAGTTCTCTGTCTTTGGTTCAGTTGATTCTGGATGGATTTAGCATTGGTACAATTCACTGAGTAATTGTATATCCCTGAATCACTGAGTTAGATTGAAATCCCTTGAAGATTCTTCTGCAAAAACTTCTCTTTTCCTACTACTAGTGGTGCCATTCAAAGTTGACATTCCGAGCCCTGGAAAGATGCTTCATTGTAGATGTAGCAAATTCCCATCCTGATCTGGTGATCTGATAATCAAGTCGGAGTAATTACTCAGATCAAGGCCTGAAGTACCTTCTTCAAAATCCACTTTTAGTAGTACCAAATTAGTCTTCAATAGAATCTTCTTCGAATCACAATCAGCTTTGTCGAACATAGAAAACTGCTTCTAATAATCCTTTGAGAAATCAATTGGATTGGGTCATCAATGTACTTCCATTACCGGTTCTGAGAATCTGGTATTTGAAAGCCCGGTGTTTGTCTTGTAATCTGTCAGCCTCATCTGTCTCAACTAAATGTCAATCTGATTTGTCTTGGACTAGAATAATTAATAAGGTTACGGGACACTTGATTATTTAAACTATGTTTAAATTATAAAGAAAATAAATTTAAAAATAAGTTTTAAAAGATGAAAGAAAATAAAGTATAAAATAAACTTAGTTAAATCTATAAAGTAAATTTATTTATATTTAAAAAATAAATTCAAATAAATTCATAATAAACTGAATAAGTTTAGAATAAATTTATTTCCAATTCATTTAGTAAATATATTAAAATTTATTAGATAAATTTAATTTTTGAAAATATTCAAGTGTCTCGTCTCCAATTAAATCATAGCTTCCAGAACAAATGAAATTGAACCCTTGAACTTGAACTTATATCCATAATCAGTTAAATCCTCTTAAATTTATATTTTATATTTTAACTTAAATTTAAATCATAAACTATACAAATTTAAATAATAAATTTATAAAAATTTATGATAAACTTGATAAAGTCTAAGAGTAAACTTTACAAGTCTAAAATAAATTTAAGCAAATTTATTAAATGAATTTAGCAAAGTTTATAAAGTAAATTTAATTAAGTTTATAAGATAAATTTAATTAATTCATAATAAACTCAATTAATAAGTTTAAAATAAATTAAGTTAAATTTATAAAATAAATTTATTAAAATTTAAAGTATAAATTTATAAGTCCCGGTCCAAAGTTCAGTATCCGACAGATAATCCTTGCTTAGGCCTACGGACAAATTTAGCAACACAAACCGGAAGAACATTTCCCCTAATCAAATATCAAAAGCTAGGTTCTTGATTTTCCGTACGATAAGGATCCTGATTTGTATATCAATCAGCCTGCTCTGATACCAATTGTTAGGTCCAAAGTATCGTAGAAGGGGGGGTTGAATACGATACTCACTACAATTTAAAATTCTTTCGAATCTTGCGGATAAATAAATTGCAGTCCTGTAATGGGTTTCGTGTTCCGGATATTTATTGGGTCGGTTTATGAGGATATGAAAATATTAAACCAACACACAATATTTTCCAAGGTATATCTGTATATTGATAAATACCTCGAAGGTGCTATAAATCCAAACCCGAAGGTTGGCTACAATGACCACTCCTCTAAATATTACAAGCCCTATCCACTACAAATATTTATGGTACAAAACTAGTCTAGGGTGTGTATATATTTAAGAGAGTTTGTGCATAGCACTTGGCCATCCATCCCGAAGGATGATGTTAATTGTGAGAACCACAATCACATATTTATAGGCTTTCATAAACTAACCATGGTTAACGAGTTCGTCCTGGACGACTTGAGTTCGTCCTGGACGGATTTGATTTAACAAAATAAATCTAACTCTAGAATGTACAAAGAGGTGGCGCCACTTTCATATACATATATATATATATATATATATATGAAAGTTGCGCCCCAAATGTATACATATGCTACTGTGGTCAAACTTGGCGCCATGGTCAAAGTTGGCGCCAGTACAGTGTGTCCCTGTGAGGTGTTCTTGGAAGAATTCCAAGTTGTAATGGTTGGCCCAAGGGAGATGAGTAGAGGCGCAACATTTGACCGGGTCAAATGTTGCGCTTCTTCATTGTTGTTCTTCCACAGTGGATGAGTAAGGGACTTAGAAAAATCCAAGCAACTTGCGCCATGACCTAGGAGGGTCAAACATGGCGCCAGTCAAACCTTGCGCCACATACAGTTGGTCCTCTCAGAGTGTAACCACTTAGAAACAAATCCATCATGTTGAACTTGCGCTATACAGTGATCAATTCCCCTGTTGTCTCTCCTTCAGGGACGTTGCATGGCTTCAGTGTACAGGAGCTTAAAGAGAGTGAAACCCTAGCTCCATGGACACATGCAAACCCTAGGGTGCCCTTGACACCTGACATCATCACATGCATGCATAATATATATAATATAATATATTATGTTGTTATTATATTAATAAATAAAAGTATATATAAATATATACACACATATATATATTATTTATATGAACATATAATAATATATGTACATATATTTAAATATATTCTCATATATTTAAATATATATAATATATAATTATATGTAAATGTAAATATATATATATAAATATATATAGAGATATATATATAGTTATTTATAAATATAAATATAAACATAAATATATATAAAGAAAAGTATATATAAATATATACATATATATAATATTTATATAAACATATAGTAACATATATATACACATATATTTAAATATATTCTCATATATTTAAATATATATAATATACATATAACTATGTGTAAATATAAATATAAATATATATATAAAGATATATATAACTCTCTCTAAATATACATATATTTATGCACATAATATAATATATATATACACTTAATTATATAAATGCTTATGTAAAATATAAATACATATATTATATACATATATATTTATTTAAATATACATACATATAAATATACATATACATATGTTTAAAAACATATATACATATATATTATATATATTATATTTAATTAAATATACATATATACATATATATAAATATATTTGTACATATACAAATATATAAGTGCACACATATAAAAGATAGGTCACTTTGGCATAGCTTGCAGAGGCTAGGCATTTGGCTTTGCTTGGCTTGACTTTGGAACAAATGACTTGATATGACTGGATCAATTCTTCGATCGATAAATACTTTGCAAAGCTCCGTACGTGCTGACGCTTAGTGCACTGGTCTGGTTCACAAGCGACTAACACTGAAGTTAAACATTGTACCTTCTTTGTCAACAAACATTGATCAGTCGGTTCCGGGTTAGTTTATGCTTCAGTTTGTTGATTATAAATAACCAACCAAGATATATAGAAATATCTTGCTTCAGGGGTTGCACTGAAATCTTTCGAGTACTTGGACAACATCTTCATTGCTTCCACAATCTTGAATACTTCAATCTTTATTCTTCACTGAGGCATGAACATATTAATGAACTTCTTCCAGTGAACTTATTCCTTCAAGACTGTAGATGGCTTCTTCAACCTTTGTCTTCGTATCTTCCGATTCCGGTGCAGGCGTAGTGTTATTTACTTGTCCTGTTCTATTGTTGAGTTATCATCCCTATGTAACAGATAGGGTTGTCTTTACATTTAGACTTACATGTATCTAGGAGAGGTTGGGCACAAAGAGCCTTATAGGAAGATCCATCCCTTCCAATTATGGTTTCTAAATCACATGGGATTAGGCCTCTGGAGATCTCCATCACCTTTATCGGGGAATCATGAATTTTTATTATAAGAAATATAATTAAAACTAAATGCAATACAAAAACAAAATGTAGAAAAAATAAAAGAAATCGAGAATAGAGATAAATGGAACTTTCACCTGTTGTTTTAGTCTAATGTTTTCTTTCATTAGTCGCATCTCCTGCATATATTTTAAAATAATCATTAATATAACATAAGAGAACATAATATGTAATGTAGTATCTTAATATTTTTAATTCTAATTACCTTTTGTTGTAAAGTCTCAATTTCTATCATAATCATCTCACTCTATATATGGATCATTAGGACATAAAATTTATAAGTCAGTACAGAGTCCCACAATTGAGTATGAAATTGCATGATAAGGTTCTCAAAAAATGTAAAACAAAATAAAACTTACCTTCTTTTTTACTAGACGACTTAGTTTATTTTCAAGAGATTTCTCTAACTGCTCTAATTCTTCTTTACTCATGCCTTCAAGAATTTCTCCTCTTATCTCCCTGTTTTATTGATATTTGGTCAAAATCTCAATCATCGTCATAATTATATACTAATATATATATATATATATATATATATATATATATATATTGTCATGGTTTTTAATGATATTTAGTCAAAATCAAATCAACGTCATTATAAATAACATATAATCATAATTACCTTAATGGATTGTTCTTAATATTCACTTTGTGGTTGCTCTGTACCTGCATATAACATACTTTATGTTAATAAGCTATAACATTAAGATATAATCCATATTTATCATTATAATGTATGTATATGACAATTTCCAGTTTTATGTGCGTTTCTTATGATCAACCAATCAACTACAACTCAAATCACTTGTTCATTATAAAAAAATCACTAAGTGCAACAATATATTTGATATGCTTAGTCCAATTAGTTAAATATCTTTTTTTTTATCATGTTTGACTTGTTTCTCAAAATCAAAAAATTGTCAAAAGATATTTACCTGAGCAGATGTTTGTTTCTTTTTATCGGCAGATGTTTGTTCCTTCTCCGGGAGATTCTTCAAGTATAAACTATGCCTTTCAAGTATATCATTCATTCTGGAAGAGATGTTAATACAACAAGTTTATATAGAAAAATACCTTTTTTCAAAAAAACAAGAGTTAACCCCAACATATATCATCTTCTACTTCAGAACTTAATAATGAATATATTTTTTAGGAGAGTGTTAAAGCATATATAAGACTTCCTATTAAGATTAAGATACAGTTATACATCTTTATATATCCTTAAAAATTTTAGTTCATTAATAAAAATAATTAGTAGGTTTCCTATATATTTCAAGGGCTTTTAATATTACTATCTATCACTTTTGAAAAGTATTCACAGATGAATTTTGATATAGAGAAATCAAATTATAATTATATTTTCCTACATATTTTATTATAAGATTATCATACTTACAAACAACTAACTGAAAATGGAAACTAGTATTTATATTTTGTCCTGGTTAACTTTTTTATTTCTATATAATATAATGAGATATGTGACCTACTCATGTCATGCACATTTTTTTATCTTTTTTATTTGACTCGGTAACACATGATATTTTTTATTTTTCTTATTTGACTCGAGTAACAATAGACTATGTTTTACATGATACATAAATATTTATTTAATTTATATTTATAAACCATATTTATTGTAAAAGATATGAAATTTAGTTATATCTTGAAATTTTATATTATATTATAGAAGTTTTAATAAGTTCTAGTACATTTATTGTTTTATTAAATATACTTTCAATAGTTAATAAACTTAAATATATAATAGAAAACTATCAAAATTTATAAAATAGAAAATTAGCCTGTTTTTATGAATTAATATTAATTTAAAAAACTATTTTCACAAAAAAAAAAAGTATCGAAAGAGACGGGTAGTTGGGAAAGATAGACACGCTTCCAATGGATTAAGCAACTTTGAAAAGATGATACCATAAAACAAGTTTGAAAACATGAAAGACTTTCACTCGATCAAGGAGACAAAAAAGGAAAGAGAGGACCTCGAACTAGCATATTGAAAGAGTTGTCCAGTAGAGTCTATGATGATGAGTGCAACATCAGCGTCACAAAGCACAGAAAGCTCTTCAGTTTTCTTGAAAATCCCTTTTTTTCTTTTGCAGAAAGTTACCCTTCTAGCTCCCGTGTTCTCTATCTTCTTTATCTCAGTGTTCTTCATCTTGTTTTCTAAATCAATCTTATGTTGCAACACAAACAATAACTTAATAATACCATGCATAGAAAACTGTGACACCGTCATATAAAGAATCCCAAGAAAAATAAAATATAAAAAGCACAGTAATATTTTTGTCATATTAAGGAAAACAACAAAACTCTTTCTCATCTCTGACAAGACAAAAGTAACACGTGGAGAAAGATAAGACCCTGTTTTTAAATAAGCAAGATTCCCTAGAGAAATTGGCTCTACTAACAATTAAGAGACACAAAAACTGACACCTAAAAATATGTGAGAATCTCTACTCTTAATATGTACTGAGTACTATGCTTGGACTATGTTGGTCTTTTACTGGAACTTTTATTTATAATAATTTTTTATTAAACTAATCTATTAAAATAATCATAAGACTTTTATTTTATAATGATTATAGGTTACACTAACCTATTAAAATAAATATCAAACATTCTTAGTTGATTAAGCAGACAAAGGAGGAAAGAGAGGACCTGGAGCCAGCATGCATATTTGAAGAGTTGGCTAGTATCAAAACCCAGAATGCTCTACAGCTTTCTCGAAAATCCCTTTTTTTCTTTTCCAAAATGACACCCTTCTACCTCCACCTCCTGTGTGTTCTATCTTCTTCATCTATGTGTTCTTCATCTTGTTCTCTAAATCAATTTTATGCTCCAACACGAACAATAACTTACAATATCATGCATAGAAAACTGTGACACCGCCATATAATAATATAGTCATAAATCAAGAATCCCAAGAAAAATAAAATATGAAAAGCAATAAGACCCTATTTTTAAATAAGCAAGATTCTCTAGAGAACTTAACTCTACTAACAATTAAGAGACACAAAAACTGACATCTAAAAATATGTGAGAATCTTTGCACGAATGTTTAGACTATGTTGGACTTTTAGTGGAACTTTTATTTTATAATAAATTTTTATTAAACTAATCTACTAAAATAATTGGAAGACTTTTGTTTTATAATGATTAGAGGTTAAACTAACCTATTAAAATAAATATCAAACATTCTTACTTGATTAAGCAGCCAGAGGAGAAAAGAGAGACCTGGAGCTAGCATGCATATTTGAAGAGTTGGCTGGTGCCTATGATGATGCCTATGATGATGAGTGCAACATCAGCATCTCAAAGTTCAAAAACCTCTTCACCTTTCTTGAAAATCCACTTTTTTCTTTTGCAAAATGATACCCTTCTACTTTCACATCCAGTGTTTTCTATCTTCTTCATCTATGTGTTCTTCATCTTGTTCTCTAAACCAATTTTCTGCTCCAACACAAACAATAACTTACAATATCATACATAGAAAACTGTGACACCGCCATATAATAAAATAGTCATTAATCAAGAATCCCAAGAAAAATAAAATATGAAAAGCACAGTAACATTTTTGCCATATCAAGGAAAACAACAAACACTACAAGAAAAACGACTTTTAGCGACCGACTTTCAGCGACCGCAGTTAGTCGCTGATAGGCTTTAGCGACGGAACCCGGTAGCTGAAAGCTGTCGCATATAATCTGGTCGCTGGCATGCACTCCAGCGACAGCTTTCTGCGACCGACTATTTAGCGACGGCTTTTAGCGACCGAACAGAGGAGAAAAGAGAGACCTGGAGCTAGCATGCATATTTGAAGATTGGCTGGTGCCTATGATGATGAGTGCAACATCAGCGTTTCAAAGTTCAAAAAGCTCTTCACCTTTCTTGACAATCCACTTTTTTCTTTTGCAAAATGATACCCTATACTTCCACATCCAGTGTTTTCTATCTTCTTCATCTATGTGTTCTTCATCTTGTTCTCTAAATCAATTTAATGCTCCAACACAAATAATAACTTAATAATATCATCTATGAGATAGAAAACTGTGGCACCACCATATATCAAAATAAAAATAAATGAAGAATCTCAAAAAAAAAAAATATAACAATTACAGTTAATATTTGTCGAATTAAGCAAAACACAAAACACTTTCTCATATGGACAAAACAAATGGAACACATGAAGAAAAGAGAGGATTTGTTTTAAATAAGCAAGAGTCTCGAGAGAAATTTACTCCACTGACAATTAATAGACACAAGAACGGACACCTAAAAATATGTGAGAATCTTTGATGTTATTATGCATTTACTCCCTCCGTCCCCTTTTACATGTCCCCTTTGAAAAAAAAATTTGTCCAAATTACTTGTCCACTTCTCTTTTCAAAGCAACTTTTTGTATGTTTTTTCAAAAAGTAACAACTTCCAATGTTTGACTAGCATATATATATACACAACTCTATCTAATTCATTACATTTATTAGGCATATGTATGAAAACAAGATATTCAACTAACATTTTCTTAAGATGCGTTATTTTTTCAAAAGGGACAAGTAAAAGGAGACGGAGGGAGTAATATTGATGTTTAGATTATGTTGGAATAGAACATATGAAAAATGATACTAGTAAGACCCTATTTTTAACCGAGACTCCACTAACAATTAATAGGCAGACAAGAACTGACACCTAAAAATATGTGAGAATCTATGTTGTTAATATGTACTACCTTCGTCCCTTTTTACTTGTCGACTTTTTGCACGTAATTTAAGGTGAGTAAAAAACATAATTCCGCTCATTATTTTTAAAATTTTCTTTTTGTGAATAAAAATATAAATTATAAACTTTAATTCAAAAAAAGAAAATTTTAAAAATAATAAGTAGAAGTATGTTTTTTAATCACATTAAGTTACGTGCAAACAGTCAAAGTGACAAGTAAAAAGGGACAGAGGTAGTATTAAATACTAATGCTTAGATTAAGATGGACTTTTATTTAATAATAATTTTTGGTTAAACTAATCTATAAAATAAGATTTTTATTTTCTAGTAATTATTGGTTAAATTAATTAACTAAAATAAATATCACATATTTTTATTATCCATGTGTCATATTTGCAGCTATGATTGGCTTGTCATATTCTCAAACTAACAATAACTATTATATATGGTTCTAATTTATTAATAAATAAAGAATTTATAAAAAATTTGTTTCTCGGTTATTCAAATACTATTATTAACAAATTTATAAATAAAATGAACTCTAGAATTTGATTTTTGGAAGCTTGATATTAGTTAAATATTAAGCATATTACACATTCATGGATAAAGAATAAATCCATTATTTTAACAAATTTAGTATTCTCAATGTAGTATAGTGAAATTTTATATAAAATTATGTGATTAAAAGATAATTAACATAGATGAAATACATATTTTTATAAAGGTATAGAAAATTATTACATATTTAATATCTTTTGAAAAAGTGTTAATGACCAAGTATGTTGAATAAATAATATATTTTATTTATATCTTGTATGATTAAATTATATTGAGTTGAATATGATTTTATTATACTTATCTAGATTAAAGTAATTTAAACTCATTTGTAATTTTTATTATTAAAATTTACTAAACTATTTCTTAATTTCAAAACTATTTTATTATGAAGATTGAAATATGAGTTAAGTTGCACATGCATGATACAAACACGGGTGCATATAATATATATACATATACATAACTTCTTAAAATGAGAACCGTGAGAACTTCCTTAATTTATCATATTTTGGCTAATCTAAACATCAAACTAGTGGGTACCCAATATAAAAAATGTATATAAAACTAGTCTCTTCCTAGCTAGTCAAAAAAAAAATTCAAAAAAAAATTCAAAAAAAAAGTCCACTGCCACGTCATCAGTGAATTTTTTTTATTTTTTAAAATTTTTTTTTCGGCTAGCTAGGTGGAGACCTTAACGATATACATTTTTTGTGAAGGTGCCCCTGGCGGGGCCTTCAAATGAATGAGATATTGATAAATTAAAAAAGTTCTCACGGTTCTCATTTTAAGAAAGTTCTCATTTGATCAAGTGCCTATATATATATATATATATATATATATATATATATATGATTTTTCAAGTTATTATAAATTATGTTTTTCATATTTTGATTTTTTTCGTTTACGAAAAATATTATTTGCGTTGTATGAATTATATGATAACTTAAAAAGATAATCATGGAGTGTTCGTTTTCTAGTATATTTTTTAATATTTTAAATTGGTTGTTTAATGATGTAAGAATAACCCGTGTTGTATCTAGGACAAAAAATGACCCAAAAAATCATCAAAATTTTGTAAACAAATTATAGGGAGTCAAATTTAAAATTTTGTGGGAATTCAACATGTATTAATATATCAAATAATACGTAGTATTTTTATCTTTTTTATTTATATCATACTAGGTAGTCAAATCAATATATTCATTATCTTAAATAATATGCATCATTCTTAATTCATAACAAACCTTATCTATTTTAATTAGTGCTTGTTTTGGAGTGTGGTTAAAAATTGTTGTGCTGTAGTGCTGGTAAAAAAAGTGTTGTGGTAAAAAAAGTGTTGTAGTAAAATCAGTTTGGTATTTTTTTTTATATTTGCATATCTTGAGTAATAATATTAAAAAAAAATATGAGATTTGATAGTGAAATATATGACCCTTTATACAAAAATTAAAAAGCAGCTTTTTGTAAAAATATTGGAGGGTCTGTTTTTTCTAAAACTGCTCTTCAATAAAAACGTTTTAGATTTACCAAACAATTTTACAGTTTTTTTTACATGTTTTTAAGCATAAAATTATTGTTGATTACCTTAATTGATTATGATTTATGTATCTTTTTTTTCTCTCATCTGTGGGTGTGAGAAGTGTTGGATATAAACAAAATAATAGCAACAAACGTGATTGAAACAAAGCAAATGATTTTACTGATATGGAAAGCTTACAACTCGATAAACAAACTGAGAACTACAAAAAGTAATAAACACCTATCTCAACTAGAGTGCTACAAATCAGGGACGTGCACCAGATTTGCTCAACTTATTTTCCAAGACTCCTAAACTAAAGCAACTGCTCTATGACTAAGTCTGTGTCAACGTTTACAAACCAAAGACACCTGACTTTATTTATCGACTAAGACACAGAATAAAACAATTAAATGTTTAGATTAAAAATAAACCCAACATACTCCCCCCTAATCTAAACATCTCCAAGTTCCCTGACTCCCAACAAACTCCTCATCTTCTCAAATTTTGCAACTGCTAACGCCTTTGTCAGAATATCAGCACGTTGCTCATTTGTACTGACATGTTTAATAACAATCAACCCTTGCTCAACACAATCTCGAATAAAATGATACCTCAAGTCAATGTGTTTGCTCCTGCCATGAAAAACCGGGTTGCGTGCTAGATCAACTGCTGAACGATTGTCAATATACAGAGTGACAGGTCCTGGTTTGACGTCCGTAACATGGCTGAGAAGTCGTTGGAGCCATATTGCTTGACAAGCAGCAGCCGTTGCTGCCATAAACTCGGCCTCACACGAAGACAAAGCCACGCACCTCTGTTTTTGAGAAACCCAAGTGATCAGATTTTCATCCAAGTAAAAAGCCATCCCTCCTGTACTTTTCCTATCATCCAAACTCCCAGCCATATCACTATCCGAGAAGCCAGCCAAGATATAATTTCCACGACCTCGCTTGTAAACCAGCCCATAATTTAGAGTTCCTTTCACGTACCTGAAAATTCGTTTCACAGCACTTAAATGGAGTACAGTTGGTCTCTCCATGTATCGACTGACTATCCCCACGGCGTAAGCTATATCCGGGCGTGTGTGTACCAAGTATCGTAACCCACCAACCATGCTCTTGTATTGTGTAGAATTCACAGGGGTTCCATTTTTGTCAGCATGAAGTTGTAGTTAATGCTCCATGGGAAACTTCACAGCGTTGCATTCAAGTAAACCTGCTTTCTCAAGAATTTTTCTTGCATATGAAGTCTGTTTCACCTCGATAAACCCACTGCCCTGAATGACCTCCAAACCCAAATAATACGACAATTTTCCGAGGTCAGACATGTCGAATTCACGACTCATCTCCCCCTTGAATTTGACAATGTCTGACAGATTGGACCCCGTAATAATAAGATCATCTACATAGACGCCAACAATCAAACAATCCGAACCAACACGCTTTGTGTAAACAGCATGCTCAAATGGACATTTAGTGAAGCCCAAAGTTAACAAGTACTGATTCAACCTTGAATACCAGGTCCTTGGAGCTTGGCGAAGCCCATATAATGCTTTAAGAAGTAGATAAACCTTGTGTTCATACCCTTTCTGCACATAGCCCTTTGGTTGTGTGACATAAACTTCTTCTAAAAGAACACCATTGAGAAAAGCGGACTTGACATCAAGATGATGAATTTCCCAATCATTTTTGGCTGCCAACGCAAGCAACAAACGGACTGTTTCCAGCCGTGTAACGGGAGCAAAAACCTCTTCAAAGTCAATGCCTTGACGCTGAACGTATCCTTTTGCCACGAGGCGAGCTTTGTGTTTTGTGACAGCCCCGGTTTGATCTTTCTTCACTTTATACACCCATTTAAGATCGATAGGTTTTCGTCCTGAAGGAAGATCTGTTAGTTCCCACGTTTGGTTTTTTTCGATGGCAGCAATCTCGCTGTTCATTGCCTCCTGCCAGACCTGTTCTTTGGCAGCCTGTTCATAACAAACAGGCTCATCAATGCCCATAAGTAGTAACTCCTCTTCGAGTTCAACTTCAGTAGTTTGATCATAAATATCTTGAATGGGACGAAAATTGCGGGGTTGTTCACTTTCAGCATCCGTATCACCGGAACGTGCAGGGTCTGTCTCCATTTGATGTTGCACTGGTGTATGTACAACAGGTGACGTGGGAGTCTCATCCGTGTCTTCAAATGAGCACTCCACTATAAATTGTGGTGTCACCTGTGCAGTACTAGAAAAATTATTCTCCCAAGGCCAGGATTTATCCTCATGAAAGACTACATCACGACTGACTTGGACTTTGCCAGTGAGAGGATCATACAAACGGTACGCCTTTGTACCAGGTTCACGACCAAAATGTACCACCATTCGGCTACGTTCATCAAGCTTCTTCGTATAAACAGAGGGCACTTTCATGTACGCAATGCATCCAAAGACTCTCAAGAATTCAACACTTGGTTTCCTATCAAACCATGCTTCATATGGAGTAATAGTGGACATCGATCTAGTGGGTAGTTTGTTCAACATGTAAACGGCATGGCGGACAGCTTCTCCCCAATACATTTGTGGTACTTTTTTTTTCAGACAGCAAACTCCGTGCCATGGCAACTACTGTTCGGTTACGGCGTTCTACCACACCATTTTGTTGAGGTGTGTAGGGCGCCGTGTAGTGCCTTAGTATTCCATTATCATCACAAAACTTCTGAAAATCTCTTGAACAAAACTCGCCTCCACGATCTGTTCTGAGGACTTGAATACCTTGTTTAGCACCATTTTCCACCAACTGCTTGAATTGTTTGAAGTAATGGAGAGCTTCGTCCTTCGTTTTCAGCATATATACCCACATCATTCGAGTATAATCATCAACCAATAACATAAAGTACCGGTTACCAGCCGGAGTGGAGGGTGTAATTGGACCACACAAGTCTAAATGAATTAATTGTAGAGCAACTTTAGCAGAGAAATCAGTTTGAGAAGGAAATGGCTTACGAGTTTGTTTTGCCATGAGACAGCCACTACAAGTCTCCTTTGGTTGATTGAATGTAGGTAACCCGTGAGCCATACCATGTTTCGACATCAGTTGCATAGATTTAAAGTTCACGTGACCGAAGCGTTTGTGCCATAACTGGGTAGTCTCTTCTCCCTTTGTCAGCAAACACTCTTGTTGCGATGCTTCGATATAAATCTTATATAGTCGGTTCTCAGATCTCTTCACCTGCATGAGGAGTCGCCCACAACTATCGAAAACGCATAAGTGCTCTCCACCAATCTCTACTCTGTTCCCTTCTTCCGTTAACTGGCCTAGACTTATGATGTTACTCCGAAGCGTAGGAATGTAATATACCCCCTGCATCACTCGTGTTTCACCATTCTTACATACAAGTCTGATCGAACCCTTTCCCTCGATTTTTACCAAAGATCCATCACCAAAATTCACTTCTCCTTTAATAGTTTTGTCTAGTGTTTCAAATTTCTCTCGTCTTCCCGTCATATGATTGCTGGCACCATTATCAAGATACCAGGTGTTGCTCTCCATTCCACCATCATCACTTGATTTCTTGTCCTCGGTGAATGCCAACGTTCCACTCTCACACATAGCCATCAATAATGCTGGTTCATTATCATTTATTTGTGTCAGGTTCGCCTCTCCTTGCTGTTTCTTGAGCTTTGACGGTTTTCGACATTCAGCCGCAAAATGGCCATATCCCCCACAGTTAAAACACTTCACTTGGCTCCTATCACGAACCAAACGGTTGTCCCTCCTACGGTAATCTCTTCCACCCCCAGTGGAGACATTCTTCCCACTCCTCTTTAGCCATTCCTCTCTTGTCAGCAACAATTTGCCCTCCTCATTCTCCCTTTTCTGCCACTCATCCTCGGTTAGCAGAAGTTGCTGTCCCTCACTGCTTTCACCTGGTCCTTGCAAGCGTTCTTCGTGAGCTCGCAAAGAACCAACTACCTCCTCCACTGACATGGATTTCAAATTCCCAAATTGCTCAATGGCTGATGCAATTTGTAAAAATTTGGTTGGAACAGCTCTTAACAGTTTTTTCACCACATATTCCTCCTCAATTGTTTCTCCCAATGCCCTGATTTTTGTGACCAGGCCATTTAGTCTCATACAGAAATCATCGATTTGTTCCGAATCCTTCATCTTCAATGACTCGAATTCTGCCTTAAGTGTTTGTGCTTTGGCTTGTTTTACCTTATCCGCTCCCAAGCACATAATCTTAATAGCAGCCCAGGCATCCTTAGACGTCTTCTTCTCTGCAATCGACAAAAGTATGTCATCAGAGATGCCTTGGTACATGATAGCCATTGCACGCTTGTCAGTCTTCTCCTCAGCCACAGCCTTAGGATCTTTCGATTCAATCGCTTCCCACACCCCATAAGCTTGCATAATCACTTTCATCTTCATAGCCCAGGTGGTGTAGTTTGTTTTTGTCAACATTGAATAACTCAAGCCAAACGACCCTTCTTTGCCCTTACTCGACTCCATCTCTGCCTTGTTCGTGACTCACCAGGCAACCTCGCTCTGATACCAGATGTTGGATATAAACAAAATAATAGCAACAAACGTGATTGAAACAAAGCAAATGATTTTACTGATATGGAAAGCTTACAACTCGATAAACAAACTGAGAACTACAAAAAGTAATAAACACCTATCTCAACTAGAGTGCTACAAATCAGGGACGTGCACCAGATTTGCTCAACTTATTTTCCAAGACTCCTAAACTAAAGCAACTGCTCTATGACTAAGTCTGTGTCAACGTTTACAAACCAAAGACACCTGACTTTATTTATCGACTAAGACACAGAATAAAACAATTAAATGTTTAGATTAAAAATAAACCCAACAAGAAGAATCCTAAAAAATTCTTGTGCATCCAAGAATTCTCAAATATAGTGTAAAATAAATGAAGAATATCGGCTTGTAGTCCCCAACTCTTTCTAAATAGATGGGAGGGGTTGTCAGGGAGTTAATTACCTGCATTAAGGTACCACCATGTGGATGTCTACTTTATTTTCGACTAAAGATTTCCAGATGTTATTGGCAATTACCTAGCCCTTTCAAACTGAAAGCCTTCTCCCACTGTAGCATTATACCAAGTGCAGGTGTAGCATATGCATAAGGCATCACCACTTTAGACAGAGGGTTCAGATCACCGAGCCAGTCAAGCTCAGGAGGATTCTAAGGACAATGATAAAACTGTCAGATACCTTTAGCAATTAAAAAGAAATGAAGTTGTATTAAGGAACAAAGGGCAACCTCAGAAAGAACCAATGTGTCATACAATCAGATAGACTTCCACCTTCAGTGGCTCAACTCCAGGTGAAGGTTCTCCAGGCCAGTGAAGAACTTCCTGCAATTGAAAAGAAATATACACACGATCAGAAATATTTTAACCAAGGATAAATAGTATAAGATTAAACAAAAATCTTATGTGACTGCTATATACACCGTGAGTGGCCTTTGGCTTTGTGTTCTTCAAAGGGATCATACCGCACGAGTCTCAAGAACAATCTCTTCAATTTGTCATCTCCAAGTAATTACATCTGTGCATTTTAAAATCTCAAGAAAGCAAAATGAACATGTGCATGGACCATAGTAAAACTGTTTTCCCCGGAGCAAGGCCGTAGTAGTCTTTCGAGTTTTTTCCTCGAAAATCGGTATGCTCAATGTAGGAACTTTCAGTAACGAAACCTACGTCCGCCAAATAGATGCAAACTTAGTTAGCAAGGATGTCATGACATGAAACTTGCTGAAATATTGCCGAATCAACCCCCAAAAGTGGTAAAGGATTCAATTTTTATTGTGAACCAGCAGTAAACATGCTCAAAAGATATATAATCCTATTGTCTGCATCAAAATTAAGCCTATTTACAAATTCCTAAATATTCAGTCCGTTTCGAAATATAGGTATCTTAATTTTTTTTTGCACAAATCTTTTGACCGTATATTTAAAATCATTATTTTTTAAAAAAATCTTGAATTATAATATTAATCTTTTTTTTATTAAAAAACAGAATTTCAAAATAACAATTTTTTATTATATGATCAAAACATTAAGAATTATATGTCAAAAAGTCAAACGAACAATATTTCAAAACAAAAAGTAACATGACTCGGAGCTTTTGTTCTTTTCACGGGGCCTTGTTTTAATTGAGAAAGAATACTCCTTTTGTAACATAAGTTAATGTTATTAAAACAATAGTACAGGTTTTTTGTATATTGTATAATAATAAGAAAATGTTTCATGCACAAAATGTGGATAAAAAATCGTTCACAAAATGAGCATATGTTAAGTTTTGAATGGAATTATATATGCATTTATATATAACACCATTAAAATATTTCACATCAATTGCTATATCATTTTGTGTGAAATTTTGTATCCAATTTTGTGGATGTAATATTATCTGGTATTAATGACTACGATGATTTATTCACTGTTTTCGCCCAGTGCCAGTACGCAGTACAATTTTTGGATCCTTTCATATTGGAATGAAGAAATGAAGAAGTGAAAGCCATGATGATCTGTTTGAAGCTTTAGTCCCGTCAGTACTATAGGTAATTATTTAAAATAACAAAAGATTTAATTGCAAGTTTTACCACATAAAAAGCCATCGATCGATTTGTCCAGCTGTTGGGAAGGACAGTATGAAATATCTATGCTGTTGGACATTTTTGACTTGAGCTTTCACATTGCAACTACCCTAAGACAAAACTTACGATACAATGCACAAAAAATGTACCCGCTCTAATTATCTCAGTCATCATTACCCGTGTCAGAAACTCGAAACGAAATACACCTGAAATGATAATGACTATGCTCGAACGGAGGGGCCTGATCATGTTGAAGTAGGGATGTCTCGATCAATGGGAGCTTGAGCAACTAAGGAGCATGTCACATGGTTAGGTTTCAAGTACTGGAGTACTGCGTGTGGGACTTGTAGATTCCTTAAAATAGTATGATGGAAAAAAGAGAGACTTGTCATTGTTTTGGTTAACAATGGGCTTGTTGATTATACTTGCGAGCAAATGCAACTGCATGTACTATGCCTTTCTCACAGATTAGGTAATTGATTAGACACTTCGCAATGAAACCGGTTCAGCCCAGCTTATGTATAACTATACCTAGCCGAATGGCGGGTCCTTGTTATATATGCTTCTTCCTTTTTATTATGCAACTATCAAGAATCGATGTTTCGGTCGTACAGTCATATGTTCAAAACGCATACAATACCGATATAATGTTATTTGGATGAAAAAGGCTTGTTACACGACATCCTGATCTACATAAAATTTATTTAGAAATTTGTCGAGTAACTCTATAGTTAACACAGGTAAATAAATCAGATTAAGAGAATGATATGACCTAGTAAATGGGAACTTCATGCAATATGCACGATTCGAACTTGATCTTTTTTAGTGAAATCTAACCACTGTCTTTTTAGCACTCTCTTTCCGGTAGAAAATCATGTTAACCATTATTTGTTGACCATGGAAAAACATTTAAAATTTTCAACCTTCTAAGCTCCAGAATTCATCTCAGGAGTTCAAAGTATGCTGTTACACGTAATGCACAAAAATAAAACAAGGTTTCCAGAACAAGCACCAACCAGCAAACACTAGATTGTTTTTTCTTTGCACCGCTTGCGTGATAGCCTTATACTAACAAGGAACTAATTAGTGGCTTACTCAAGTAATATTAACAACCATAGAAAACTTGTGTAACTTATAGTACAAGTCACTAGAGAGGGCCCATGAAAATAATTCTCTATCTCGGTCGGGACATTACATGTGTATATAATTCCCCCTTATACGTGTACATGATTGGTCCCAGGCACTTAGGGTAAGTGGAGAGAATTAAATACAGTTTAATTAGTTTGTAAACACAAACAAATATTAACAGCAACTAATACATAACCAAGTTAATTAATCAGCATTTGCTTTGTTTCTTTCGGCAAAGTTGTGGGAACAGGGGATGTGGTTAGATTCGCCAAACACCGTAGCTTTGGTCCAAGATTTAGAATTTAAAAATTTGTTTATTGAGTTTAATAGCATAAAAATATTGCGAGTATGTGTATACATGTGTATGTGTCAGAGAAGCAACAAGCATTATATAAAAACAATCAAACTACTCCGCACAAGTCGTAAAAGTATTCAGCATTATGTTTAAATACAAACCACTTCTTTTCTTGGTATTATGGTGCGTGAGCCGACCATAAACTTGTACTGATTAACATGATCATCCTACTCGTTGGATAACTATTAAGGGGGTATTTGGATCAGAAATGAAAATGTGAGTGACAGGTATCAGAATGAGTTTTAATTGGATAATGGAGGGACTGATCGATCCGAAAATGAGATTTCTGTTTCATATAATAAAATTGCTAATTCAATTATAAACATATAAATTTAAGATTTCAATTCTTATTAACCAAACTCATTAATCATGATCCAAACTGTTGATAGTTGGTTGATTATAAGAAACAAAGTTTGTGAGATCCACTTATATCAGACCTGGAGTAAGTAGAACGAAAGTGATGAATCTATGTGCAACTTTAATCACAGTCGACTACTCCTGATCTGCAATTACTTTAGGGAGATCAAGTCAAGATTATACACCTATCAAGAGAGTAAACTATTACACCAACATTATATTAAAATAGAAAAAGTTATCTAACACCGGATTAAAGTTACAATCATTTACCTTAAATACGAAACTGAAAAGCCATTATAATGTTTACTAATCACAACTGGCGACAAGTTGCATTCTAGCTAGATTCTAGGCTAGCTAGTTTCATTCACCACTTCGTGTTAAAATATAAGACATGGTGGTAAGTCCATATATATAAAATAACTCTGAAAATTCCCTCATCCAACCATCACTAAAAATTACTCTTCCCTAGCTGGTAGCACAAACCTAGTTATATTCATCATCTTGAGTAGATTTCCACTACTAAAAACAAAAATTAAATGATTAAAAAACGGTAATCCACTTATTCACTTACTAATCTCCTTGAAAGTAGCCGAAATTTTAGTTTAATTAGGAAAGATGTAGAGGATTTGACTTTAACCATTATATACAAACTTGCTTTGGTTCAGTTTCGATCTCATCACTAAGTTAAGATGAAATGGTTGAGTCAACAAACACAAATCACTAAGCTATTATTTAACTTGTGATGTTCTGAAGTAATTAGAGTTAAAATTTAGTAATGTGAGTTATTGGAGATTTAACTTAAAAAAATAAATTAAATAAAAATGATGAAAATGTACAGAGATGATCCGAGTAAGTGAGAAATAAACATCAGCTTCCCACCAGCTGAAACTAAGAGAGCGACAAGCCACAAAGCCGACTACTACAAATTTCAGATTTTTGGAACTAAAAGCACGGCTAGATCCTAGTCATGGCGCGGCTGGAGCCAAGCTCAAATGCAAATCCAAGCCGAAAGCATCGTCGAAGCTGGGCCCACCGTCTCCTCTAGAAAACCTACTCAACGAAGGCCCATCATGATGGGCTCGCCCTTGCTGAGGCCCGACACTGGTCAATGTAGACTCCGCTACACCGCCAGCGTACGATAACGTCCCTGCACCTCTCCCGACAGACGATGACGTGGACGTGGAAGGGAAAACACTCCCATGCGAAACCTGAAAAGGCTGTGCGGCGCGTGGCACGTACATCCACGACGGCGGTGCGGCAGCCGAGGGCAAAATCATCGGCATCGACGGGGCTAGCAGGTGAGGAGGCGGCGCAAAAGCGGACACCATAGGGTTTCTCATGTACGAAACGGCGGCGTTTCGAGAAGCTTGCATTTGAGCTCGCTTTAACTGCTGCCTCTCTTTTTTGTGAGCGTTTTGATGGCCACCTAGCGCTTGTGAGTTCGCGAATTCACGACAGCAGTACTGACACTCGTATTTCCGGCCATCGGTGGGAGGAACCCCGCCGGAGTCCGACGAACCGGACGGCGTCTTGGTGGAGTCCACCTCTTCATCTTCTTCCGTGACGTTGAAACCAAAGAGTTTTATACGTCCATTAGCAGCTGTGTTGTTATTGTTTACTTGTGTTTGAAACTGTAGTTCCTCCATATATTCTGTGTGAATAATATATATGAAGAGTGAACAAGTTTTGATGCAGATGAGAGAATGAAAGGAGGAATATATATATAGGAGGTAAAGTTGAAGTCGAGACTTAAAAAGAGATGTTGAACGAGTGGGGGTATTTATACAAGTAGGAAAAGGGGTTTCGACTTTGTGGCAATATTATTTTAAACATTCTCTCCCAGAGAGATAGCGAGAGAGAGAGATAGCGAGAGAGATGGTTTCGGACATCCCAAGGAGAAGTAGAAGAAAGGTAGTTAACAAGTCATAAGTGTGTAAATGGAACACGACCCAAGAACAGGGGTCTCCTGCCCTGCCCTAATGGATTGCGCATCAATGAATCCCATGATCCATCTACGTACGTGCTTATATTACTAAACTATGTTTGTGTCTAACTATCTAACTCTATTTTTAAGACAGGAGGCTCGGGACCAATAATAAAATATACTAGGACTCCACTAATATAGAAAGACTATTTGGCAGCAGCTAGTCCTTTAGGTGGTCTTATAGGGTACTTGAATAGTTAAATCTAAGTAGAGAAGTGTCATCTCATTTGCTTGCTTTTTTGTTTTATTGCTTGTACTCGCTCTACTAATTGTTTATCATGAGTTTGTTTGAAGAATATACAAGAATGTGATGCATGTGAATATTGTATGTATGTGCTATGTAGGGTTCTCAACCAGGAGCTTATACATGTTAAATTTGTCCGAACAATGTTCTTCAGCCCTTGGAATATTCTACCTCACTTCCGTAATGCATTTGAAATTTAGTTTTATAGATATAAATTAATAGATCACACTTCCGTAATAAGACAAAATGCGCTGTGTTGCTAGCTAGATCCATCACTTATAAGTAAATTTACTGGAATGGATGAGATAAAGGAAAATTTGAAATTGACCGTGTGGCTAGGTGTATAGCGTGGTGGCTTCACCAGATTAGTTCATTCAAATGACAACTTAATGTCTAATTGCGGTGTCTTAGTTTTATTTCACGAGCTTAATTAACACCCTAATTAATATTTCAAAGTAATTCATCATGTACGTCCACTACATACAATTATATATAGGCCCGGGGGTACTTGTTGCAACTGTCGGAAAATAGATACTAACATATGGTCCAATTACAAGTCGACAAGAGTTGTAATAATATAATATCTACCACTAGTATGAAGATTATGTTAACTCGGTTATAGTGTATGAAGTTGTAACTTGTGCATATTTTGAATTCTGAGATGGAAGTAGGCAAAGGGGGAGGCTAGAACATAAAACAAATATTATTTGGAGATAGTGTAGGCTTATGGAACGAGCCCCAATGATCACAAGTTTTAAGCTTGATTCGTGAAGCCCATCTCTCTGTTCACTGCTTCTCCTGCACTTGCCATGAGATGTTAGCAGACCACCGCGCTGCTGCAAAATGTTTCTTAAATAAATCTCTCTCTCACACTCTCTCTTTCTCTCCTTGTATATACAAGTTCTTCTATAATGATGAATCTCTGAGACTCTGACTTCTTGCTTATTGGTTTCTATCTCAGGAGCCGACAATTCCAGCACCGGGCCAATTAATTATTCGCGTTTCTGAAAATGATACCAAAGTATATTGAAATGCATAAACATAAACGTCTCTCTTCGTGGACGAGTCTCCATCATATAAGCCTTTCTTTATTTCCAAGGACATGCACCCTTGTAGCTTGATGCGCCACAGGAAGCCTCAAATGAGCATTATGTTATATTTGAACATTTTTTTGGATGGAAGAGTGGATCGGACGTCATCGGGATAATTAATATTTTCGTGTTTATATTAAATTGTGAGAATATTGGTCGAACGTGCGTGAGACTTCCGTCAAAACAAAGATATGATTGAGAATCAGTCCAACTAAAATTTTAAGGTGTTAGAGAAAGATCTAAATGAAACTTATATTTACACTATGTGAACCCTTTTTGGCCAAACCAATTTTATTTCTATTTCAAATCATTAAATCAGTTCTAGAAATAAAAGTTCTACTGAAATTCGAACACTGATCTGACTAAGTTGATGCTATATAGATGTTCTAGAGTCTTGTATATATAATTATAAAGGTATTAATTACATGCACATAAAATTAACTAATTAACTAAGTCCTGTATAATTAACAACAATCACTACCAATTAACTGGATAACTTGTCAGTGTGAAAATGATTGTCCTAAAATTGATTGTTTTAATTTTCTAAATGATAAAGTAATCAAACCAGCGGTATGATCAACAACAAAAGTGAGAGGGCGTTTAACGTCTAGAGAGATGTAGCTAGATTTATCACTTTCAAACATGCGTGTTTCATTTGATTTATTCTTCTCAAGTATGCAATTAATTATTGTTCATCTCCTAGCCGAACCAAAAAAATAAAATCTCATACTGGTAATATTATCCGACTATACAAGCAATCTGACCCTCCATAAATATTGGACGGATCCTAACGATTATATTAGTTGTGATATTATTTGTACGTTGATATATAAATTAGCAAAACAGCTGTAACACAAAATTCTGTTCAGGTGTTGCAAGTTAGAAAAAGACCACAGCATGCATTATATTAGGGCCACCATTACGTGTTGATGATGAATCAATGTCTGGGATGTTTGCGTGATTGACGTTGATCAAGTACTTAGTAAAATCAATATAATAATTATGTGAGAATCACAAATAGCTCAACATTTTTATATGGTTTCAGTCCATGGCAAGCGATCTTAAGAAATCTTACTAACTACTCCAACTTACTTGTGAACAAAACTAGTATTACTTTGTGGGTAGTTTGCTTACCGTTTATATTATGTCAAAAACTAAGTCCTCTCGTATCATCAAGCAAGTCAAGAATTTAAATTTGAAGGGTTATGATTATTTTATTGAATGGAGTATAACATTTGATTTAATTAAAGAATGCATGAGATTACGTTTAAATCTATCCATATCAGAAGCTCTTCCCAAGTCTTCATAGCAACTTCAGATATGCCCCACTATGTCTCCTCTTTCTTGTGTTCCTTCGTTTCTTTGATGGACGCAGCTAACTAGCATATAGAGTTTCTCACTTTCTCACCCTAAGTCAAAAAATATAGGGGTTGTTTGGTAGCTTAAAATTAGTGTTTTTTGTTTAAAATAAAAAAGCGGAGTAAAAGTTAGAAACAAGTTAAAACTTATAAGTGATTAAAGTGTTTGGGGAATAAGCAGAAAACAAAAGCAGCATTCCTAACTTTTTATAAGTGCTTCTTGATTTTTTACACAAACGGTACACATAAGTGCTTCTAACTTATAAACCAGAAGCCCGGCTATATCTTATATTTTCTATTAATAAATAAATTAATTCGGCTATCGTAAGGGAGAAAGTTGCCAAAAATACTCTCTCCCTTAATATCAATTTTTGATCTTTCAATGCACATTAATATAATTTGATTCTTTCAAAAAATTTAGATTTTTTATTCAAAAAATTATGATAAGAAGTATATGCTGAACATATCGTTCATAACAATAAAATTACGTTAATAATAATAAGGGTAAATAAGACTAAAAGAATATATTTTTAAGAATAGAGGACATGTCTTTTAATTTATAATTAAAATAAAATGAAACAAGTTGCTAAGTATAAAAATCATAGTTACTAGTGGCCGTATATTACATACAATATTGATATATATACTGTGACAATGTTACTTATTCCAAATCATTTTCTTTTCAAAAAAAAAATTGAAATGGGTGATGTTTTAATATGAGATGATTGATTATATTGGGAGGTTGATGTAATTTTCTATTTAATAACAGAATATTTAACAAAAAATATTGTTAAATTTGTGGGAAGGGGGGTTTTGTCTAACCATTTTCCATATAATAAACCGGCTGGAGTTGCACTGGGCTTATAAAAAGCTAAAAGTAAATTTCTTGTTGTGCTCTAGTTGAACTTAAATTGTTGTTTGAATATATTTCAGCAGCAGCAGGAGTATTTTAATTGGTCTTATATTATAATAAGCACGATTGAACAACATAATCACAGTATGATGATGATGAATGTTGTGTGGCGAAAGTCTAATTGGTTTTGGCACAAGGTAGAGTTGCTTTAGGAAGAAAATTAATAATCGTGGCTGATGGGAAGAAAAGTCAACAAAATCTAATCCTCATGATTATATATAATTTGGCAATTTCTTCTCAACTAGCTCTTAGATTAGCATGTGATGTATCATAAGAGATGGGATAGATTTAGGCAGCCATTCATGCATCATATATGCATGATCTTACGTGAACCAAACTAATTTATTAGTACTACTTATTTGGATGTGTAGGCCTGATCCTAATTACTTATTTTCAGAGTTAGCTTGGACTCTTAGCCATCCTATAGTAAACGAGTAAATAATGGTTTTGATCAGGTCGACTAACCTGCATAGTTTAAGTTCCTATAGTAAAATTCCTCAAACATAAAAAATGTTTTTGAAATATTGATCTCTTGATGTACATAATTATCATTAACACCAGGTCGGGTTCGGCCACGATCATTTCATCAAGGGGCTCGATCAAAGGCATAGCGGCTAGATCAAGAAGCGACACTGTCCAACTAGTTTAAGTTAGTTGTTAATTACAGCTGCTTGTGTGCAGACTTTAACCCAATAATTTTAAGTGACTTTTAACTTAATTTGAAATATCTGATTGTATTATAAATTAGAAATTTATTAGAATTGGAAAAGGTTGTTCAAAATTTAAAAGTAATGTGGAATGACTTTTTCGGCGACTTATTTTATTCCTTATAATTCTAGGTAAAGGAACTTAATATCATCACTGAACTGGATATATATTTATCCGATTTATTTATATACTAGTTGATAACCCGTGCCAAGCACGGGTTTCAATAAAATTTTAAAATTTTTTATTTATTGGAAGAATAATGTCTTTTTTAGTTACATTATCATATTTTTATTATACTTATTTAAATTATTATTTTTAAATGATATTTAAATTATTGTTATTTAATATAAGACTTTCGATATATTAAAATTTGATCCTAGTTTAAATTTATTTCATAACAATATGGGTCTCTGTTCTATGGAGTCCACAAAATAAGAATATTGGCGTCCAAAATTATTTAAAAATAATCTACTCGTTTCAATTTTAATTTTTTTAGTCTACAATATATTTGTAAACATCACTATGTTTACAAATATATTTATTTTAGTAAAATCGCTATGTTGTTTGATGATTTTTAAATTGTGAAAATAATATTTAAGATCAACACATATAAGTTCGTTTACAGCGTCTTTAATCTCGAATAAAATTCAAATTTTTAAGTCGTAATTGTTATATTCAATTAATAGGCAAACATTATATATAATTATATTTGGAGTTTTTGTAGATCTAAACAGTTGTAGTAGTTGTTTGATTAACTGATATTGTAGTTTGACAAAATTAATTAACTTTCCAAAAGTAATTTGATATCAAATAATTTGACGTATGTCCAGAATTTTGGTTCTTTTATTATATGTTGCAATATGGATAATGACTTCATTTTCTTTCAGTTTTTATTTGTCAAGTCAGTGTTACCACCGCCTTATTCGTCTTTATCGCAATCTTCTGGAAAACACTGAATGATAACAATTATTATTATTAAAAAAAATATGACCAGGTTTATTGGTACTTTGGTATCAATATTGAATCTTGTTTATTTTAATTCTGAAATATGATAGAAATTTTATAGATTTGTTTTGTAAATTAAATTGTATGAGTATTAAAAATTAAAACGAATATTTGACGTATGTATAGAGTTTCGGTTCTTTTATTATATGTTGAGATATGGACAATGACTTCATTTTTTTTTAGTTTCCATTTGTCAAGTCAGTGTTACCACCGCCTTATTCCATTATTCATCTTTATTGTACTTTTCTGAAAAACACTAAATGATAATTATTAAAAAATATATGATCAAGTTTTTTGGTACTTTGGTATCAATATTGAATCTTATTTATTTTAATTTTGGAATATGATAGAAGTTTTATAAATTTATTTCGTAAATTAAATTGTACGAGTTTTAAAAATTAAAACGAATAATTTCGTTGACATTATTATTCTATTGATAGGATATTATATTAATATCAATTTGAATTCCTTATTTATTTGAACTCTGAAGCATGATAAAAATCTATAGAGTTGTTCAGTATATTAAATTATTTGAGTTTTAAAAAATTAAAGCAAATAATTGTTGGTAATATATATTTATTAGTGAGATAATTGTTATAATACAAAATCCTTTCAAATATAGAAGTTCTTTGATAATAGTAATAATTGTTAAATAAAAAATAATATGATGATAGCCAAATTTTGATATGAATTTTATAGAACTGTTTCATAAGTTAAATTGTTAGCGATTTAACTGTGCGGATAGGATAAATGTTATATTACAAAATTCTAAACACCATGGAAGTCTTTTTATAGCAGGATAATAATCTTAACCAAAATTGAAATTTTTAATAATAAAATCCGAATATAGAATTCTTTTCATAATTGTATAATAATAATTATAAAAACCTAAAAATGTATAATAATAAGTATAAAATCCTAACATTATGAAAATCTTTTCATAATTCTATAATGGTTATTGTTATTAAATAAAAAAATTTATATAACATTGTCCTAATCAATATTGAAGTTTTTAATAATAAAATTCTAATCAATACAGAAGTCTTTCACTGTCCTAATGAATATTGAGGTCTTTAATAATAAAATTTTATTCAATATAGAAGTCTTTTGATAATAATATAATAATGACTATAAAATCCTAATCAATATGAAAGGTGACCGAATTTTGGTACCTTAGTACAGATGTTCCACCGAAACATGGTTTCGCTTATTAATAAAGGGTATTGATTACATTTTTATTATTCATAATTAATCTATATTACATTTATGTCTTCTTTGATGCCATCTTTATATTATACTATACTTGATGCCGGGACTGGGAGTTCTTAAGATGACAACCTGTTTATTCCTATTTTATATTGTGTAAGAATCTGTTGGCAATATATTTGATTTGATTATATTATGAGTTCATTTTTTGAAAATATATGTCCGGGCCTAAAATAAAATTAGCTAGATAACTTTATGCAAGGACGTCAGAGTATTATTTAGAAAGAAACCGACTCATTTTAAGTTTTTCGCCGTCCAATTTTTATTTGACAAAAAAGTTTAATCGTGTGATGAAAATTGTCTCCACCCTCCCTGATGATTACAAAGTTATTTCAGGTAGATTAATAAACTGTAAACAACTTGGTATCTTTTTAGCCGATTTTATAATCCTTCCATACTCTATTATTACTCTACATGTATATGTCCTTTTCTCTTGGGAAACATGAAACAACCAAAACCAAACTAGTTGGCGTTTATATAATAAAACATGCTAGCTGGGAAGTGGCATACTGCATGCACATTGCTGTCTGGCTAGGCCGAAAGCTATATATACTAGTTAAAACTGTGCATATATTACACATAAAACATCGTTCTGTCGTAAAGCACATGGTCATCCCACTGATGAAGGGAAACATGTGCAGCTGCAATTCTGCATCCATTAGGTATCTAACTGTGCGAGATATTTTTACTTAAATATGAAGTAAAAGTGAGAAGTAAATAAGTTAATAAACTGTTTCGAAAAGAAGTAATAGCTCTCAGAGAAAAACTAGTAATCTCAATTTCCTAAAAGTGCTTTTACTTATTTACACAAACGAGTCAAGAAAAACAGAAGCCGGAAGCTGCTTTTGCTTCTACAAACCAAACAGCCCAATGTAGTTCCTGAGTGTCGCAGGGGCCATGAGTGCTGCTTAATTTGTGCCTAAGCTCTCACAAGTAACAAGTAAACTACCTGATTATCTTTCCCCTTTTTTATTGCTAAAGTAAATTATGAAGATTAAATATTATAAGGAGCCACAAGTTAGCCAGCTAGCTGATAGAGATTAGAGATAAAAAAATGTCTTAATCCAACTTTCCCAAACATGTTCATCGACTACCAAGTGTCTATAAACAATAGAAACAGAGGGTGAGTAATGGTTTCCACCATGCATTACCCTAGTTAATTTATCAATTAACTCACCTTTCAAGAGACAATAATCATGCTTTGCATTTGTTTAATATTTGATTAGATGATGCCCATAATATCATTTTAAGATCTTCCAAATCCTAGGCAAGGCCCACCAAGTTGTGGTTATCGAGGACAATTCAACCAATGAAACAAAAACTTAACTACATGATCATCCTTTCGTAATACGACTCTCCATTAACTTTCTAATCATCTTTTGTATTTAATTTCTTTCTTTTGGAAGGATCTCAAGGAGAATAATATAAAGAAACCCATAAATGTATATGCACTAGTTCAAGTTGAAATCCCCTTTTTTGAGAAATGTTCATTTTAAGTGTATTTAAAATTCCAAACAATGTGGGTATGACTCAAATAAGTCCCTCCATGTATTTCAAGTGACACAACCAAACCTACTCCTACTACTTTAAATATTACAAAGTTTGTATTTGGTGGAGTTAGCTTTAGGTCATGTGAATTAGATTTGAACTCTTTCTCTATCCTCCCTAGATTCATGTATAAACCTATTATATTATTAACACAATATTCTAATCATCCATGACTTGAATCTTAATTACTCTATAGAATGTCTAGATGGAATACTCCCTCCGTCTCTTAATACTTTTCCTGTTTGCCTTCGACACGTTTGCCAACACATATTTTTAATCATTAATATCTTTAATTTTGTATTAATATTAAATATAAAAATTTCACCATATTAAAGTACTCATAAATACGAATCTAACAAGATCACTCATGGCTATATTTGGTTCTATAAATCATGTGTAAATTAATAATTTGTCTCATGTTATGAACAGTGCCGACATCCCATATGGGAAAAGAATAAAGAGACAGAGGGAGTATTAAACTAGTGCATGTCTCTTTTGGTAGCATTACAGAAACATGTTAATGAATGCTGATTAGGTTCTGATCAGTTAATTAAGTGAGCCGCAGTAATAGTAATCCCGTGATTTGAGATTACTCCATCATAGTGACTTGGTCAATGGATAGGACAAATTCGGTGTGCAATTTTTTAACCACTTTCATTCACTAGTATAATCTATAGGAGTAATAAAACAAAGAAGTCTAGTCTTAAGCGGCTACATAAACACCACATAACATATGTATAGAGATGCACTCTCGCCAGACATCCGCACATGAGTAGCTAGGTTTAAAATTCTTATGCTTGAATGCTTAATTAGTTGAATACCCAGCTAGCTGCACTGGTTATACGATAGAGTCTAGCACACCACTAATTAACAGCCAAATGCATTATAAATTAATTAATGACGAGACTCCAGGCCTAGAAAACTTGTCCGTTGTCCCCCAGTTCAGTACAAGTCAAAACCGGAAATTGAAGGACTAATCAGCTAGATAATTAATGTTATATACTCCCTCATCTTTTATAGAGCTTAATAGGTACTCTCTCTGTCCCCCTTATTTTTTTAAATTACTCATAATATATTTTTTAAACTTTTTTTGAATAAAAGTTTGATATTTAAACTTTTATTCAAAAAAAAAAAATTCAAAAAAAAATTATGAAACTATGTTTTATAAGAGCCTCAAAATGCGTACAAACAGTGTACGATTGTACGTAAACTACCACGGGGACGGAGCGAGTAGTATTTTAAAACTATGATATATAATTTAATATATTATATTAAATAATTTTTATTTTAGAATAAAAATTTTATATTTAAATTTTTGTTAGAAATAGAAAAATTTAAAATAAATTGTAAAATTATAAATAAAGACATGAATGAAAGACAATAAATATTAGTTTAATACATATATATATACACACACATACACATGAGTACATCAATCATCTCTTAATAATAATGTGTACACTTGTAGTTGTGGATCCATCATCCATTTGTTCCTTGAATATACTTCATGCTTTCTTAAAAACCGGGTCTCCAAGCAGATAACCTAAGTTGGCGCTCTCTTATTTATTTGTTTAAGCTAGTTTCACAAGTTTTATTAGTGTTCAGATGCATGTCAGTATTATATTGCTTTGCTAAAAAAAATATGCATGTCAAACGTCAATATCTTCTCCTTGGATTAAGGTGATTTTCGGCGATTGAATTATGCGTTTTCTTGCTGACTCGGCCAAGGTAGTTTACATATATATATATATATATATATATATATATATATATATATATATATATATATATATATATATATATATATGCTCATGATCAAATAGAAACCACTCTTAAAATAAAAACTAAAAACCACTATTTACACTCTTGTAATTACTAAATACACTCAACCAAAACAAATCTAAAACCAATAAAACACACCCCTCCCAGGCCACCCAAATCTGCCCCGATCAAATCTTATCCACGCAAAAAACATTGACTCACCTCACCGCCATCATCTGCAGTACCAGCTTTGTCTCTCCCTCTCCCCGTCATCACTATCCCTTCTCTCTCTCTCTCTCTCCACCATCACCAACTCTGTCTTCTCTCCGCCATCACCACCTTCGTCCTTCCCCTTCCCTCTCCCTGATCATTTTTCCGATGATCTCTCTCCCTTAATCTCGTGAACGACTAGATTCTATCATATATTTTAGTGTTAAAGTGTTGATATACTCGTTATTATATTTACAAAAACTGATGATTTATGCGTACAATTTAGTGATATACGCTTCAGAAATTAGTGATATTCTCTTTAGAATTTAGTGATGTGTGTTGTAAAACTTAGTGAAAACTCCCAGAAATTGGGGAAATCTGCAGATATGTTTTTGTATTTGATTCTGGTGGTGGTGGCAGTGGTGGAGATGGTGGAGGTGGCGGTGGATATGAAGGTGAGGACGACGGAGGTGGAGGTGACGGAACTGGAGGTGGTGGAGGAAGAGAAGATGAAGAAGGAGAAGGTGGAGGTGGGTTGGATTTGTTGGTTATAGATACGGTGGAGGCGGACATGGAGAGGCGGCGGACATGGAGGGGCAGTGGACATGGATGGGGTGGCGGCATGAAGTTAAGGAAGTGAATGTGGAGGCAGGTTGGGTTGGAGGAGAAAGTGGGGTTGCAGGAGAATTTAGTGATATTCTCCTTAGAGTTTAGTGATAATCCAGTTGGGTTTTTAGTTTTTAGGATAAGGAGGTTTCTAGTGGAGTATGACTATATATATATATATATATATATATATATATATATATATATATATATATATATATATATATGAGGGTCTGATGGCACGTGATTGAGGTTGTATTTACAATAAACTATATTATTCTATAGTGATTAATAAATTACAGTATGTGAAAACTTGTCACAAATTTAGTACATGTTCATTATGATTTTAATTTATGATATCATTTGTTCAATTTTAGCTCCAGATGTATACAGTTGGAGATGTAGTACAATTAAATCTCGTCACTTTGAGTCGAAGAAATTTATCAAAAAATATATTTTATATTAAAACAAAAGAATAGTATTACTTCTCCAAAAAAAAAAAGAGAATATTATCACTTTTTCAATATTATCTATTTATTAAAATTTTATTATAATGATAAAAGTTCAGCATCTTACACTTTTACGAATACGATGCCTACCGCATAATAACATATATTTTGAGTAGGTTTTTCTAAAGAAAGCAAGGACCTCCTTATTCCAAGTAGGTGTGCTCAGCAAAAAGAAAGAGCGAGAACATTCTGCCCGAGAGGATATGTGAATAAGTTTATCACTAGGAAGTTCTCTTTTTCTATTACTGAAAAAATAATAAAAACAGAACACACAAGGTGTACTAAATTCTGTATTCTATAATCTGACAATAAACAGAAATACAGATGTAAATTATATTTTTGAGTAGAAACTAGAAGGATTGGAGGAGAAGTTGTGAAGGTGACGACAAATGGCAGATACAAATCCACAAGTTCAGGCAATCAGGTAGAAAGCGTAGCCAGAGCTTTTCAGTGCTAGGCAAATATCTAAAAAGATCAATTACTTACTCATATTTAGCCGCCCTTTTTGTCTGATCCTTTCAAACCACCAAGGTTGAACCATTTCTTTTTGCTAGACTTATCTTTCTCATCATCCCCGGGGCTCTCATCCCTAATATCTTCACCTGGTGCATTGCTACTACTACTGTTGCTAACGCTGGAAGTGCTCTGAACAACAGGTTTGTTAACTGTAAATGTGGAATGTATGCTGTCTCGTTGTTTCAGTAGCTCATCAACCTGATTTTATTAGCACGAAATGGGGATAAACTTATCACATTTGTCATTTTTTATATGTCACCAAATTTGCTAAGCAACATAAAACAGGAGAAAATTCTCCTGCAAAAATTTACATTAGTTACTGAACCTAAAACAAATTTACTGGAAATAAATAATTTAAAAGGAACCTCTACTTACATTCAAGACATTGAAAATAATTTTAGTGAAGTTCACCACAAGCACCACAAACATGCAATAGGAAAACAACATATGCAAAATATTTTTTTCTATTCAAGTTAAAAATTTGTCAAGCGGTAGTTTTAAGAGCAATGCATAAGATGGGAAAAATGTTAAGGTTGTCGTTTGGTTAGGGTAAACTAACAAAGTAAAAGGGAAACAATAACCTCGTTGATGTTTGTTTCATAAAAATTACTATTCTCTTTCACTCCTTTTGGTTTTGGGTTTACCCAACATCCCTCATAATATATTTCCCACCCCTAACTAGGCATTTTTAAAAATCAAAAATAAATTTTAATTTAATTTTAATAAATTAAAAATAATTTTGATATATATAAGTCAAGTTACATTTTTAATAAATAATCTTAATTAATAAAAATATAAATAACTTAATTTGATTTATAAATATAATTATATATGACTCTTTTAAAATTATATAATTATTAAAGAATCCGATATAGAATCATAAAAAAATTATTCCATTTCCCGATCAGATCAAAACCAAACAGGTAATACAATTCGGCATCATTCTTTTCCTTTCTGAATTCCACTTTGTTCCTCCGAGTCGAACCAAACGGCCCCTTACTGTTTTTGAGTTGTGAAGAAAGTCTCAGCAATTTTTACTTGATGCTTTGCCTTTCTTGAAATATTTCAATGTGCTATTACTTTTACTATAACCTCGTGTCCATATTAATAGAAACATAGTATGAAACACAAACAGCTACAACGGCTTTGAAAGAGAACTTACAGACTGCTTTTCTTGGCTATATCTGTTAGTCACTTCTTGGTAGCGTGCCAATGCCTACAAATGTCAAATGTATCAAGCTTTATTAGCCACGCATATACCACCATGGTCGAAAAAATTATGTAGTTACCTTTCTGTATTCCGTTTCAAATTGGCGCAGCTCATTTCTCTTTCTCAGGATTTGAGCTTCAATGTCCTTGAGCTTCTCTGTTGTATCCTCGTATGACTTGGTGCAAAGAGCTTCGATTGTATAACTAGCTGTTTTAAAAAAGTTGTCGCCTGCATAGGTCAGGGGCAAATTTAAGTAGTAATTAACTCCTCTCCTTCTGGGGCATTGAGATCATATACAAAAAAGACAAAATTGTTATAAAAAAACTAACGCACCATAGACAGCAAATATGTGAGTGCCAGCTTTTAATTCTGAGACTTCACAAGGTTGTAGGCCTTCCAACCTTTTAAAGAAAGCAGCCTCAGGGTCCTTGGCCATTGCTAACTGCAACTCAATTAGAAATTTAACTCATTGATTCAAGATAGATAGTGCACATATTTTTTTGTTAAAGATGTAAAAGCAACTGGCATACCGCATTTACGGTTGAATCCATTCTGTAAACTTGAAAATGTAAAAAGTACATCCCTGCAGCTGTCACCTTGCCAGCCTTCTCACTGTCTTCCTGTGCACAAAAATTAAGATCACTGTTAGTGTTGACTACTCATGCATCAGAGATTTCATTGCTCAGCCTATTAACACCTTTAGCCTTTAGGCCTTAACTACCTCACTTGGCATAATGGCATCTCATAGCCATATTTTAAATTTTAAATCTGACTACAACATTTTATTTACTGCAACTATGTATAAATATTCTAAAAGTTTCAATTGTATTAAGAGCAACCCAATATAACTGATTTACTGAACTTATCTTGATTGATGCACATCATTTATTTTTATTTTTGCAATCCATTCTTTGTTGTATAGCAACAGCACGAATCTAGAATTCCAAAGTCAGTTATTCTAAACTTGCCGAATAGCATAGCTTGTTCTAATGGTCTATAATGATCCAAGACCCGAGTGTATGAACATGATAGACCAACTTTAAACGTCTCCTTTGGGACATCGTGAACTTAATCAACAGAATCAACAGGATCAGAATCACAATATTATCTAGAATCTAATACACTGCCCTTTTAATTCTCTCGAAACCCAATAAAGTGATCTAGAAGTTAAAATTTAGATGACAAAGTTATTGAGACATTAAAGAGAAGGGAAAAACCTAAATGAGGGGAAGTGAGAATAAGTATCGCTAAGCTAGTTACGACTTAAGCAGCAAATATATGAAGTTAAAGAAACCCTTGAATCTTATGAGAACAATATGTATACCCGGTCCCAGTAGTTTATCAGAAATTACTTGGGCTTCATAATATGAACCATAAATCTATAATAGAGATATTAAGTTTTTGTAAACTCTGAAAACAATCTTTTCCAAATCCTAGCTAGCTGAATAGATAAAAATAGTATAACATTCCAAGCTCGGCATATATGTGCCCTTAAATATTATCACCATCTCCAGTGGAGTCGATTCGAGTTAACAGGCCAGTAAACCGGATGACTACTTAACTAGGACCCTGACCACTCATCCATAAATCAACAAGCTGAACATAACAAATTATAGTAACTATCAAATTTGATACAATATGGCGATAAAGAGCTGAAATTCTAGCATCATAACTGAAAAATAGTTTACGTCATACATCAGAAAATGTATGAAGTATGAAGATAGAGTACTTTCTAGTTCAAGATTCAGTTTGATCATCAAAATAATTAAATACACTCAGCAAAAGAATAACAATTAAATACACGGCAATAAATCACAACTTTCATTCTTAATAACAAGATCAAAGATATCGTAAAACTGAATGAACATTGAATCAGCACAATAATAGAATATACAGCTAAAACTTATAGTACCTGTAAAGCCAAACCATAGCCTCCATTGGCATCATGTTCAAAGTATAGCAACTGAAAAATAACATGCATATACATGCATTAATATGCCGCTGGGGGAAAATTAAGGCTCTTTTCTCAGAAAGAAATGGTGGAGGCCAGAGGGATGCAGCAGTGTTAAATAACTTCATTGTGCATTCGACATACCTTGAACTTGCTTTGTGCAGCTGAAGTAACTCTAACAACTAACCCTGCCTCAGCTTGTTCCTCACTTATAGTAACGCCGAAAAAGTGGGCACTTTGCTTTTCTACCTGTTAGAAGAGCTTAGAGACGATAACTTCATCTAAAGTATAAAAATTTATAAAGCTATAACAAAGATTCACCTTTCCACTAACTAATGATCCGACTGGAAGGGGCCTGACGGTCACGGTTCCATTCATGGCTTCTTCAAGGACATTAGCAGAAATAGTAGTCTTGATAGGAACACCCAGCTTGCTAATAGCAAATACTTCATTAGCAAACATATTTTTAATAAATGAACCCCCCAAATTTCAGATAGAAATCTACCTGAATAATGCAGCAAACACAGTATTGACAGTTCCAAGATTAGATAAATCAATTTCCATATCCATGCCATCAGCATCAATAGCCTATTAACCAACAGCCAGCACTATTAAGTATTAGACAGAAGACAATTAGAAATGGTTAGTTTGATTTTATACTATGATATTAGAGTCTAAACATTAAAACTTTGGTAGTCGGTAAATCGATCGGTCGTTAGTCCACTAGGAAAGGAATACTTTGGTCATCCACATTTTTCGGTGTTGGATACTCGGACAAGAGTATCCCCATATCAGACACAGGGATACTTTCACAATCTTTTCTTTTAGATTTTCTTCTTTACCAAAACTGTTGTAAAGTAGCTACTTTCACAAAAGGAAAGTATTGATATTGGTAAGAAATTTTAAGAAAAAAATGATGTCAATATTAACTTTTGCGGAAATTAAATATTAATGTCAATTTTCATCTTTAAGATGATAAAGTTAAGAATTTGCTTCAATTTGCATTTAGTGCGTAGTTTTGTTTTGTCAGAGTTATTATGTGTGATAGGAAGATCCATTCTGATTTCTATTTGTGCAATTAGCACACTTATGAGTTTTAAGCTCCCAAAATTTGGCTACAAGTCGCATATAGGAAAACATTGAAGTGTGGGGATGTCCAGGACACAAAGTGTAGTATGATGAAGGTGTGAACATTGAACAATTAGGAGACTACTGCTGACATATAGTATAGTCAATCACAACACAGTTATATCAAAAGTATACAGGAGGTGAAAGAAGTAATTAATTAAGTACTTGACGGCGTTGACGCAGACTTTGTCAAACAGACTGCAAGCTTGGTCTAAGAAATCAACTCTGGTTGCAAAGTCTAAACTAAAATGAGGATTACATTACATTATTCACTGGGACTCTGGAAGAACCTTAACTCTATTTATTTGAGTCTCTATAATCTGAAGAGTGAATACAGTATGTATATGCCTTTGCAAATTACATATTCACACATGAAGGCCATCAGTGATTTACTACAAATGGCTATGACATGTTCCTTGCATGATCAAGGTAAAGAAGCATCATTGTCATATCAAATTAAGTCTTACACAATTTGAGCTCCAATTGCAGGGCCGAAGCTTTTGGGGGTAGGCAATTACATGCCTATACATAATTCTGTGGCATACAGAACGCCTAATATATAATGTTCTTAAAATTATATAAACTTCGAGCCTAGAGGTTTGTTATATATGCAACTTGAACAGTGAGGAATATAAATATACAATATTTAGATTGACATGCAATAAATGGTTTTAAAATTTTCAACAGATTTAATTGATCTAGTATGCCAGAACTATTAAGTGTTTGTAGATGCCTAGAAGGAGCATCTGACAGCATCCTATATTTAAATATTAGTTTGATATCTGTTTTAAGTTCATCTCCACTGAAGTTATTTGTCCCCTTGACACAATTAATGGCAGCTAAACGTTCACTCTGCAGATGTATGATTTTTAAAGGCGAGTTGCAACAACAAAGAAAAATCTTACCCCTTGATCCACCAACTAGATTAGGTACAACCCGATGTTTAATAAATTAACAAGGAAACCATTCATTTTATAGAGTGCGTCAAATGCAAAGAAAATTATCTGTGGAAGTATAGCAAGAGTCTTAAGGTGCAATGTATTATATGTTAGACATACTAGTTTAATCTAGACAGTACACCAGGTGGCATTTGTTAGTTCGTAAAAGTAGGGTTCCCTTAACGTACAGATGTTCGTTCCAGTGTAGTACCATAGGAGTCACAATGTACCATCTAGTTGCCACTTACCGGGACTAGGCTAAAAGTGTCCAACTTGGAGACATGTCCAGTGTCGGACTCGGTAATATTTTGTAAAACATACATGTTTTTGGCCTAAAGTAAGTGTCCGAGTGTCTATACCCATGTCCAACAAAGGTACTAAAGGCAAAATGAACAATCAAGGTAAAACAGTGTACCACTACCCCCCTCTCAATGTATTTTCATAACTTACAAATTAGTTCGATACGAGGTTGGTGATTAGCACTAGCAATCTCGTTGCTAGTTTTCAAGATCTCAAAAATCTCACGCCTTTAAGGTTTGATACACAGAATTGAGAGATTCCTATTGATATAAAAGGTAATGTATGCTGGAAAAGGACAAGTGCTCAAAAGTGAAAGTACCGTAGCTTGAATCTCCCCTAAGCAGATCATGTATGAGAAAGATATTTAAGAAAAAGTACCTCAAACCCAGAATTGTCATATTGCCTTCTTTTCTCTGGAGCAGACAATATACTGTAGGAATATGCAACCTCTTTGAACAATTCCGAGGCTTCAGGATTGTTGACATTTTTGTCAGGATGATACCTGTTCAACATTACATGTTAAAACCAAAAAAGTACTAATAACATCAGTCAGGCTTTGTGTTTGAGTCATTAGCTGTTCTCTATCAACCAAAAAAACCACCTCCAATTTTTTTCCTTGACCACATAAATCCATGAAAAACCACATAATTCAACATTCTGCCATCATTTGTTTCATATCATTATCGCAGTAAAGTTACAATGACATTAGTAGACAGATGAAGCTCTTCATATATACCCACCTGTTTTGCATTACTAACACACATAACAGTTAAACCAAAATTAACCTGAACTTTTAAATTAAGTTAAAAATGCCCCATTTTCTGAAAAGATGGCTGCAATACTAAAACCAAATCCTGACAAACAGGCCCAAAGAAACACCGAGAAACTCATAATTCACGAGCAAAAGCATTAAAAAAAAGGAAACGGAGAGATTACTTGAGAGCAAGCTTCCTGTAAGCCGTTTTAATCTCCTGATCAGAAGAATCCCTTGAGACACTCAATACCTCGTACGGATCTCTACGAAGCACAGGGGCAGAAGACCCCTCCACTTTCGAACCGCTCATACCTCCACTTGTCTGTTTCTTGCTCTATTATCCAATAAATATTTTCAACCAACTTAACAACCTCAATTGAACAATGAATGCACCTCTTTATACGCCAAATCTACAATCAAAGATTCAGCAGACTTTAGATAATTTATATGTGTGGTTAAACGATGCTCATCCACAAAATGTAGACACACAAACAAAAGAATTGGATCACTGTCTCGATTCTTGGGATAATACAGAACGCAAGAAACAAGAAACGAAATAAAGGGAATGAAAATCAGAAGATAAATTCAAAGATCTAAGCAAGCAATAATTTGGGGAAAAGTGAAGATTTTATTTACCTCGCTGTAAATATAAAGAGCCGGACAGATAAGAATGATGGTGAATAGTAGTTTAGATTTGAAGCTGCGAAGTGCGACCAGCTTGGTCTTCTTGTATCCTGCTTTAGGAATATACTTGTACTGCAACTACGTATAATATTCTGTGTGTGTCTGGTATTACTACGCACGTTGCTGCTCAGACAAAGAACGTTGAGATGAAGTTATTTTCCCCAAATTATCAGACTTCTGATTTCATCAAGCTACTATTCCCGTTGACTGTGCACCAGATTAACTCCTCCTGTATTTGCTAAGCGGATTTTAATGAATTAATATTATTTTTTTATATTTTAATTATGGATAGTATCCGGTGTTCTAAAAATCCCCGATTTAACCGATAAATCCCCGATTAATCCTCTGCAGGGTCGGCCACCGATCCCGATTTTTGAAATCCGATTAATCCTTATATATATTTAATAATCGAAGTATATGTGATAAATTATTAAAATTAAAATACTATATTACTTTAAATATGAATAATTATATAGTTTATGAATATAGTAAATATATTAGTTACTAAATAGCTAATATAATAATAACTAAATATTAAATAATATTTTAATATTAAAAGAAACCCAATTTTAACTCCGATTAATCCCCGATTTCCGATTAATTCTTGAATCAGTAGCTCAACCGATTATGTACGATTCCCGATTTCTGTAACACTGATTGTATCTAATATTAAACTCCAAGTATTCAGTTAAATTATTAATTGTCTATAAATTTTAATAATTAGGCATTATGTCTCGGTCAATAAACAACATTATGTCGAATTTAAAGAATATGAAAAAGGTTGTGAAAGTCCAAGACAATATATTCATCTGGAAAATTCTTTAGAGTAAATTTTCTACTCCAACCTAGGGCCTGTTTGGCAAAATAAGTTAAAGCTTATTAAGGGTTTTTTTTAAAAAAAATTGTATATTTATTAAAGAAAATTGGATATAAATATTTAAAAGTTGTTTCACATTCATCATTTAACTAAAAAAAAGGACTTATTTCACAAAAAATAAAATTGTTCGTAATTTTCTCCAAAAATAAATCCTTGTTTTTAAAAAATAATTTTAGCCAAACGGCCATCTAGTCTGCTTTGGTATATTATATACAGTTTTAGTTTCCCCAAAATATTTAAATTCTATTAATTTTGAATCTAGAAGTCTCGTTTGATGTTAGTTGTACTTGCTTTTTATATATAAACCTAAATTTTAGAAATTAAATATTAAAATTTTGGTTCAGTTTAACTATGTAAAAATAAGCTTGGACGTACAATTCTTCAACCAAAGGGTTTGCCATCTGAAATAATTTGGCAATATTAAGACATGTTCGGAAAATCCTTAAACTTGAAAAATGCAAGACCCCTTTGAAATCCATTTCCCACAGAAGAAAATAAGTATAGCCCTGATTACATAAGTATAAGATATACAAGCTTCAGCAGAAAATATAAGTATTGCCCTTCCTACATGACATAGAAGATATACAAACTTATCCTGATCGGTACAAAAGATATACATACATAATCCATGTACCATAATTTTCATAGTTCACTGGGAAAAAATGACAGATTCTCTGTACAAAGAACCGTGGTGCAAGGTAATGAACGAAAGAATAGAATACTGAACAAAAACTAGAAATGAAGGTACCAACTACCAAACATGTGAGTTTGTTGGTCAGTAGAAACACAGTGTACTTCCTGCTTACCATAACAATTTATACGATGACTCTCTCTGAAAAAGGATCCAAGATATTAACGAGGAAAAATCCAATCTTATTAGGATGCAACCATGCAATTGCCAGCCTAGGAGGCTTCTCCCTGGACTATATAGATGAAACAAAGACCAAATGACCAGTGGATAACCCCCAACTCTTAAGCACTTGTACTTGACAAAGACTTCAGTATCATACAGTGGCTAAATATTAAACTACCGGGTCATGGAGCTTTTTACAAGGCTACGTAACTTTTGCAATATCAAGATACAAGCCTCGAACACTATTGTGAGCGAGTCCCTATTTTACCTACTTAATTCACACAATCTGGGTTTCTGTCAACCTTGATGACTCTGGTATTGTATGATCCACAGAACCCGCACTTGTGATATAGCCAGTGAAAAGCAGCATTTCCTTTTTTGTCACAGTCATTGCACAATATATCCTATATAGCCAAAATTTAATGAGTAAGGTTTGTCACTTCGAAGACTGCATCGCAATAATCACACTAATGACACTGTACCTGGCAGCGACCTCGATATTCCTCTGGCAGCACCTCAGAAGCCATTAAAGCATCAAGCATTCCAAAGTAAACCTAAGAATTAGGAAGAAAAATGAATTACATTACGGAGGGAAAAAATTGGTACAATAATGATTATTCTGCTTGTTGGATGTTAATTTGCAAAACAATCAGTATACATCTGTAATATTAGTGAGTTAGAAACGACATCAGACGCTAAAGCTTATCTGTTATTTCACAACATTCAGTGCAGACTTCTCGATTCTGAATCATGGTTCAGAGACTTAACACAGTACGATACCAATCTCAGAGAGATCATAAACATTTCTCTTTTGTTCCCAACATTATTCTTAAGTGATTTCCATTCTACAAACAAACTCTTTAGTCAATATACTCTAAAGAACGTTTTCTTAACCAATTTATAGACTTCCATCGGATTTTCCTTTATCCACGAAGATTACTCACGGAGGCAAACCATCCACCTTGTTATTGACAGATAATTGTCCCATATTTATTAATGCTTTTTAGCCCTATCAGAAATATATACAAGGGTGTTGGCTGGTTAAGTATAAAGAGTAAACCACAAAGATCCATGCTAATAACATAGTAGGTCATTGGTATTAAGGAGCTTTATTCTGCAGTCCTACACAGTCGCACGGTGTTTAAACAAAGAATCTAGAAAAATATTAATATAATTTAGTTTTTACACAGTTGCAGTTGACAAAACTAAAATATTTTACTAAATAATTTATATGGACTGAATGAATAAGCCAATTGTGTGGATTAGCATTTTGCAGAAACTCGTAGAAGAAATTATCGGCAATTTAATCCAAAGCCGATCAAGAAAGACAAGAATATCCTTACAGACATATCTCCCATTGATTTGCTACATATTGGACAGATGTAATGAGTGCAAGCATATGCCTGTAGACAGGAAGATACACATATCACGATTTACCAAAAAAAAAAAGGATAACACGAAATGATGTCTATATGCACAAAAGAAATATTGCAGTTGAACAGATGATCAAACCTGAAAGCAAGCTGAATGCATATAATGGCCACAAGGAAGTGCTCTGACACTTTCACTTGATGTGAACATAAAATCACAGCATATAGGGCAGTTCGTTTCTAGACTTTTCTCCCTGCATTTGTGGTCCAACAATTTTATTCCCAGACAGCAATTGCACGTCATACAATGAAAGAAATCAACACCAAGCCCTCTTCCCAGCCGGCACAAATTGCAAAATGGGCAGTGATAAACTGTCCTGAAGAAAGAACATTAGAAGGGAGATAATGTCACGAATCCAATTCAACAGAAGTTTTCATGATATATATTCAATATAAGGCCAAAAAGATAGAATTTTGATGGAATAAATTTACAACCTTTCATCATCAAAAAATTTGCAGTAGCTGCAATAGTACTTTGCCATTGAGAATCCATTGCAAGATGGTGTTGCACACACTGGTCCAACCGGCTGAATTTCCAAGCACTTCATGCACATCATCTCTGTAGTAGCCTTCCTGTAAATAAAAACAGAAACTTCAGATGTCATCTATATTTTTGAAATGCTAAAAGAAAGTAACAAGAATCATTACCAAAAAAAAATTTACCTATCCATCGAGTGGTCACTGACTTTGTCATGGCAGAATCTGCACGTATATAATTTGCCACAACAAGCAGCACGAACCTTGCAGTTTCGTTTGTAATGTTCACACCCAAAAATTTCTCTCTCCGGATCACGATATGATGGAGAGCATCCAACTAGATCCTCACCTTCTGAAGCTTCGCTGGTTCTTGCCTGAGGTAGCTTCTGTTGAGCAGCTATCCAACGACTGAACCATAATAAATACAATGTTGAGGCTGCAAGACAAACTTCTTAAAAATAAGTAGTACATTAATCATGTATATAACAAAGGCAGACCTAGTCATAAGATTTTGAATTAGATAGTCCTTCCTTCTTGGGTCAAGAGTTATATCCCGAGAAACCTTTCTTATCTCTGACTCAAGTTCATTTTGATTCATTCGAAAAATATCTTTCCAGCCAGGCTTAAAGGTATTGTCACTTTGGTCCGGAGCTTCATGGATATCAGTACCTGAAAATGGAAATTAAAAAATAAGCTCATCTTATGCGCGGCTGTTCATCAAGGTGAAAGACCTTCACAAGTATGCATAAACATATTAGAACAATAATAAAAACACAGTGAAGACGTAAAGATGCTTTCGTGTAAAAAGTAGTGCAAAGGAACCTTCGAGATTAGCATCATTTGATGATGATGCCTGTGAAGATGCTGAAGGATTTCCTTCCCACCATTCATCAAGCCATTCACTAAACATGGTGTTCTTAGTTGCTTGCTTCCACGTGTCCATCATTTTATTTTGCTCCTCCTGAGTAAGGGCAGAAGTTACCCATGGCAACATAGACTGTAGCACTTCTGCACCTGTAGTACCAATTATACGGCCAACAAGCTTATCTTGCTCCTCCAAAGAAACATGTCTGTCAAATAAAGGCCAGAGTTCAAGTTCTTCACGCAAAATATGTTGATCTAGGGTTACTTTGATGGACTTGCACATTCCCTGAACCCTCGTCGCTAGTTCATTGTATCTTTGCAAATTATCGTTGTGATCAGAAGAAACAGAGATATGTCTGTTTGACCTTACAGTCATTATATTTCGATGAAGTTCTGAAAGTTCCGCAAGTGTGGAAGAAATATTCTCAAACAGTTCCTCTTCCTGTTTGTGGTCCAATGTGTAAGAGTGACTAACATTGTGAAGGGTCTCTCTTGATTCTAGTGCAGGGAACACAATATCATCCTCTGCATTACTGTGAGCTCTATATAATCCCCACAACAAACGGAACCTGCCATTGAACTCCCTGAGAACAGCCTCACTACAATCATTAAGTTTTCCAGATTCAACATCCAGAAATTCTAGATCTTTGCTAATGGCCTTGTGAAACTTAAAAATGTTGTCAATAGGTCTCGTCACATGCCCAATAGTCGTCAAGCTCACGTCTGTCTCCCAATTAAAGAGACTGGAATTAAGGGAAGGAGCACTGGGACTGAATGCTAATGAACGCAGGGATTTGGCTGTAGCAAGTGAATTATTGCTATTGACTCCTAATCCAGGCACACAACATGACTGACTACTAAAAGATACTTTCGATATGTTTGTGGAGCCTGGATGGTCACTGGCATCCTTTTCATCCCTTTGCAATGAGTTCCCACTCTTGACTTGACTCTCCTGATTTTCTTTTTGGCCTAAAGAAATACCTTGGACAGGCATGAATGAGGTACAAGCACATGGTTTAGCAGACCCTTCTTTGCATCCTGTTAGCAATTTGGCAGGACAACAGCCAGTTGCAGTTGAAGACAAACAAACATTACTTGGACGACCTTTACATGCCCAGCCAGAAAAAAGGGTAACCAGAGCAATGTCTGAGGCTGGGGCTGCATTGATAAGTACGCACAAGTTAAGCATATAGTAGTCAACAAATGAATCTCCACACGAAAAAATCTACTATGCACAAGAGATATATGTATTGGCAAAAGAAGAGGTTGAACCTGCCATATGCATATTATAAAGGAATGACCTCGCTTCTTCTTCACTTAGTGAACCTACCAGCCATGGTAAGACGCACTCAATCAGTCTCAAGGGCATCACGCACAAGCTCTGATACAGAAGTTCTCGCTGTCTTCTAGGACTAAAATGCTGCCGCGCAAGTGGAAGAACCTGAAAATGCGACAAGGACATAAGAGATTGTTAGAAACTTATACAACATATAACCTCAAGCACACGCACATATACATATAAAATTTACTGAAAGTAATAGCAAGCATGAACAGGAGAGTGCACAAAAATGATGTGCAAGCTGATATGTATTTTTGTGAAAAGATAGAGGGTTTAAGTGATAATGTTAAAATAAGATTAGGACAAAAGACTGCTCACCTGAACTTCCTCATTATGAAAATGCTTCTCTATAGTGCCCATTATATGATCAGCATGTGAACACAACTTTGAATAAAATTCCGCGGAAGATGAGTTGGCTCCGGCACTTTCTATGCTTTCAATCAAGCATCTAAACTTCTCAAACTCACTTTCTTCTTCTGCATGCTCCTGGGCAAAAGAAAGTTCTGCATCTACAGCCGGAAATATAACTTTGTCCTCAGCAATGCTGCAGTCAATGTGACAAGATAGACTAATAAATAAGGATGGTGCAAAATCATAGCCAGAAGCAACTATAAAACATGAAACCCAGGAGATCCTATGAAACCATTACAAAAAGTTGCTTCAAAAAGAAGCATACTGGGCTTCAATGTGGTATCTCACTTTGTGAAGGATAGAGATCAAGTATCTTAAATATGTGCAGTTCTTGTGTACAAAATTCTTTAGGAAAAAAAAAACTCCTTTCCCATGATTTTAAGGAAACCTGAATGTTACTTGTAGTACATCCCGACCAAGACTTTGCCCACAGGCCAGTCATACATGGAAAGCATCTCTTACAGAAAGTACTACATGTGGAACATCTTTAAGCAAGATGCATACAGTCACCACTTATCATCCAAACATAAAAACTTCAACTCAAGGTCATTATCTCTCCCAGTTCAAGGGTTATCAATATAAACAAACTAACCAGCAGCGACCTCAGGATTTGGTTCCGAGTTTGATTCTTCATCCATAGTTTGATAAAAATTACTACAAAAGAGTATAAAAGAGAGACTGAAAAGGAGTATGCTTCAGCATACCTATGGAATATACAAACTTCGGCAATAAATTGCAGCCTTTTATTAAATGTGGATAGATCAGAAAAATCTCCAGATAGCTGTATCGTTCTAGCTGCTTCAGCGATATCATTCAACTCACTTTTTATTGCCTTGTGCCAATGCAATATTTCATCTACTGGTCGGTCCAGAGTGGAATTTGCAGGACAGCTGTCTGGTAACAAAATCTCTCTTTTTCCGGTGTTTGAAGATTCACAAGGACACTGGCCTTTATCAACCAAACATATGGAGGTGCTAGCCTCAAAATCTGAAGAACTTTTGAGCTCAGAATGATCTATACAACTTTTACGCTTCTTATTAATCTTTTCCCCATCCATCCAAGTGAAAATAATCTTCAATTTTAGAAGAAAAGTCAAGGAGGATACATGATGCAGTTAAGATTATTAAATCCACAGTTAACAGTCTAGTGATGTCACCTGTTGAAGCAGTTCCTCTTTTGGGATCACTCTGCGAAACCACTTGCGCATATCCTGGCGTTCATCAGAGGATATAGAGGAAGAAAGCCAAGGAAGAAATTCAGCCATCATGTTCACAGGAATGCTGCACAAAAACTGCCATACCAATGAAGCTTGCTCTTCAAATGAAAACTTTTCAGTCAACAGCGGGAAAACCTGCCAGAACCAAGATAAACTTAATTCACTGAGATATTCAAATATGTAAGGGAGGTTCAGGATACCATGGCTTTCAACATTGTGAACAAGCATTGTTGGACAAGGGATGAACCCCGATTGACTATTCTTCATTACAGCACTTTGGGGTTAAATTATAATGGACTTTCACAAAGAATTTTCAAATCTAGTTGGATAAAAACAAGCTTTGAAAAATGTTTTTGCTTTACTGGAAGAATCCAGTATGCATATCATTTACAATTTATCAATCAGTCAACATATATATTATGAATCAAATAATGCATAGATTTTGGTAAGTTTCAAGTTTGGATCAGAAATAATATATTAGGATGGTCCTAGGAGAGACACAATTTGCAATAATTAATATGAACAATGAAAAAAACTCCAAATTTAATTTAGATTCCTTCAATACATGTATAACATATGCAAACACTTGAAACAATTTCTAGTCATGGACAAAGAACAGACTTTCATAGTTGCAAAACAATAAATAATTTAAAGCCAGAAAGATGGCAATTTAAATTGATATATCATAAACCTAGCGTAAGCTAACTTGACATACCTTACACTTGAAATGGGAGACGTTAAATATATTTTTCATAAAAAATAAAAATAAATAAACATCATTCAGTATCCTATTATTCTAAGCTGTCTAACAGGACTACCATGACTTTGTAACTGAGCCACAAATTTCCATTTCCATGTATCCAAGATGTCTGTAATATCTTAGGCTACTCGAAGCTACTTTATCATAGGTAAAGCATACAAAGGCCAATAGAACAACATATATACATACCTGCTCTTCTTCCTTGGACATGTGCTGGCTAATTGATGTTTCCAGAGCTCCTGTACATGAGGCTAGTTCCCTCCTGCAACTTTCTTCATTATGCATATTTGGATCAAGCAGTGTAAAGAGTTGATCGAAAAGAAAACTTTCTCCCTCATGCTCCAAGGAATAAGTCCGCGCCACATTTTTCACACGGATATCAAGAGCTGGAAAGATAACCTGCCATTTCAAAATTCATCTGAATCATGATTCCGTGTATTGCCATGATTTATGATTGATATCAGAACTCTATATTTAGGTTTCCAGAAGGAAAGCCATTTAATTAGGAAAATATATAGGTTCAGATTTTATGAAGTTCAACGTCATTCTAATGTCATTAAAACTTGAATCAATGACGCATACAATACTGGTGATATATCTTCTGGGGACATAAAAAAGTACATGTCATCACCAACAATTAGCAAACAAAGTAGGTATCAGAATATCTTGTTCCTAACAACATGAACCAACAACAGTCAAATTATTATGACAAATTACTAGAACTGACTAGTAATTGATTGATTGATTGATTGATTAAATATATAATTAAAGGGAGATTTTAATGTGTGTGTGTGTGTGTGCAAACATTATATGTGAAACTTGCGTGTAACTTATGTGTTTAATATATTTATATATGTACATTATTTATAATGATAAAAAAAAATATGCATGTGCGTGTACACATCGTACACCAGTACACGACAAACGATATCTTCCCCAAAATCGGGTAACAAATTCCAATAAAAAATATACGATGATGTCAAAATCATATCATATGTAAATAGTTTAGTTTTCCTCGGCACAAATGTAAGAACCCTATAAAAGAATATTGAGTCACGGAACGAACGGGCATATATTCATTACATACAACGATTACAGGCAGTGGTTTTCATATGACGACCATAAAAACAATTCAAATCAAACTCCCCTCCCCACTATTATACAAATTGAAGAACATTACTGCTTTCTAAAAACAGACAAATTCCACAAAGCTAGACAAGACGTGTCAAAGACAACCTACTCCAACTACCAATTAGTGAGCACAGATACACATTAGCTTGAGAACATCTTGTTTTACAACCATTACGTAAGTTCGAGAAACAGAAACCTGTAAACTACCCAAACATGTGTTACACATAAAGTATATGATATTGTCTTCAACAAGCACTCCATATAGGTATGTAAAACTTGACACTAAACCTTTTCTTTTATGGTACTTGATACTAATACTGAGCAGCATTTGCAAGTAACATGTGCAATTACCATCACAAATACAAAAGAAATCACAATTACTTCCCGCAACAAACTTGCAGATATTTCTAGGTAAGACTGTAAGAGTTCAATCAAATCGTGATCCCAGCGCAATTCAATTACACAATAACACAGAAATTCGATACCAATAAACAACACAACAGTTCCATCACAATAAACAAATCCTGCATATCTCAAAATTCATTTAATACCATAAAACAACCACAACAAGAACACGTAATAGATACAGTATCAAAACAAACCTCATCCTCCGCATTGCAGTGATGCTTATAAATGGATCGAAGAAAGTGATATCTCTCCAACAAAGGCTTAATATCAGTCGAAACGTCACTAGCAAACGCCATAGCAGCTCGGTGGAGCGCATCTAACTCAGACCTAATAGCCTTATGAAAGAACAAAAATATCCTAATTGGCGACGCCGAACTCTTCGAACAACTCCTCTTGTTCGACAATTCCAGCTGGCTCGTCGCGCCTGCCATTACCGCTACGCCTCCTCCGTGTTGAATCCCTGACAATGGCGTCGCCATATCTATCTCTATATATACACGAGAGAGAGGGAGAGAGGGAAAGAGAGGGGGAGAGAGAGATTGTGTATTGGTGATTCAGATTACATAAACCCTAGGGTGTTTGTGTTTCCATTGTCGCCAAACTTCATCTTTTCCCAATTTTGTATGTATAATTTGTGCATCTTCTGTATGTATGTATTTATTGAATAATCCAGATTAGTTTGTTTCTCTCTCTAAAACGGAAAGGGGAGCAGAAGAATTGCTTGAATAAGGTTAATATCATGGATAATATTTGGGCTTTTTAATTTTTAGGCAAGTAAATATTGAGCATTGTTAAGGACACGTGGAATTTGAAATGCCAGGTGGAAATTATAAAAACGTTCCACGAAGAAGACCGTGTGTATGCGCGCCAGCGTTAAAACGATACAGTGCGTGTGAGAGGAGTGCTACCAAGTGTGCAGGAACGGTACGGAACAGAGATGTGCACCGTTCTGCTTGTTCACTCGTGACTTATGGTGAGATTTGGAATACCCCGCGAAATATCTACAGTAAAAACTTTGTGAATTAATAATGTCGGAGAAATTCATTAATTTATTAATAAATTATTAATTATTAATTTAAAAAAAATTTAATCGATTATACTGCACATATCAGATAAAAAGGCAAATTAGTTTATGCCTCTTAGAATTATATTGCAGTGAACTTCGGGACTCGACATAAATTACTAACTATTGTGTTTATATGTATTGAAAATCAATAATGACTTTTGAAGTGTAGTATAGTAAATATATACAAGAGGAATAAATATATTCAATATACGGTATTTTTAAACAAGTTTCTATGAATTATTAATTTATGATTTTCTCGTGACTGAAAATTATAAAGAGATCTCCCGAAAAATTATTATCTTGTAATTTTATTGAGTTTTTCAATTTTTTACATTGACCCAAATCGGGACCGGATAAATTTATTATTTTAGAGAATTTATTAGTTTACCGAATACTAATTTAAAGAGTTTCTACTATAGTTTCTTATTAAATTTATTTGTTTTCATATTGTAGTATCAGTGCTAATTGATTTTCCTACTAGGGGAGAGCGTGGGCCAGTTCGGCTCGGTTTTCCGATAAAACCGGAACCGCAACCATATATCCTCGGTTTTTGAAATCGAAAACCGCAACCGCCGGTTCGGATTCGGTTTCGGTTTCGGTTTAAAAATCCCGGTTCGGTTATAATCGGCTCGGTTTCGGTTACAAAACCGACTACAAAATTCACTTGGTACTTATTGCCCAGACATCAGTCGAAAGAATTATTTTAGGATTTCACACCATATAATCAGAGAGTGCTCCAGTTTAAGAATTTTCAGGGCAATCTTTGTCCTGTGATTATGACCTCTCTAATGTGTAGTGTGCCAAGCATCATGACTTGGGTAATATTAGCAACAGCAGAAGATAAAAATTTCTGACAGAACACAAAAGAGCTGCATATAAGAATTCATGTGACTTATAAATTAAAGTTAGAATTACATTATATAAAATTATATAGATTATAAATAATTATATAAAATTATATTTAATTATTTATTTTAATAATCGGTTCGGTTCGGTTTTTTCCGGTTCGGTTTGGAAATATAACCGGAACCGAACCAATTAAAACGGTTCGGGTTCGGTTTAATTTTTTCGGTTTCAGTTTCGGTTTTTGACGGTTCGGTTTTAGCCGGTTTTTCCCGGTTTCGGTTTCGGTTCGGTTTCATATCGGTTTTTTGCTCACCCCTATTTCCTACTACTGTATTTGAAGAACTAGGGTTATGAGTTGGCTGAGTTATTATTGACATTGTAGATAGCATCATAATTTAGTATTATGAAAAATAGGTTTTTTGAAATTTTATAAAATAAAATTTTTATTGTCAAAATTTAACTATTTTATAAATTCCACAAAAGTTAATTACATATTTCGCCAACTACCCTATAACAAGAGTTAAGATGTGGAAAAAGTTAATTATATGTATAAAAAAATATGCTTCACTTCATTTGATCTTAAACCTCTGAAAAGAGATTAAAGATGTGAAAAAAGTTAATTATACGTGTAAAAAAATATGTTTGCCTTTATTGTATTATGAGAAGTTGGCGGATACAACTATGAAAACAACATATTAATCATATAATTAAAAATTAAGTTAATTCGACGATTTGCACATAACTTACAGATTAAAAGGTTAATATTTGTATTAAACCAATCATAGTCAATTTTTAAATAAGTGATTAATTTAATACATTTGAATAAATAAATAATGTTTGTGTTCGTTTCATTCGTTATATTCTCATCTCTTATTTTACATGTGTCTCCGCATCTAGTAAATATGATAAATTAAGTTTCATTCATATTACTATTTTGAAATAATATATTTTTTTGATAATTACCGGCTTACTTTTAGTATGAATAAATAAAGAATTATAGACAAAATGAGAGGGATGGTGAAAATCAAAGAATGATAATTAAACTGTCAAAAATATATATCTGGGAGGATGCAATTGCATACACAATAACTTCTTTTTTAAATAAAAATGTGAATAATAACTAATTTAAATATAAAATGACAGTTCTTAGTTCCACAATTATAAGTTTCTTATTTGAATTATTGTTTTATAATAATAAGATTAAATATTTTTTAAATTTTCTAGAGAAGGAGGATTAATTGAGCTGGTAAGAAAGGCGTCCTGTCTAGTCTTCTAGATCTGAAGAGAAGACTTGATATTCAGGAATACGCATTTTGGGTGGTTTTGAAATGCGAATACATTCAAAGGAAGAATTTTGGTCCTTGGACGCAGGCCTTTTCTCAAAACAAACCGACAAGTTCATAAAATTAAAGTATTACTCCATCCTAAATTAGATGAGCTCATTGATTTCGAACACGTATTTTAAAATTCATAAATCGCATAGCTATATTACTTATTTTTGAAATTTTATTTTTCCAAATAAAAATTTAAATATGAAATTTTCATTTACAAAAGAAAATTTAAAAAAATAAATTTCGGAACTATACGGTCAATGCACTTTAAGTTACGTGCCCAAAGTCAACTAGCTCATCTAATTTGGGATGGAGGGAGTAATTACTCCCTCCGTTTCAAAATACATGTCCACTTTTGAAAAAAAAATGTTTCAAAATATTTGTCCATTTTTACTTTCAATGTAAATTTATATTTCCAAAATCAACTCTCCTTCACATATTTCAAATTTATATTTCCAAGATCAACCATATACACCACATATTAGGTTCAATTAATGACTTAATACACCTATTTTTTCTCAAAATCTACTTTTCTTAACCTATGTGTTTTTTTGAAAGTGGACATGTAATTTGAAACGGAAGGAAGGAGTATAATAAATTTCAAAATACACAGTGAATCCAGATTATTATGTGTCGGATAAATGTCAATAAATTTGTTAATTAGTTGACCGGTGCATAACGAAATGTCTACTCATGCAGTTAAATGAACGATGGGGTTAAGATAGCAGGAGTAAAAAGGGCATGTCAGCAACATAAAATAATGCTACAAGCTGCGAGGGGCGTGCCACTAGGTGGCAAACATGTGATACAACCGTGGCATCTCAAGGCCACTCTTAGCTTCTGATGTGGAAGGCGAGCCCACATCACATTTATATTGTGATGTTCTGGTACATCTTTCATGTTTGTATCGTTTTCGCAGCGGTGACCCTGACCTAACCGATTTGAATTGAATGTTTGTCTGACCGATTCAAATTTCCCTTTTTAATTAATGTTAATCTGGACACATTTCTTCTCCATTACTTCTAGCAATTAGCAATTCGAAACCAATCTAAAATAAATTCAAAGTCTTTCTAATAGATATAGAATTATATTTATCATACTAATTTTTATATTATTTTAATCTTAATAAACATGTTATAAAATGCTTTAATTGTATAACTATAATTATTTTTTAATTAATGATTTATAAATTAACATTCTCTGCATCATTAGTTAATTGTCATGTTTGACTTTTAAATTATCAAATCAACCAAAATTTGACTGTAATTTGTATATACTATATAATCGAAGAAGTATAAAAATGTTATACACCATAAAATAAAAAATTATTACAAATTTTCGGTCAATATTACATAATTTGATCACCAAAAATCAAAACAAGATATCTAATCTTATTTTTGTATATATCGGTTTTAATTACATGACAAGTGTTCATGTGTGTAAGGATTTATCATATTTTGAAGAAATGACAATACAAAATAATAAAATATAAGAGAATAGATAAAAATTTAATATGTAGTCTGTTATGCGTAGAGATGTTCGAAAAACTTGAAATATGAAATCCTATCTAATGTGGGAAAAAAGTCTGAAAAAACCAATCCGAAAAAAATTCGGTCCGGCCCAACCTGAAGGCCTAAAACATGCCTATTTTCGAAAAATCTGGATAAAATCGGGATTTTTAAAAAACCCGAAAATTTATAAGTAAACTAGGCCTAGTATTTTCGAGAAAACTCGACCCGACCCGATTTTTAAAAAAGCCCGGTCTAACTTATTTTGAAAAAAATCTGATTTTTTTGTCCCAGATCTTTTGTGCGAGACGAGGGGTGTCAAAATTATAATTTCGACTACTCCGGGTTTGCCACCGATTTCTTTTTCTTGTCGATTTTTCAGTATTTGGACTCCTGCACCATCTCTTCAAGCTGAAAAAAAAAAAAGAGCCTCAATCCTAATTGACAATTTTTGAGTCAGTATCGGATTTTCGCGCCACAATACACAATATCACAAACTAAAAGTCGCATAGACAGCTGAGATAAAAACCACACAACTATCCTAAAAGTTGAGGAGTAAAAATTAGGTTGTCTCTTGGCAAGGCAATTCAGACAATGCAAATCTAGAAGGATATCCAGGATGGTTGTTCACCATTAAGGGGGCAAATTGAGTACTACCAAGCGTCGGGTAACATGAGTGTTTCAACTCAACAGGCTTTGTTACGTGGAACATTTTCTGATTCATGCGCTCATTATTTCATCCATATGGACCAACTTATTCAAAATGTAATAATGTCAGCCATTTTAATACAAAAATGACCAAATTTGGTTGGCCTGTTTATGGCCCAATATAAACAATTAGGCTTTGGGCACAGTTTTTAGGATAACTTGTCCATAAGCCCAATTATATTTATGCGTCTTCTAGGAACCCGATATTGTTCTACAATTTCCAAATTGATCGGCATATCTACGGACTACGATCGAAACTACGTTTTCTAAAATCAATTTTATGGATAAAAATATAAATTATAAATTTTTATTCGGAATTTTCTTTAAAAAAAATAATGAGAAAAAGTATATTTTTTGTAAAAAGTCAAATGACAATTAAAAAGAGATAGAATGATTAATATTTTTTGAATCCGATGACTAAGAAATTACTTCATGTTCCCGTCCATTATATAAGTCATTTGATTTCTTACACATAATTTTAGATGTTTTGATCATGTATCAAAAAAGTAATATTTTTGTAAATATCTTTTTTTAAATAAAAATATAATAAAATATTTTTATATTAATTTTTATTAAAATATAAATTTTAGATATGTGATCAAATCCTTTCATAAAAATCTTGCATAAAGGTCAAACGATACTTATAACGGAGGGACCGGACGGAGTCCTGCAACTGCGCTTAGCAAAAATCCCTCTCATTTTTTTACGGTTACCATTTTGGGATGTCCGTCTCAATTCTTTACGTTACTAAGTTTTTCCCATCATTACACTCACTATCTTCCCCTACTATCTCATATTTAACAAGAGCTATTAACCAAAAAACCAAACTAACTTGTCTTTTTTTTGCCAAAAAACCTTTAAACTTTTTTTTCATTAATAACCCCAATAAACTTTACTAAATCTTTGAAAAAAATTAACTAGAGTTACTTACAGCTTGCGTGGACTAACCATGATCATATTATGTGCGTGTTTGGGGCGGGCTTAAAAGCCCGCTTCTGGACTTTTAAGTTATAAGCACTTATTCGTACCGTTTGTGTAAAAAGTCGATAAGCACTTATAAAAAGTTAGCATTCCTAGTTTTTATTTCATGACTTCTACTTTTTCTCCAAACACTTTAATCGCTTATAAGTCTTAACTAACTTCTAACTTCTACTTCGCTTATTTTACTTTAAGCAAGAAGCACTTATTATAAGCTCACCAAAACGGCCCTATATCTTATGTGGCAAATTGATTACAATTAATCAAAAAATATTAAAATTAACTAAAAAATATATCAGCACCATTAAAAAAATCAGCTTTAAGATAGGTTGATCAGCATGAGTGTTACCTTTCCCCGTATTGTTATAACAAACATTGCTGTGGTAATTCACTATGATGCAATTCCTTAATACACACAGGAACTTCACTATTATGCACTACTATAGTGAACACTTGAAATTTGACTGGATGAATGAGTTCAGGAATAATAAAGTTTAAGAAAAATTATGATATTGTTGGCTTGCTGCTGTTGTAAGTTCAACATGTCAGATTTTTATGTCTATTGATTTTCAATCTTTAAAATCTAATTTCAGAACGTTTTCATTAAAAGACGTGATTAAATACAAAAGTCTACTTTGATTCTCTGTGAATACTATCTCCGGTATGTAGGGGTGAGCATTTGGTCGGTTCGGTCCAAAACCGTATCGAACCGAATAGACCGAGAACCGAAGTTTGAATTTTTTTTCGGGCCGAACCGGACCGAAGTCTTATAATGGACCGAACCGGACCGAATCGAATTATTTCAGAAATAAAAAAATATATATTATAAATAAAAGTAAGATTCATGATTTATTTCAAAATTTTCATATTAATTAATCACCCCCTATTCATTCAAGATGGATATAATTAAATTGACAAATTAAGTATTACAAATATAATATATAAAATATATATAATATAAAATATAAATTAAATTATATATATTTTGGACTATTCGGTCCGGACCGAAATATTTTTTCACGGACCGGACCAGACCGAACTTTATTTCGGTCTATTTGGTCCGGACCTAATGGAACAAAATTTCTGAAAACTAGGACCGAACCGAACCGAATTTACACGGTTCGGTTTTTCGGTTCCGGTTCGGTTTTGCTCACCTCTACCGGTATGTGCATAACACTTTCAAAATCACATACATGTCTTGTAGATTGCTCGTGACTTTGATAAATTTGTTTGTATAAGCGTAACTTTGACAAAGATGATGAAACCTAAGATATTCAATGGTTTTTTAAATTAAAATATTATAAATTATTAAAAGATAAATTATTATTATCAATGAATAGTCACGACGTGACACACACATGTATAAAAAGATACAAATTAGGAAAAGATACTTGACAATTCAGATCGGTAGATTTAACCATGGATTATTTTGTATTTTTTTAATATATTTTAATAAAGTTTATTGGGGTTGTTAATGAAAACAGAAGTTTAAAGGTTTTTTGGCAAAAAAATGACAAGTTGATTTGGTTTTTTGGTTAATAGCTCAATAAAAACTACTATTATATCCCTTACTTTCCTACACTATCTCAAATTTATTATTAAATATTGATAGCTCCACCACTTTACCTAATTTTCATCTAACTTTACTCATTTTTTATATATTTCGTATCCGTGTCCCCCTCCAATGTAAACAATTTTAAACAATTGAGGGGGATGGAGGGAGTATTTCGATTACCGGTCCGAAAACAGAGGGAACGTAACAGAATTTGGGGCGAGTCGACGTCTTGTCAACAAAATTCACGGTGAGGTCACAACTTATCGCCTTCCAATCCATCTAATTACGTTATTAACCTTTAGAAAATCGCAAGTACCTGGTTCGATTCTCTATTCTCCAACCTCTTGAGAATTCTAGTAGTACTTTACAGCTTACACTCCCAAATGGCTGCTTCATACAAGCTAGCCGTGATCATAAAAAGCCCTTCAAACGACAACGAGCTCATCCTCGTAAAGCAGGCCCCACCACCCAAGTTCGATGATGAAGAGTACGATTCCTACGTTGATTCTCATCTCTGGGACTTGCCTTCAGCTCAATTGCTGTTACTTCAAGGTCAACAATCTAATTCTCAGTTTCAAATTCAGGACCTGGAGTCGTGTTCACACAAGATTGACTTAAATACTCTCGATTTTGCTCTTGCTCTCAACCAGGTTGATTATTATTTCCACTTTGTTTCTTTTATGTGAATTTTTGATGTAGCAAATAAATTGATAAAATTAATTTTTTAGTTGATGCGTTTAAAGAGTTTAATGAATTGTGTTGAATGTGATTATATGCATTATGTGAGAAGGTAGTGTAATATGATTTGCATTTTGCCTGTTGGAAATTATAGGTTTTGGCACAAGTTGGTTTTGGGGAAACAAGTGGGGCGCAATGGAAGTTTTGGAAGTTGGTTGAGGAACCTGACTTTGGCCCCGGAATTCCTGTACATACAGTTTATATTACTGGAAAACTAGGACCTGATGATGGGATCTTAAAAGGTTTGTGCTGGTCGATAATAATCGAATTGATTTTAGTTTGTTTTGGATTCAAGTAGTTTGCACAGTACCATACAAAAACTGCACTATTTAAAGAAGTGCAGTCCCCAGTTTTATATAGGTTGGGGTTCAGAGAATTGTAAACCGATAGGTCAGATGCTTGTAATCTCTAATTAATTTAGTGTAAACTAGATTTTGAGGTGGGTAGCTATCTGTATTATTGAACTTTCATAGGAGTGACTGAGGAAAACAGTTAAGCTTGAACAACACTCAAAACCTCAGGTAGGATTATCATATTGGATAGCATTGCCTGAACATATTTAGACGGTCATATCTTTAAAGTGGTGGCAGCATGCATTTAAACTGTAAAATACTTTTGCTTAAAGCTTGAAAAATCTATTTGTTCACGACATATATGTAATGCCGGAGTTAGGCTGTATATCTAAGCCTCTCAAATAAATAAAAACCAGGATACAACTGACATGTAGAGTCTTTCGTATCACGTTTCATACACCTAACATCTCTAAGGCATGACATAAAATTCCTTTGCCGATATATATAAATTGTAAGGCATTATAGTCTTAATAGTTGAAGACTTGAAAAAAGAGTACAGTAGTACACGTAATGCCTAATGTGCTAATGCTTAACTGTAACATTGAAGTGGTCAGGGCATCTGATAGCTTCATTATATCATATAAAATAAAATAATAATATTTAATTCTTATTTGTCAATGCATTGATTAGGCGCTGCTATCAATTATCGATATGGGCTTTATAATTTGCACAAGTCAGAGGATGCTAAAGAATTAGTTCACTTTTGTTTTCTGACACTTTGATATAAAAGTATTAATAGTATAAGTTATCTAACCTGATTATGTCAAGAACAATCAACTATTCTCATATGTGCTTTGCTGTTATGTTTACTGAATTATACTGGGATTATATCATGCAGAACATTGTAAGTGGATGTCCGACCAGAGTTGCCAAAAGTGCTTTCTTGATGTAAAGCCTAAAAGTGATCGCATAGGGCCTTTGGTTGTTCTTGGTCCTCTCCAAAATTTAGTGCACTCTGATAAGTTGATCATTCCACCCAACCTGCATTCTCAGGTTTGTTGCTGTCCTTTCTGCTTCCGTAGCTAGGCAATAAGATCAAACCAAAAAGGTAAGGAAGAATGGCTAATCTTTAGTTAATTGGTAAAACCTTTAATTTAATGCTGAAGGAATTTAGCTCTTAAAAGCATTCTTGTAATTGGCAATAAGAAAAAAGTTAATATAGAGTCACATAGCTCGTGTATTATTAATTTGTTATACAATCATCTTGTGTTAATGTATTATGAAGATATTTTTTGTCAAACTGAGGCTGATTGTTCATAAAATTTAAGTTGCATGAGTTTATCAAACTATAAGATTCCGGTGTTTCATTTTTTTACAGGAGTATCCTCCCGGGATTATAATTATTCCGATGGAAAGTAGAACGGCAAAACCATATCGGACTACGAATTTGGTTGTATTTGCATCTGGGGGTAGTCATGACAGCTGTGGTGATCACAGTTTTGTTACTCATGGAGATGCATTAATAATAGATCCTGGTTGCCGTTCTGAACTCCATGATGAGGTATTGTATGTAAAACCAGTCAATTAGGTAGTCTTCACCAGAACCATTCATGCATCCTTTGGCATACCGTGCACCTCAAAGCAGTACTTTATTCATGTATCCATTGGCATTGCCTTTTAAAGCAATATTTGTTTTGTTCAGCATGTTTCACGTCAGTAGAATTCAATAACTTCAACTGCTCTAATTTATAATAAACCGATTTACATGTACTAAGTTTCACATTTGTCTTCACCATCTGACATATGTGTAATGATTATTGAACAATCAGCTTAGGGATGTTGTTGCTGCTTTGCCCAGAAAGTTAGTCGTGTTTGTTACTCATCATCATCATGATCACGTTGATGGTAAGTCACAGGGAAAGTTGCAAGGTTATACCAAGACACACCATTTTTAAATGTCGTGTACATATGTGAGTGTAACTTACTATTAGTTGTTTGCAGGCCAGTTGACGAAGGCTACTGGAAATGAAACTATATATACTCCAACTATTCCAAATTTTTTGTTGCTTTGACTTTTTCAACTCAGTTTAAGGGACATAAAAAGTTACTAGACATTATGAATTAAAATGCATTTTACTTTAATTAAGTGACGGGGAAAATGTTAAAGTTAAGTTTTGACGGAGTATATTTTGCTTTGAAGTCTAAGTCTTTGATAAGCAATTGTACATGTACAGCAGTTTGCTTCAGTACCTTAACATCAGCCATCGGAACTGTAAAAACATTTATCACATCATTGGTTGGAGAGCATGATAAATATAATAAAGCCATGATATAAATAGGCACTTCATACGATGCAAATATATCTTTAGGGATTCCCTCAGACATGTACTGTGTTCGATGCTGAAAACTTCATTGTAAAGCAAATACTGTATATTACATGTTATCATCTTTCTTCCTGTAGATACAAACTACAAAAACAAGTTGGCATAGTCCTACTATCGCCTGCTTTACTCTTAAATTATAATGTTAAAGTCCTTCCAGATAACTATAAAAACAAGTTGGCATAGTCCAACTATCATCTGCTTAACTCTTAAATTATAAAGTTAAAGTCCTTCCAAATGACTCCCCAGGACTTGCAGTGTACCTACCTTTGTATGGTCTAATTCTATTATCTAGAACAGAATTTCTTTAAAGTCATCTTCTACTTTAATTTCGACATCTCCTTTTAATATAAGCTTCCAGAAAATTGTGAAAAATTTGGTCACAAGACGCCAGCGTCTAGTCATGATGACATCTGAATAATTCTCTGCAACTAGAGGCTGATGTTGCGTAGTGATATTAATTAGACGGTGTTGAATCTAGGAAAAAGATATTTGCCTTGGAGGATGAATTAGGAGTAGTTAAAGCATCGTTCATAGTTGACATTCTTATTTGTGTGTTTCTCTTTACTTCCACCAGTGCAATTGAGGTTTCATAAATTATACCGAGGCTGGTTGTTTCAAGCAAGTCAGACTTATTTTTTTTTATGATTTGAATGAATCTTGGTTCAGGTCTTTCAGCTGTCCAGAAGAGCAATCCTGATGCTTCTCTTTTGGCCCATGATGATACTATGCGTCGAATTAGAAAAGGTTTCAAGCTTTGTTCCCTTTGAAAAGTTGAATATTGTAATTGGTTAGTCATGTTAATTTTCTTTTTGAGATCAAAATCTTGGACAGCACCAGTTTCATGCATTACCTTGTAGATTAGTTAATTGGTTAGAGCTCTTGCTGAATGTATTAAACTGGTTACTTAATCGGATAAGTACTTACCAAAAACTCACATGTCATTTGTTCTTTTCTAAAGGTCAAAGACTCAAATGTGGCATTGTAGTCATCTAAATCAATTTAATACGTAATTGTTGATCAGAATGTAAGACTGTTGTTTATGAATCTCATTTATGTCCTTCACAGATGGTTTGTCTCTTAGTCATACCCCAGTTTCTGGAGCTGAAGAAATTTGCATTGGTGGCCAACGATTGAGAGTTATTTCGGCTCCTGTAATGTTCTATACACATTTCTTCCTTTATTTTGCATCCTCAATTCTGTTAGCCTATGGATTTAATATGGTCTGCTTCGATTTTGCTCCTATAGTCCATATTAAAGAAGCAATATGTTGGAAATAGAAAGGCCTTTTTGCTTACATAACTTGCTCGCTAGAAGAGCATTAACCATTGATGTGTATATGCAAGGCTTAGCACCAGAGGTTCAGATTCTCTCTGTTTTTGGTTGTATTTTACTGGAGCTGAAATGCTCCGGCATTGCAATTTAGCTCACTAATATAAAGATGTCGGGGATCGGGAAGCTATTTTGTAATAAAATCCTTAAAATAAATTTGGTAAATGCTATCGCTGGTGTCTATCCATCTCAGTTTCCTCTTTATATATATATATATATATATATATATATATATATATATATATATATATATATATATATATAGTTACCAATCAACTGCTATTATAGCTTAGCTATACATATCAAAATTCTTGGTGCGTTTATCAGGCAGATTACCTCAGCAAATGAAACTTGTGATATTATCTGCTACTGAATTTCGTTTTTGATTTTCTTTGATGGTAATCATGTTCTAATTAGGGTCACACAGACGGCCACATGGCGTTGCTTCATCTCAATACTCACTCATTGATTGTTGGTGATCATTGTGTGGGGTAAGAATTTATTCTGGCACTGTTCATTTTGCTGAGTTATTCTGGCACCTTTTTTGTGCTAATTTATTTTGCCACCCTTTGACTTTCTTCAGCCAAGGAAGTGCAGTCTTGGATATCAGCTCCGGTGGAAACATGAATGTGAGTGACCTTTGTTCTCTGAGTTTGGGTAGGGTACAGTGGAACCCTAGCCAAACTAATTATTGTCAATTCAGGGATTTAAACTTTGGGTTTGATATGAGTTGTGATTCAATCATCCGAGGGTTTGATTATCTTAGCTTTTGCTAACTTGTCCAACATCAGATGTCTTCTTTCAGATGTGTAATTGTAAATTTGTACCGAATGTATCTCATATATTTGTCACAAAAATTTATTTGTGCAGGATTACTTCCATACAACATATAGATTTATGGATCTTTCACCACATACCTTGATTCCCATGCACGGGAGGACAAACTTGTGGCCTAAGCACCTCCTATGTGAATATCTCAAGTACGAAAAATGTTAAATGCTTTTGTTTTTATATTAGATGACATCTGGGTAGAATCATGCTACGTGTATAGAGTTCACTCTGCATTCTCATATTCTTGTACATAGGTCACGCTTAAGTAATTGAAATTAAATCTGGTAAAATGGTTGATCAGTTATTGTTAAACGGTTTATTCTTAAGCGAAGGGATGGCACATTCTACACCCTTTTAGTGCTGATGCTGTAGTCTTTTTGGAACCGAAGGGCTGACTCATAATTGTTTTATTTTCAGGAACCGCAGGAACAGAGAATCTTCAATTTTGAAGGCCATAGAAGATGGAGCTGAAACATTGTTTGATATAGTAGCAAATGTATATTCCAATGTTGACCGCAGTCTCTGGTTTCATGCAGCATCAAATGTGAGGCTTCATGTTGATCATCTTGCCTATCAGGACAAGTTGCCAAAGGTATAACAAATCATTTTTGCTACCCTTGCCAAGCATGTTGTTACTGCACTACGCATTGTGGTCATGTGGATATAGATTGTGATTTACTTTTTCAAGTAAATATTATATATTTTTGTGTGAAATATTTTTTGAAAGTACAAGAAGTAGTGAAATAGTTAACCTTAGATTTAAAAAATTGTTATACGCCTTCCTTCACAACTCTAAAATTATACCAAAACCTGTTGACGTCTTTCACAGTTATGACACATTTCCACAAGAATCTGCTCAAGATGTGAATTTAGAAAATTCTGTTATTATTTTGCAGGGATATTCTTTAGAAAATTTCAATTGCAGTTGTGATGCATTTGCTGGAAACATTGGTAAATTATAATGAATAAACCGCTGAATTAGGTATTTCAACCAGCCCTTTATCTTAGTTTGGAGTTGGACATCTTTAGCAACTGGTGACTAGTATATAAATTTGTAATCTGGATGAAAAATTGTGGCCAGTTTGAGAACTTAGATTTCATTTTGAAAGTCTGTATTTGAACAAATAATATGTTTGGAAAATTTGAATCTTACTTGAAATTCAAGACATTATACAAGTATAAACTTGAGAATTTGAAATGACAACTCAAATCATGTCTCTTGAAATCCAACATTTGAAATGTCTTACATGTTCCCAAACACAATCTTAAAATTTTAGTATGTTGCAAAAGTATATTTAGTTCATGTGAATAGATTTACTAACTTTTCTAGTTTCTCTTGCAATAACTTTGGTTATCATGTGTGCACTTATCTGATTCATGCTTTGGCTGTTGATCTGTACAGGAATTTCCTCTTCAAAAATATCAGAAAACTTGTGGGGTGCACTTTCTGTCAAGATGGCTGTTGGCATGTGCAAGTAGTCATTTTGCAATGAAGTATATGCTAGGTAAAGCTAAATTGCCTTGTGCTGTGGCTTTGGCAGTGGCTGGCTTAGCTGTAATCTACTCTGCCAGAATCAAACATTAGTTCTATATAAGAAAAAAGCTGCAAACTGTACTGTAGTCTATATACTCCTAAGTCCTGAGGAGAAGGGAAAATGGGATGGTAAAGTCATGTAACTATAGACTAATGCTAGAGATTCTGATATACAGTAGCTGTTAAGAATGTTATAGGAAAATGCATTTATATATACTGCAGGATTAGAATTTAGAACCAACGATAAGAAAATAATTTATGTAGTTGTATTTTCAGAAAGCAATTAATTTACTTCGACTCTCGCTAAATGGTTATACGTGGGATTAAAAAAACTCCATCTCTTCTATGTGGAAAATGGAAATCTAATTATTCATCTATGCAGGTTCTGTTGCAGTGTAGTAAATTTTAGGATTATCTGTCTACAAACCTTAAGAATACTCCCATTTGACATGACAAGCTAATATTTTAGTATATTTCGTTGGGGAAGATATTCTTTTTACATATTCTTAATGATTCTTAATTATGGAATTTCTTATTCAATTTTAGCTGGTTTTAGCCGATGAGATGCTCTCACGTGATATAAAATATTAAAATAGTAAAATTTGAATTTAAAAGACAATTGCTAATAAAAATTAACAATTTATAAATTAAATTGTTATAAATGAAATATATTATTTTAATATGATTATAAATCATGTGAATATTTTCTACCAACATAAGATCTTCAATCAATATACTTATATAAAGGAGAAGCGAGGGGCGTGTAGGTGGCGCCTCTCAGATAGCTCCGTTCTATTTTTCTAATTTTCCGGAATTTTTGGGTGAAAGATATAAAAAAAAAATTGTTTCAGATTCATTGATATGGTATATATCTTGGCATAAATTAATTTGATTCTGTTTTAGATTATTTATGGAATATAATAAATTGAAAGTATTAGTCTGATTTTATTTCAGATTATTTATGGAATATAGTAGCTTGCAAGTTTTTTAATCTGATTCTATTTCAGATTATTTAATTATGGAAAAGAGTAGCGCACAAGTTTCTCGGCACCTATAAATACCCTTATAGGTTGTAGGGTTTTGGATCATCTAAACACAACCTACACTGTCTCTCAATATCACAGTTAAGGGTGTGCATTCGGTTCGGTTAACCGAAAACCGAACCGAATAACCAAAATAATTTCGGTTTGGTTAATCAAAATTTATATTTCGGTTCGGTTTTCGGTAGCCAAATTTTCATTTTTCGGTTATCCGGTTTTTTAACCGCGGTTTCATAGAATTTCAGTTTCGGTTAACCGAAATAAATTTCGGTTTCGGTTAACTGAATGCACACCCCTAATTACAATGATATATGTTTGTTGGTGATTCTTTTATAATATTTGTTTTGGTCGTCGGACGTATTTGTTGTTGTTTGCAAGCTTACTATCTGTTTTATTGATATCATCAGTCAGTATAGTCGTATGCTATTTATATGCAGGTAGTGGTGTATGTGTCTAAGAAGTAGTGTTTGGAAAAGTTAATGACAATGTTAGTCAAGAACATGATTACTTTTCAAAAAGAAAAACACAATTAAAATTAAAATTCGTCGTGCTTTAAATCGTTAATTACATGTAGAAACTTATTATCATTTTTTCACATATGAATTATAGTCCAATTTTGCAATTTTAAAAATTAATATTGGTATTGCATCGAGATGTTTATAATATAAAATTTATTTTATTTTATAAATATTAATTTTGAATCATTAATATAATTTTTATAAGTCGTCGCAAATTGATTTTATTCTATAAATATTAATTTTGAATCATTAATGTAATTTTTATAGGCCGCCGCAACGCGCGGATTCTCAACTAGTTTTAAATAAAGCAAATGTACCTTGTTAAAGTTCGTTGAAGTGAAGAAGATTTTAGAAATAATATTGTTTATGACAGCAGATGCTCTGTTTGTGATGCAAGATGACTTGTATTTGAATTCCAGTCAGCAAGGAAAGTAAATTGATTGGAACAGAAAAGAAGAGCAACTCAGAGAAGTTTTAGGAAATTTTATTTTACCAAAAAAAATTATTAAAATGGAAGGAGGAAGTATATAATTTGAACTAATTATTCTCAATATATATATATATATATATATATATATATATATATATATATATTAGTCAAGTTCTATGGAGTACAAAAAATATTGGAGTACAAGATTGATATAATATAATCTAGTCATTTAAATCTTAATTTTTTTTGTTCTACAATATTTGTAAACATCCAGCAACCTGCACATTATGTTTTACAACATAAACATTGTAATTAAAAAATAGAACAGTTACTTTTATAAATCGTAGGACATTATGTTCTGCAATATAATTTATAAGCAGAACAACAATCTTAATGCTTGTTAAAGTTGAAAGATATTAATGATTAATTGATAATTATGTTTAATACTACTTATAAATGATAAATTGTATATAAATTTGGATAATCAGAGATATTATTTATGATTAAACTAAAAAATTATGATTTGTACTCCAATACTCCGATGTTTCTATGTACTCCATAGAACTTAACTATATATATATATATATATATATATATATATATATATATATATATATATATATGGAGTCCTACTCCAATAGAAACCAAATTAGCCTAAAAACTAAAAACCAGTTTCTGGACAGTTTTTTATCACTATTTTTAACTACAGAAATCACTAATTTGTCCATAACATATCACTAATTTATATATAGCATATCTCAAGGATATAAATATATATATACACATATATGAAACGTATATGATCATCATCTTCACCCAAATCGTAATAATGGACCTTTTACCATCATTACTCGACGTTTCTATGACTTGCCACCATTGTCTATCATCACCTATAGTCACATATACTTTCCATCATAACTTACAAAACTAACGATTACTTACCATCATCATACAACTTCTCTTGCGGCTTCCTACCACCAAGAACCTTCCTACGGATGAAATTGATCATCTATAATCGATTATCAATAATTTAGATAAGTAGATTTTCTCAATTTTGATAATAAAAATCGCTGTTTACATACTGTATAAAAACAGTGATTAGTGCAGTATAAATTAGTGATACCCGTAGTCATAAATAGTGGTAGGGAAACTGGTTTCTAGTTTTTATTTTAAGAGTGGTTTCTATTTGATCATGAGCCTATATATATATATATAGAGTCCTACTCCAATACAAACCAAGTTAAAATACAAACTAAAAACTACTCACTCATCTACATGTATATACCTTATATATACACATACAATATATATATATCATCACAATCATCCAATATATACTACCAAAGCCGCTACAACCATCAAATAACATCAATATATTCGATCATCAAAAATAGCGAATCACCAGATTCTGTCCAGGTTCTGTTCTCTGTTCTCTTTATTTCACTAATTTCTGAAGTAGTGATCACTAATTTTTAAAGCAGTAATCACTAATTTCTGAAGCGAATATCACTAAAATATATAGCAGCGATCAGCGAATTCATTAGCAAATTTGCCGACTAGTGGGGCTGAGTGGAGGGGTGGCAGGGTGGTGGTCGGGATCGAGATAGGTGGCTGGATGATGGGTCATGCAAATGGGGTGCGTAGATAGTGTAAAATAGGAAGTTCTTTGTATTTTAAGATTGGTTTGTATTTGATCACTAGCCTATATATATATATAGGGTCTTACTCTGGTACAAACTTTCTTAGCGTACAAACTACAAACTAAAATAAAATATATATATATATATATATATATATATATATATATATATATATGAGAAAAAAATTGATGTATACGTTTATTAAAAAAAAAAGATTGATGTACACCTAATTTAACTTATACGTTAAATTGTTCACGATTTACTTGGAGACACGAAGTTTCCTGAATTATAGGTGCAGGAAATCATCTTTGTATCATATCAAACGACACCAGCGACCAACGAAAAAAGGAATGGGAAGTAGTGAAATTAAGCAGCGCTTCCTATATGGAAAATTGAAAATTAGAGAATATATACACGTCTTTGAAGAGTCAAGCCAACAAGGAAATTGCACCTAAATTAAAACAAACTAACAATTGATTTGAACGCTATATTGCACAAGTGGCTAATATCTATTCGATACAAACAAGATGTTTCCAGAATAAAATAAGTCATATTTAATGACCCTTTACATAATTGCATAACACAAAGGGTCGAATTTATACATAGTACTCGACGGCATTAATTGTTTGAATAATCTTTCTTCTTTCTTGGCCAGGCTATTAGAGCAAGTCCAACAGTGTCTTAGTAGAAGCCCTATATATATAATAAAATATAATGTCCTAGTGATTTAGGACACTATACACATACATCTACTCCAACAATATGCCTTATCTTCATGTCTTAATATTAAAATATTAATATATTTGAATACAACTATATATAAGTATGAAAAGGTGTGGAAAGAGAGAGAAAGTGAATATTTTATGGATTAAAATGGTTTAGGACAAGTGTGGTAGTGCCTTATAAATAAGGCACATGTAGTGTGTCCTAGTGTTTTAAGGCACCACTAGGACACTGTTGGATTACATCTTTACGTCAAATGCCTTAAATTTTAACTTAGGACACCATTATAGGGCACTGTTGGACTTGCTCTTAATCTTCTCACGCGGCTCCCTCTCTCAATATTCACACTGCTAGCTCAGAACCTTCTGTGCGCACACATATAAATTCAAATTCTCTTGTGCATATAGCTAGCTTTTGTATTTTGTTGGCTTTAGTTTTGTCTCTGTATAAACTACAACTAGTAGAGATCGCAGCGCATTGTTTTACATCTATAAGTCTTGTAAATTCTCACGTATAAACTTGGGTCTGGTTCGGTTTGGTTTAATTTTGATCTGACGATCGAAAGCTTGGTTTCAAGATCAAGATCATGAAGAATCAAAATCAAGTTTCTACAAACAAGGTATTTAGCTCCCCAGGGCAAGGATTTGTTAATATTCTGTACTACATTCTTTTCTTTGCTTTCGGTTTAACTTTTGGAATTATAATCACTTTCTACTCCAAAAGCTTCTCATTCAATCTACAATTCACAAACCTCACCTTCTCAACTTCTTCATATACACTTTCACCACCATTGTCGTCGTTGTCATCGTCGTCGTTATCCAGCAGTACTAGTGTTAGTAAAACGGTGAAGAGCCGCACCGGATTGCAAGAATTTGTGAAACCACCGAATGTTATGCATGACATGACCGATGAAGAATTGTTGTGGAGGGCTTCGATGGTTCCGAAAAGAAACGAGTTCCCTGGAGCTGAACCTGCCCCTAAGGTTGCTTTTATGTTTTTGATAAAAGAGAAAGTCTCATTTGCTCCTTTGTGGGAGAAGTTTTTCAAAGGGAATGAAGGACTTTACTCAATCTATGTGCATTCTGATCCATCATTCAATCAGTCCAAGACTGAAAGCTCCATGTTTCGCGATCGGAGGATTCCTAGCAAGGTAAAATCTAGAACAATAACTTTACTCATTCTCCAAGCACTCTGTTTTTTTTTTATTAGCTAAATTTTGAATTCGTATACATGCTTAATAGTTCATAGACTCGTAGTTTAATGACTTGTATTGGTTTGTCCGGAGGTTTGATCTACTTTAAGTTTAATATTCTGCATTGCTTTCTCCGGAGATTGGATCTGTGAATTTAAAATTCAGCTTTGTAAATTAGAATAAAACTGGTTAAACCCGATGTTAGAGAATCTTTATTGGCGTTTACCTTGTTGAAGATAGTAGCTGTCAGTGCAGAATATGCTTATTGAATCTCGGATAAATAATTACCAACACATATTGGCTGGGTAACATATGGACTTTTTCTGTTTGTTGTTAGTAATTATATTAGTTTAACAACTGTCTCCGGAAGACACTGAGTAACAAGACAAAATCTATACAAATCAAATAAGGCGATATTAGTAAGGGAGTTCTTGTTGTTATCGGTGAACTCGAAGTTAACAAAGTTTTATATTATTGTAACATTTTTGAATTAATTTGTTTCTTCTCAATGTGCAGGTTGTAGAATGGGGAAATGCGAACATGATTGAAGCTGAACGGCGTTTGTTAGCCAATGCACTTCTTGATTTCTCAAACCAGCGTTTTGTTCTGCTATCCGAATCTTGCATTCCTCTGTACAATTTCTCCACCATTTATTCTTATCTAATGAATTCGTCGGAGTACTTTGTGGAGGCATATGATTTGCAAGGCCCTGTTGGACGTGGTCGCTATAGCTCACTAATGTACCCACCTATAAAACTTGATCAATGGAGAAAAGGTTCTCAGTGGTTCCAGATTGACCGTGAAATAGCCATTGGAGTCATCTCTGATACTACGTATTTCCCTGTATTCCAAAAATATTGCAAGGGCATGTGTTATTCTGATGAACATTACCTACCTACAATGGTGAGCACAAAATATTGGGAGAGAAATTCGAATAGAACATTGACTTGGGTTGATTGGTCGAGAGGCGGCCCTCATCCATCGAAGTACTCGGGATCCGATGCCACCAAGGACTTTCTGGTGAAGATGAGGACGGGGAAGCAATGCAGCTACAATGGTCACAAAACCAATGTCTGTTACATGTTTGCAAGGAAGTTTTTGCCAAGTGCTTTGGATAGTTTGTTGAGACTTGCACCTCAGGTTATGCACATAGACTCATGATCATAACTTAACTTTCATTTTTACATGATTAGGGCACTAAATCTGTAATATATACTTCCATGTCATCTCCTTCCTGCATTTGATTTAGTTTTGCAAGTTTGGTGAAGGTACCAAGGCAGCCATATGGAGAAGCAATTTTTATACAATTTGTAAATGAAAAATATGAGAAACTAATATAAGAATTGCATTCACCAACAATGTAAGTACTCAGAGCTCCTATGCAAAGTTATCAGATTCAAAAGCTTCATCAACTATTTTCTCAAAGGCCTCAGAGAAGAATTTGTTATGCATTACCTTCATACTTACAAAGGCTTTAAGAACATACATTGTTGATCGCATAATATGTAACCAGGTTCAAGTGGAAAAACGTCAAGACGGAAACAAATTATCAAAAAAGCGTTGTAAAAAGCTAACATTGATTGATTTGTTAAACATTGGAAGAAAATATCACATATCCTCGACAGCCAAACGTTTGTACAGCTGGCTTGGCAACCTCGGCGTTGGAACAGCTTGTAGCGGTGTTCTCATGTAAGTCACCATTCCGGGGCTCTCCGACATGTCAATCTCATCGGAGCTCAATCCACTAGGTGGTGCCCATGAGTAGTGGTGCAAGAGATGCCCCAACATTGATGTTACCAAATTGATCCCTAATTGTGCCCCTGGGCAGACTCTTCTTCCAGCTCCGAATGGTAGTAGACGAAAATCATGCCCCTTCATGTCTACATCCTCCTCCAAGAACCGTTCAGGCCTGAATTCCAAGGGGTTTTTCCAAACAGCAGGGTCACGAGCCACGGCCCATACATTTACATGCACATTTGAGCCCTTGGGAATGTCATAGCCACCTATTTTGACATTGGCATTGGCACGGTGTGGGAGCATGAGGGGAGTTGGGGGATGTAGTCGCATAGCCTCTTTCGCCACACATTGAAGGTAGGGGAGATTTGAAAAATCCAATTCAGTTAAGACACGTTCGTATCCGATCACACGGTCAAGCTCCTCTTGGGCTTTTTCCTGCACCCTTGGGTTCTTAATAAGTTCTGCCATGCCCCATTCAACTACAATTGCAGTTGTGTCCGCTCCTGCCGTAATCATATCCTGGTAAAATAATGATAATTCTCTTAGCATCCACCCAAATGTGTGTGTGTGTGTGTGTGTGCCCGCAATTTCTTAGAACAGTTATCATACTAAGAACTGGAATACATGGTTTTGCCATTTGATACACTGGACCGAAGTAATAAGAAAAGGAGATTAAAAATTATTAGGGGAATGAAGTAAGGAGAGGCAGAAATACCCAAAGTAGACCGATAATGGTGTCCTCAGTAAGGTCATATTTAGATTGAAGGGTAAGCAACGCATCCACAAAATGGTGTTTGGTGCCACCAGACTTTTGACGAGCAAGAGTGTGTTCTTCCATAATGGCACGAGTGAGATTATCCCTGCGCGCTCCATGTTTTGCAAATGCTTCCTCTTCAAGTGGAAACAACCATCGGAGCCATTGAATGTGCTCAGCGGTTGCAAGAGAAGCGCCCAGTTTCAGACCATTCGCTATAATAGCCTTGAACTCCTTGCCTTGCTCATCCATCACCCCCTCCGAGTTCACGAATCGTTTCCCAAAAGCAAGCCTGGTGATGTTGTTGAATGCTACACCTCCCAAATACTGCCTCACCAGTAAACTTTTCCCTATGCTATCTGCATTTCAACATTTCAGTGTCATATAAGGTTTCAGCTTTCAGGTGTACCTTGATTTCTTAAACAAACAGCAAGCTTGAAAATTTAAACATACATAGCCAATGCTATAAACAGAGGAACCTAACCTATACCAATTGTACTTTTGTGAACCTAAATTCATAACATGAATCTAATATGGGATATATCAGAATTCTATATAATTGAACAATTTTTTGATTCATACATAATTTTCATATAGAGGCATACACTAAAATAATGCGCGATTATTTGGCTTCGTAACTAAAAAACTCTGTTTATCCTTCACAACTAAAAAACAGAGATTTCTAGTTCAAACAGCTTGTATCTGCGAAAACTGAAAAGTAAAAGAGATATACCTGAATTAGTACAATCTTTATAAATGGATTCCACCATAGCCGTAACTTCATCTTCTCTAACAGGTCTTATAGCTTCAAGTCTCTTAGGAGTAAACAGCTCGAGCGTACAAACTTTTCTTACTTTAACATAATGAGGTCCATAATCAGCCCATATCAAGTCCTTCCCATCTCTGCTAAACTTAGCTGCTGATCGGCTTCGATGCCGATCAGCCAGCTGCTGGTCCTTCTCTTTCAGCACTTCCTTGGCTAGCTCAGTGTTATTAACTATAACATTGAGAGTTGATCCGAACCAAACTGATATGATAGGGCCATAAGTCTTAGACCAGTCGTTGAAGCACCGAAATCTGACCGGTTCGACGTCGTAAAGGTTGCCTACGATAGGCCATGGACGAGGTCCAGGCGGGAGCTTGAATCTTAGCTTGTGGTAGAGCTGGTGTATGAGGATTATGGCGCAAGGAATGATCAAGTAGAGGAAAAGAGCCATGAAACAAGACTTTGGATTATGGCAAGTGTTGAGAGAATGTATAAAAGATGGTAGGAGTTGGTAAAGGATATATTAGTCATTAGAGTTCAGAATATAATGCTTTAAACAAATTTTCTCTATAAGTTTGAAATGAAGGATATGGCACAAGTTCCTGACAAAAAAAAAAAAAGATATGGCACAAGTTGATTTGCTTTTGTAAATTATTTAATATTTTTTTCGATTATACATATACTTTTCGCTAATTTAAAAATTAATATTGTTATCCAAGTAAAAGCTTATAATAAATTTTGTACATAAACGAATTACAATTTTAACAAAATAATGGGAACAAAATAGTTGAGGTGGGTGAGGGGCATAGAAGTAAATGGAGGTGATCAGGAGTCAAAGTTGCTGGTGAAATAGTTGGTGGCGGTGGGACAGGTTAAAGTTGGTAAGAGTTGGTGAGGCGCACCGAAATGTAAAGGATAAGAAATTGAATAGTGTTGGTTTCGATTTTTAAATTTATATATAAATGAAAATATATATGGTTTTTTTATAATTTATAAATTATTTAAAAATTAAATTAAATAAGCACTCAATATTTTTGCTCTGCTTAGTGTATTAAGTACTTCGAGTGATCTCTTACATGTTTTGTACTGTGAATTCCGTTAAATATTCATTTTAAAAGCAATTTATTACTCCCTCTATTTTAAACTTTGCTTTTAAAACTATTCATAACGGAATTTACAAATTTTTATATTATCTTTTGTCAAAAATATAAATTTTGATATTTATATTTAATTACTAAAAAATTCAAAAATGTCAAATAATTTATGGAGCTATCATATGAAAAATGAACAAGCTACTTGGAAGAAAGCACTGAGCGTAGCCAGAGCTAAGCAGCTTTGGCTCGTCCTCCGTCCTCGATTTATCAGTATGCTTAGAACAAGTCCACGATATGCCCTATAAATTATAATTTAGGATAATTGACCAAAAAACTTGATCCAACAATATCCTAGTGATGCTTTAGAGCAAGTCCAACAGTGTCCTAGTTGGAGCCCTAAATATAATATAAAAAATTATGTCTTAGTAGTTTAGGACATATTCAACTAACTTCAACTTCAACAATGTGCCTTATTTTCAATATATGTTTAATATTTTATTATTAAAAGTTCACTTTCATCATTAAAACATAATATAAAATAGAGAGAGAAAGAGAGTGTTAGTAAGAATTTATTATAAAATATGGGATAGGACAAGGAGAGAGAGTGCCTCAAAAATAGGGCTCGAATGGGTTGTCCTAGTGATACAGGGCATCACTAGGACATTGTTGGATCAAATTTTTTCATCCAATGCCCTATATTATGACTTAGGACACTAAATAGGGCAGCTGTTGGACTTGCTCTTATATCACTAGGACAACCTCCCCAAACCCTATTTTTGGGGCACATCTCACCTTGCCCTATTCAATATTTTATTATAAATTCTCATCACACTCTCTTTCTCTCTCTACTTTTATATTATGCTTAAATGATGAAAGAGAGTCTTTAATAATAAAATATTAAACATAGTTTGAGAATAAGACACATTGTTGGAGTTCAAGTTAGTAAAGTATGTCCTAAATTACTAGGACATAATATTTTATATTATATTTGGAGTATGAACTATGACACTCTTGGACTTGCTCTTAGTTTCAGGATTCATTAGTTTCTATTCCTGGAGTTGAGCTAAAAGCAATCTACATAACCAATCAAGATTGCTCAAGTCAAATCGGGCAAACTGCCTTTTCAAATTTGGCGAGCTCTCTCAGATTTATATTGTGCAAGCATGTCACTTCATAGAAAATTAAACCAAAACAGAAGATCTCGTAACCAATAGGTGATGACGTGATGTAATGTAACTGGTTTTTTCTCTCTTTAAAAGTCGATATTTGTTGCAAAAATAAAATCAAATGCAGAAGCTAATAATGATGTATCTTTTGGCACTTGCCTTTGGCTAAATCTTTACTAGAAGCTGGCAAGAAACTCATACTGTCGTAGCTACAACATATTCTAACAGTGTCTGGGAATATAGAAACCTTTATATTGGTGCGAAACCTTTTACAAATTAAATAATTTTCTGGCCTAAGAAACATATGGGACTCGAGAAGAATGAATATAAGAGAAGCAATCACAGCCAACAAACAGTGGGTTTATACAACCTTAACTCCACTTGGTATCTTTCCTTCCATCGCATCCTTCTTGTTACGACAATCAGCACACAAGAAAGGACCTTGCCAAGGTTTTGAACTCGTGGAGAATATGGAACCAGCATGAACGGATATACCCTCGCTTGCAGCAAGGTCAGTTTGACAAATGGCGCACATGAAAAGGCCCGTTGTTGATTGATTGCAGGTGTCATCATTTCCTAATCTATTTAGTATGACGAGAAAAGGATGTGTGTTAAAACAGAAGGAATATATATATCAATGTAGTTTGTGAAACTTGGATAGATACTCTCTCAATTGCACAAAATGAGCAGAGGTTAGATGCACAACAGGTCAACAGCACAAGATAATTATAATATGGTGCAAGAAATAGCCAAATAGGTCACTGTGACTGGTTGCTCAAAAAAGGTTTAGAAGTCCCAAAATGCTATGTTTTCTGCTGTTTTTAGCAAATTTACACCAAAAGTGATGATTGTGCTCCAATGGAGTCGACAAATCCCAACTTATTCTAATATAATCAGATATATGAGAAATAAAAAGATGTCTAGGTGACCACCCAAGCACTAAATAAAATTAAGACACAGTGAGTCAGTGACTTTGCTCCTCCCCATGCTATTGTCCATTGGTATATCTATCATATGCAAGGACCAGAAAAAGGACTCCTTATGCCTATTCTAGTATAATCTTCAGCTATGTGAAGCATAAAAAGAGGCGCTATATATACTTCATTTCATAGGAGAAATAAGACAGCTAGGTGCCTGTATTATACAATTTCATTGCCATGAAGCCTTCCTATAGTGATGTGGGTGTCTGGGGAAAGCCTTGTTCTATCCAACTCAACTTAGCTAGACCTCGCAAGGAGATAAACATCACTCCATTTCTTCAATTATGAACCTCTCCCCATATGCTTCCCAGTTTCCAGTTTTAATTGTGTAAAAGGCACCATGCATGATTAACTAATAAATTCAAATCCAAATGAGAAATTGAGGATCAAGATTATGTAGATTTTATTATGTTGATCAGATTTAATAAAGGGAAAAATATATTAATCTGAGAATGAACACCGAGGATATAAATAAAATGCATATATACTTGTAGTCATCAAAAAGTTAAAAGCATCAATGATTTGACACTCTTAATAATGTACTAACTTGCTACAAACCATAATATTTATATTATATATAGGAGTCAACTAGGAGACTCTTGGAATATAATATAAATAATGTGGCTCCTAAGTCTCCCAACAAGTTAGCACATTATTAAAAGCGTAAACTCCAACAATGCTCTTTATACCCATCCTCTAATTTATATTTTATCCATCTCTGAACCAAAAGAGAGGGAAAAGTAGTAGATGGATCGGAGGGAATGAATTTTTTATTAAATAAAAGTAAGTTGAGAATTATGTGGAGGCTCTCAAAATAGAGGACAGAGAAGAGTCACTTAAGTTTATAAAGAGCCTCTAAGAGTCTCTTGGAGCTCTATCTGAAACCTGGCTCTTTAATTTTCAACTTAAGAGCCCATATAGAGAGCCTTTTGCAGATGCTCTTAACTTATCTAGAAAAGAGATGACAATAGTTTTAGACCAAAGCCGTATCCCATAGCTCATGGACCAAAGGGCTATACATCTAGTGGTACTATCCTCGCCCCTTTTAGGAAAGGCGGAGGTTCAAGCCTTGTAACATTGTAAAAGACAAAAAGGGTGTTTTAGCGTGTGAATCAGTATGGCCAATTGTCTCCCAACTTTGTTATCATGTCATCTGACCGAATGAATGAATGAATGAGAGCATTATATTTCAATAAGGAAAGATGTGAAGTACAACAAGTATCAAACCTGTCAGCGAGCATTGCCGAACCCTCTTCAAAAAGCTCCTCTACAATACCAACAGCTGATAGTTTCCTTGACAGTTTGCTGGCAGAATCATGGGACCTTTTTCTGAACAATAGAGCTCTAAATTTGTTCTGTTTTTTTGGAGGCGGGGAAGGTGGTGTTGAATTATCAGGAGGAATTACGTCTACAACGATACAGGTTGTGTCATCCTTCAGCCCCCTTGTCCTTAATGCTTCCTAACCACCACCAAGTAAAATTCAATGAGAAAATTCATCTTTTGGCTTTCCAAGTCGATGAATGTCAAGTGAAGAACATGTGAGTGATTTGCTTATGAATGTAGGGGCAACATCACACAAGATGAGCTTATTACCTTAACAACTTGTTTAGCAGCAAGTTCAGCAGGCAATCCGCGGCAAGATTTGGCAGCCATGTCCGAAGATAACGCATCCCAGATACCATCAGATGCTATAATAAGCCGCCCTCCAGCATTTGATAACTTTTATAATGATAAAACCATGTCAGGCCACAAGTCAATAACATAAATTTATTTAATGCAAGGAAATATAAGTGTGGGAAGCAAAAAACAGATTGATATACTCGAAAAAATCAAACATATAAATTATAATTGTAGAAATATAGTACTTACTTTCACTTGTTTAACATATGGTATTGGCACTATGAATTCTCCAACATCCATATCCCCAATTGATCTGGAAAGGCATAAACCCCCTGGCCAGCAACGGAGGGGACCAATCTGTGACGATTGAGCAATATGATTAGATAGTACAAATAAACTATAGCAAGTACTTCTTATCTATAAGTATAAACGGAAATTTTATGATCTCTTAATATATAAAACTTAAAAACTTAAAAATTAAAGAAAGAACTTGCCTCTGCACCTCCAAAGATACTAAGCCTTCCAACTTCACCTCCACTTGCTGTTACACGCTCTCTTCTGAAATTAAATTGGAGTTAACATCTGCACTACAAATGAAAATTTAAAAAGCTGGAGATAGATACTCACTCATCAACGTTATCTTCAAGTCTATGATCTACAGTCAATTCAGACACAGCGCCTCCCTGGGTATCTAAAATGCAACGGGAATCTCCAACGGATGCAACAGTTACTGTCCATCGATCTATTATAACAAATGTAACTGTGGTTCCAGAAGTTAGTCCTGAAAGAAAAAAGATAACATCATAATTAGTTATATTGAATAAAAAAATCACAGTATATTAAGATCTAAAGGAGTGAAAATAGTATGATTTGCAAAACTCATGCCTCGACTCTGAAATTCCTTGTCTGTTTTTACAAATCCTGCAACTAATGCCCTAGGTAAAGCTTGAAGCCACTCATCTCGTCCAAGTCCTCGAGGAATAGCATTTAGTACATGATTTAATAAATGATCCCGTGAATATATTGCCGCAGCACTGCCATTGTGCCCATCAAATATCTGAAATCAGAAACAACATCAAATATAGCAGAGGAAATCATTTTGCAGAAAAATGAAGCTATAGCAAATCATTTTGTTCTAACTTTCTAGTGCTATGAATCATAAGCACAAAGAAGAAGCTAGCAAGAAAATTATTTACTGCAAAAGTTGCTTCTTAGCATTAGCCTAAGTTGAATGGTGAAGCACAATGTAAAATTTCATTTTGGGGAGAGTGTGGCACATGTCCAGCATAGCAGAATGAATGAAAAATCAAATGCAAGTAAACAATCCTTCTGGATTATTAATCATAAGACGGAGATCGTAGAAAACCTAACCAAACATACTTGGTGCATCTCATATAGCAGGGTCACTAACTCACTATAAAGTGTAAATTGAGATGTACATAGACCTTACATCAACTCCTAGCAGATAGATTATTTCAGTAATGAACCAAATTTAACAGTGCAATAACAACAAGAACATTTTAATACGAGAGACGGTAGATAGCAGAGAGACTGCCTACCGCAAACACAGAGAAAACTGATGAAGGGTTTCCAGAAACTCGCTGACAATCAGTCTTCATAAGAAAGAAATCCTCCCCTTTCCTAGATTGAGCTGCATATCCATATCTCACAGAAGGCTTCTCCATTTTCTCATTCCTCATCTCTCTACTAAGAAGTGCAGCTAAAGGCACAAGATCATGATGATGCTGATGCCTCTCCACCCTAGACCCCATCCTCACAACCCCAAAACACTTCTAAATTCCTTGTAAAAAAAATCCCAATAATAACTACCTCACAATCACTAAAACCAAAATTAATCCCCAAAAGCCCTCTTGTCAAGATCACTTTTTTCCCACCTGGGCAACTCAAATTTCCACTACAATCACTAATTCAAGAACCATTTGAACTAAAACCCTGAAAAACCAAACTTGAAATGTGCAAGAACCAAGAAAGCCACAAGAACAAAACAAACCAGTGTCTAAACAATATAGAAATAAAAAATCAAATAAAATTGAAAACAACTAAACATGGGTTGTCAAATAAGCACAAAGATATGATGAGAGAAAAAGTGTGTGTACGGATTATGTTTGTGAGTGAAAGACAAATGTAGATCTGATTGGAAGCCAAGAAAGCAAGTAAAATTGACTAATTAGCAGATTAGTAAAGTAATGAGTAGTTGTTGTCGCAGCAAATAAAAGAAAGAAAATCAACACGGAAATCTTAAAACGCGGATTGGTGATGAGAAATGAACTGTAATGTTGCAATCATACATTACCAAGAACCTGAATAATACAAACATTCTTAAAGAGAAAGACAAGCAACATGTACTTATAATTATGTCAAGTAGACTTGCAAATATTTACGCACAGATAAAATATTACTCCCTCTCCCTCAGACCCTCTCGTTTTCTTTACGTTACTTTTCGGCATGCTTTTTCAAAATATAATTATATAATATATTTTTTTAATTTCTTTTTCTAAATAAAAATATGATATTTAAAATTTTATTTAAAAAGAAAATTTTAAAAAAAAGTTATACAACTATACTTTATAAAAGCCTCAGAATACGTGCAAACAGTGAACATAGACAACCACGGGGCGGAGGGAGTAAGACTGTGTATTTTATGGTAATGTATTTGTAACTTGGCAAAAAGGCAGAGAATTTTTATTACAGCTCAAAATTGAATGAAAAATTCAGCTGGTGTTTTGTTAAAAAGGCGAGGTTTCTTTTTATACTTCTTTGTTGTGTAAAAAATAGGAGTATCTTTTAATGTTTTGGTTGATGATTTTTTTTTGTGTGATGGAAAATTTTAAACTAACCAGAGAAATGAAAAGAAAAGGAAATGAGAAGTGGTGGGCCACGTCTAAGTGGTTGCGGCGAGGGAAAAACTGACACGTGGTTAGTGGGTTGCAGCTTGCATTTGTTTCTGTGTTAAAGTGGGTTGCAGGCTTACAGCTTGCATCAATTTCTGTGCAATTTTTTCTTCTTTCTTCGAGAAATACTATAATCTCAAAAAAATAATTAAAATAAGAGTAGCGATAATAGGAATGAACGAAAATTTAATATTTATGTGATAAATATAATAAAATATAATAAAATATTAGACAAGTTTAAATGTGTCCTGCAAAGGCTGCAATGCCCACTCTAATACTCTATTCCTCTTGGATGACGGTGCCCTGTATTAGGTCACATTCAGGAAAGCTGGGAGCTGGCTGTTTTTGCGGCTACATTATTTACTACTCCCTACTGATCAATAATGATGGGTTTAGCTAATACGTGTCACGGATACATGTTAAACGTTAAATTTGATATATTTAGTTCGTTTTTACTGGTTAAATTTTTGTGCATGAAGTACAGGGAATCACCAATATTAATGAGAAGTCAATCAAAATGAGTTAAATACATGAATTTTGATGCTTACCATGATCATGACACGTCATACAAAATCGATTCATGATGCGGTGAGTTTAACATTACTATGAGGCCGTTTGGATGAGATTAAAATAAGTGTTTTTTGCTTAAAATAAAAAAGTAAAGTGGAAGTCAGAAGCAAGTTAAGACTTATAAATGACTAAACTGTTTGAGAAATAAGCAGAAGTCCTGAAACAAAAGCTAGTAATCTTAACTTCTTTTAAGCGCTTCTTGATTTTTTTACACAAACGGTACAAATAAATATTTATAACTTATAAACCCAGAAGTCGACTTATAACGCCCTGCCAAACACCACCTATACCTCTTGTATGTTCAATATTATGATGAATGCACCATGAACCAGATTCATATATATTTTAACTTTTTGATTAAAAATTTATATCTTTTCAAACTCGAATCCAATTATGATTTCTCTTATGCCATTTTTATTTTTGGAATTTATCGTAATTAGGAATATAAATTTGCTCTCGTTACTTTGCTCATCGGTGTCCTTTACAAAGACAAAAGTTTTTTCTTTAAATAAAAGTGTTAATCAATAAAAAAACATACCACATTTACCCTAATAATTGAGTCAAACAATAAATTATAATCACTTGTTCTCATGAAAAGACAATTAAATAATATTTTGGAGATAATATACATACAAATACAAGTATCCACTTTACATATTCGTTGAATTATTGGTATATTCTCCATTATGTCCGGTAGAGCTATCGTTCGAGTTATTGATCAGAATTACGATTTCATGCAAAATTTCATCATCAAATCAAGACCCGCTTATAATCAAAAAGTGAAAATAAACTTCTCACAAGCAGAGAAAACAACTTGAAAAATAAAAGTTTAAAATTGAAATACAAACAAACTAAATACAAATGAAAACAGAGGCAGCTATTTCAAAAAAAGAAAAAATAGAAAGACAGAAAAAATTTAAAGTACTCCCTCCGTCCCATTTTAGTTGTCACCTTTTATATTGTGCCAGTCAAATTGACCAAAATTTGACTGAAATTTATTAATATTTTATCAATTGAAAAAAAAAATATCACCAGAAGCAACTTTTAATCTACTTTAAGATGTGATTTTCAGTTTTTTAAAATAACGAAAGAATAACTTATAATCTTTGGTCAAAAGTTAGTCAATTTAACCCACAAAAATAGAAATATGACAACTAGAATGGGACGGAGGGGGTATCCTTTAGATTTTTCGGGAAACTTTATCCGAAATGAGATGCCGAAGAGGTTTTTAGCTGAGAAGTTACTAAGAACGGTAGAAAGTTCACAGCAGGGATTGACAGGGAACCTAGGAAATTAATACTATTGTCCTAGCTAGTTCATGCTATTCATTAGTTACACTTTGCATTGTTGAATGGTGTACGGGGACTGACCTGATCTTCTTCAAATTTTAGCTGTTACTAGAGTCGATTTCAAGTCCTCGGCCAAACTATATGGACACATTTGTTGTACATATATGTTTCATTGAATTGCAGGTAATATTTGTCAACGCACAAATTTAATTCAAGACGGTTTGTATATCTGCCTCGGATAGCCCCAGTTGTTAAACACTCAACATGGCCGATAGCTGGTCAAGGCATGAATGACCAAACATGTACTACTTGAATTTAGGGAAAATATATTTTTTCGCTATCCAATTTATTGCGTATTTAAAAACTTACCACTAAACTATAACACTTAGGTCCCATTTGTTAATGGGTGGATGAGCCAAATACATCTGGACGACAAAAATGTTGGTTATCCAGATTGTTTGTTTACTTTGTAACTAGCTGGACGAGAACAAAATGTAGCTGGACGATGGAGGCTATAAAATATGACTGAATGGTTCAGATATCAACCTTCTGCTAATTTATCACATATTCGTTTTGATATAATATAAGTTTAACATATAATTTATGACATCAGAATATATTTATGATTGTAGAATTAATAGTATATATAATTAATTTTTATTAACGAGATTTGAATCTTATACTTGATAATAATCAATATTCTAATGCATATTTTCGTTATTATATTGAAAATTGGTATTTTATATTTTCTTTTTGCTAAATAATTTTTATTTTATATTCTTTCAAGCTAAATTAATGAAATTATCAATTATAAGTTTTTGCCATTTAATTACAATATTTATGAAATAAGCTTAATTTAAAAAATTTAGTCATTCAGATCTCAATTTAACAAATGATCCAATTTGAACTCATCCAGAACTATACTCATTCAGAATTTTCATTCATTCAGAAAATATGATTCAGATTTAACAAATGACCCCTTAGCCTCTCTGTTCCTAAATAATAGTCGCTTTGATTTTTTGCACGTATTTTGAGGTGCAATAAAAACGTATTTATACACGTTATTTTTTAAATTTTCTTTTTTTGAATAAAAATATAGATGTCAAACTTTTATTCAGAAAAAAAATTTGAAAAATAATACGTAGAAATATATTTTTTGTACACCTCAAATTACGTGCACAAAGTCAAAGCGACAAATATTTAGGAACGGATGGAGTAATAACAAAACCTAACGTTAGTGACCGACCAAACATGTACTTGAATTTAGGGAAAATAGATTTTTTCGCCACCCAACTTATTGCGTATTTAGAAACTTACCACTAAATTATAACGTTTAATAACAAAACTTAACATTAGTGACGTAAAAAAATACAAACCTAACATTAGTGACAAAAAAGAAAGAAATTATAGTTTAATGATAACTTTCAAAATACACAATAAGGTGAGTGGCGAAAAAATTTAATTTCCATTTAAATTTATACGGATTTAAATCTGGAAATGAGAGTGTGAATTAGGAAAACATGCAAATAGCAATCGATTCATGTTTTCGACAATTCGACAAGAAAGGGGGAAATATCGGTAACACACTGGAGTACGAAAAGAAACGTTGAAGAAATTAAATGGGTGGATTATTAGCATTGACAGAAGTAGTTGGAAGACAGGGAGATGGGATTTGTAAGAAGACAGGCTGTGAAGATGGGCCTGGTGCCTCCCAGACCTGCGTGCGTTTCTTCATTTCTAAGAAAACACCAACTTTCGAGGGCCCACGTACTGCCCTATCCTCATCAACATCTAAACTAATTTGAGTATAATTTTTTTTATTATTAATAGGAGCAAAGCAACTCTTATTTACTACTCCCTCCGTCCCCCTCAATTGTTTACATTGGAGGGGGACACGGAGACCAAGACAATGTATGAAAAATGAGTAAAGTTAGATGAAAAGTGGGTAAAGTGTTGGGACCTACCAATATTTAATAATAGATTTGAGATAGTGGAGGAAAGTAGTGGGTGTAATAGTAGTTTTTATTATTAAATATGAGATAGGGGGAAGATAGTGGGTGTAATGATGTGAAAAACTTACTATATATAGTAACGTAAAGAAATGAAAGGGAAACGGTAAAGAAATAAGAGGGACGGAGGGAGTAGTAGTAATTTGAAATGCCCAGGAGAAAACTCAAAATTCAAGTTTACGGACAAAGACATCATACGGTCCGGTATAAATATAAAATTTGATGAGAATAATAACTTATATAAAAAATAAAAGTGTTGACAGTATCTTTAGGCATATTATCTTAATCCCTTGATTTTTGTAAAATTAGATGTTATATTTGAAGGTGTTATTTACATAATAACAATAAAATCTCTCATATTTAAATAATCAAAAATTATAATTTAATTGAACTATTTTTTAAGATGACCACTTGTATAATAAAAGAAATTAATATAGCATATTAACTGTACTTTGAGACTTTAATTTGTGAAATATTCTTTCAAAATATTATAATCTACTAAAATAAATGAAAATATTTGTGATTCTAAATTATTACACTCTCTTAAAATATATTGATAGAATTTATTTTTGATTTTATTTTTAGTAATGTCTGTAATAAATCATAAATAGAATTAAGATTATGAGAAAAGAAATACTCCCTCCGTCCCTATTTATCTGTCCATTTTGGAAGTAAAAATTTGTCCCTATTTATCTGTCCATTTATACTTTCAAAACTAATTTAATGATAGTTTTTCAAATATATCTCCATAATTTCAATTTTCAAAGCTTGACTTATTTAAAACTTGGTTGAATTCATGTTTTCAAAACATAAAGTAGGGGTATTTCACCATTTTCAATGTTTTCAAAACATAAAGTAGGGGTATTCCACCATTTTCAATATATTAATTAGAGGTATTTAATGAAAAAGTTTATACAATCAATTATTTTTTGATATGTGTTTTTTTCTCCAAAATGGACAAATAAAAAGAGACGGAGGGAGTAGTTAATGGGGGTGGGGAATTGGAAATGGACCTAAAAACAAAAGAGAGCACCACCATATCAAACTTACGGATCAAACTCTCGTTAAAGCTAAGCTTTACACATCCTCACTTGAGTTCGGATTCCCAATTAGATGACATAAATTAAGTTACGCACATCACAATGCTTAATGTTTACTTCATCAAGATTCCACTTGACTTCTTTCTATCAACAATAACTGTATTTGATGACTGCCGGCGATCGCCGTAGTTTTAGGGACATCTTCTGCGATGCCGCTGCCGGCGCCTCTGCAGGTGCACGTATATCTTTTTTTTTATACATATAATCTTCACCGCGTTGCAGAAATTGGGTTTTACAATTGCAAGCGGGAAATCAATATTTAGAGAAATAAAATAGTGCAGATTGGGTGAGTGAAATATAGTTATATTTAGATAATTTGATGTTATTTAAAACTATCATCGGAGTATAAGTTCGATTTTAACATCAAAAATTACTTGTTGATTTCATAATATAGCAATAACTTATATATATTTTAGCACCGTCATTGTAATTGCTCTCGTAAGTCGAAAAATATACCAGGGGCAAACGCTTGATACACGTAACAAACAGAAGGTAGGTGTAGGGTACAGTTGTTAACAATGCAACATATACAGTACGATACCAAGAAGATGTCACTGTATTTTGGTTTTGATTCATGATTGCTACTAGTATGCTTTGATTTATAATTATTTGGGATGCAGAAGTGATTCTTGGTTACTGGAATTTTTGCATATTTTCGACCAAAGTTTGTACCTGACTTGTCGTTTTGAGATTATTGTTATTCTTCTTTTTCTTTTGTTGCAGGTGCCATAGCAGCTACAGTTGTTTGCCCTCTGGATGTCATCAAAACAAGACTGCAAGTCCATGGACTGCCTAATGCATCCCATTCTAACCGTAAAGGTATGCGGTATATCTTGCACTGCCAGTTACTTTGGCTTTTGCTATATCTTATAGGATTCCGGTTCATTGGATGCCATTTATTTCCCCTGCTTATCTGTTGACATATTTATTTAGTCTTTTTGTTGTTTTGATGACAATTAGGCAGTGTGATTACCACAATCCTACAAAATATAATAAGATCTGAAGGTTTGAAGGGACTTTACCGTGGCCTATCACCAACGCTGGCTGCATTGCTACCAAATTGGACAGTGAGTCATGAGTATTTTATATTCAAACATTTTAGCTTTTTATATTATTGTGTTTACTGACTCTACCCTTTGATAAACTGTTATATTATGATGCTAATAAAATTTTCCTGTAAGTTGTGGCATTGTTCACTGTTTTTATTCAATTGCCGTTTTCAATTGTCTTTATAACTTCACTTTAAGTAATTCTCATCTGGCAATAACAGTATTGTTTTTGATACAAAAAGGATTTGTAAAACATTTTCTACATGGATACAGATTTTTCTAATTCTATATTACCGCAATATACAGATTTGCTTTTCTTCTTTCATTCATGTACCGGGTACACTATGTGCTCTACTCTTTTGCAAACATTATTTTTCTACTGTATTTGGACATGAGAAGTTTAATTTCCTGATTTTGTAATCAAGATGTTTTTCTTAAACTAAGTTTGTACAGCTTGAATTTATCAAGAATCTAAGAAAGATTAAAGGGTTGCCGCCCATGGTGCAACCTCTGAATGTAAAGGACCTCTTAGCTAGCCCTCACTTGCCTTCTTATACCTCACAGCAAACTTTCAACTGACTATATGTAATTTAGGCTGTCATGCCTCTTGCTGACAAGTTTACAATTACGCATAGTGTGTATGTTTTCTTAGAAGATCAACTACAGATTTTCTGATAATACATGTTGTAGCATACACTAAAAGAGTATTGTTGGATTTATTTTGGGCATTTCCCACGATAGAAGTCTAGATTGTGGCCAAGAGCAAAAATATCATATATGACCTTGCCAATTTTTCTGGCAAATAAATACAATTCTTGATGCTTCAGTTAAATCACAGTAACACAAATACTCATCTCATCTGTAGGTATACTTTGCAGTTTATGGGAGTCTCAAAAGCCTACTCCGTTTGCATGGTTAGTATATGAGTTACTATGGAATTGCTAACTTCTGTTAATTTATCGAATTGGATTAAACTAAGTTGTTCTTTGTATTCATTTCTTATTCATCTGTTGGTGCTCAATCGTTGACATTTTCAATTATTCAGTTGTTTTTCCGTGTGACGGAATAAATTTGATATTGGTGAGTGGTGACTAATGATGTAGGGGACGACAACGGACAACTTACAATTGGTGCAAATATGGTTGCTGCTTCAGGAGCCGGTGCAGTGACAGCAATCGCGACAAATCCTTTATGGGTTGTTAAAACCCGGCTCCAAGTAAGCATCTATCCTTTATATCCCTGATGCTCTAAAAATATATTTTTCATTAAACTACACATAGTCATTTGATCTGAAGTCTCAAGAATTGGTTTTAGACAACTAGGAGAGTTTCTACTGTATATACGCCCGAGTTCCTAAATCTCACCAATAATATTTTATATGTAGAAATCTATTTGTATCATAATCTATGCGGTGTAGTTGATATATGTTCTGTGTGAATTTTAATGTCTTACAAAACGAATTAAAAGGAAAAGTGTCCAAATAACTCCGCCACTCCCTTCAGCATTTTTATAGAAAATATGTAAATTTAGACAGTAAGACTAATCACAAGTGCTTTGCTATAACTTGTATAGTGGTTCTCATTGATGGGATACCACCTATGTTTTTTGCCAACCTACCACCTATGTGATTATTAATGATCATCTTTTCATTTATAATTTACTTAGATACTAATTTTGGTTTTCTTTGATTAGACACAGGCCATGCGACAAGGTATTGTTCCTTACAAAAGCATATTTTCTGCCCTTAGACGGATTGCTCATGAGGAAGGAATTCGTGGATTTTACAGGTCAGTGTTTCATAATCTGCTTTAACGTTTACGTACATTATGTGAACTTTAATATTGGCGTTACACCTATCATCTGGTACTCATTTTATTTCACGTCCTCCTCTGTAAGGTACTAAAAATATTAAAATCAAGTTGTATTTCCCTTCAGTATATGTGGCTTTGCTGCCTCTTTTCCCTCTATTATTTTGTTTACATTTTGAAACATTTTTCCTTGATTTTTTATACAGTGGCCTTTTGCCCTCACTGGTAGGTATAAGTCACGTGGCCATCCAGTTTCCTGCATATGAAAGAATCAAGTCTTACTTAGCCAAAAGGGGTATTCCTCTCTGTTTAAGTATCCCGTTATCATTTCCTTTGACAGTGTTCAAGTCATTACTTAGTTTGATTAATCGACAGGGAACATGCTTAAATTTTTCAGATAACACTACAACCACTGAACTAAGCACTGAAAAAGTTGCAATTGCCTCCTCACTTTCTAAAATAAGTGCATCTGTCATGACATATCCACATGAGGTATATCTTCCCTGAGTATTCTATATGTATGTTTCTTTTCACATCAATTAACAAAGAGTATGACGACAGTTTCTGCTTCAGTCAATCTAACGACAAATTGTAGCTGTGATTCTTATAACGCCTTGTACAGTAGGTGATTCGTTCTAGGTTGCAAGAACAAGGGCAGGTCAGAAATTCAAAACAACAATATAAGGGTGTTATTGATTGTGTTAAGCATGTGCTGCAAAAAGAAGGTCTTCCTGGATTCTACCGGGGGTGTGCTACTAATCTAATGAGAACTACTCCATCTGCTATCATCACATTCACCACATATGAGATGATAAAAAGATTTTTGGAGCAAACTTTACCTTTCAGCGAGAAGCACCCGGAAGCGCACTTCTAAGCTGATGGCAAGATCAGATCTCACTCACTTGGCAAAAGATTATATCAGATCTAGTAATGGTACTGGGGAGCAGGGAGGGACCAGAGGACATGATGACTCCATTACTCCATTTGTGGGGAGGGGCCATGGACTTGATGATGACTCCAATTTTTGTGCATCAGTGACTGTCATCCAGTAACAAAACTGGCTCAGAGAAAATAGTTTGAAGAATAATTTTAACTCAGACGTCAGACCCCCTTATTTTTTGTTCCTTGCAAGGAAAAACAGTAAGGTGGAATTTCTGAATTTTGACTATTGTGAATATAAAGAGGTGGTTTTTTCCCCCTGTATCTCTCTCGTGATTGATACTTCTCTTGCATTTAATGCGTAAAGCTTTCACTGGAGTTGTATAATGTAAACTGGATATAGTTCTCTCTTAATTCATTACTACTGTCCATCACCAGAGGGGTGCATGATTTTACAAATTTTCTTTACCAACTGGGTATTATATGCGACGCGAAAGTAATCTGGTACAACATGATGCATCATAACAATGCCCCAATTCTTTTATGTTTTCAGAGTCTATAGATTTTCTGTACAGACTAGTAAACTACAAACACTGAAGGCTGAACGCCTGAACCTGAAGCTCAAGGTTCCTTCAGCTGTATTGACACAATTTTCCAGCATCAAAATGGGAGTTTCCCTATGTGCGCATCTCATTTTTTTTTCCTCTAGTTACTCAAATTTTCTGAAGTACAATTGTTGGACGCGAGTTCAATAGCATATCCTAAACACACATTCTAAAGATGCCCGGAATCGTGGAAACTGAGCATATTCCTGTACGCATTGACGGATCTAGTAAGAGGCAGGGAAACACATGTCTCCCTTACGTTTTTTTTTGACATTTTCTCGTCATTTGACATATCCCTAGCATCTGCATTGAACTTGTCGGATATTATATCTCACTAACACTTGGTGTGGTAGATCTACTGCTCATCCAGTTGTCGATCACAGTCACTGGAGAAGCTGGACATGTTTTATTCTTCAACAATACCACATTTTCAGACTCCGGTGACGGCTGTGGCTTGGCTTTATTTGATTCATCAACAACCTGGATTTGCCTCAGACATTCATAGACTTCATCCATCGCAGGTCTCAACTCCTTCTCTAGTTGCAAACACCGGAAAGCTAGTTCCGCCACTGAAGTAGTCATCCTTTCAATAACAGGATCAGATTTGTATCCAAGACTCGGGTCAATCAATTCATCAAATGCGCATTTCTGAATCCTGTTTACAGCTAGATTAGCCAAGTTAATCTCATTTCTACTCCTACTTATGTCAACTGCAGGCATGGATGATATGAGTTCAATAAGAACCACCCCGAAACTATAAACATCACTTTTATCAGTCAACTGGTAGCACTGGTGATACTCTGGATCAACATAACCTGGAGTGCCTTGAGGAGCTGTTGAAACATGAGTAGCCGCAGTTGGGAAAAGCCTCGAGAGCCCAAAATCTGCAACTTTGACAGTAAAATTCTTGTCTAAGAGTATGTTGTTGGTCTTGACATCCCGGTGTATAATATCTGATTTATGAAGATAAGCCAAGGCACTCGCCGTTTCCAGGGCAATGTGCATTCTGACATGCCATGTAAGTGGTTCATTTTCCGCTCTATCGCCATGAAGATGATCAGCCACCGTGCCATTGGGAATATACTCATAAACAAGTAGAAGCTCATGACTGCGGTGAGAGGTGCAACCATACAGTAACACAAGATTGCGGTGGCGTAAGCGTGTGAGGATTTCAATCTCATTCATGAACTGTTCCTGTCGCTTAAAGTTGTTTTCGTAAAGCCTTTTAACTGCAACCTCTCGGCCATCTTTTAGTTTGCCTAATTAACCAACACCTAAACCATGTTATTTTGCATTTTTCACACAACATGATACGAAAAAATTATGGTATAATGTAATTTTTTTACCATAATAGACAGTTCCATAACCTCCATCTCCGAGTTCTTTGGATGCATCGAACTTATGAGTAGCCTCTTCAAGATCTTTGTAGGAGAAGACAGGCACCCCGAAATATGAAATATCATCGTCAATGTCAGAGGATGTCTTCTTCGACAGGAAAGTAGTGAAAATATTACCGCAGCCCTTGTACATCCAGATGATGGTGAACAAGCAGATCATAAGGACAAAGGAAGCTCCCAATATGGCTAAAGAAAAGGTAATGTGTATGTCAAGTTCCGATATATATAATCATAATCAACAGATGGACTGGTTTGTTCATACCGGTACCTGTTGGTAGGATCACTCTTGAATTTCTTTTACCATTCACTTCTGTAACAAAACATCAGAATAAACCGGTTCAAAGTTACTTCAAAAATACTATTGCTCAATGTAGATGGAATATAATTCAGATATTAGATCCGGTGCATATATGTTAGATCATTATAAGCACCTGATCCGGAACATATGTATGTTAGTAGCATACATCCAAACCCATAGTATTAGACAATTTTTGATATTGGCTGTCCCACTACATACAAAAAAATTTAGGATGAAACTGTCTATCGTTTTTTCCCCGCCAAATGTATGCTTCTAACATACCTTTGTCAAGACCGGATACTATAATGAATTCATGAATATAATGGGAACAGGTTAAGGATTTGGTGGAAACTGAGAAAAAACAATGAAACATTGCAATCAGATACAGGACGAATAAGAGAAATATATTAAATTTAGTTGTAAATTTTTATCGGCAAGTTGAATCAATAATGTCTGCGAGAGAGAGATCAGAGATCGACAGGGACTGGCTAGCTGGCTGGCTGCTTAATGGCTTCTTTGTACAAGTGGGTAAAGACTTGGATGAATAGATGTGGCATGTTTTAGTTCTCACACAGTTGCACTGTACTTTTTATCTAGAGTCAGAAATTTCAAAAGCTTCTGTAGAGTTGTTGTAGATAGAGGTCATTGCAATTAAATTTTTGTTTCGAAAAAGACCCTTCTTTTTTATTCCCTATATTTTGACTGTACAATCCCATAACACATATTTAAAGATTGCAATTGCAATGCATCTAGGATGAAGAACATAAACATATGAAACCACCAGCATGGGCCAAACCAGACATAAGCACCCTTCATTAAACTATAGTACTACTAGTCTACTAGCAAACAAGTTGGCATGCAGACGCGTAGTTACATTGAATTCCAAACAACTAAACCTACTAAATTGCTGCATAGTTGACCAAAACACATATCTTATCTTAATTTCCCTAACTCGTTAATTTTGTACAATTAACAGATTCAGCATTTTTCCAACCACTTACATGCAGCCCTACTTCTGAGGTATCAAACATCAATTAAAATCTCGGCATCTCTACCTAATAATTACAAAAAGGATAGGATTGTGAACTGTAGAGTAACACCAGGAAAAAAAAATACAGTTCCAACTTCCACCCAAATATCTAAAAAACCCAGATAAAATGTAAAAAAATAAAAATCAAACTGATGAAACAGGGGATGGAATTATAGGGGTAACTATGGACTTACTTGTTGCAGCTGGAGTTGCAGTGCAATTCTTATAATGAGGCCTGTCTGGACAGAAACAGAGAAACTGGTCATGTTCGATGTCGAATCCGCAACGCCCCTGAGTTAGCTTGCATTCTGTACAATCCGTAGCCCTCCATTTCAAAACAAACCCCCTTCTCATCACTGTCGAATAATTCGAACCAGTCACAATTTGTTCATCATCTATCACAGCTGCCTCGGCCCTCGTCTTACAAGCATCAGTCGACCCCTTTAAATTTGCATCGTTCCCTTTCATTACCAGATAACTAATACCATCGCAACCAACTCTGTATCTGTCTAACCTTGGTTCAATACCAGAACAATCCCATAACAACACAAGTCTCGAATCGTTGGCGTACTCAAAATGATCACTGCGCACACTCAAGTTGCGCGCAATCTCTCGCACAGCCCCGCAGCTTCCCTCGTTTGATCTGAGAGCCGCGTTGGAAACACGAAGAGATCGATTGTCGTAGAATATCTCATCAACCAACAAAGCCTCATTATAGTCGGGGATTCTAAGTAGTGGCTTTGTATTGTTTACGCAAGTTATATTGAACCCCGGGGATCCACAGTAAGCTTCTTGCGTCCCCACGATAAAGAACGGGAAGCTTATACTCAAGCTTCCGCAGTTTCTTGGGACGCAGGCTTCGTATTGTTGATCTACACAGCAACATCTGTTGAAGAATAAGGAGATAACGCTGATGAGTAAGCATACATGTATATGACAATGATAAATGGCTCTCATTTTGTTTTTTTCTGGAGGATCTTGATCAGTTTGTTCAAGATATATATCGTTGATTTGTAGAAAAAGGGAGATTAGAGAGATGAGAGGATTGAAAGAGAGAAGAATTTGACTTTTTTATTATTGGTTCTAGTCTAAAGCTGCCGCATATCTTGAATTATTGACTTTTCCCTGTTACTGTGACCGTTGTTAAGGTAATCTATTGTGTGTTTGTCAGTTTGTGTCCGTGTGTTTATGCTCGGTTTCAATTAGGCAATGTTTATTGAATCAGCGATGATAAATCGTATGGTACACTTTAACTCCCGATGGTATACAATGAGATGAAGGATTGCATTTTCTCTTATCAAATTAGTCAAAAAGAAGATTAAATTTTTTTATTAATTATATAAGGGTTTATCCTCTGTCGTCCCAGGTCATGGGTTCGACTCTGGCTCACCCCGAGAATATCTTCGAACAGATACTCACTTTGTAAGGCTATAAGCCATATTAGTCAAAAAAATTAGTTAAATCTGGTCTCGAAACGCAATCCATTACATGCGTACACAATATTCACAGTACCTGTAATAACTACCCAATCAGATTAATATTTCACTATATAAATTAAGTAACACTTCTATCAACATAATATGGCTATATTTTAGCTTGGACATATTATCGTTACAACAGGTACAAGACTTAAAAACATATTTATATTTGATCATTGTTTTGGATAAATATATATTTATAACAGAGAGTATTTTTATGTACTCACGATTTCAATTATGAAATCAAAAATATGAAAATAATAAAAATAATTTTATTTAATTATTATTTAAAGACAAATCAAAAATATGTAGACGATGCGGACGTGTATATTTGGTCATTATATCAATCACAAAACAAATAATATTTAGACAACAAAATTACAAAAAAATTTGTTGAATATTGTTACAATTATAAATAATTTTCTTAAACAAACATCTTTAGTTATGAATCATTTCATTCACAAATCTGGAATAATAGTCTGTGGGTAACTTTTATTTTGACTTGACGGTTATTAATTTTTAATTTAATTTGATAAAAAAATAAAAATTATATAAGAAAAATAAAATATCAACTAAAATAATTCTATGATATATATGAAAATATAAGCTAAACTGGTGGACGCGTTCTGAGCGGACTTTTCTACTCGGTGTCTATAATTTTGAAAATGAACGTTTAAAGTTAGTTTAATTTGAGTAACGGCGGTTTGACTCATATTTTAAATTTTTTATAAAACATAGTTTTTAAATTTTTTTAATATAATTTTAATATATAAAGAATTATATAACAACTAATTTAAGAAGTAGATTATTAAATTATATTTCATATATATATATATATTAAAATATGTATCAAATAATAACATAAATTATTAAAAAATAAAATAAAAAGGACATAAAAGAATATTAATTTTAGAGCCGACGCGTTAAAACAAAATCCAACTTAGAACTGTAGAAGGTCCTATTGTGCACTGAGCCGTGGTAAAAAGTCCAGAAGCAACTAGCAAGTAGCAAGTACTCCAATACACTGAACCTAAAGAAGACAGATGGATATATGGATTATGGACCGCAAGTAGTCAGTTTTGAAATTGCTCCTCGACAATCGATTTGTGGTGATCGACTTTTCTCCTGTCATGATTTAATTTTAGGATGTCAACTTAGAAGCCCGTCTTCTAATATTAAAGCCGGTATATTTAGCATCGAAAAATAATTTTAAATATTTTTGAAAGCTTTTTATCAAAAAAAAAAATATTTTTGAAAGCTAGCGAGATAACGTAATATCTTTAATGATTATTTTGAAGTTTATACCGGATTTAACAAAACTCCACACATATCCAACTTTAAATATAATTTATCTAACTTTCAAGTATATCACACTCTTAAATATTTTTTCTAATTCTGTTTTTTCCGGTTTTAACAATTATAATTCTATTTATTTTTATCTAAACATAACACAAAATTAGCATGCCATCCTATTTCAATACAAGAATATAAGATATTGTTAAAAACATAAATTTTTAATTTTTCGAAAATCAAAACATTTAGAGTGCAATTTATTATTTTTATAAATGCTTTGATTTTACATAACAGCGCATTTTAATGTCTGAAATGAGTGTATATATAAGTCTGATAAATCGTGCATGAAAATTTATACACAACTCGCTATATTTGTTGATTTATTAGAGATTCTAAGTTCCTAAATTCTATTATTATACTAAAAATTAACAAGATGATATAATAATAATACTATAATATTTCTAAAATACAATCAACTAATCATAACTAACTTTATTATATCATAATATATTCAACAAATTTTATACAATCATATTATATAATTTTTAGCGAATAATATTTGAGATACCTACTAAATATTAAAGATTGCTTATTAAATTTAAAATTTATAAGGAATAAAAAATAAAATTTATTGTAATAAGATTAAATTTCCAATTATACATGTGTTTTTTGTATATTATAACATACAATCAAGACCTAAAACTTTATTTTTATATTTATTGTAATAAAATGATTTTTGTAATCCATAAAATACAGCAAAGTAGTAGCAATACTGATCATAAAAGGCATTATGTCAGATTGTAGTAAAAATATAAAGTTTTGACAAGGACTAAATTTATAAATATGATAAATACTAAATAAATATATTTTGTGTGGGCGAAGAGATGAGGTGTCCCGTAAAAGTTTTAGTGGCTGACTGAACCAATCCACTATGTATACAAAATACAAATGGAAGGTGTCCACTTTATGCTTTTGCTGTGATTTGCCACGAGAAAGAGTTGGATTAAATAGTCAAACATTCATTTGAGGAGAGTGGTACAATAAGGCCTTGTCTTTTCTTATCCTCTCTATTCCTTCACGTGTCCGTTATTCCACTGGACTACACCTTTAATATGGACCATATTGATTAATTTGATTTTGAATCTCATGAACAGGTCCATTAAGTGGTCCGCTAATTTATTTTGAATCTGCTGCTATGAAGCCTGTCAGGCTGCTGCCTTGTTCAATGGGCCAAATATGTCGATTCAGTCCAGTTTTATTTTCATCAAACTTTCTGAATTTTTTCGCAACTTGTTCTTTTCTCAAGTCTTATGATAAATATTGTTTTATAGTGTCTCCAGTAATGGCATTGAAAATTTTAGGATTATCTTATCATATTAACTTAGTGATATATTTGCTTCAAGAAAAACTTACTGATATATTGAAACTTATAGTGTTAATTAATGAAATTAGTTAATTTATGTTTTATTTAAACAACATTTACAGGCACCTAAGACTTTTGTTTTCTTTTCTCAAATTAAAGATGCAAAAGTCAAAACACCAAAAGTAGCAGAATGGTGAAATTATTAACACGAGCACTTTACTTCAGGAGAAAAAAAGAAGAATACGACTGTGGATATAAACTTTACTGTCTAATTTAGTTTAGTGGTGGAGCTGCGGTAGCTGATACGCCTCCAAATAGAATATTTTCAGTTTGGTATTTGTCCAAAATCCAAAAGTCTGGAGTTAGTGATATGAAGATACAAACCAAAATTCTGTCTAATCCAAATTCCTTTATTAACATTTTTAATAAGCTTTTTTTAAATATATAAGAAAAGTAATGGAATAAAAATACCATTAAAAGAGAAAAAAGTGAGAAGTGATGGAACTTATTACCTATTTTTAATAAATTTACAAATTAAAAAAATTGTCAACAACAGGGGGAATATATGATATAATCATATAACCATAAACCATCCCAATCCTAACGGCCCACGTGCTGCTAGTCTCGATGGTCGGGGCGGACAGAAATGACAATCAAAGATTCAAGATAAGAACGGACATCCTCTCATCGCCACCCTTCACGTGTTCGTAACAGGTGTCACTGAAACAAGAGCACCCCTGCTCAACTAAAAGCATTTATTTATATTAAAGATCATGTTTAGAATTAAGAATGTTTAAAAAAAAAAAATGTTTAGAATTAAGAAATTGGAGGGGAAGTTTCAATTTTGAGCCACATCATAAGTTTGGCTGTACGAATTATTTAATATTAATATGCGATAATCCGTTAAATACATCCCTAAATTTTCATTGTTTACTTCTAAAATCAAATCATTTCTGCAATCAGAATTAAAGTTATTCTCGTTTTACAAGATGAAAATATCTTCTAAACGTAGTAAGAAAGAGTCGATGATCATCCATCTCTATATACGATTTATCATTTCTAATCGTATGAAATCGAAGTTAGAAAACAAATTCTCTCTGTGTTTAAAACATATTTAGATGCTTCGAATTTATAATATTTATTATTACCTGAAGTTTGTTTGATGAATTAATTTTATTTATATATTTTTATTCACAAATTATTTTTAATAAATTTATTATTTATCATAAATTTTTAAATATACATGTCAAAAACTAAAATGGGTTACAAGAAAAAGATTACATAGTTTACAAAAAAAAAATATATATATATTGTCAAGTACATATATAAATTAAAAGATTTTGTTCTAAAAAAATAAAAAAAAGATTGCACAACTGTTGCAAGTTAAAATAAATTGAAGTTTATTTTAAGATTTTGTTCCCTTACACTTATTATTTTTTGGCAATAAGCAAGGGGTGGCAAAATTCCAAATATTTTTTTCAATTCTAATCATTTTTCTTGAGAAAAGGATTAAATTTAATTTGGTCGAATGTTTTACATCCAAAATTTATAAGCTCTTAATTAGGATTTCATCACGTGTATCTCGGACAAAATTTCATAATTTAAAAAAGTTTTCAGAAGATCAAATTTTTGAAAATCACACTTGACTATATAATTATAATTCTTTGCTGAAGAAATATAATTATAATTATACCCTCAGCTCGGCCCTGGGCCACTGTTTGCGGAAATAAATGGATCAAAAGAATAGGTAAAATTATATATCACAATTAATAAATTTTAAGTACATATTAAAAAGCAATTACTTACAAAGTAGGTATTTCCTATAAAACTATTTCCAGTATCTCACCAACTCCTGTCACTAAAAAAATAAATAAATAATAATTAACAAATCATCATCAGTCCATATAATTATATTATCGGTTTTTCTATGGTGTGCACATGGGCACACAATGGATACTAAATTCTATGAGTTTGGTGGATTTTTATTGACCATTTAATTATAAATAAAGATGACCCTCTGCATTTACACCAAGTCTACCAATCAAAATCCACCAAACCTAGTGTATAATGTGTGGCCATGGGCACACAAGAACCTTATATTATTTCAGTTAAGTTTTGACTAGAGAATACCAAATCCCTATATAACCCAAAATCAAACGGGCATACATAACAACTATACGTACAAATTCACACAAAAGCTTTTGTATTCTCGTTTGATCCGGTCCAACTCCAACATTTGTTAGGGTTTATTAAGATTCATCACAGACTCAATTCAATTCCTCCACATTCAATCCTCTTTTCCACAATCGATACATACAACCTATACACACACCGATCTATCATCGTCCTTGACTTTTTACTATTTCAAATCTCAATCACATATATAATTAATTTGAAAAAAACAAACACATATTCAACTTTTGTGTGTCTATATTTGTGTCTATAGCTAGGGTTTATAGGATGTTAGGCGCTGGATTGCAGTTTGGGCGGAGCCGTGGAGAAGATCGATTCTATAATCCGGCGAAAGCGCGGTCGTCTCGGAGAGGTCAATTGAATCAGGATCATCTCAGGAGAGCTCTTAGTGATGTTACTGCTAGTCAATCTAAAGCTGCGGCGTTGCAGAGAGACCCGGAGATTAGAAAGGCGGCACCTTTACCGCCGCCGCCGCCGGTGATTCAGCCGGTGTCGTCGCCGTTGTGCAATTTAGAGCGGTTTTTAGAGTCGGTTATTCCTTCTGTTCCGGTTCAGTATCCATCTAAGGTATTAAGGGATTAATTAGAATATTTATATGTGTGTTCTGTGTTTTGAAGTGAATTTGTCTTGTTTTAAGTGTAAAAATTGGAATTTTTCTGTTGATTTTTGTGTTTTTAGGGTTAATATTGTGTTTTGTGTAGTGATGTTTATGTCCTTATTGTCAAGATTGTATTTTGTGGAGTGATGTTTATGTTTTGAAGTATAATAATTGTATTTTGTACAGATTGTGGATGTGAGGTGATTGATTTGTGTTTAAATATGCAGAGAAATGCAAAGTTACGAAGGAGTTGTGCAGGGGAAGCACTGCCATATTTCTTGCTTAGTGATTTGTGGGAGTCTTTTAAGGAGTGGAGTGCTTATGGTGCTGGTGTTCCTTTGTTACTTAATGATACTGAGTCGGTGGTTCAGTATTATGTTCCGTATTTATCCGGGATGCAGTTGTATGTTGATCGATCAAAGCCTACAGCGAGTGCAAGGTACTTATGCTTGTGATTGTACTTTGATGTTTATCATGTTTTGTTATTGGCTTTTGATGATCATGATTGCAACTCCATGTCTTTGTGTATTGTAATGTTATTGCCTAATAGGAACCATGACTGTTTTGATGTTTTGTTTTTGGCTTTTGATGGTCATGATAGCAGCTTCTTGTCTTCATTGTAATAGAATGTTATTGTCTAAAGGGAACTATACCTGGGTGCTTGATAATAATATGTTGTGTTAAATAATAGCCTATTTTTTTGTAGTATTTGAAGAATGATGTGAAATAACAGACTCATATATGGAATTTACTACAAAACTAGAATATATTTAGTTAGGCAACATCTATATTTTTATAGCGAGCAGGCGAGCAGTTAGAAATCTAATGGATCAAGTCATCTTATATTGTTTGTATTGCTAATACCGAGCTTTCATTATGTTGAGGCATCACTTGTGTTTGTATACTGAAGGGCAATCTTATATGCAGTATTGTCTGAACCCCACATATGTGCGCACAAACATGCATACTTGTAATGTGTTCTTATATTTCACATGCAGCAAATTCTAGTTTCGATACAGACATTAAAATCTGACCTTTTATATGGGCTCCCGGGTAATGTGCATTTACACATTTGGATGTCTTGCTTTGCTTCTGCGGTATGCATGCAACATTCTTGTTGGCACTCAAATGTCTTGCTTTGATCTGTTGTACGTTCAACTTTTCTATTTCTCAAACCGTCTTGACAATATAGAACCATTTTTTCTCTTCTATTGCACGTGTGCCACTTTTTTGTTTTTTAAATTCTCTTTGGAAACTCATGTAGGACTGTTATTATTTTCCAGTGTGAAGATCAGTACAAGAGCTTTAATGTTATCTATCTTTTCATAATCTTAGTGCATACTCTGCTCCATACACAGTGCATGTTGCTATGATTGCTCCACATTTCTCGGTTAATGTTATTAATTTGCTATATGATTGAATTATTAGCAGACTAAAAATTTCTCATGTCTCATTAGTAGTTGTATTTGAAAGCCTAGTTTAATTTACTGCTACTATTTATTGGAAAATTCAAAATATATGTATTTGATTGACATTAAATACCAGTATTGAGCAAAGCATTTGGATGCTGCATTGACCACATTTATATAAATTTCAAATATGTTACTCTACTTGATGCATTATGTATATGTGTACTTGAATGTTAGCTTGGCACCCTACGTTTTCACCTCAAAACATCGAGATAGATAATATTTTTTCTCGAGCTCACCTTCCCCATTTGCTTTGTATATCAATGATTTAAGGTGTTGTATGTTATAGAATCAAAGCTCAATTTGCAACTAGATTTTACAATATTACTAGTAAAAACTTCCTAAGCTTGCAAGTCTGAATTTTCTTTGGTGGAACAGGCGGCCAGGTGTGGACAGTGACATGGAGTTTCTGGATTCTAGTAGTGATGGGAGCAGTGATTATGAACATGATAGAAATTGCAGGGGATACTTAAGGGAACAGCGGAGTTATAACCATCCAACAGGCGAGGTACTTCCAAGAGTGGAGCGCTTGTCGCTGCGTGACCAAAACATTCCTCTCCAAGACGATTTTTCTAGTGACGAGGGTGAATCTGGCAAAGCTCAGGATTACTTGTTATTTGAGTATCTTGAACGGGATCCACCTTTCGGTAGGGAACCTTTAGCAAACAAGGTGAGTGCACTGCTCCATTTTGTTTCAAGTACATCTAATTCTTCTATACCTCAGTGTTTCGTTTGCATGGGTGTTAATGTGTATTTTTCCTTCCTAATTATAGGTACTTGATCTTGCTCTTCGGTTCCCTGAACTGAAATCTTTAAGGAGCTGCGATTTGCGACCTTCCAGCTGGATATCTGTTGCTTGGTACGACTTTTAATTTGCATTTCTTTAGAACAAGCATGTCTTTACACGTTGCTTAATGTTGTTTAAAAATTACAGGTATCCAATATATAGGATTCCGATGGGACCAACATTAAAGGATCTGGATGCTTGCTTCCTGACATTTCATCCTCTTTCTACCTCCATGGCAGGTAATTGGATCTTTTTGTGATATTGCCTTGCGTATGTGAACCAGCTATCTTTATAATTGTTTCTTTGTCTCTTATTATGTTGTATGAAGTCAGATCCTTGGGGTTTGTTTTCAGCCTCATACAGTTTGTTCTTGAATTCTGCATCCTTTTTTGTGGTTTTGTTCTAGTTGGCACTTTTGGAACCAGTTATGGTGACGCCAATATCTGTTCTGGCTGGTATCTTTGTATACCTTTTGTCTTAGAGAAACATTGTCATTTACCATCATTTCCTCCTGCCTGGCCTGCCTGGCCATCTCCATGTAAATTTTTTTTTGGGGGGGGGGGGGGGGGGGTACCTGAGACAGCTTTTATGGGACAACTTTAAGCCATGGGTTTAAAGTAATTTTTTATAAGCTGAAATATTTCTGTTTGTGTAATAAGTTAGAAAGCAACATGTAGTTAGAAAAATGGCTTAAGGTAGGAGTTGATAGAAGGTACTTTTTTGAACAACTTTTTACTCATGTTTTATGATTCTAAATGACTAAAGTGGACAATCTATCAGATTTATTTATTTTTATGCATTTTTAATGAATCACAAGTCACCATAATATAAAATTACTCAAACAGATTGTAACTTGAAACTTTCACTTCTAACTTAACACATCAAGTCACTTTAAGTCGCAATTAATTATTTTAAGTTCATCCATATGGGCCCAATTGTGATTTACATGTTTTGAGCATTGTGGATCAGAGTTGGGTCACCTGCATATATAATTGTATGTTTAGATTTGTCTTTAATATTGCATTCTAACATCCTGCAGATCTTCCTAGTAGTGTGCCTGCTCCAGTTGTTACAGATGCGAGTGAGATTGATTGTGCGCCTAGGATGTCATTGCCTGTTTTTGGTTTTGCGTCATACAAGTTCAAATTGTCGCTATGGACAGAGAATGGTCAATTAGTAAGTTCACTCTTGCAGGCTGCTGAAGAGTGGCTGACTTTGCGGAAGGTCTATCATCCTGATTTTCGCTTCTTCTGCCGTAGATGATAATCGGAGATGTCTTCTGTAAGCTTTCTGTCAATGAAAAAAATGCAAGATTATTAGTTCGATGAAGTGAAGATTTGAAAAAAAAAATGTAAAACTATGCTGATGAAGAAAAGTTGAGCACATGACGGAGTCTACAGTCAATGGCAGAATAAAAAGTAGACTACAAATTATATAGTGTAGACGCAGAAGGTGGAACCAAATCCCCTAGCCGATCTCTGCTTGCTAGTGAGTAGAGAATGTTTGATCTTAGTTTATATCTTTTTTCTCGGTGTTAGAACAGGCTTATTTTTTCTGTCCTGATGTTATAACTTAAAAGTGTAATGTTTATTAGCTATTGAGGGGATTTTGATAGGTATAATAGATTCGGAAGCAGCAGGTGGTGTATTTTAATGTTTCCTGGACTAAATTCATCAGTGTTAAAAAAACAAAAAAAAAAAGAAAAAGAAAAGTTTAGATATACTTGTGCCTTGCATTATCATCTATACCTTGTTACTTTATTATTATGAGTTGAAGTCAGGAGTATTAGAAATTTAGAATACGAGTTCTTTTCTTCTCTTAGAGTAATTTTATTTTGTTTGGCAGTATACTAGAAAATTTTGAGTAGATTTGTTAAGAATATGCAATATAAATAGAAGCACAGGGTCTTATAATTTTGTTTTGATGATATTTCGAATCTGAATTTAACAAAAAAAGGAGATTTGGAGACGCGCGCTTCTCAGATGTCTAATGAATCTCAGCTACATGAAATTCTTGTGTGGTTTCTGTAACATATAATATAATAAACGAGTAATCGGCACTGCACTTTGCCATCCTTATTTGGTCGTATTCTCTATTTGAAGTGAAATTATGTTTTTTTACATGTCAAACCTTTAAGTTTTGAAATTATTTTTTTTGACTCAATTCCGTCTACATTAACTGTTATCTTTAACATGAAAAGAGATAGAAACATGGAGGATTTATTTGAATTTGTATTACATCTTTAAATAATTAATAGCAATCTGGAAGAAATTTGGTTAAAAAGATGGAAGATAATATGAATTTAAAATTTAGAGGTGTGCATAATATGATAAGAATCATAATTTGAGACTAAATCCAAAAAATGTCCAAAATAAGGGATATAAAGTACTGATTACTCGTAATAAACAATAACGTTCACATCTTTTATACTGGTGCAAAATCGCCTGTACTCGTAATAACCAGTCATTTTAAGCAACAAGCAGCATTTCTATTTCGGGTCTATCCAACCAAATTCACATGTTAGATTGCACAATATTCCCAAAACACCCCACTCTTCTCGCCTGCCCATATATTCAGACAAATTGCATGCTCCAAAATCTAATAAAGGCCATCTGAAATCACGGTGGCAGCCGTGGCTATGGCTTCCAACAACAAAGCAAGCATCAAAACCGCCCTCGTCGCCGCAACCCTGGTGCTATTACTGGCCACACCATCGCATGCAGAGACTCTGTCCTTGTTCGACAGGTGGGCATCCAGAATCAGCAGGAGCTTGTTCCCCAGGGTAGAGGTGACTCTGTTCAATGAATCAGAGGACAAGGTGCTCTACATGTGTAGCTTTGGCAGCGAAGACGAAAGATCATTGCAGGTGCTCGAGGGAGGGCAGCAATACAGCTGGAGCTTCACACAATTTGGATTCCCTTTGCATTGGTGTTATTTGTATGTGGATGAGAAAAGGCATGGTTTCTTTTGGGCGTATGGTGTGAGATCAAGGTGCATCAAGTGCTTTTGGAAAGTGGGAAAGTACCCTTTTCTGTACAGGAGTGATCGGAATAGATGGGAACGCCAGCAGTTATTTCCGCCGCAGAATCTTAAATTTAATCTCACTCTGCCCGGTGGAGCTAGTTCTTGAATCAAGATAGAGAGAATGTAGCCATGGAGATGCATTCAAGGAGAGATGATGGAGACCTTATTTTTATTATGATGTCGATGGTTTTTTTTTTTTTTTTGCAATTGTGAATCATTTGTAATACATTTGCACACTTTTTTTTTTCTTCGTGAAATTATTGATTTCAGGATATTGTAACTTGTGATCTTGGGCCCTTTGGCAAATTCTGGTTTTTTGCAGTACAAGTATAATCTTGTCTAAATGAATTTTTCATGCATGCTCTCTGTCTTAAATTTTGATTCTTTAGTTTTGTAGTGAATACTGGTTGCATAAATGATGATAAAGAATTACAACTTACAAATCTTGGAAGCCATGCTAAAGTCATTCTTTTCTTGACCCTTGTATTCAGCTAACAGTTATCTTGGTTAATAATCTTAACAAAAGTGAAAACTCCACCTATTATATAAACTTGACATAGTGCATGAGACCATGATAGATACTCACATACATATTACCAATTGTCATCATCAATTTCATATTAGCAATGCCGATCTATACCTCTGATTCCGATGATCAACCTGCAACGACGACGAGATTATTCGGCCGTGAAAGACCCATGCACGCTATACTCGGTGGAGGAAAAGGTAACAATGGACAGCCAAATCTTTTGTAGTCGGAAAAGAGCTAACAGGATCAAATGAGGCAAGCGAAAATTTTCCATTTTTATTGACATTAAGATTGATTTGGATTGCAGTTGCTGACATTCTGTTGTGGAAGAACAAGAACTTATCGGCTGCTCTGCTGATTGTGTTCACGCTCATTTGGTTTTTATTCGAAGTTGTGGAGTATAACTTTGTTTCACTTCTATGTCACATCTTCATTATCCTTATGATCACTCTCTTCGTCTGGTATACAGGGGCAGGATTCGCCAACTGGTGACTTTCTTCTATCCCACATTCAATTTACTAACTAAATACCAACTTTGCATTCCATTCATCCTATTTCCAAATGTCATTTAAAACAGGGATCGTCCGAATGTCCGCGATTTCACAATACCAGAGTCTTCTGTGAGATGGTTATTCACAAAATTCAACAAATTCCTGTTGAGATTCTATGATATTTCTACTGGACAAGACTTCACCAAGTTCTTTCTGGTATTTGAAACTTTTGCTTTATACCCCCAAACATCAGTTTATTTTCCAGGGGATGAATTTCTGATATATAGTTGAATTGGTAATTCACATGCAGGTCATTGCCCTACTGTGGGTGCTCTCGGTTATTGGAAATTATTTTAGTTCTATTAACCTATTATATCTTGGTAAGCTTACAATCTAACACAAACACTCATTGTAAGATACCATTTTGTTATCTAACTATCACATGTCATATATTTATGTATATAGGCTTTCTCAGTCTGGAAACTCTACCATTTTTGTATGAGAAGTATGAGAGGGAGGTGGATTACCTTGCAAGCAAAGGGAATAGAGATGCCAAGAAACTCTACAAGAAATTTGATGCCAAGGTCTTGAACAAGATTCCTCGAGGGCCAGTAAAGGAGAAGAAGTTCAGATAATCACATATGGAATGGAATTTCAACAAGCATATTACTACATTACAAATACAGTATACATAAACATCTGTTGATTTGATTATTGGTGTAAAAATTAATGAACCAAATTGGTGAAGCTTTGCCTCTGGTGAGACTATGATTTGGCAAAGCTTCAGGAAAAGCAATATAACTTTTTTAAGAAAGTAAAATACATATATGCAATGAAAGGAACAAACCGTTTATTTGTGTATGGGGGTTGATCAACTGCACCAAAGAACTGTACTTTTCAACAGATGTCAAGTAGCATAAAATTAGAATGCCAAAAAGTTTACAAGGCACTACACAAGAGGTAAACACGCCCTAGATGAGTATAAAGTGCCCTTATCAGTTATAATGACATACGAAAATCTAAGGCTAAACGATAAACCATCCCCACAATTGGCTAGTTCATATCAACTTCACATCACAGGAATAACGACGTGAAAGCATGTGTTCCCAAACTTCGGTCTTTTTAGAAATTGAAAGATAACTCAATGTAAGCATCTTTCCTAATATATTGCAGTAGCACACATTTTACATTCCTCTGCTATTTCTGATCTCAGTTGATGATACATCCATTCTGAATTTTTCTGCTGGTATTGATATAAACATATCCCTTAACTCCTCCGGAATGTTAATATCTTCAAGAACCTACACGCAATTTACAAATTATTATATAATGCATATTTTATAAAGCAAGCACAATAAAAAAAATTCTAAGCTTCAATATAGGAGCCTAACCATAAAAGCACCATCCACATTTCGACCACCTACGAGGAAAGTAGATCCTGTGTTTTTGCAGCCAAGCAAGATCTCTAGCATTTTGTCATAATCACCACCATAATACTTGGGCTGGGTAAACATTAATAATAGTTTTCACTTTGTCAGAACCAGCTGTGGTTAGTTCAAAAAATTTCATAATGCTGTCTAAACTCTCTATTCGTGACATTGTATGCCTTACAATAACTTTATCAATATAGAGACCTACATCTTTATCAATGCCTTCTCTTTTCTATTTAGTATTTACTGAAGGTTGCTTATAACAGAATAATATCAATAATTTGGTAATCCTTACATTGACAAGCCTCACTGCTGTATCTGCACCGATTACAAAAGCACTGCCAGGAAAAAGTTCTGCTTTCTTATAAAAGTAAGGCTGAGTGGAAATGATCACAGTCTTTCCTGCATTGCCCATGTGAAGAAGCCACAGTAGTTTACTTTACATAATCAAAACAAATTGATAACCAGCTAGGTTCAAGAACCTTATTGAATGCATAAGCCCAATTGCAATAACAAGAGGAGAAATGAACTAATTTTAATTACTTGCATAAACGATGAAAGAAGTCATATTTTTTTTTTGAAAACATATTCTAAATCAAACATCATACTCCCAATAAATAGTATGTACAAACTCTATATAAACTCTATTATCTCTCGTACCCATTTTCTTAACAAATCTCTATCATAGAAAATTTGCCCTTTTTTGTTTTTTTTTAAAAAGATCTTCTCTTCTACATCCATTGTTTCCTGTAAATTCATTCATTCCATTCAATTTTCTCCAGCCAACACTACATAACTTACACTAAAGTATGCATTAAAATATTCTTTTACATTATACTTAAAGGATAAGCTCACCAACTTTTTGAAACTGCTCAACACGATTTTTTATTTGAGAGACAGTCAAAGGAGGTTTGTCCGCATTTATAGCTGATATCTCAAAGCATGGATATCCATTACCACAGATGCTGCATATACGAAATCCATAGTGAGATCTTGAGAAGCATTATCTATAGGTTACATGACAAATGTACCAATTCGTCTTTTGAACTATGGTGAAGAACGGATATTTGCACTTTGAATGTCCAGGATAAACTCTAGAACTAATCATAACACGCATATATCTTGAGTGAAAAAATGCACATGTTCATTGTCATCACTTAGCTACGCCATCGACCAAACAAGATCAATATGAATTGATTAGCACTGAGATCCCATCCGTTATTAACCTCTACCTAACAGGAATTAGTAATCAACCCCTAACTAATAACTACTTGAATAATTTATCAGAACCTGCAAAGTAAAAACAATAATTTATCACATTTTAACATATTGAAGCCCCATTGTTCAAGAGGTATTGTGCAACATGATCAGGTGACAACTATGTCTGTACAAATAAGCACTCTCAAATGCAGTTGAACTGTTAAAAAATTATTCACCAAGGCAAAAGGCATTGGGAACTATATATTGTCTTCCGGTCTTGTATAGATATAAAAGGAGTGATAAGTATTTTACACCTTTTACTCCAAATTCATATCACATAGCAGTTTTGTTTACAAACACAACTTTATATTTTTGGAAAGAGGATAGTGTACAGATGCAAATCATGTTTTGTACTTGAGAAATAAGAATACACGTGAGGTTTCCATGTTTCTATCCACTTCAGCAAAGTTAAAGCACGACACTGTCAGCTTTTAGGAATAAGCTACATACCTAGTAGCTACTTCCAGGAGTTTCAGATGACCATCATGTAGAGGATTAAATGAACCAGGTAGAATAATTCTTCTTTCTACGTTTGAAGCATCTTTCTCTGCAAAATATATCCTTCACATTGAACCATAAATAAATAGTATATTTATTGATATGTGGTATCCTACCCATTGCTACAACATACCACTGGAAAATGGATAAACCTTGAAGCATATTTGCCCATCTATAAGCTGTTGTAATTCTTCATCTTCTTGAAATTGCTTCTCAAGGTTGTCAGGAACTTCAGAATCAGTCAACTCAGATCCAATTGTTATCGGAATTTCGCAAGCATTTCCAATTGCCTGGCACCATGAATGCTAATTAATAAAACTGCAGCAAAGGTGAAAGAATAAAAATCTACATTTAATAAAGACCTAGACCATGTCATAGTAATGCCTCAACTTGTCAACAAGTGGGGTTTGTTGTGCACTTGTACTATATGAACTTATGAAGGCTCTCACTGAAGCGAGTCAATGCTAATACAGCATACATTTACCATGTACTCATAAAATATATCAATTCGCTTAACAGTTTAGTGTATGACAACAAGATCAAGTATAATATTAACCATTAGTAAATAAGTTCATAACTACCCGTGGTATATTATTTCTAAATATCTAGAAAAAAGAATTTAACCATTGCTTAGAAAGCAACCAAAAATGAAGCTCAATCAGCTTTAGGATTAAGAAAGATATTCATGATGCCATAGACAAAAATAATTCAGTATAGTAACGAAATTAAGGTAGGTGTTAATTTTGTATTAACATAAAGGGCATGAAAGTGATTACATATGCAACAGAGCAAAGAAAACCTAGAGTGTTCACATCCATTACACTCCTAAAGAGTGGTTAAACTTTGGCACACACAGAGATCAGTGTTAAACTAGAAAAGAAAATGGTATAGAGCACTGTTATTAAGGAGAAGTAAAAAGTGGAGCATAGCATAATCAAGAAGTTCTTCTACACAAATAATGGTGTATTGATCAGCTATAGATCCTAGCATCTACATCTACAACAGACCTTAAGTAAAACCAGGCTTGAAACTCTTTCTTCTTGTTCTCGAGTTCGCAAGCCCTAAAACAGCATAAGAGGCAGCTTCGTTTAAGTATTTGAATGCTCGACCCCGAGATCTAAAGTATACTACTTCGAAACAAAAAGGAAAAAGGAAAATTAGTACCTTTGACAATGTAACTGAAGATACCGAAAGCCGGCTAGAAGTTCGTGTTGACAAGTGAAACCTGTTGATAAAGCAAGGATTCAAATTAACGATGAGAGAACAGAAAGAACCTTACTACCTTTTGTAAATAGCTTCTTCAAGTTATAATAGGTAGCCTCATTTAAATATCAAAAAATAGTAAAAAATTACAGAAAAACCATGATTCCCTGCTTCCATGTAGGAAATTACTAGTATCATATTGATAAGGGAAAAATAATGAAAACCTGTGATCACCGAGCTTCAGGCGTGTACTAGCCAAAGAACCAGTAAAGCCAACACCAAGAACTGGACAACCTAATAAAAAAAATTAAGAGAAACACTATTATTAGACAATAAGAATCATTTGCTTTATACAAGGGCTGATTGACATATGTTATGACACATCCAGGGTTTTTATGTAAGAGGAGCTGTTAGTTTTTGTAATTATTAAGGAGGTTTAACTTCCAGGATTTGTCACAAGTAGAAGGAAGATAAAACGAATTTTAAGAGCACCTAATATTTAAACATAGAACATATGTTCCTAACTCCCAGGTTACACTATAGTACAACAAATTGCCAATCCAAACTTTAACATTACAGATCGACTTCATTTTGTGTCGAAAGCATATAAAAATTTAGCGGAGACGGAGAGTAACAGGACAACATTCACAATTTCTATAATTTTGACTAAAATGCGGAGTAAGAGCTTAATGGTTCACAGTCATAATATTAAGCAAATATGGCTTCAGATGTATGCACCAAAATGTAACTTGTAAATTTATTATTCAACATCTTGTCATTAGCTTGAAAAAGATCAATAACAAAATTTATTTAGAATAAACTTATGGTCTGTTTAGGAACTTGAATTTAATTTAAAATTCCGGATTTGATCAACTGACATGTTTGGATACACAAAAAAGTGGGATTTAATTTTAATTTGAAATCCAGGAAATTCAAATACTAGTATAAAGCTGAAAATTTGAAATGACACCTCAAATCACGTCATTTGTAATCTATAATTTCAAATGAAATTCAAGTTCCCAAACGCACTTTAATTGAATATCCAAAATTAAAAACAAAACAAAAAAGTAACCGGAAATACCTGGCTTTGAGAGCTTAAGAGCACGATTGTAAGCCAATAAAGCCATCTGCTCAGCAGTTTCCCGACTGCTGAACTGTCTTGGAACCTATAAAATGTTAACACCATATTATTATCATGAGCACATTTATATGAACGATAAAGGAGGAGGAAGTGGTGGACAGACCTGGCCGAGCAATTGAATCATAGACATTCTGGAATATGGAACAGTGACTTCTAGTACGGTACTGGAAGCCCCTGGAACTGACATCAACCAACCCACAACCTATGCCAATTAGAACAAAAGGAAACACGAAAACGCCACGTATTCTGTTAGAGACATTCCTAGCTTAAGATATGCATAACAGAATTTCCCGCCTAGAATTAGTTAGAGCACTACATGTATGCGTATGTATGTCAATTAGGTTAGCTAATTTTAATATGCAGTCAATTTAATACATAATAAATCATATTAAAATCATTCTTTCCAGTTGTTCATTCCTGAGCAAGTTCGACATATACAAATGCATCTATATGTATAGAGAGGGGAGAGAGAGAAGGTACCTGAGAAGCACCGCCGGAAAAGTAGAGGACGGCCTGAGTAGGAGTGGCGTGGATAGCTTCCACTAATCCTTTAATTCCTACGTCCATCATCTATATCTCAATTTTAATCGCAGCAAATTTTCCCCAAATTTGTTACTACCAAATCTAATTAAACGCATAGAGTAACGGGATTTCAAATCTTACGCCGGTCTTCCTACGCTACCTTTCATCAACTAATTAAAAAAACTTTGTGTATTTTCCATAAGGCTGCAGTCTATATTCAATTTTATTTTTTAAATATGCATTCTCACTTTCTCAGATATATTAATTTTGTTTTTTTTTTCAAAATTACACATTAATAAACTTTTTTAATTTATAATTTAAAATTTTACCATCCACTCTCACCCCTATGTATTTTTTTTCACATTTTTATTTTCTTGATGAATAATTAAATTTAGGGAAATCTACAAAACTACCTACCTTTTCTTTTATTGTTTTCAAAAATACTACCTTCCAGAATTATTTTTAAAAATACCTTTTCATAAAAATTTTTTTTCAAAAATACTGTTTGCAACTTTTGCAACCTCATTTGCAACTACAGGCGGCGCCAGCCGTGTTGCAACCTCTTTTGCAACTTCATATATATATATATATATATATATATATATATATATATATATATATATATATATATATATATATATATATATATATATCGATTCCGAAAATGAGGTCGAAAATGACATTTGAAAACCGGAACTTGAAATCAGGAATTGTAATTGCATATATGGTTGCATATGGTATGATTGCATATGGTTGTATTCAGTTGCATATGGTTGCATTCAGTTGATTCTATTGTAATCTAATGGCCCCGCCAGGGGCACACCATACATCTGTTGTTACTTACAGTTTTCAGTTGCATTTAGTTGCAACTGAGGTTGCAAATGAAGTTGCAACCTCATTTGCAACTTTTGCAACCTCATTTACAACTATATATAGTTTTCAGTTGCATTTAGTTGCAACTGAGGTTGCAAATGAAGTTGCAACTGCAGTTGCAAAAGTTGCAACTGCAGTTGCAACTTCATTTGCAACCTCATTTGCAACTTTTGCGACCTCATTTGCAACTTTTGCAACTTACAGTTTTCAGTTGAACTAGTTGCAGTTGCAACAGTTGCAACTTTCCATTTTTTTTTGCAACTTTTGCAAACTCATTTGCAACTTTTGCAACCTCATTTGCAACTTTTACGGCTGCGCCGCCCAAGGTTGCAAAAGTTGCAAATCGTATTTTTGAAAAAAAAATTTATGAAAAAGTATTTTTAAAAACAATGAAAAAGATGGTAGTATTTTTAAAAAAATAATTTTACAGATGTGTATTTTTAAAAAGATCCCTTAAATTTATAAATAAAATATCTTATCTTTTATTATTTTGATATCGTTTAATCTCTGATAATTATATTTATAAAACATAGTGATTAGTTGTAATAATTAAAATAATTTATCGAAATTTGAATCGATTAAATTAAACATCATCTCCAATAAATACAATTAATTTTTATTTAGTTAAATTTGATTCACATTTTTGCAATAATAATAATTATTCTATCATTTCTATCTATATTAACAAAATCGTGAGATTGTATATGCCCAGAGTTATAAAGATTGTCCCAGTAGCATTTATTTATGTTTGTATCATCCCAAGTTCCAATGTAAAGTGTAAACCATCTTTACTCTTTCCACACTTTGCTGTCTTGTCTTCCTCTTGCTACTAGTATTAATTCTTTCACAATTTCTCCATCCTAAACACTCCATATCTTGATCTTGCATTTGTAGATCACTTGCTTTTTTCTTGCTCAGAAAGGTTAGATTTTTCTTAGCCCTCCTATATTTACTATTCACAACGGTCATATTTCTTGCTCTCTCTTTTCTAAAGATGCTAGCTTTGTTTTTGTTCATTTTACTTGTTTTCAACTCACAAAACCCAGTGTATTGTATGAATGATGAAGGGTATGCACTTTTATCATTTAAGCAGTCCATTAGTGAAGACCCAGAAGGGTCACTTACAAACTGGAACACTTCTGATGAAACCCCTTGTTCTTGGAGTGGTGTTACATGTAAAGACCAACAGGTTGTATCTTTAAGTATTCCAAAGAAGAAACTTAAGGGCTTTCTTTCATCTTCTCTGGGCTCTCTTTCCCAGCTCAGGCATGTTAATTTGAGGAATAATAAGTTGTTTGGGAGCTTACCTTTTCAGCTTTTTAGAGCCCAGGGGCTTCAAAGTCTGGTGCTTTATGGAAATTCTTTATCTGGGTCTATACCATTTGATATTGGGAAGCTTAGTTACCTCCAGACTTTAGATTTGTCACATAATTTTTTTAATGGGTCATTACCAGCTTCACTAGTTAAGTGCAAGAGACTGAAAACTCTTGTTCTCAGTCAAAACAACTTTAGTGGCCCTTTGCCTGATGGGTTTGGGACTAGTTTAGCTGCTCTTGAAAAACTCGATATTTCTATTAATAGGTTTAGTGGTAATGTTCCTAGAGATTTAGGAAATCTGACGAAATTGCAAGGAACTGCTGATCTTTCTCGTAATTTGTTCAGTGGATCAATCCCAGCTAGTCTTGGCAACCTTCCTGAGAAGGTTTACATAGATCTTACTTATAACAATCTTACTGGTCCAATACCGCAAACTGGTGCTCTAATTAATAGAGGGCCTACTGCTTTCATTGGAAATCCTGGGCTTTGTGGACCTCCACTGAAAAATCAGTGTGATACAAGTGCAAGTCCACCTTCGTCTATTCCATATTTGCCAAGTGACTTTCCACCACAATATGGTGGCAATGCTGCTGGAAGGGGTGCAAAAAGAAGAGGTCTGAGTAAAGGATCTATAATTGCTATTGTTGTGAGTGATGTTATCGGAATTTGTCTTGTTGGTTTATTGTTGTCCTACTGTTATTCAAAGGTCTGTGGCATGAGAAAAGGTGATAATGGTTATGGTTCTGATAAGAAATGGAAGGGAAAGAGGGAATGTTTGTGCTTCCGGAATGATGAGTCAGAGACCTTATCAGAAAATACGGAGCAATATGATCTTGTACCACTAGATACGCAGTTAGGGTTTGACTTGGAAGAGCTTCTCAAGGCCTCCGCATTTGTGCTAGGGAAGAGTGGGATTGGAATTGTTTATAAAGTTGTGCTTGAAGATGGGAGAACCCTTGCTGTAAGAAGGTTAGGCGAAGGAGGCTCTCAAAGGTTTAAGGAATTTCAAACAGAAGTAAAAGCAATTGGGAAGCTTCGGCATTCTAATATTGTAATGCTTAGAGCCTACTATTGGTCTGTCGACGAGAAGCTGCTCATATATGATTACATTCAAAATGGTAACCTTGCCACAGCAATTGATGGTGAGTCTTTATTTTTTCATATACTAAATGAAGATTTCAAATACTCGGTGTTAATTTTATTTAGTCCAGTCCATTGCTATGTGTCTGCTGATTTTATTAACTTTGTTGCTGTTCTTTAAAATGTCCTCAGCTAAGCCAGGACAGGTTTCTTATACACCTCTCTCGTGGTCTGCTCGATTGAAAATAATGAAAGGAGTTGCCAAAGGATTGGTGTATCTGCATGAATACAGCCCTAAAAAGTATGTACATGGAGACCTGAAGCCGTCTAACATACTGCTTGGACAGAACATGGAAGCCCTTATTTCTGACTTTGGGCTCGGACGGCTTGCTAATATAGCTGGGGGAACCCCTACTCTGGAATCCGATCGAATGCCTTTTGAGAAAATTCAGAAAAAGCAGCAAGACAGTGCACCTCTAGAAGTCATCAAAGTAAACTCTCCTGTGAATATCGATTCATGTTATCAAGCTCCTGAGGCCTTGAAAATGATCAAGCCATCACAGAAGTGGGATGTTTATTCATTTGGGGTTATCCTACTAGAAATGATTACGGGAAGACCACCTATCGTTCAAGTGGACACCACCACAATAGATATTGTTCATTGGATTAGGCTTTGCATCGAGGAGAAGACCCCGTTTTTAGAAGTTTTAGATCCATATTTAACGCAAGATGGCGATAGAGAAGAAGAAATAATCGCCGTTCTGAAAATTGCAATGGCATGCATCCAAAGCAGCCCCGAGAGAAGACCGGCAATGAGGCACGTCTCCGATGCATTGGAAAGAATAGGTGTTCCATCTGAATAATTGCCTTGGAAAGTAAAGCTGTTTCATCTGAATGAACCTTTTTTACACGGCATGAGAAACAGATTCAAATCGATGAATCAAGCGTAGGCACCACTATCTGGCACTAGGAGTCAATTGATGACAGAATTGTAGTACTGAAAGAAGTGTAGATGATGGACTTGTGTAGTGAAAAGATGATTGTAATTTGTAGCATGGAGACAAAAGGGAACAGAGGTTTCGTGAGCTTGTTAGAAGATGTTGCAGGAGTCTTCTGAGTATGCTTTTCATGAGTTTGTTTTACTGTAAAAATTGTATTCATATTGCTCTTCTCCCAGGCGTTTTTGTGTGCACGTTGTATCAATTGTTTATTGTGCTTCTGTAACAAACATTTTAGTTCATGGAAACTTGAAATAAGAAGATAAATGTGAAAAACATTTATATAGTATTGTTGGATGTCTTGATACAGATCAGATACACTGGAATCTGGAGTGAGAACACCATAATGAGCAAAACTACATTGCATTTAAAATCAAATAAAGGTGTACCTGTGACTGTGTGAGGTTATTGCACAAATCTCCCTAAAATAATTGTGGGGCTCTGTGGAAGGAGTTAAGCTAAATACTGCTGGGCTGCTGGGGTATCGCGGTCACTAGCCGTTGCTAACTTCTAGATATGCATCAACCTACCTATCAATAATCAGTAATCATGCATACGCGGAATCTGCTTATGCACAGACTACTCCAATCAAGACATTGCACATTTTGATTTAGTTCATCTTTAAGGCGGAAGCAATTTTTTTCAAATTTTGATATAAATTTAGACTGAACCATCTTTTCATTTCAATAATTTGATCTAAATTTTGGACCAAATTCATATATCAATATTTTTATTCTTCTAACTATCTGTATATAATTATTTTAATCTTTTAACAACAATAAAAGAGTTCATATTAATATTAAACTTAATGTTATGGGGTTGTTTGGGTGAACTTAAAATAAGTGCTTCTTGCTTAAAATAAAAAAATTTAGAAGCAAGTTAAGACTTATAAGTGATCAAAGTGTTCGGGAAATAAGCAGAAACCCTGAAACAAAAGCTAGCATTCCTAACTTTTTACAAGTGCTTCTTGACATTTTACACAAACGGTACAAATAAGTGCTTATAACTTATAAACAGAAGCCTGGCTTTAAAGCCGGAAACAAACACCCCCATGATTATCCGGCAGGATCAAGAAATAATGTATTTGATAGAATCCGAATTTTAATTTATATTATGTTTTCGAAATTTTAGTTAATCGATCAATTAACTAAATATAACAAAAAATAGAATATTAATATTTTATTATTAAAAAAGTTTAGGGCGTTGAATAGTGCACGCCACTGGTCGCCACATACTTCAACAAATTGTGTTGTACAGATAATCTAATAGATTCTGAAACGCATTATTTTTGCCACCTGATTTCTTGTCTCGTCATATTTTTTCGGTGTTCGGTGTCTAAAAGATTGTTCGATTATTGTCCACTCTAACAATTACTCCCTCCGTCCCGATCAATTCTATACGGTTTTATTTTTGGAATGTCCCATCATTCCTATACATTCCCAAAATAATAACTTTTTATAATATAAAACACTACTACATCCACTACATTCTCCCACTATCTCCCTTATATAATAATAAAAACACTATTACACCCACTATTTTACTCTACTATCTCAAATCTATTATTAAAAAATATGTAGATCCCACCACTTTACCCATTTTCCATCTAACTTTACTCATTTCTTACATTTTTTCTTAGTCTCCGTGTCCGATCCCAATGTATATAATTCATTGGGACGGAGGGAGTATTAAAATTTTAAATGATCGATCATTATATCGATGATTATGATATTATGAATCTGTGTCCGTTATTCTGTATGACATAACTAAAGGAAAGAAATGGTTCACGTGCAGGCTAATAATTAGAGGTAAAGCGAAAGACAAAAATGATAGTACACAGCTAATACTCATGGAATTAGGTAGCTAGCTGGGATTGTAGCCTTTGGTCTACAAAAGAAGCAACCGGTAAATAAAGCTCCATGCTTGTTGTCTATGGCAGCGTGTACAAATGCTTGGTCTTTCAAAGTAGGCTGCATGGAATGGTGGGGGGCCGTGGGGGCCTTGAACAACCTTATTTTTCTCCAAGGGGTTCGATTGGCAATTAATTTGTTTTTCTTTTCAATGAAAGATTGGTGGATTATTTTGTCTGTTTACCGTATTTGACTATATATTGTGGTAGCCGTATAATTTTTTGGAATGTATATGTAAATTTTCAAACTTCACGCAGCTAGGGATAGGATGAGTCACCAGTGTAGCTTAATTGAAACAAACGTCAATCATGCCAGAACTTAACACTACAAGGAAGAACAGTGAATGGAGATATCTAGCATATACTTGTGTTGGAGAAGTCTTTAGTACTGTGTCACAAAAAATTGACAAACTTGCATACTTGGCACTTGGGCAAAATGGAAATTACAACTGATCAGATCTACAAAGTTTCTAGCATCAAGCGTTGGGATTTCAAACGTGAGAATAAGATGCTTTGACAGTTTGACTAGAAAAAATTAGTAGGTCTCTTTCTTCTTTTCTCATTATCGTTGGAGTTTTTATTGATTTTTATCAAGAAATCTACGTTTTCATATTTTATTCATTTGTTTGATTTTTTTTCTAATATGTTTTGTTCAGAAATTATTCGAGTTTTGTTTTATTCATTTGTTTGATTTTTTTTCTGATATGTTTTGTTCAGAAATTATGCGAGTTTTGTTTATCCTTCTCGTGAGATTTTGGTATTTTATCTTTGTATTTTACTATAATCAACGGGTCATAATGCTAGATTTTGTCAGAGTTTTAAGGTTTTGATCCAATCATGATTCATGAATGAGATTGCAATCACATGAATATGCAACGAGTTATGGTGAAGCTGTAATCAATCAATAAATCATACTCCCTCCGTCCAGTCAATTCTATACAGTTTCCTTTTTGAGCTGTCCCATCATTTCTATACATTCCAAAAATAGTAACCTTTAATAATATAAAACACTATTACACCTACTACTTTCTTCCATTATCTTCATTCTATAATAATATAAACACTATTACACCCACTACTTTCCTCCACTATCTCAAATCTATCATTAAATATAAATGGGTCCCACCACTTCACCCATTTTTCCTTTAACTTTACTCATTTTTTACACTTTTTCTTGGTCTCCGTGTCCAAACCATTTGTATATAAATCACCGGGACGGAGGGAGTATAATAGTCTCAAGACTGAATTAATAAGAGTTATAATTTGTTTTATATGTGTTCAGACTGTTATCATTATTGAATTAGCCTTTCTTAATATAAATGTGAACATTTTAATTTTTATAAATATATCACATTTGAATTTTATGATTATTTTTTTCCCAAAAAATTTAAAGTTATAAGTTGATTCGTATTTTTAAAATATTTTTAAATAAATAAATTTTTTCATCTATAATTTAAATATAGTATTTATCAAACTTATTTTCACTATTACATTTTTAATAAATTTTTAAAACATTTATGATATAAAACTACTCGAACAATTAAAATCGATTTTCAACTTGTCACGTTAATTGTTTTTGAGTTTTTGGCTAAAAAAAATGATTTTTTTTTAGTTTGAAAGTAATTTTTAGGCCCATTAATGGCTCATGTCCTGGTAGTGCATACTGAGAATAAGATATGATAAACTAAAGTATTATTATTAAAGTCTTACTGGACTGGACGTAATTCAGCCCATTTAATCTAGCAGCAAATTATGGTGGGCTGCATCAACCATGTGCCCAATTTCTTCAACTCATCGCCACTTTCCCTAACCCAATTCTGAAATCCCCGTCGTCGCCTGAATTAAAACCCTCGCCGGCGCACTTGTTCTGCGAAGTGTCACCCTCTTCACACACAAACACACACACACACTCTACACACACAGAGGCAGAGCTTTGAAAGTGTAAGAAGGGGAAGATGTCTAGCTGTGAAGTGGAGAGTGTGTTCATAGGAGCTGGTTGCAACAGAATCGTTAATAATGTTTCATGGGGTGCTTCTAATTTGGTTTCCTTTGGTGCCCAGAATGCTGTTGCTATTTTCTGTCCCAAGGTACTCTATTGATGAACCTTACTGTAATATATATTACTATGTGTGTATTGTGTATGCTTATTATGTGCTTAAACGGGCTATTTGTGTGTTGTTTATATGCAGAGTGCACAGATTTTAACAACACTCCCCGGTCACAAGGCTTCTGTTAACTGCACTCATTGGCTTCCCTCCACCAAATTTGCTTTCAAAGGTTCTCCAATTCACCCCCCCCCCCCTACTGAAACCAATTCATTTGAGTTTGTTTTCTGCTATGTTTTTGTTGTCGGAAAGTTTGTTACTTTATAATATTCACTTGTACATTAATTAATACTAACTTAATCTGGTTACTGACGCTATTGTGGGATTTCTCGAATCCGGCTTTGTTTTGTTGGAAATCGGACTGTTTCTGCGAATATGTTGATACTATGTATTAAAGTTGCCAAGGACGGTTTTGTTATTGAAACACTACACCTGCCTGATACTGCATTTTATGTTACTACTTAGTCACTTCCCTTTTAAAAAATGAAGTTTATCATTATGGTTTAACCCTAAGACTTGCACGACATATTTGCAGCAAAACATTTTGAGCGACATTTTCTTCTGTCTGGGGATGCTGAAGGTGCCATCATACTCTGGGAGTTGACTCTCACGGGCAGAAAGGTGCATATTTTGATTATAAGATCCTGATTTTGCATCGGAGTTAATTTTGAAAACCTGCCTGAGTGTTTTCATGTTGCATTAACACAGTTGGGGATGTTTAATCATTGTATAATCGTGTTTGTAAATTTAGGGGGGTGTATTCAACTTGGATTGTTAAAGATTTTAATTAGGTTTGTCTGGTTCTTATTACATGTAATTATGATATACTAAGATGTTCTAGTGATCTTACATCATCATCTTTGTATGGTCCTGAAGAGTTTAATACAACATTCAAATTACATAGTTGCACTCGCTGCACTCCTGCTCCTTAAGTAAAAGGATTAAGCATAAGCATCACCTAACCGCTTTACATGAGATAATTGTTGCAATCAGAAGGGAACCTGTCTTCACTGGTACAAGTTTATCATCATCTCAGAGCAGAGGGAAACTGCAAGTGTCATTCTTGAATGAAGACATTAAATGAGACAAAACAGCAAGGAATAGTATTTCTTTTCCCAACATGATCATCTTTACCTTCAAATATATTCAAGAGGGTTTTTCTTAGTGGTCCAGAAACAGGATAGAGGAGGGAGCTCGATTTTTTTCTTATAATCTTAGGAAGGGTGAGGTGTCCTGCAAGGACTATTGATTCCTAACAGAATAGATATAGTGCTAAGTGGAATATCAGCCTATGAGCCTATCAGATTTGCATAAAAGAGAAGTGTGTAGAATGTTGCAAATCAACTAGAATAATCGGTTAAGGGTTGCCCAGCTGCTTAACTGCCTGATCTTACTGGAACAGACTTCATCTGATTGTGGAGTACTTTTCTTTATGTTGCGTTTTACATGGGACCTTATGATGCTTGCAGATGGAGTTTGGCCAAGACCATGTATTTTATTGTTGTGCTACTGTTACCTTTTAGATATTTGGAAAACCATTTGAAGCCTAAATTCCAAAGAATATTGTCTGTTTCTAATTCTTTTCTCTTGGTAGCTGCTACCTTCTCTGCATACTTGAAGAATCATATAAAAAATCGTTGCTACAATGTGCATTCAGCATAAGAAGGCGTTTGTTTTTTTATTCTTGTATTTAGAAGCAATTGATGTGTTTGCAAGTTTAGATAATTTGCCACACACTGACTTCATAATTAACTTTGTATAATTCATGTAACTCTTTTCGGCTCTACGCTATTCAAAACCATCTGATAAACCTGGTAATGATTTGAGAAGATTTTTACTGATTTTTTTTACGTGGTATTCAGTTAGACTGGATAAGTAACTGCTCATAAAGCTTTGATTTTTTTACTGCAGAGTGTAAACAGTATATCTTCTGATACATATTTACTTGTTTTCAATTATAAAATTATCTTCGCCTATGTCAGCAGCCTTAACTTCCCTTTTGTGTTTCTAGTGGAGACTTGTTTCACAAATACCACCACACAAGAAAGGAGTCACTTGTATTACAGCATATATGATTTCTGATATTGTTGCGGTATTTGCTTCCACCTCCTCAGATGGTAAAGTTAACGTGTGGGAGGTGGTCCTTCCATCTTTAGAAGGAGGTGAGTAAAATCTTTGTACAGTTCTAGCTACATGCTTATCATATTTTTTTAGTTTTGAAATTATATTAACTCATTTGTTATTAAGATAGGGTGAGCACTGGAACCATAGTATATATTTTTTCTTGATTTTTAATCTTCAAGAATAGTAGAGGTTGGAAGCGTAGTAGTAAACTATGGATTACCATCTTCAAATTATGATTGGAATATCAATTTTTTTGTATGAAGTTAAATTAGCTGTAGGATAATTTAATTTTTTTTCCAGTCACTACATAGGTTATATTGACTCAATGTCCTTTTCCCATTTGGTTTATACATATATATAGTAGCAATTTATTTTATTTACTAAAATCTTTCTGTTTTAGGTGAATGTAAGTTCTCATGCTTGGATTCCCTTCATGTTGGTTCCAAATCTATGGTTACCCTTTCTCTAGCACAATTTCCAGGGAACACAGGGCACCTAGTTCTAGCAATGGGGGGCTTAGATAACAAAATTCATCTCTACTGTGGTACGAAAACAGGAAATGTATGTGACCTTGGACATTGTCAATTGCATTTATAATTTTTCACATGTCATCTTTCCTTGGTTTAAACATTTGTCTTCTTGTTTAATTCATTCAGTTTATTCATTCCTGTGAGCTGAAAGGCCATACTGATTGGATCAGGAGTTTGGATTTTTCTTTACCTGTATGCACAAATGGTGAAGCTAATACTCTTCTACTAGTTAGTTCATCACAAGATAAAGGCATACGCATCTGGAAGATGGTTTTACATAATTCTTCAATCAAGCAAGAAGGAACAACTTTGGCTTCTTACATAAAGGGCCCAATTTTTGTAGCTGGCTCATTCTCTTATCAGATATCATTGGAATCTCTTCTCATTGGGCATGAAGATTGGGTGTATTCAGTCGAGTGGCAACCTCCTTTTTCCATCGAGGGAAACACGTGTTATCAAAGTGAAAGCATATTATCTGCCTCCATGGACAAGACAATGATGATCTGGCAACCTGAGAGGACTACAGGTATCTGGACGAATGTGGTAACTGTTGGGGAGCTGAGTCATTGTGCTCTAGGCTTTTATGGTGGACATTGGAGTCCAAATGGAGATTCAATTTTAGCACATGGCTATGGTGGATCTTTCCATTTGTGGAGAAATGTTGGTGTTGACTTTGATAATTGGCAACCACAAAAAGTTCCTTCTGGGCACTTCGCAGCTGTGTCTGACATTTCATGGGGTGGTGATTATATGTTGTCTGTCAGTCATGATCAGGTGATTTTGCCTAGTACACTAAAAACTATTGTTTTTAAAAGAAATTAGGAATGTATTATGCTATTATGTTGTCTATGATATATTACATAGCAATTTACTTCTGATTTAATGTTTCTGCAGACAACAAGAATCTTTGCTCCATGGCTCAAGGATCCAATTTTGGGGGAAGGAAATGCTTGGCATGAAATTGCTCGCCCTCAAGTTCATGGTCATGATATAAATTGTACAACAATTATTCGTGGGAAAGGTAACCACAGGTTTGTGTGTGGAGCTGAGGAGAAAGTTGCCAGAGTTTTTGAGGCTCCTTTATCATTCTTGAAAACATTAAACCATGCTACCTTGGAAGGAACTGGTAATTTTGAAGATACGCAAGTAGATATGCAGATTTTGGGTGCAAATATGTCTGCTCTTGGGTTATCACAGAAACCTATATATATTCAAAGTAAGCTTGACCCTTGTTGTTTATACTCTTGTTAAATGATTATATATATATCGAAGTCAAATTAGATTTTCAGCAATTTAACACAATAATATTTTTCTAGTCGGGTTATAATATAATTCCTTGTATTTCCTTTGGCAGAAGTTTAGCAAGTCAAGGTACTAATATACAATCAGGATGACAGTTGACTAAGAGCTCTTTTAGATTAGTTGTAACTCTTGTAACGAGCATGTTTAATATTTGAAAATGGAATCTCTTTTCCATCAAGTCTCTCTCCCTAACCACTTTTTCATTCTGTAAAGTGTAAATGTCTCTCTTTACTGTTTTCTGTCTCTATATTTCTGCTGCGAGTCTCTCTCTAATTCTGTGTTTCTATACGCTGTAAACCTAGTCCCCGACAAACTCAATGTTTTAACTGTATAAGTGTATACTGTTTGGTCGTTCTTGTAAGGGAAGGCACTGTAACGTGAAAAAAATATAGTCAAAGGATATGACTGATGAAGGAATTTGAAATTAATGTTCACCCTGTTGAGAAATATCTATGTTTTAGCTTGATGTTAATAATGGTCATATACATGGGTAACAAGACTTATTCTGTTCTGCAGCTTCCCATGAGACCCCAAACAGAAATGGTAGCGAAGTTCTTGATACTCTGGAAACTATTCCGGATGCAGTTCCAGTTGTGTTGACTGAACCACCCATTGAAGAACAACTTGCATGGCATACTCTATGGCCCGAGACCCACAAACTCTATGGTCATGGAAATGAGCTTTTTTCTTTGTGTTGTGACCATGAAGGCAAACTTGTTGCTTCGTCATGTAAGGTATATGAGGGTTTATTTTTTATTTGAATTATGTTATATTTTCATCGATAATGTGACATTATCGAATAGTATATATATGCATAGCCTTTATGATACTTGAAGTGCAACAAAAGAATTTATTGGTTAGGAGTTGGTGGTATCTAGTGCTGCTGCCATTGGGCAAGAAGAGTAGGGCAGTTGGTAGCATATCAACAACAAAATATATCTGTACGCTCCAGAGAACAATTTTTTAGCATATCAACAATAACGCTCAAGAAAACAATTTATCTTCATATACTTTTTACCAAGTCTTCTGGGAAAATGAAGCTGGGGAATAAGTTGCAGATTGAGTATGACAATACCCACTGTGTTGTAGTTAAGCCAAAGATTCTCTCAAATTATCTTTAGCACCCTTGGCCAACGAGGATTGAGCCAGGGTATTTTCTTCAAAAGCAATGAGTAGCAGTTACTGGTTTTGTCCCGTCTGTATGACTTGTGGCATTGGAGAACATGGATGGTTGTTTTGCCTTATAGATTTCTCCCTCTAATAGTAGAATATCTGTCTTCTATCTGAACTGTATCTCTGGTATTGCCTACTTATACGTTATACTATTGCAGGCTCAGTCAGTAGCAGTAGCAGAAATATGGCTATGGCAAGTGGGTTCTTGGAAACCAGTCGGTCGTCTTCAGTCTCACAGCTTAACAGTAACACAGATGGAGTTCTCTTATGATGACAATTTTCTTTTGGCTGTCTCGAGAGATCGGCATTTCTCCATATTCTCCTTTAAGCAAACAGGTTATTACACTTCTTTCTCCTCGCGCATGTAGTCCTGTGCCCTAGATCATAGTCAACTGTTGTGCTAAAAATATCACAAATTTTTGGGTTGCCTATATGCTAGATCCAGGGAAGAAATGTAGATGATTTTCCATGTGTTACTGACAGATAGTTGACTCGTTCTTGGCTTAATAATATTTGGAACTTGTGGGGGACAAAAATAGAGTTAATTCGCAGGCTATTGGAATAACAATGGAGAGGCAAAGAAAATCGTTCTGCCAAACTTAGTAGTATTACCTTCACCACTATATTTCTCACAGTTTCGTGCTTGCACCTACGCTAAGAAACCTGTTTCTTGTTCAAGTTTCAACAATGACTGAGGTTGTTTTATAAAAAATATTTCTTTTGGGAAAAAAGAGCAAGAACTTTAGGGTACAATGCGCTTGTTTTTTTTCCTAACACATAATAATAGCCGTAGGATATCTTTGCAAAACATATTATCTTGCTCTATCCACAAAGTCCCTTCACATTTGAAAGTGGAATTTATTCACAATTCATGTCAAGGGGGGCTTTTGAAGCTACTAATAGCTTTGTGGAGATTGTGGTTAACAATTCCCTTACTGACTCCTTTGTTTCCAGGCACAGATGTGACCAGCCACCAGCTTTTAACCAGGCAAGAGGCACACAAGAGAATAGTATGGGCATGTTCTTGGAATCCATTTGGCCACGAATTTTGCACAGGATCAAGGGACAAGACTGTGAAAATATGGGCCATAGAGAATGAATCTTCAGTCAAGCTTCTAATGACACTACCACCGTTTAAAAGTAGTGTAACGGCCCTATCTTGGGTCGGTCTTGATCGGCAGCGCAATTCTGGATTACTTGCTGTCGGAATGGAAAATGGTCACATTGAATTATGGAGTATTTCTGTTCAAAGAAATGAAGATGGTGTTGCTTCAGCGCCAAACGTTACACGCATCATACAGTTTGATCCATTAATATGCCATGTTTCGTCTGTCAATCGTTTGGCATGGAGAAACTCAGAGAAGAGAGAAGATTGTGGAAGCATAGAGCTTGCTTCTTGCGGCGCTGATCATTGTGTAAGAGTTTTTAGCATAAATGTACTATGATTTTAGGCCACTTTATTTCTGCATTACGAGTTTGGCAAGAACAATGCCTTTTATATAGTTTTATCTGTTGCTTGTTGCATATTTTGATATTTATCATCTGCAAAGGTAGACAAGTTTGGAAATCTAGCAGCACAATCGATCTCACATGACTGGCTGTATATTATTGAGATGCATGAGCGGTGAATATTTGTATTCATGTAGAAACTAATCCGTTTAAATCTGATATATTTTTTATTGCCCTGATCTCCTTTTTCCTCTTGAGATTTTGCTTCATCACAGAGACCAAAATTCATATTAACATTGTACAAAATATTACATTAAATACTTTGAAAGAAAAGAACGTATGAATCTGCGTTGCATAAAAAGAATTACTAATAAAATGCCAGAGAGAGTTGTGTCAACCTTTTCCGATGGCTGTATTATAACAAGTTTGATTTTGGATCTGGCTTTTGTATTTGTTCATTTATCAATTAGACTCTAGTGGGGTCATATTTGATGCGACGCCACCAATTATCTGAGATAATTTCAAGATTTTCAGCAAAAGATATCGTGATTCCAATAATAGCTTGGAATACTATTTTGTATGCGTCTCGCTCTTTTTTCCTCGCCCAAGAATGATAAGTATTTGTTGGCTAATTGAGTACTGGGTAACCCTAGCTGATTTATTTTATGTGCTTTCAGGTTCTTTTATTACTTCAAAAAGAATTTACCTTCTTAGTGGGTGTTTGGCATGGGATTATAAGCCCGGCTTCTGAATTTTAAGTTAAAAGCACTTGTTTGTACTGCTTGTGTAAGCAGTCAAGAAGTACTTAAAAAAGCTACGATTACTGGCTTTTGTCTCACGGCTTCTACTTATTTTCCAAACACTTTTATCACTTATAAGTTTTAATTTGCTTCTAACTTCTACTTCATTTTTTTACATTAAGCAATAAGCACTTATTTTAAACTCACCCAAACAGCCCCTTAATTACATCGTCATGCGATCTTCTTGTTTGCTAATCTTAGAAAAGCTTTTTAATTTTCGACGACTCGAAAATAATAGAATTTTCCTTATATTGTCTCATGTCTTGAGTTTGATTCTCAAATACTCAAGAATAATTAGAGAATAATAGGCTTACTAAAAACATTAGAAAATCACTCTTTATTTTTGATAAGTTTTGAAATGTAAAAAATTGAATGGAACATTCCAAAAAAAAAAGGGTAAAGAATCTGGTGGGACGGAGGTAGTAACCCGTAGTCTTCGATTGATCGACAAAAAGAGGAGCTATCATGCTTCGCACAAGCATAAGTCTTCACAACTTAATTACACAGCAAGACAAAGAGTTACCAACTGCTGGTACTGAAATGGAAGATCAAAAAACGTGGGATCCAGTCAGCACTCTACTTTGTATGTACTGTTTTTTTCACACTTTACTTCCAAGTTAAACCTCGTACGAGTTTGGATTGTATTTTAATTCCTCATCAACTATTAAATAAACAGAAGTTGTAACATGAAATGTCTGTTTATAAATCTTTATCTAGCACAGGTCCACAGCTGCTATAAAAGAATCCTAATAAGGCAGCCAAAAAGCCGTGCCGAATGCCGATACCTTCACGAGGCCATGACTAGACTTGTATGGTCTTAGATGTACTACTAGTGATAAAATAAAAACATATGTTTTTTTATTATTGTACCATGACTAGACTTGTATGGTCGAAGTTAAATATTAGCCCAAGCAGACCTGTACAGTTTCTGTTCTAATGTTTTTGTGTTTATAATTCACTTTGAGGCGTAGGCCATAATTTTAAGTCTATCTAAACGGGCTCTATATCAACATATGGTATTCGATATTTAAGATAGACGGATCTGTTGTTTTTCCCCGAATTCATTTTTGTATTGCAGGAATTTTGCTTCACCCACAGAGACAGAGAGAGTAAAATTTATGAACAGATCTTCCATGTGGGCGAGCTTTGAAAGCCAAGAAAACAAGTCGTGGTTGCGTGTGTATTTGTGGACATACAGACACAAGACCTAAAAAGCAGGGGTGGGAGTAATGCTGAAATTCTGCATACATACCATATCTAGTAGCCAACAGATAATGACATGAAAAGAATAGCAATTATTTTGGGATCTTGAACCTAAAAGGGCTCAAAGCCTCAAACAACACACCATCAGGATCACAACTCCAAAGAAATTTCCATAAACGAATGCATTGGGAACTACTGTGGTTACCATAAAATCAGTTAAACCACCCAGCTACTTACCAAATGTAGATGTATATGGTTCTGACTATGTAATACAAGAGTTTTGACACTATTACGGATAAAACTGAACTATTGCTTCTACACTTCATTCTAAAACTAAACTAGAGATTCTTAGGCCACATCGCAAACCTGATGCAAAGCAATCTATTGCACCATGATTAGACATATGTCCATAAAACTGAACTGAAAAAATATATATATATGTAAGTTTGAACTTTTACAGTATAATCACTGATGACAGAAACACTTGTATCTCCACAGACAATAACACGATATAACATACAATGGTAAGATAAAAAGGAAACTTCAAGTTCACATAAACTATAACAGACACATAACACAAACCAAACCAGTAGCTAGAAGTTGACGGTGTATAACATAAAATTAAGATGGCCCGACCCGATGCTGCAAAATTTGTTCTTCAAGAACGCTCCCCCTGCTAGAGCTATGAAGTTCTAGCCTGCTGCTTGTTGCTGTCCGAAGGAAGAGAAGCAGCAGATTCAGGTGCATTCGATGTTGCGTTTTGGTACTGAGCAGCCAACTTGGGTGCCATGGCCTGGGTATAATACATGTGAGCCTGTGCAGGATCAGCAAACTGATAGGCATAGTTGGCAGGAGTCGCCAGAGCTGGAGCATTTGACTGAGAAGGATGATTAAGCTGAGGAAAACCAGCATACTGTTGTTGATGTTGACTGGCAGGAACCTGAACAAATGGAGTTGATGTAGTCTCAGTTCGGTACACACCTGCAGCCACTTCAGTTTTAGGAACAGGAGCATTCCTGGTTGCATTGTATGCTGCTGTAGCAGGAGGGGTTTGTGGACCACTAGATTGTGTGGTAATGGAAGCTTCACTAAAACCCTGCTGCTGAATAGGCATGTTATATGCTTGAGGCTGTCCAGCAGGAACATAGTAAACAGGGTATTGATGATCCATTGCGGGATGGTGTGATTGCTGGGAAGGGTACATGTGGTAGTAAGACCCCATTGGCACTGCCCCAGCAGGATGTTGTTGGATATACTGTCCTCCAGCTTGAATAAATTGTGGTTGTTGCTGCAGTTGTGGCTGTTGTTGCTGCATTTGTGGATGTTGTTGCAGCATTTGCGGATGTTGCTGCATTTGTGGATGATGTTGCTGCATTTGCGGGTGTTGCTGGACTTGCGGGTGTTGTTGCTGGACTTGCGGGTGTTGTTGCTGCAATTGTGGCTGTTGTGCTGCTGGCAAAATATACCCAGAATCTTGAAATTGTTGTTGCATCTGAACTCTTGAATTGGATTCTGCGATCTTTTGTTCAGGATTAGCAGAACCCCTACTCTGCCCAGATTGAATTTGGACATTCGGATCTTGATTGTAGATCATAGGTTTTTGGCGAGACATTGGATTTAATACACCACTATCACTGTACAAACAATTAATAACTTAATTTAGAGTCACTTAAGCAGATATGCATACACATGTATCATAAACATGCTAATCGATCAGCAGGCTAAATAGAAGTGATAGAACTAGTATCTCAGCCCCGGGTAACTCAGTTCAAGAAATTCAGCCTTGACATACCGTAAAATAGGGTGAAAGCAAATTCACTGCAATTTTAGGGTAAAAGCTGAACGGAACTGGAGGTAGCGGTTCGGAAAGTCTCAATGGCAAAATGCAACGGCAGTTAACAGCACCAACTTCAACCGCAAAGTTGCAGTACAGTTTGTGGTTTAACCGCTTATAAAAAATATATTCAAATAATAAGATTAAATCCAAGCAACACTCCAACTTAAGAATACAAGTCTGGGAAGAATGATCGTTTAAGACACAAGTTAATTATATGCTGAGACTACTCCCAACTTGCACAACCATCCCAGTACAGTTACTGCGCATAAAAATTTTAGAAAACAAAATTGCAGCTGTGAAGATTATTGTAGATGAAGGAAATGGCCAGATGTAAATGGGTGTGTGTGCTGCATACGAGAGAGGCAGAGAAAATGAGTGACTGAAGAAAACAAAAGTGAATGATAGTATAGGGCTTGAAGCGTTTGACGGATATATTTTAGTGTTTTCCAATAGAGAAAGCATAGTAAAATTTATAACATAATATCATCATATATATATATATAACATATATGGTTTTTAGGGTTTTACAATATTTGAAACCGCTGCCACATATAACATTTAAGTGATTATCAAAAATTCAATCTACAACCACCCGCTTTTCGTGTCATATGCATAGTACAATTCAATTGCAAGCAGTTGATACGTGTATTGTTACATCACTAAACAATCATCAGTTTTAGGGTATTTCAATATTTAAAAGCGCAGCCAAAAGTAAGTGGTTAATTGGTTATCAAAAATTCAATCTACAACCACCAGCACTTTTTGCGTCATCCGCAAGTCCAATATAGTTGCAAGAGTGTTGATTCGCCCAAATAAGTGGTTACCAAAAATGCAACTAAAACCACCCCCAAGAACAATCCAGTTGCAAGCGGTTGATTCGCCTGTCGTTATGTCACTAAACAACCACATTCTTTTAGGGCATTTGATATTTAAAACCGCAGCCACAGATAAGCGATCATCAATATCCAGTCTACAACCACCAATGCTTTCTCCCGTCATTAGCAAAGTAAAATTCATTTGCAAGCGGTTGGTGCACTGAATGCTACGTCACTAAACTACCATCAAACTAAATCTAGGGAACTCATGTAGAATATAAATATGCACACACATTTTAACCTAATCTATACACATGAATGAGATCATATAGGGAAAACATGGAAACGATAAGTGAAGTTTAGTAGGTACAAAGATCAAATACATAAATTTCACATCTTAATTTGGCAACAACAAAACAATTGGCGTAACAATTAAGCACATCATATAATAAGAAAATGAAAGGAAATTCAGCTTATATACCTGGAAACTGAATCAGGGGAAGCCAAATCAAAACAACCACCACTAGCAGCAGCAGCAGCAACAGCTTGCTTACTTGAAATCACCGATTGCGCCTGTTGTTGCAATAACTGTTTCCTATATGCCATAGAAACACCTCCCTGATCTGATCTCTCCGATCTCTCGGATCTCTCATCATCAGACACAATCCGATTTGAATAATCCCCAACCACCACAGGTGGCACCACAGCTACCACTGGCTGAACAAACTGCTCCTCAATCCCAGCCACCTTCCTGTGATCCTCCACCACATGCACTCTAATCGGAGGCAAATTCGCCAGAGAAGGCGTCGAAGAAGCCGAACCAAACGACGACGTCGTATCAAGCATCGGCGAATCAGGCACCGAATGAACATCCTGGTGACTCTTACTCACAACGTTTCCAGTCAATTTAATCAAATTTTCATTATTATTTCCATTATTATTATTGTTCGCCTCCACCGCCTCATCAAGCCCTAACAAACAATTGACCGAATTAGAATCTGACATCTGTCCGGTACTCGTCCCGTTCAAAGCATTCATAAACCAGTCCTCCGACTTTGCCGAGTTGTCAAGCAACGATCCAATCGACGTCACCGACTCAGGCTTCGCCGGAAACAGAAACAGCCTGAGGCGACCGGATTTTCCGGCGCCGGAATTCCTACTGAGGCGATCATACTCATCGATCATGTTCTCCAAATCTTCATCAGTAGTCACGGAAATCAAAGAGTCCAAATCTTCGTTGGGAATTTGATATTTGAGAGTGAAATTAGATGTATTGTTGAGGAGAGTTTTGGAAAGTCGGTGAATTAAATCGGAAAGTGAGGACTGACGATCGACGACGACGATGCGTGTATCGCCGCCGATATAACAGAGTGATTTGTCGTGCGGACGTGGCACTATATGGCCACCGAAGCTGCACATGAGTCTGAGTTTGGAAGTGAGTTGGAACGAGTCGTTGCCGTACGAATCGGTGGTGTGTGAGCGAGGTGATGAGTTGACTGAGTCGGTGGCGGCGAGTTGGGGAGGAGCAAGCGGTTGCTGTTGCGGTTGCGTTTGCTCCATGTTTGCGAGGAGAGAGAAAGAAAGAGGAGAGAGAGGGTGGTGTGAGTTGGAGGCGGATGTTCTTATAGCTGGCCCGCCTGTTTGTTAATTACTATTACTATTCTGCTTTTTATTTTATTCATTATCTAAAACTAATTAATAAAAAATCTGGAATATTGAAAAAAGGGGGATTACGAATTATCCGATAGGGGTTTTAAAATATCTAAATATTTCAATAAATTTTTAGAAAATATCTAATATTGAAACGGATGCAAATCGGAAGAGATGAGTTTTTTTTTTTTTTGACGAACAATAAGATTTTATTAAACATAGAACTTAAGAACACAGTCGGGACAAACCCCCAAACTGACAACTACAACCTGATTGTGAAACAAAAATCGAGCTAAACAAATAGCCGTTTTGTTTTCAGATTGCTTAACAGATAGAATATAAATATTCTTGATATTAAAAATGATTACAAAAGTTTCTCGAGCAATCCAGTCGACACCGACATCACTGAAAATAGTAGAATCACAATTGACCTGCGCACATAAAAAACCGGTGATAGACCAGTGTTCATATCCATCAGTTACACCAACTGAGGTTGGGGGTACAGATGCCCCATATATTGAACAATCATTTGTTGTGCGAGGTGAGCTCTCGCGATAACCACAATTCCAGATTTGAAGCGGGTTGCCCAGAGAAATCATTCTTCACGCAACATGACAACGAATCAAAAACGCAACAAGACATACACCCAAAAATTGGGGACAATCAACAACCCAAAAAGATGGGTACGGTAACAAGATCACACCCAAAAGGACTTAGATCTCGATTTTATTGAAAACTATTATAGTAGAAATTAAAGATATAGAAATGGAGGAAATGGGATGAGAGGATGGATGGGATGATGTGGTTTTGATGGAAGAAAGGGGCGGTGAAGGATGGATGATAATTATGAATGGCGGCCGACTCTCATTAGGGTTTTGTGTGGAGCACATCACTTGATTGAAGAGATGAGTATTAATAGTAGGAGGGCTCGTATTATTTTAGTGGGGTGTGAGAAAAAAGTGAGCAGAGACTAGCGCCAGCAAGGAGGCAGAAATGGATTAAAATTTACTAATAAAAGGGAGATGACATAATGTGTTAGTGCTGGAGGGTGGAAATTTGTTGTTCGACAGCTAAGTGACCGGCTGGCTGCATGCGTCTTATAACCCACGTTAAAACCTGACTAGTACTACATACAATTTGGGTAATTTTCAATGATTCCCGTTTAGTAATTATCTCCTCGTACTCCGAAAACTGCTAACGGAATTGTTAAGGTTTAAATCTTTTGACAGGGTCATTTTAAACTTAATCCGTATTTTGATTTAAAAAAAAACTTAATCCGTATTTATTTTCTTATTTGGCTTTTTTGGTTAAGTAGAAGGTTATCCGGAAGATTGAATATTTTTCTTTAAGGAATGTACTAACTTTTGAATCATACGCTCTGACCCGAGTAACATGGAGCACGTGGAATCCCGTGTGAATCGGCAAGAATCATCTGGCAAGATTAAATACGCCTGAGTGACCGATATCGAAGCAGTATCGTGAGGGAAGAGTCAAAAGAACTCTCATTGTGGAGTGAAATAGAACATGAAACTGTAAGCTCCCAAGCAGTGGGAGGAGCCCGGAGCTCTGACCGCGTGTCTGTTGAAGAATGAGCCGTCGATTCATAGGCAGTGGCTTGGTTAAATGAACTCACCAGAGCCGTAGCGAAAGCGAGTCTTTATAGGACAATTGTCACTGCTTATTGACTCGAACTTGGTTGATCTATTCATGACGAAAATGAAACTTGAGTGAAACTAAATGGAATTCCTTTCTATTTAGAGAAGTGTAACTTTTTTAAAACTAAACAGATATACGAGCTTTTACTTTCAATAATTGATTAAATGAAAAACTAAACACGTATCTTCAATGTTATTGTTTGTTCCAAAGTAAGATTTTTTTCCTCAATTATGTTTCAAAATTTAACTTATAAACCTGGCCAAACTCTCGACTACATTCGTCTCAATAGTTGAAAGTCTTGCAAGTTTACGTTGAGTTTCAGTTTGTTTTGTCTAGAAAAATGCTAACAAGGTAGCACATGAAATCGCTAAAATCCCTTACTTAGTTAATTCTCTTAATTTGTTCACGTCTCCTCCTACGTGTTTGTTGGAGGCTCTTTGTGATGATCTCTTGTTTTGAATGAAGTATCAGTTAGTTTCAAAAAAAAAAAAGGTTGAAAATCGTGAATTTTTTTTAATGAGTTGGTTATAAATTTTAAAATTTCATTTCACAAATATGTAGAAGACTATTTCAATTGATAATTTATTATTATTTATTATTATATCAATAATTTTTATACTAATGTAGATATCAAAATATTTATCCAAATATATAAACAAAATTTTCTTTTCATTTATAATTAATTTACAAACCAAAATAATATTTTTAAATTTCGCAAAACAACCCCATTATCTTTTTAAGCCACATGGATAAACACATTGAGAGGAAGAAAACCGGAAGTGGGGCCATGGAGATGGCGCAAAATCTGTGGGCAGTGGGGGCAGTGAACAGTTTAATGGGATGATACTGTGGGAGACCGCGTCAAGGTATAGTCAGGCTATTCCTCTGCATTCCACCGTGGGTGTTTGGGTTTATTTATTTTTTCTTTTGTGTGTTTGCAAATTTAATTTCCAAAAAATATATTTATCTAAAAAGTGATAACTAATCCGGTTTCTTGTTATCAGAAATAACCTTGCACACCTCCTAGATCAAATAATTTGGGTATATATAAATGAAAATATATAAACTATTCTAATATAGTAAATTGGCACATTTAACAATAATAATAATTAGTAAAATTTAAAATTATTTTTTTATTATTATGAAAAAATGTTATAAAATTCTATTTTATAAGAATTTTAAAATACTTAAAAATAATAAACGCACACATTCCAATGAGATGGAGGAAATAGTATATTTTTATATATTTTTATATGCTCTATATTTTTAGATTAAAAATATTTTTATTTTATTTTGAGATCTATCTCAATTTCGTATTTAAGATTTTTCTGGTTAGTATATATTGGGATTTCAATTTGTTTTTAGCTTTACTTGTTGATATACATGTTAGTTTATTGATTACCTGGTACAAAGGAGCTGAAATAATTTTAAAAAGTATTTTCAAATACTTTCACAAAAAGTATTTACAAAAAAAATATTATTAATATATTTAGTTATTAACTATGTACATAGTTTGTTTGTTTTTTCAAAAAAGCCTATGTACAAAATTAAAATTAAACGCCGTTAAAAGTTACACATATGATTAGCAGTATAATTCACTTGAGAACAAGTGAAATATATGAGATCCGAGGGAAGTTGAAGACAATTTGATTTTCCTGGTAGCATGTGATTGTGACGCGATAAAGATTATATACAAGCAAATGAAGTAAAAGGAAAACTCGTCGAAGGCAAATTTAAATCAGATAGACGAAGGGATCATCTATGAACAGTCCAATTGCAATGTGAATTGAAATGGGACCAAGTTGAGAAATAGTGGAAGATTTGACAAGAAAAAAGAGTATCTTATGTTATACCCCACAACTGAACAAGACATTAATGACCCACATTCTTCCCTCACACTATTACAGTCTACAACTACAAGCATGTTATCAAAATCTTCAATGCAGAACGTCTTACGTTGATGCTGTTTGGCTGTGGATGGAGCTAATAAGACTTTTAATGGAAAAACAGAGAGTTTGAGTTTGACTTCTGAGTTCCATGAGTAAAAACCTAAGTCGATTGTTGGAAAAACTTGAGTTGATTGTTAGCTCTGACAAACGGAGTAGTTAAGTAAAAGCTTAAGATTAAGTGGGTGTTTGGCAACCCATTTTAAGCCGGACTTCTCGGCTTATAAGTTAGAATTACTTATTCGTACCGTTTGTGTAAAAAATCAAGAAGCACTTATAAAAAGCTAGGAATGTTAGCTTTTGTTTCAGGACTTCTACTTATTTCCCAAACACTTTAATCACTTATAAGTCTTATTTTGCTTCTAACTTCTACTCTACTTATTTATTTTAAGCAATAAGCACTTATTTTAAACTCACCCAAACTGCCCCTAAATTGGGCAAGTTGGACTAAGAACAAAATGATAAGTAAAAATTGGAAACGATTCGATACAACAATATATAATTGATTCATATATTTTGATTTCCGCAATCGAACTCAATACTCATTAATCACAGATTAAACTATCTCATAGTAATATTTGATATTTTGTGGTGGGCACCCGATGCATTTTCTCCTTATAGTTTGAACTTTGAACATTAAAATGTTCCCCAGCGGATATAAAAATCGAAATGGGAAGCATGTGACAGGCCTTACTTAAATGGTCCACCATTCAAATATGGACATTCACAACGCCTTGATGATATTTTCATGATTGGATGTTGCAAAATCTTATTCTTAGTTCAGGGTCGGCCCAGGAATAGCGAATATAATAGAGAGAATAGCATCATTAGTGCATGATCAATAAACTCAATCTAAAAACCGAAATTTTTAGAAAGAAAAATGTTAGGAATCCCATTTTTTTTATCAAATTTTTTCCCCAAACGACATGTCAAATTCTAATTGATTGTATTTATTCCAATAATAATGTGACCCACTTGTATATACATCAATCACGTGATTAGAATTTTTCCACTAATCTGCCACATCATTTGGTAAAAAAAATTCGGGATACGTAACATTATTCTTTTAGAAAATATCAAAAGAATTTCAAATTCTTAAAATATTAACTTTTCATGAAGTATATAGAAATTGCTTGACAAAAAAAAGTATATAGAAATTCATTCGACAGTTAATCGTATTTAAAAAATTGAAAAATTAAAATTTAGCTACTGAAAACCAAACCGAATCAAAATTATTTCGATTATTTGAGTACGGTTTTCGGTAGGGGTGTACGCGGTTCGGATCGGATCGGTTTTAAGGTCAAAGTCGAACCAAACCGCAAATAGTGATTTTAGAAAATCTACAACCACAACCACATTTGCGGTTGCGATTAACCACACAATTTCAAACGCGGTTTAGCGATTTATGCGGATTAGTTTGCAGTTCAACCACATATTATAAACATATAATAATAAGGCAGGTGCTCAAGTGAGAACTACATGCATATGTGAGATATGAGAACTAATCTCAGCCACATATTCAATCTGATCTAACGGCCCCACCAGGGGCAGCACATAGGAATACAATAGACCAGCCCACGCACAGCCCCAGCTATCCCCTACTGTTTTTAATTTGATTTTTCATGTCAATCGGTAAACTTCTTTCAAAATCTGACTTCACTGAATTTTTATTTATCTCCCAACGAGCAATTTGCATACCATATGTGCTATGTTTCGACAAAATTCTCATTTTAATCTCATTTTAAAGGTTCTCACTAGAGTAACCCTCTATATAATAATTTAAGAAAAATAAATGCGAACTATTACAAAATATTACACACCTTAAATTCAAATTAAATCATCATTTTTACACAAAAGTAAAATAAATGAGTCTTAATAGATAATAGGGCTTTTTTTATTTATAACCACGTTTTCAATCTTATTTTCAAAAATACTACCTTATTTAAAATATTTTCAAAAATAACGTGGTTGCATATGCAACCATATATGCAACTACAAATCCTGATTTCAAGTTTCAGTCTTCAAATGTCATTTTCGACCTCATCTTTGAGATCGATATATATATATATATATATATATATATATATATATATATATATATATATATTTGAAAATAAGATTGGAGAAGATAGTATTTTTGAAAATAAGATTGAAAAAACAGTATACAAGATAATTCCCCTAGATAACACATGATTTGGATTTTATATATATATATATATATATATATATATATATATATTTGAAAATAAGATTGGAGAAGATAGTATTTTTGAAAATAAGATTGAAAAAACAGTATACAAGATAATTCCCCTATATAACACATGATTTGGAATTTTGTAACTAGGAGAAGATGAGAATATGAGAATTAATCCATGCACATCTATGGAGCAGTCGCAGAAGCACTTGAATCATGAATCAATCCAAATCTTCATCTATGTCCAGGTGAACAAATTCTGTAAATACATTTAGAGATCTTATAATATCATAAAATTAATATTATATAAATATATTTATGTATAATTTATTAATTTATATAGTATAATAATATATGTTTGAAAATATAAATGATTATAAATATATATTTGCGGCTTGTGGTTGCGGTTTTACGATTTTTAAATATTTAAAACCGCATCCGGACCACAAATAAGTGATTATCTAAAACATAATTCGCAACTAACCCCATGTTACGGTTATCCGCACAATGCGGTTCGGATGCGATCTGTGCAAGCGATCAATGCGGTTAAGCGGATTGTCTATATAACCCTAGTTTTCGGTTAACCGAACCTAATACTCACCGTGTATATAAAATATAATTTATTTTTAAATTTTCTTTTCTAAATGAAAAAATAATTTATACCGCTGGAAGGCCTGCCGAAATATTTGTCCCCGACTATAACATTAATTTGAAAAAAAGGTAAGTAGTAAATTGCCTGCAGAAAACGTCGCAGCCACAACTTCTGTGTAGTAGTAACCGTCGGCAGAGTTCGGTTGAGTGAAGTAACACCAACACGGCGGTTATTAACTTACTATTCATGATTTTGCATTATAGACAGCCCTCTCTCATCTCTACCACTAATCTTTCCAAGGATAGCCTACCAACTTTGTTAGTGACAGACATCGGGTCCCATTCCCATATTTATTCTGGTTGCTGTTTGATGTTACTCTTATCTACTACCTCCATTAGCGTTTAGTCTCTCTTGCTTTAACTTCACTAATCACATAATCACCACTCTGTAAGCACTGTTTTTCTCTTTATTAATCAAGTTTAAGGTTCTGTTTTCAGCATTATTCACTTCTCACTCTCTGTTCCCACTTCACAGCTTTGTGTTAATATACAATTTACCAGCTGAGTTCCCACATTTTTGGCAGATTCTGCTGACTGGCTGTGTGATTTTTGTAGTGATTAGAGATGGGGTGGAAGCATGTTGTCTCCTTGTCTTATTTCTGGGCTGCCCTTCAGGTTTCAAATCAATTTTTTCGTATAATTTGCCTAAAATCTCAAAGTATTCAATACATCTTATTACTGTAGTAGTACTAGTTTAATTTGTTTGTACCTAAGAATATGTTTGTTTTGTTAATCTCAACCATTCAAATAGAAGAAGATATCAGTGACAACTGCTATGTTTCTTTCCCATGTTTAATTGTTTATCCAGGAACGGCTATTTTGGTGATATTATATGATTGTGTGACAAAGAATTAGTACACAAACTTTTTCAGAATGAACACCAAGAATATTAAGATGCTTTTTTCTTAATGCTTGGAATACCAGCTTAAAGTAATTTTATTCTTTATAAAGGAAATGTGTGTGTTTATCAGGCTTGAAGTGCTTTTTGGGATTCTTGTACAGATAATTTGCGTGATTAATTTTCAGTTTGGCGTTTTCACATGTCAAATTTAAGATTCCTAAGTTGGAATATGCTGAGGATTTTCGTGGAATCCATTTGAGCTCATATGAGTAGCCAAGTAGGGATAAACTTTCCGTGTATCTTATTAAGGTCATATTTCTGAGTGAGACATACTGTTATGTTTGTTTTCAGTTTTTGGGAGATATTGGAATTTTTATGAGTAACTTTTAAGTAAATAAATATTGTAAACAATTCTTATGCTTTTCTTTGTGCAAGTCCTTTTTTTTTCTCTTTAATTACTATCCTGTTCCTCGTGGAAGCTTAATCTGATGAATTATAGTGACTTTAAAGCGAGTCATATCATTGTATTTTTCACTGTTAACAGGGAAGTACAAGGGACGTTGAGCTAGGCACGTACACTATCAAGTCTCATGGAGCGACACTCGCAAGGAATCACAGTAATGATTGGCTTATTTTGCTCTTGCTTATGGTCATAGAGATCATCCTGTATGTTATACACCCATTCTATCGCTTTGTTGGGAAGGATATGATGACAGACCTTAGATATCCAATGAAGGACAACACAGTGCCCGTATGGGCTGTTCCAGTGAGTTTGTTGTAGAAATCATAGTTGATTGAATGCGATTACTGCAATATTTCCATATCATGTAGTTGACTATCAATCTAGATACCTCTTCTATCATATTCAATTATCTAAATTAGTAGAACCTATGAGACAATTTTCGCTGTGATTCAGATGTATGCTGTTTTGTTGCCTATTGTTGTTTTCAATATTTTCTATATTCGGAGGAGAAATGTCTATGACCTGCACCACAGCATTTTAGGTAAGTTATAATACTTTGTGCAATAATCTCCTGCTACAAGGTGTGCACAATATGCAATGATCTGAACATGCGCTTGTATCAGGTCTGCTATTTGCTGTGCTGATAACTGCCGTTCTTACGGATTCAATAAAGAATGCAGTTGGAAGACCGCGGCCTGACTTCTTCTGGCGCTGCTTTCCTGATGGAAAAGATGTACAGAAGCCTAAACTCTTCACATTAATACTATAATAACACATCAGTGCTGTTCTGTTTTTAACAAATTGAATTCTGTCAGCTGTCTGAAATCATGGTAACCACTTACAGATCTGATTAGTTTTACAAATACCAAAGTGGCTTTTCTATGGAAAGGTCACCTATTTTCCTAATATTGAAGGTGTCAGAATGATATTATGTTTTTCCTTTTAGAATGTTAGCTATCTTTGTTTACCTTATCACTGACTTTCAAATAATTTTTTCTGCTTCGTATTTAGGTATATGATCTCTGGGGAAATGTTGTATGTCATGGTAAAGATAGTGAGATAAGAGAAGGACATAAGAGTTTTCCGAGTGGTCATACTTCATGTAAGCACTTCTCGCCTTAACTAATTGTAATTTCAGTCTAAGGTGTTGAGTTACTAGTATAAACTGCATGAAAGCCTTATGCAAGACACTTACTCAAGTTATACAAGACATGAATTGACACATCGAGCAGATGAGCACTAGCATCTAATTCTTCTGTAGTGCGCTTGCGAGCTATGAGGCATTTATGAAAACCTATGTAATCTTCTATACTTGCTGACTTGTTATCCAGATAATCACATGTCAAAAAATTTCAGTTTCTAATACTTTTGATTTAACAGTTAAGTGAAGTCGGTGAATTTGCATATTTAACTTGTAGTATGATGCTGTGCAGACTTGAACGAATTCAACCATTTGACAAAGAAGTGATGATATTGCAGGGTCCTTTGCAGGTCTGGGGTTTCTATCATTATACTTGTCAGGGAAAATACAAGCATTTGATTGCCGAGGGCACATTTCAAAATTATGCATTGTTTTTCTTCCTCTTCTTGTCGCCTCTCTAGTTGGTGTTTCTCGTGTGGATGATTATTGGCACCATTGGCAGGATGTGTTTGCTGGGGGATTTCTAGGTTTTTTTTCTTCCAACGTTTCATTTCCTTGTCATCAGTTGTAGTTTAAATCTTATTGACTAAAAGCATTTCTTTGCAGGGCTAGTTGTCGCCACAATTTGCTATCTCCAATTCTTCGCGCCGCCTTATAACACTGAAGGTAAACTGATAAAGCTTTTTTAGTATGTGTTCTTTCGTTTGTGGAAATTAAGTTATAACATATACTGATATATATATTACTATGCCTTGCGTATTTATGTTTAGTTTACTTTGTCATTATCACCTGCCTACAAGCTTAACATCCAATGTGATATTTCGTTTATATTGTTTCAGGGTGGAGCCCTTATGCACATTTTCAAGCATTAGAAGAGTTGCGCACAAATTCACAGCAACCACCACTGAGAGATGTCGAAGCTGTGAGAAATAACAATAACCTTATGTTGAAATCTCTAGGTCACAATTTAAACTCACCGCCGCTGCTGCAAGATGTTGATGTCGAATCTGGGAGACCGTAAAACCTCTGACCTTGCTTTAGGTTGTTTTAGCTAGAAATTAGAACAGTTGATCGTAGAAGTGTAAATGGTGTGGTAAGAACAACTGCCTTACTAGCCATATGGCTACTTAAAATAGTATCAAGTTTGTTTATGTAAAATACTAAAATTAGGCTGAGCATTCGGTCGGTTCGGTCTAAAACCGAACCGAAATAACCGAAAACCGAAATGTAACTTTTTTATTAAACGGAACCGAACCGAATTATCTATTAAACCGAACCGAAACCGAACCGAAATAATTCGGTTAATTCGGTTTCGGTTATGAGAAAACCGAATTTTCCTGAAAAACAAGCAAAAACAGGATCTGCTATGCGGCCACCATCTGCAAAACAAGAAAAAACAAAACAAAAAAAATTTAGTCCACATTAGTCTTGTACAGGCAGGAGCCAGAAGATTTTGTTTAGTTCAAATGCAATCAATCGCACTACATTATATCACTCATAGTTTATTAAAAATCGATCAACATACGGTATATAAGATACAGTACCTTTGAATCTTTGATTTGAGTCTTAAATACTAGACATGGATTCTTGAAATCGGCGAGCGGCAGCTAGTGACTGAGTACCAGGGGAGAGGCGGATGCGTGGAATTAGGTTAGAAATGTGTTGGTATGAGACTCTCTGGGTAAGTATGTTATATTATTCCATAAACTATTTCTATATTATACATATATATTATAATTTAAAAATAATACATATATAATTCGGTTATTTCGGTTATAACCAGTGTTCTAAAAATCCCCGATTTAACCGATAAATCCCCGATTAATCCTCTGCAAGGTCGGCCACCGATCTGATTTTTGAAATCCGATTAATCCTTATATATATTTCATAATCGAAGTATATGTGATAAATTATTAAAATTAAAATACTATATTACTTTAAATATAAATAATTATAGTGTTTATGAATATAGTAAATATATTAGTTACTAAATAGTTAATATAATAATAACTAAATATTAAATAATAATTTAATATTAAAATAAACCCGATTTTAACTCCGATTAATCTTTCCGATTAATCTCCGATTTCCGATTAATCCTTGAATCGGTAGCTCAACCGATTAGGTCCGATTCCCGATTTCTGTAACAATGGTTATAACCGTATTTATAATTTTAATAACCGAACCGAACCGAATTGTTATTCGGTTAATAACCGAAAACCTAGCTAAAATCTAGCTATTCAAGGTATTTTGCTTCAACTATCCTCGACAGATTAACTGGCCATCTTTTATGCTTTCAGTAATAGAAAATGCGCCTTACAAAAAAAAAAAAAGTAATAGAAAATGCGAATAACTTGATTTTCTCCCCAAAATCAAAGAAACACGGTGTAAAAATATGTTCAAGTGTTTAACTACCATATCTAACTGTAACTGGATCTTATTGTTTAAATGATCAATAAGATACTATTGTGCTGGTATCTGATCATTTTATCTTCTGTGGCCAGATTTGTCATTTGTGTTTATGATCGTTTCGTCCGAAAAGTAAATCAGGAAAACCAGATATTTCTATACACGCTAAGTAACTACCTAGAAAAGTTTATATGATAGTTAAAGGTGTAATTAGTACCGGTGCCATTTTACGGTTCAATTTTCGCTTGACGGAAAAGTTATGCAAGAATGTGATAACTATCGAGTCTGCAAATTATATTCACAAGAGAAGAAATTTCTGAAGTTCATTCACAAGAGACTTCTGAAAACGTTCAAAACATTTGAACCACGAATCCGGTCACTAGATTACAATTCGTTTATAAATTTGACAGGTCACGTCTCAGATGACACGCAACTGTCCTGGCTTTTAGATCAACGGCTAAAATTACGAGTACTTTTCTCGTTTGATTATTCTACCTGACCGGCTGAGCTAAGGTTGAAATTCTAAATAAGATTATATATTATATATTTGAAAACCTATTTCAAAATTGAGCTGTGTTCTGCAGGTGTAAATCATTTTTTTTAAATATTAATCGAAATTTTAAATGAATAAGGAAATTGAATATAGTTAAAATTAGAGATATAATATTATTATATTTAAATAAAAATACATGTAGTACTAAGAGTTTAAACTTATAATATAAATATAATCAAATTTTTTTATTTTTAATATTTTAAATTAGAAAATTAAAAGGTCACCTCATTGCTTATTTCGTGTATTACTTGATTTAGTAGCCCGCTTATTTTTAAAAGCATTTAGTCACGTGTTTAGATCCAAAGTCCATGCATTTTTTTTTATTTTTTTGATAAAAAAAGTCGATGCATTTTAATCAGCTATTCGGTTTATACGACCGTTTAATGCTCTTTTTCATGTAAATATATTTTTGAAATACTAATGTTAAATTGATTTTACTATTTTTTTGTGTGTGTTTGAGTATTGATGCAACTGTTCTACCGAATTAATTTATAAACAAGTAATTGCATATTTACTAATTGATATCGGTATTTATTACCAGCTCAATAATGGTACTCTAGATGATTCGGCCAGATATTAGGATATCTTTAAAGCTTATTGATTGAAACGATGATAACTACTCCCTCTGTTTGTGTTTATTAGACGTTTTAGAAAAATGCACTTTTTTGTAATTATCAGTCGTTCTCAGTGTATAATGCAATGTCAACTATCTCATTTCTTAGTTCCCCTTATTTATTGCCTATATTTATAATCAGATGTCACAAATGGTGTGTAAAATGAAGGGGCATCAATGTAAAATAATGCCTTCTTAATGATAGTTTAACTATTCCAATAAATTTTCATTCTAATAAATCAAAACAGAGGGAGTATTAATTATCTGAAATTAATGAACTTGTGAAATTTATATTATTTTAACAATGTTGTTTATAATGATTAACTAACCTTAAAGTTATACTAATATTTTTAATTTTTATAAAATTAATAAATAGGAGAGAAGATGTAAACTCTCAAAAGTGCAAACTCTATTTAATACACATTTTAAAACCCAATTATAGGAATTCATGTCTTTATATGATTTGCCTATGGGCACATCTAAACATCAAATTTCATGTATGTAATTCGTGTTAATTGGCTAGCACTTAATAATAATAGTGGCCCTCTACATACACAAAAACTTCACCGATCAAAGCAAATAAAATATATCAAATTTAGTGCATAACATGTGTCCATGGCACACACTAGCCAAGCCGTTTTTGTTAATACCCCTATGCTGTCTTTTCCATTAGAACTACTTTTAGGAAAAGTAGATTTTTCCATACTTTTACGAAAAATGATTTTCAATTTTTCTAAAAAATTATCATAAATTTCACTATCAAATTTTATTAAAAATATTGTCTTTTTTATATATTCTGAAAATATATAAATATTAGAAAAAAAAAATACTAAACAACTGCGTGGTAGTATAATTTTTTTAACATCACAATAATTTTTAACGGTAATCTCAATCAAACCGTTTACTCCGCCGAAAACGCCAAATGAAGCTCATCTTTACAGTCGCCTCACCTCAACTTGCTTGTTTGACCATGCTGTCCATAACTTCCATCTTTCATAAACAAATAGATACACTCCACCAACAATGCGGACAGAATCTTTATATTGACAAAGAATCACCGAGTCACAAATATATTTCGCATCCATACACCGATACGCAAATCAATAGGAAACATAGAAAGAGAGTCAACTAACAAACACTCCGATAAACCCATCTCGCGTTCTTACAAATCTCACAAATGGGCTGGGCCAACACCGATGAAATGGCCCTCCCCTCTCATCATTCACTCCCAAGCTCCTCCGTTGATTCAGGCCATGCTCGTCTCAATGAGCTCGGCTACAAACAAGAACTCAAGCGTGACCTCTCGTATATTCTATTTTCCTTACATTTTTTTAATTTAGTTTGTTATGAAATATGAAGTATGATTGTTGTGTTTGGTTCGGATTGCAGGGTGCTGTCAAATTTTGCATTTTCGTTTTCGATTATTTCGGTTATTACTGGTATAACTACGCTGTACAATACTGGGCTGAGGTTTGGTGGACCTGTGGCTATAGTGTATGGCTGGGTTGTTACGGGCTGTTTTACTATGATTGTTGGTTTGTCCATGGCTGAGATTTGTTCTTCTTATCCTACTTCTGGTGGACTTTATTATTGGAGTGCTAAACTTGCTGGCCCAAATTGGGCTCCCTTTGCTTCTTGGATCACTGGATGGTAATTTTATTCCTCCTATCTTTATTCATTTCCACGTTTATATATGTAGATATTGTTATGCTTGGGATGTTGATAGGATCTAGCAATTTTGTTCGTCATATCATACTAAAACCAGAAATGTGATGTTTTAGTCAATTTGAATATTGTACTTGCTCGTAGTGTTTATTTGGTAATAGTCAAATGCACTTTTTTAAACATATTTGGTCAGGCCTCCTCAAACCATCGACGTCTTTGTTGCCGGGGAAGGATTAGTGTCACTAGACTACTAGAAATTCAGTTAACTGGTTTTGTGTGTTGCAATGTTCATATACAAAGAGAGCTTCATTACGACTACAGTTTTTTTGAACAAGCACAAGTTACGGCAGTATACGTGGTTTTCATAATTCAAATGTACTTATAATCTTAGATACAAGTGTTACTTGATGGTTATATATTTTAAAAAAATGATCATATATGGACGTGATTCTAGCTCTGTTACAAGGCCAAGGTGGGATTCGGTGAAAGAGGTCCGTGTAAATATATGGTATAGGATCATGTGTAATTTTCTAATGTCACCTGGGTGAAAATCCTGACCGGTCCCAGCCTAATAGGTTTGAAAGAATGTCTATTGAGTGTTTGCACTCTTCCTTACCGTATATTTCATATTAGTTTTGTAATATGAGTGGTCTTTAACTGATAGTACGAAGTTGAAACCCTTATAACAAAATTGAAACAGATAATAATATTACCGCACAAGCCCCTCGTATATTATGATTGGTGTATGCAGTTCACTTTCGACACATAATGTTGAGGAAAATCTAACAAAAGTAAAATGCACTTTTAGTTACATACAGTATGCTGATCATTGTCTGTGGTTTATGTGCATAGTGTCTGATATCTGTAAATTTTTGCTTTTCATTTAATGATGCAGGTATAACATTGTTGGTCAGGTAATTTCAAATTCTCCATTAAGTTCAAAGCGTATAAAAAGCTACAATGGCTTCATTTCCAGTATCATTTTCTGTTAGCTCTAGTCATTAGAAAGACCATTCTGTGCAGTGGGCTGTTACAACAAGCGTCAATTATTCACTTGCGGAGCTGATTCAAGTAATGATTCTCCTTAGCACAGGAGGAAAGAATGGAGGTGGATATGAAGGCTCTAAATATGTAGTTATTGGTATTCACGGTGGCCTTCTTCTCGTACATGCTATCATAAACAGTCTTTCTATCTCTTGGTTATCGTTTTTTGGACAGCTTGCTGCTGGATGGAACATTCTAGGTAGGAGAAATCATACAAGTCAATTTGCTTTCACATCCATCCTTTCTTATAATATTCTTACCGGTGCTTGCAACTGTAGGTGTCTTTGTTCTTATGATTCTTATTCCATCTGTTGCAACGGAAAAGGCCAACGCCGAGTTTGTATTCACTCATTTTAATACTGAAAATACTGATGGAGTGAATGGTAGACTCTACATATTCCTGTTAGGGCTCCTCATGAGTCAATACACTTTAACAGGATATGATGCATCTGCCCATATGGTAAGTCCTGTTTTCTTATTCATGACCCACACAATGACGCAAATGTCCCCTGCTCTGCCAATTGCAGTACATTTTTCAAAATTTAGATTCCTTAAAAATTGATTTCAATCTCTACTCCCCTTCTGTAAGAACTATATAAAGTATATGCCCGTAGAGAAATATGATATACACGACTTCTCTTATGAATATCATTACAATTGAATGTAGTACTTAGGCAGCTTTTATATGCAAACATTTACTTTCTTTTATCCAGTTTAACACATGATGATTCACACTGCTACATCTAAATACATTCTTCCAGTCGGAGGAAACAAGGAGTGCAGACATAAATGGGCCAAGAGGAATCATCAGTTCTATTGGCATATCAATTATTGTTGGATGGGGTTACATACTTGGTATCACCTTTGCAGTTACTGACATCCCATACCTCTTGGACGAGGGTAACGATGCTGGTGGTTATGCCATTGCGGAGGTATTTTATCAAGCATTCAAGAGTAGATATGGAAGTGGAGTTGGAGGAATCATTTGTCTAGGCGTGGTTGCTGTTGCTATATTCTTCTGTGCTATGAGTTCAGTTACAAGCAACTCCAGGTATATTTAGTAGATTGTTTTGTATGGTGGATTATGTATAGATTAGTTTGTTGAAACCCTTCTAAGATGAGCTTATTTACAGGATGGCTTATGCATTTTCGAGAGATGGAGCTATGCCATTATCTTCTCTATGGCATAAAGTAAACGGCCAAGAAGTCCCCTTGAATGCAGTTTGGCTTTCTGCTTTCATATCATTTTGCATGGCCCTGACGGTACTAGTATATCAGTAGTTATTATTTATCATCGTTTTGCTTTCACAGATTTAGTTGTAAAATCTGCTTTCGATAATAGTCTTGTGATTTTTCTTCTGAGATATTGTTCCTAAATGATAAATATGTGGATTTTCTGGATTCAGAGAATTAGTTTTCTTAGTAAATTATATCCTTATAAAAAAATTAAAAACTTTCGGGTTGTGCCTCCTTTTTGCTTTATCTGCACATAGACTGTTGCAAACCTTCAAAAATTAGCTCACTATGCAATATACCATATTATTATGTTAATGTTAAATATTTTGGATGAATAATCTTTAATGTAATTTTTCTACGCATAGACTGCACTTCTTTTTCTGTACTTTTGGGGGCCAACTGTCTACTTATATCTGAGTATTTGCAGTCACTTGGGAGTGAAGTGGCGTTTGAAGCAATGGTATCAATAGCAACTATCGGGCTTTACATTGCTTATGCAATACCCATTTTCCTCAGAGTAACTCTGGCTCGAAGATCTTTCAAGGCAGGACCTTTTAACTTGGGGAATTACGGAGTTGTTGTTGGTTGGACTGCCGTCCTATGGGTTGCATTCATCTCTGTCCTCTTTTCATTGCCTGTAGCCTATCCCGTTACTCGAGAGACGCTGAACTATACTCCAGTTGCAGTTGGTGGTCTGTTCATTCTCACAGTCTCCTATTGGATCTTGAGTGCTCGGCACTGGTTTAAGGGTCCTATAACAAATATTGATAGATGAATTAGACAGACTACTATTTACACATCCTATTTCTAAGAAAAGGCAGTTCATCATTTTTTTTTTGTAATGTCAATTGTTTGTGGATACAAGGAAAATGTATTAAAAATTGTGTGAACAGTTACAACAAGTTTTATACTATATACAAGCCCCGAATGCAGACATGACATCTGATGTATAACACACACAGTCACACACATATGCAATTATGAGTGATGTCTTTACTTTACAGCCTGGGTTTTGAACATGCAAGGAGGATAGCTTGCTTGTGGTCTGTGGGTAGAGACTCCTCGGTCTAATTTAACTAATGTTTGTGTTGTGATGTACGGAAAATTATAATTCTTATATTGATGTAAATTGTAAATTTTTATTAAGCTAATTATAAATTACATGTCATGGTAAATCAAATGTTTAATTTAAGATAAGCAAAGATATTACTTGAATTAATATTTATTTATAACGTTTTTTTAAAACATATATTAATTTGTTTGTATATAAACAATGACATTATTTTAGTGTTTTTTTGGAGATTAATTTCAGGACTTTTATTCCTGGGGATAGATATCTTGGATATCTTTGGCTGATTATGTACACGTACAATTAACGGATTAAAAAGACAAAGGTTGTTTGGAAATTAGCGGTTAGCTGTTAGCGGATAAAATTAGCTGTTTTGACTAGTTGATTAAATTAAATGTTTTGACTAGCGGATTGAATTGGCTTTTTCTCGTAAAACTGTTTAGTAAATAGCTGATTGATTAGTTTTATCTGATACAAACCAAAACCGCTAATCCAAAAAACTCCTCAAAATAATTTTTTCAAAATTAGCTTTTTAGATCCAAACCTCTGTTTCATTCCGTTAAATACCAAACATTAATATTAGCTTATTTTAGTGGTCAAACCTCTAAAGCACCTCAATCCTCCGATTTTACCCCCTGATTTTACCCCAAACCAGGGTCAAAGTAATTCAAAAGTCGATTCAGCTGGTACATTACACGCCAGCAGTGCCTTTGAAGGCTCCGGGACGTATCGGGTTTCGGCGGGACAATAAGAATTAAAAAATTTATTCAATACGTCATTCAGCTGCTAAAACCCCATCTAATTGTATTCGAGAGTGAAGCACAGAAATATTCTTATTTGAAACGATGGTAGTTCTCGCCCTTCTTCTTCATTTGAATTTCTCTAGGGTTTCAAATTTTAATTTGTATCTATACTTCTATGTATGTATGTATCATAATCTCTCCTCAATTTAATCTTACAGGAAGATCCTAACGAAGAACTCGAGCCTCTGTTTGATTACAGCCGCGTCCAGCCTCTTGATCTTGTTTGTTTAGACGGTTCGTTTCTAATTTTCCATATACATATATATGATTCCGCGTGTGTACTTATGTAATGTTTGAAATTGAATTGAATTGAATTTTTAGATGACGATGATTGCGTTCGAATTCCTCCTAAAAAACAGAAGTTCACGGATGGAGACAAGTCGTCGGATGTAAGTTCTATTGTTTCTAGGTGTAGCTTAATGCTGTTTTTATGTTACTATAGCCTAGCTTAATTTTTGCTCATTTGATTGATTTGTATGGTTGTTTAATGTGTGTACTCTCTTTTTTCTTTTGTGAATTAGGCTGATAATCTAGCTGGTAAGGCAGTTATAAAAATTGATGATTGTGATGATGAGGAGGATTGGTTGCCTTCTCCGGTGAAAATCTCGATGGATACAAAGAAGCTTGAAGAGGATTCTATTATTAAAGCTATTAGGTATCTTTCTTACTCGGTTAATAATTTTTGTAAGGGGATTATCTGAATTTTGTAAGAGGATTATCTGTCGAAATGGTTTATGTTTCAATTGTCGATTTAATGCATGTTGAAACAACGTTATTTTGGCAGATAAGAGGAAACTGATTCATTAATCAAATTGAAACCATTTTTTTGTTGGCCAATTAAGAAGAAACAGTGAGCGTATGATTAATGATTAATGGCGTCTATTAGCTATATAATACAGTATCAACTTGAGCATCAATTGGCAGGAGCTTTTAGCTAATTCTAAGGCAATGTGTAACTTCTTAGTCTAGAATTGGATGTTTAGGAATGGGGGGCATCCGAATCCGACTTTGTTCTTTTTATGTATCTATTGAATTTTCTTGTTTGCTTTTGAACACATTATTACTACTTGTTAAATATATTGTCTGGCTTCAAATTTTTAGATTAAGCTTGAACATATCACTATTAGGTTTCTTAAAATTTGAATTCTCTCCATCTACTTTAAGGACAAGCAGGGCTGCAATTAGTTGAGATTTATTTAGAAGCAAGATTTGGTAAAGATAGTTCATCTTTGATTTAAAAGATGAATAAGCTGAGCACAAATTTACTTTTAAGCTGGGAAGCAGGGGTGCAGCACTTAGGTGGTGCACTGCGATGTATGTATATGTGTCTATATATATATGTATGTATATGTGTACAACGATGTATGTATATGTGTCTATATATATGACTAATTGTCTCTTGACTTTGACCCTTAGATTGACTAATTGATTTTTTTTGTGTATTAACTGTTAATATCATTTTGAAATGATTGAGTTAGTTTAATAATTATGTTTAATATATATCTTTTAATTGTCTTTAATCATTAAACATGACGACTTTATGAATATAATTATTTAGATTAACCAATATCTAACTCTTGAATTATAATATATATAATATATAAAACATATAATTAATATTTTAATATTTTAGAATCCACCAGAACCCGAATTCTCGTATTCTCCTATTGCACACCCCTGCACCTAGTGTTATTAAAGGCAAAAAGCGCAGTGAAGCATAAGGGGACTCTTGTAACTTAAGCGCGAATAGCAAAGCGAAGCATGTGCGTTTTTAAATGTAGCACACTACACACACACACACACACTTAAAAAAACACAGAATATTGTCATGACACTTCATTTTTCATAAAAAAAAATGATTTGTTAAGATTATAATTATATAGTTAAACACCGATTAAACTTGATATCCGAATCGAACATTTAAGCTCATCTAAATTATTAATATGAAATATTATAGAATCCAGAATGGAATCTAGAACAGAATCCATAATAGAATTATATATTTTTGCACGATTAATTTTACATAGAATCATGTTATTTTTAATCCATATTTATTATTGAACATGTTAGATATTATTGTTCTACATAATAAAAGGTTAATTAGTTTAAAATTAGAATTTAATTCAAGTTTTAGATGAGATTCTATAATAGATTCTAAAGTGTTCTCCTTTTAAGGTTGTTCTAAATTGAGGCCTAATGGGATGGGGTGGGGTCAAGTATTAACTCTTGAGCTTGTCCGGAGCCCCTCTAAGCCCTGTCAGAAGCCTTAGTAAGGCTTTAGTGGGCCCGATGTGGATTGAGTGGGGTCGGGGTGGGACCCGGGTGGGTGATGTCATATAGGACTAGTTTCCCTTAGTTTTCCGGTGCTTTTAAGAGAATGGGGAGGTTTGTGGGCCCCGAGGATGGACCCCGAACTGCGCAGGGGTGAGGCTTAGTGGGACGGGCTGGGGTCAAGTATTAACTTTTGAGCTTGTCTGGAGCCCCTCTAGGGTCTGTCCGGAGTCTTAATGAGGCTCTAGTGGGCCCGGGGCGGATTGAGTCGGGTCGGGGTGGGCACTAGTGTAACACATTATAGCACGTGTTACACCTAAATGTATTTTGCTAAATAGATAAGTTATAATCAAATTTCCATGACTAATCTAGCAAAAGACTTGAGGTGATGATAGGTGTATGCTGTTGTGTGTTTCATTCATCAACAAAGACTTGTACAAGACCCTTGCAAGAAAATAATTGTGTCCATGTTTTCACCAACTCCCTTATTCCGAACCTGTAGTTGACTTTAGGATACTTTTTTCCACAGTTTTTCACAAAGAAAATGAATATCTTTGTGATACTTTTTATTTCAAGTGCACTTCTCCTTAAAGTTCTGTATACCTGTAAATATGTATGCACATCGTAGTTCACACACTTCTTACTGTATATTATTATGGCATTCTCTGCATTCAGTAGGGCCAGTAGGCATTATAATTACCAAATTCGAAGTCATGTATTAGCACCTCATTGTGGCGTCATGGGCACCTGGTTTAGAGTCTGGATCTGACTTTCTACTTTATTATACTACTAATACTTTTATGTTTCCTTATTGTAGCAGAACTACACTTTTCTTATAACTTTGGAGACAATAATATTTGTTTCACCTTTAATTTTTTGTAGGATACATTCAGTTCTAACCTAGAAGAGATTTCTTCTCCAGATTTTTCTAACCTGAGGTTTAATGTTTATGTATATAGGTTGAAGAAGCAGGAGCTTCTGTCTTATGCTCAATCAGCTGAAGATATTCTGCAAAATGTTGACGAGCCTGTTAAGAAGGATTCAGACACTTCACTGCATATCTCTTCAGATTGCGCGGCGGAGCCCCAGCCGAAGCCTGCCAGTGAAAGAGCTAAGATAGTAATTGGTATTCAGGACAAAGATGAAGTCAAGCACTTTAGGGTGTATATGGTACATATAATTTTCCAATCATAGACTTGCCTGCCTTCTTATAGTGACATGTCTTGGTAGGACTCGGCTTTTTTACATGTTATTAACCTGAAAGATGTGATTACCTGATATTGACTTCAAGTCTCTGAGTTTAAAGTGTCTGCGTACTGAATAAAAATGGCCTATAGTGTGTTCCTGTAAAACATGCTTGCAGTTGTCGGTTGGTATATGCTATTCCCTCTGGCCCGCTTATATTTTCCCTGTTTTCTTAGTTTTTTTGTCCCAAACACACAGTTAATAAGTATAAAATGTTAAATTTGTTACTATATTCGAAAAATAATTCGCATTAGTAGTAACTTGTAGTTCATTTAATATGATTGAATAATAGATGGACGCTAGTCAATGGACAGGAAAAACGGGACAGAGGGTGTATTTTATTGCTCGAGTGAATTGTGAGATAAAAGGCATGTATTACTGCTACGTTGATGCATCTATTATATCTTTATATTTATATTTTCATCATGTATATACAGGATGATAAGTTTGAAAAACTTATCAAGATGTATGCTGACAAATTAAAGCTTGACATACAAACAATAGCCTTCTCTTTTGATGGTGATAAAATTAGCCCAACAGCTACCCCTGCAGACCTTGGGATGGAAGATGAGGACATCCTCGAGGTGCATGTGAAGGCAAGATGATCTAGGTAACGTTAACTGTCTCATGCTCTGTTATATGTTTATCCTTTACTGCTGGCTGTTATTATTTATTCTTGTAATCTCTTTTCCCTGGTTATATCTTTTGAGAATAAAATGAATTAAGGATCCTTCCTTATTTAGCCCAAAAGGGCATGAAGTCAAATCCGGGCATTTCATCTTATCACCGAATCAGTTACAAGATAACATTCAGTATTTGTTGACTATTTTGACAATAATGTAGACTTCATTAGTTTCTCATTCATTTTAGCAAGTCACTAATGAACTCCTTTACTAAAATGCATCCTGTTTTATTTGCCATTATCAAATGCATTGTTTGCTTAATGAATGTTGGTGTTGCATTTACAAGTAACATGCATGAACATGTATATGTCGACATAATATAGGCTTCTGACTATTTATAACTAAGTACCGGATAAGTTTTGGTATAAGACCCGGACTCTTCATCTCACCGTTAGAAACCCGTTCTGGATAATTGGACACTGAGCAAGTGAAATAATACATAGTTCTGATTGTGTTGTTGAGTCTAACACTTGTAGACAAATAGATACTCTTTTTTTTTTTTTTTTTGACAAACAAAGGATTTATTAATATGAATCGTAAACCCAGCCGGGACAAACCCCCGAACTGTCAACTACAATCTGATTGTGAAACAAAAAACGAACTAAACAAATAGTCGTTTTGTTTTCAGATCGCTTAACAAATAGAATATTCATATTCTTTGATCTAAAAAGTGTTACAACAATATCTCGAGCAATCCAACCTACATCAGTTATGAAACTAGTAGTCTCGCAATTGACCTTCACGTAAGCATCATCTGTAGCCCAATGTTCAGAACTATCAGTCAAATCAACTGATCCTGGAGCACCAAACGTCCCCAAAACATGAACAATTATTTGTTGTGAAAGGTGAGCTCTTGCGGTATCCACCATCGTTCCGAAATCGATGCGAGTCTTACCGATCTCCCAAAATACCGTATAAATCCTTTTCAGATTGATAATTGAACGACACATCAAGACACATAAAAATACGAAAACATAACAAACTGACATCCCAAAAAGATGGGCACACACTGACATCCCAAAACAATGGGCACACAACCTTGATAACAAGGTACTCAAACAAGATTAGATCTTGGTTTTATTGAAAAACTAGTAAAATAATAGAGGGGATGAGAGAACGAAGAGGTTAATTGATGAGAAGATGAAGATCTGGGAGGCGGAGAAGTTACGGCTGAAACCCTAATACGGGAGTCGACTCTCAAAACGAGAGAAAAAAGATATCGTCACGTAGCTTACTGTATTGGACAATTGTCAAATAGATACTCTTAAGTAGACCATGTAAGGTATCATATAAAATTATATTTTAAAGTATAGTCTTGGTGACTTTTTTTTGGTTTTTTTTTTTCCTTGTGTGGGAGTCTCGGTGACATTTGAATTCTGTCTCACAGATAAGTTGGAGGTGTTGGCAAACTTGGTTAGACTTTGTACCTGTCTTTTGCACCCCAGCAATCTCTCTGTTGCTGCTCATTTTCAGGCATATTGAATGCTCAACCAGCTGCTCATTTTTGGCTTTCAATCGCACATTGACATTGACAGACTGCGTATTTCTAAAGAAGTGTACGAGGATAAAATCCTTTACTTTTGAAATACAAGTTCAGGGACCAACATTTTTGTCATTTCATGTAGCATTTTCTTCTCAAATTATTATAGAATAGCATTAAAACAAACAATATTAGTGCTTGTGATAATGTTTTAAAAGCAGGTGATGTAAATTGTTGCTTTCATAAATAGACATGTGAAAGGTGATGAATTAACATATCTAACAAATATGAAATCATGAGACAAGTGGTAAGTGCTAACTAACACCAAACAGATTATAGGTATGGTTTTAGTGAAGATCTATAAAAATGGTTAACTACTAGTAGTAATACTGAAGCGATCCACTTTCAAGTTTTGCTTCTGTGTTACATATTGTCATAGTGTTAAATTAGCCAGTACATAGCTAGATCTAGTGATTGTCTTTTTGTTATTCCATCAATGCTCCTTTGCTGTAACTATGAGAATGATGCAAACTGTTACCAAATTAATTATTTTTTTGTGTTGACAATACAAAAGTTTCTGTTACTACATAATTACCTTAACTAAAATTTTCCTTCAAATTAAATTTTCCTTTTTAATAGAAACAAAATTTTCCTTTTTTTTTTTTGCCAAAATTTTCCTTTTATTTAGAACTTCCATTACCATCACTAAGCCGATCCAAGCGTCGGATACATTTCCCGCCAAAACCACTTGAAATCTGACGGACGATAAAACTTTAGCATGGTCCTCCCGTCCAATCTAACGCACGAAAATCATCCTTTCGAAATTATTTACATTCCCAACACTCGCAAGCAAGCTATTTTATCTAGACGAAATTACCCTCGTAAACACAAGCATGAGCTAGTCTAGCAAATTAATCGCAAGGGCAATTCTAGTAACGAAATTCCGTTTCACTTACAGTTGCGCGTTACATACATATACACACACACAGAAGTATACTCGAGTGCCTGCAATTTGCAAGTATAAACCCTAGCTAGAAGCATGTTTCTGTACATTTCTTCCATCACTTTCTCTCTCTAACCCTGTCTCCCCCTCCCTCAACTCTCTCTCTCTCTCTCTCTCCCTCTCCGTCTCCCCCCCCTCTCTCTCTCTCTCACACACACACACTCTCTCTCCATCTATCTCTGAACATCTACAAGCTAGGTTGAACTAAGATACTACAGCGCGCCATCGATCATCGGCTTCAGGTAATTCGATTGCACTCTCATTTATGTACATAATTCTTCTCTAATTAAGAAATTTGATGATCATTATTCATTTGATTGAGCTTGTTTATTGTGATTAAAGCTACAAATTGATCTATTTCCTTATGAAGCTTTCGTGTTTGTTTTGTTGTTCATTTCCTGCGTAGATTAATTTGTTCGTACATGAACCTGTTATTCGAGTATTATTTGTTTCGAACTTGATTTCCATCAGGTCGTGTTATAAACGAACAAAAATAACTAATTACGATACACTCGCACAATTGAGTGTGCTTATGATTTAACGTTTCCTGTAAGTAATTGATTGATCATTACTTTCTCGATTATCATACTCCATGACATGATTAGTGAATTATATAGATTATAGATACGCTTCTGTTGCTTGAATTTCGTAATAGTTGCAGAGATTTGATGTATAGTGTATAATGTTCAATGTTCTTCTCTGATTATGCAATTTAATATATAGTTTTCATCTGATCGAGCTTATTTTCCTATGATTTAAACAGAGAATGATCCTTTTTATTTCGAGGTTCCATTCATTCCTCATAGCTGTTTTGTTTTTACTCCTAAGGATATTATTTGTTCCTTTAGGCAGCTTGATATTCAAGTATTAATTCTAATTTAATTTCTTTATGAATTCTTGCTATTAACAAACAAATTCCGGCTAACACTTGATTAGAAATATTGTTTGTGTGACAATTTCTGTAAGTGATATCATTCTTGGTTGGTAATGTGATTAGTGAATTATATAGAGTATATACATGCTGCACCCTTTTAAATTCTGTGTTCTGTAGTAGTTGCAGAGATTTGATGAAATATGATGTTTATTATTTGATTATTTATATACATATAGTTTACATATACGCTACAGTTGCTTGAGTCTCGTAGTAGTTGCAGATATCTGATATAGTGTATGGTGTTCGTAATTTGATGAGTGAAATATAGAGTATATATATCCATCACTGCTCCTTTGTTGCAACTATGATTAATATAGCAAACTATTACCAAGTTAATTTTTTTGTGTTGATAATACAAAAGTTTCTGTTACTGCATAATTGCTTTAATTAAAATTTTCCTTTCATTTAAAACTTCCATTACCATCACTGAGCCAATCCAAGCGTCGGATACATTTACCGCCAAAACCACTTGAAATTAACGGACAATAAAACTCTAGCTTGGGGTCCCACCATCCAATCTAAGGCACGAAAATCATCTTTTCGAAATTATTTACATCCCCAAACACTTGCAAAGCAAGCTAATTTATCCAGACAAAATTACCCTCTTAAACACAAGCATAAGCTGGTCTACCAAATTAATCGCAAGGGAAATTATAGTAACGATATCCCGTTTCACTTACAGTTGCGTGTTATATACATATACACACACAGAAGTATACTCGAGTGCCTGCAATTCGCAAGTATAAACCCTAGCTAGAAGCATGTTTCTGTACATTTCTTCCATCACTTTTTCTCTCTAACCCCGGCTCCCCCCCCCCCCCCCCCCCCCCCCCCTCTCTCTCCATCTCTCTCTGAATATCTAAAAGCTAGGTTGAACTAAGATACTGCAGTGCGCCACCGATCATTGACTTCAGATAATTCGGTTGCACTTATTTATCTGCATAATTTTTCTTTAATTAAGCAATTTGATGATCAGTATTCATTTGATTGAACTTGTTTATTGTGTGATTAAAGCTACAAATTGATCTATTTCCTTATGAAGCTTTCGTGTTTGTGTAGTTGTTCATCTCCTGCGTAGATTAATTTGTTCGTCCATGAATCTGTTATTCAAGTATTAGATTTGATTCGAAATTGATTTCCATCAAGTCGTGTTATAAAAGAACAAAAATAACTAATTACGACACACTACACACAATTGAGTGTAGTTATGATTTAACGTTTAAGTAAGTGATTGATTGATCATTACTTTCTCGATTACCATCCTCCACGGTATGATTAGTGAATTATATAGATTATAGATACGCTTCTGTCGCTTGAACTCCGTACTAGTTGCAGAGATTTGATGAATAGTGTATAATGTTCTTCTCTGATTATGCAATTTAATATATAGTTTTCATCTGATCGAGCTTATTTTCTTATGATTTAAGCAAAGGATGATCGTTTTTATTTCGAAGTTCTATTTTTCGTCGTATCTGTTTTGTTTTTACTCCTGTGGATATATTATTTGTTCCTTTAGGCAGCTTGATATTCAAGTATTAATTCTAATTCAAATTTAATTTATTCATGCATTCCTGCTATTAACAAACAAATGCTGCCGAACACATGATTAAAATTATTGTTTGTGTGACATTTCCTGTAAGTGATTGCTCGATAGATACTTTTTCATTCTTGGTTACGTGAATAGTGAATTATATAGAGAATATACATGCTGCACCTTCTTAAATTCTGTACTCTATACTCTGCAGAGATTCGATGAATATGATGTTTATTATTTGATTATTGATATGCATATAGTTTACATACACGCTACAGTTGCTTGAGTCTCGTAGTAGTTGCAGAGATCTGATATAGTGTGTGATGTTTATAATTCGATGAGTGATGTATAGAGTATATACATTCATAAATGCTTGAATTTTGTTCTAGGTGCAGAAATTTGATGAATATCGTATCATGTAAACAGTTACTTTGCTATTTTTTGCAGAATCAAGATGCAGAAAGAAAAGCCAGCAAGCCACTGCAGATTTCACGATCATCCATCACTCTGTTCTCCATATTTCTGTCAATCAGACAGCTACGATTACCCCTCACTTTATCCAAATCTCAGTTCACACGTTCAATTCTCACCGTACTCACCTGGTTCCATTGATTACAGTTATCCGCCTCCATACTTGTTCACAGATCAGCAGGAGGACTTAAAAAAGCAGAAGAGTTGGTGCCTCTCTCGCCTTTGTGAGACGACTAAAGAAGCAGAAGCTCTCCGTCAAGAGAACATTAATCTCCAGATTGCTAACAATGAACTGAACAAGCAATTCAACAATCTGTTGATGCTCCAATCGTCTTCTACTCTCCAGAATTCTCGGGTTGCTCCGGTTCATGAGTATGTCAGTGCAGCGCCTGAGCCTGCTGCTTACCCCTCCAGTTCACTTATTGATGGTTTCGGACGTATAAATATTGGTGGTATGGCTGAAAAGCAGGTGGCAAGGAATCAAGAGCCTGATAACAGTGAGAATCTGGATGTGAATAGAGTTTCGCTGCCAAAAAGTATTTCGGTCAGGTCTAATGGTTATTTGAAGACGGTGCAGGATGTTGGGAGCAGTAGCAGGGGAGGTGGTCAAGTTCATGTGCCAAACCGGATTAAACCGGTGAAAGCAGCGGTAATAAATTTCTTGACATTCTAATTACCTACTTTAGATAACATATTTCACTATTAACAAAATCTGAATAGGTTTGTGGATAGTACTTGATGGAATAGTGCCCCTTGTTATGCTGGAGTAAGAGTAATTTATAACAATCTTAATAGATATCACTGAGTTGTGTAATTTAGCTCTGGTAAATTTTGGATGCTCTAACAAATTACACAAGTGAGGCCTGCTTGTTTTAATATAGATGAGTTGGATAGAAAGCAGAGTTTATAGGGATTGTTTTATATATTTTAAACTTGTGATGAGATGCAGAAGTAGGATATATGTTAATCTCACAGGCACCTTTTTGTTAAAAAATCATGATAATCTGATTATAGATTAATCCCATCCTACAGTCGTGAATCATCCCTAAACAGAAAATGTGCTGGTTCTTTTAGCAATTACTTGAGTTATCACTGAATTGTAATCTTGGAGCAACAATATATTGCAGCCATTAGCAAATTGCACAATACAGGATACTTCTTTGTGATACTGAACTAGAATCTTTTACTTAAAAATAGCATGTCTCTAATTTCTTGGTTTCAAAATACTGTTGAAATAAGCAAGTAGGAGATAAGTTGGGCTCATACGCTTACCTCTGATAATTTGTTTAGAGGTTCATCCCATCCGACAGGTTAATGCTTTTTGTGAATTAATTCCTTAACAAAGAAGGTGTGGTTACTGTTACTATCTGCTTAAATTACCATTGAGTTGCGAGTATGTTGCAATAACTGATTGATGATGGATATATAATGATGCAGCAAAGGGTTTATGTTCGTGGAGGGAGAAGAGAGGAGAAGCCACTTGAATTACAAGTGTACAATCAAGGAGTGACAAAAACAGAGCTTTGCAATAAATGGCAGCAGACTGGAGCATGCCCATACGGAAGTAACTGTCAGTTTGCTCATGGCATTGAGGAACTCCGTCCAGTCCTTCGCCATCCCCGTTACAAGACTGAGGTGTGCTTTATGGTCCTCAATGGCGAACCGTGCCCCTATGGTCATCGTTGCCACTTCCGCCATTCCCTAACTGACCAGGAGAAACTCATAGCGCATCAGTCTAAGACTCTATGAGGTCAGTGCAAAGAGGCTGAAATAATTGGTACTGCGAATATGAACATCTTACAATAAGTGTTGCTTAGGCAAAAAAGAAAGAGGAAGACTTTGATTGGTTAAAAACAAAATGCTTGTTTATGATTCACATTATCTCTATCTATATGATTAAAGTGAAACTGTAGTTCAGAGCGAGTAATATGAGGACCAAATCTGGAGCTGCTAAGGTTGATGATATACATGTTTAAGTACTGTAATCCTATTGCGGGTGTATAGCAATAGTGATATAAGCAATTAAGCATATTCCAGCTTTCAGTGGTCACTAAATATTTCATTTTAATCCTGTGGAATGTCCCGGATATGGATAGATTTATCCATATTTTTATACTACGTTTTACAAGAAGTTATGAAACATGTACAATTGTACTAATGTTTCTGCGTAGCTGGAAGTTGATGCATAACTCTTGATGTATGATAGGTTTTCTCAGTTACCAAGTCATGCAATTTATGTGTATTTTGTTATGATATTGCTCCTGAAGGATATCAATAATTGTGTCGTAGCATTGCTGTAAGATTATATTAATAGCTTGATGACAATTTTGATTGAACTGGTGGAAAAAAAAAGAGATTGAATGGGAAAAAATGAGGCAGATACATTTAGTTTTGGTTTATACACAAAGTGTTTACCACGTGGTTATGTTAAGTTATCAGTTGTCGGAACAAATAATTTAGTTACCGACCCTTAAACTGTTGTTGCTGCGGGAATAAATTTGTAATGGTGTACTAGGCGGACCAGAATTTTATTAATTAGGGGCTTGATTAATATATAAAGAGTTTAAAATTTTCAAATACATAATAATATTCTCATAAGCAATTTTTTCTTAATTTATTGACTTCACCAAGTCCAAGTCTTGTATAGTTTAGTTAATGGGCTCAGTTCAATATAAAAACAGATGGGTTCACTTTAATTTTAATGAGTAAAAATAAAAAAAAAAAAATAACAAAAAAATTTATAATATTATGACTCATGGTGGGCTGAAGCCCCTGAGCCCACTTCACATCTGGGTGTATATATTGCTAGCGATAGGTCAGGTTTGGTAGAACTTCAAGCTTTCCTCACCCAGATTAGATGCAAAAGACCAGAAACTTGTGCAGATCTCATCTACTCGCTTCTGCAATACACCTCTACACAGTTTTTACATATCTATATCTATAATTAGAACGAGAGAGAGAGAGACAGAGAGATGAATAAGTGGGAAGAGGTAGATCTGGATGAAGTCGATTGGATGGTGTGATAGGGAAAGAATAAGTTTGTACTAATAATTTCTGTGAATCAGGAAGGGAAGTTACAAACGTTATCATCTTCTTTCCTATTCCACCCATCCCATTGATTTCATCTACTTCCTCCCCTTCCCCTTTTTTCTTAGCCTTCCTTTTTCTTCCAGATCTAAGATTGGCTCTTTCGTTCTTATCTTTTTTGGATGTAATATTATTAACCTTGTTTTCACATCTTTCTATTAAGTTGCACACTCATATATGTATTTGATGATATATGAGCATACACATGATTAATCACTGAAATTACATATTGATAAGATGTGATAACTTGAAATCCTACTTCTGTTACAAAACATGGCAACGAAAGACTTGTAGGTAGGGTTTGTTCTCTTTGATCTGACAAATGACATTTGAGTTTAGATTAAACCTTTGCTTTCGTTAGTAAGCCTATTGGGCAGCCGTTAATCGTTATCATATCCGTGTTGTATGAACTATGAACTGTGCCTAATTCTCATTAGGTAACTATGAACTCTGCCTAATTCTCATTAGGTGGGCTTGAATCGGATTTATTACTCTCACATAAATAATAAATAATAATAATAATAATAAGTCCCTTTTTAATTATCACATTGCGTAAAAAACACACATCTTAGGAATTATATTGTGTAACTTGTTTGCATGCATACATCTAATTTTTTACTTAAATTAAATAAATGACATAAAAATGGAAAGTAAATAAATTAATAAAATGTTTGGATTTAAATTTGAAGCTCGGGAGAAAAATTAGCGTTCTCAACTTTTAAAAAAGACTAGCATTCTTGACATAAGCAACTTCTGCTTTCCGGAAACAACCTTGTTAAATTAACAATAAGCAACTTCTGCTTTACTAATTGGGATTTGGATCTCATCAGTGATATATTTGAAGAGAGAGATCGTGATTGTATTTTTAATACAGTGGTAGAGCAAGACTTGGACACTGATGTGTTGAGTTGGAAATTGGAAGCTTCAGGCCAATTCTCAGTTAAAAGTGCTTATAAAATGTTACAAAAACAGAAAGGGTACTGGGAGCAGAGTCTCGATGGTGATTTCTGGAAAAGATTATGGAAAGTTCCAGCTCCTCCTAAAGTGCTTAATTTTGTTTGGAGGGCGATTAATTCTGCTCTTCCTACAAAGGTTCAATTGCAGTCTAAACACGTTCAAATTAACAGTATCTGCCCAGTCTGCAATGAGGGGGATGAGTCAATATTACATGCTTTGGTTCAGTGTAGGGTGGCAGCTAATTGTTGGAAGTGTGTTGATCGTAACATTGGAGGAAATGTGAACATGGATTTCTCATCATGGTTGAAGGACAGAATGGAAGGACAGGACAAAGGTAACATTGCAAAAGTTGTAACGCTGTGTTGGTCGATTTGGAGAGCCAGAAATGATTTAGTATGGAATAATGTGCCTGTTTGGTTGAGAGAAGCAGAAGCTGCTTCTGGCTTCTGCTTCTCTTGACCCGTTTGTGTAAAGAAGTAAAAGCACTTTTAAGAAGCTGAGAATGCTAGCTTCTCTCTCACGGCTTCTGCTTCTTTTCCAAACATTTTATTAACTTATTTACTTCTCACTTCTACTCCACTTCTTTACTATAAGCAAGAAGTCACTTCTTTTAAGCTAACCCAAACGGCCCCAATAAAAGGTGGAAAGATCTGAAAATTGTTGCCAAGGCGTGGGAATATCTTTCACAGTGGACAGCAGCTCAAAGTAGGTCTTCAGGACCATCACTTCAACCTTCATTTCCAGGTGATGGTGCAATTCTTTGGGTAAAGCCACAATTAAATGAAGTAAAGATATCAGCAGACGCAGCAGTGTTTCAGGACCAGGGCCAGTCAGGTATAGGTCTTATTGCTAGAGACCATCACGGACATCTTCTTTTAGCTCGTACCAGAAGCTTTCCAGCAGTGATAAATCCAAGTTTGGCTGAGGCAATGGCGGTTAAGGAAGCATTAAGTTGGGCCAAAGAAATGCGGGGGAGATCAGTTACTGTTGAATCTGACTGTTTGGTGGTAATTCAAATGATCCGTAGTGCTGCTCCCATGAGATCAAGGGTAGGGCAGGTAATAGAGGAGTGTAGAAAATTGGTTTCTGATATTAACAACTTGAAGTTGCAGTTTGTAAAACGGTCTGCGAATATGTCAGCTCACGAATTAGCACGTGGGTCACATATGTATCCTGATCGTATTTTTGATTGGATTTCTGTTCCGATCAATGTCAAAAAATGTATTCAGAATGATTTGATTTAATAAAATCTTGCATTTCGTCAAAAAAAAAAAAGAAGTAAATATTAAAAAATATGTATAAATATGTATTGAATGCAGATGAGTAAAGTAATATGATGTTGAAAACAAAATTCATTCGATTAATAAATGAATTTATCCCGAGATTACATATTCAACTCAAATGTTGATAGATTTAGAAATATTATAGTAAATTAAAATATTTTAGAATAATATTTCAAATTATTTTTATTGAAAAATTGATATAAAAATGAAATAAACATAGGACAAGAATAAACGTATAAATACAAAATATATGATAGATTGATAGTTATATATACGTGGTTTATATATAAATATCATGTACTCATATTGCTCGAATTATTCATAAACAAACTCATATTTGACTCATTTATTTATATATTGTTTTGACTAATTTGATTTAGAGCATCTCTAAGGGCTAAGACCTGTTAGGTAAAATATCTATGTGTCATCTGAGTGGCACTTTTAGATGATATGTAAAAAAAATACTCTCCAACCATCACCTTTTAGCAAAAGAAATATAGATAATTATGTTTGATTCAATAGATTTGTTGAACTAGGAAAGCTATTATGTATATTTTTAATTTGACATAATTATACATAATCCCATTGGAGTGTTTTTCTCAAGTGTTAGCAAAAAACTTGTATAAACAATTTACATAACCATTATAACTAACAAATTTAAAAAACATCTTTGGAAATGTTCGATATTCTCGAGATGAGTTGGAGTCGAAATCCATAACTGACCATCAGTGGATAAAAGCTAAATTCTATAGGTAATCATGGATTTGACCTCACCGGACTAACCGCTAAAGGCTTCAGGTACCCAGCCCGAGCCCAGTTCATCAGAATTCAGAAAACCTACTCAAACACCGCTGCATGGTTAACAGTAGACCTGACAATTTGGTACACGACACGAACACGATACGAAAAGTTTGGATTTGGTTTTCAATATTTTGTACACGAAAGTACATGAATACGAAAAGTACATGTTACTATTAGTGTCGGGTTCGGTTTTTGATATAAGTACACGAACTAAATAAATAAATATAAATTAAAAAAATATATTATACTTATTTATATATATTCTTTAATCAATTTTAGTTCTGTTATTTCAATTCTGTTATCTTATGAATTTATTATATGTCTAATCTATTGTTTGTCATAGAAAAATTGTAAAAATAATAGATTTATTGTGAAATCCGTGTACAAATGTGTATTTCGTGTACATTTTACACGGACTGTTCGTGGTACATGGAAGGTACACGAAATTTTTCGTGTACTTAACGTGTACGGTTCGTGTTGACACGAAATAATTCGGTTCGTGTACGTGTTCCAGAACATGTACACGAAACTGAAACAGTTCGGGTTCAGGTTTAGAGTTCAGTACACAAAAACACGAAAGTACACGACACCAACTGTTTGCTATGTATAGTTAACAGTTCTGACTCCTTTTAAGTTTTTATCGATTCTCAAGTTGTGTTTGACAGGTGTAGTGTATGATAATTGGTCGAAAGAAATGAAATTTGAATTGTAATCTATACTATAATATAATAAGCCAACATAGGTATAATTTGTAGTCGTCCAAATTTTTGGTTTGGTCATTTTCCTTTATAACTACACGTCTGCAACAAGTAGAGTTCTGTTCCCCTTACATCATTAAACAGTTTCATACTGTTCAAATTACAAACACTTTGTCATTAATCAACCAATTGATAATTAATTAAATTTTTAAGAGTGAATATAATCAGCCAATTAATATAATTTAATAAAATTTTAATTCATTAATACTAAAACACTAATAAAATAATATTAAAATTTAAATTATAAATAATAAATATACAAATATATAGTCGGCCGTGCTTTGCACGGGTTTAAGGCTAGTATAATTAAATATTTGAAATAGTATTATTTTTTTCATATTCTGTTTTTATAATTTTAACCCTCCTGTCAGGATCAGGAATAAATATTTCATTTCCTATCGTCCCATTTCCAATCAAATCGCATCATAAATAATTTATATTCAATCATTTAGTTTTCATATTTACTTTCTACGCATCATTTCATATTGATTTTTCATTCATTTTATTTTATTTCATCCATTCGTCCTAACCTAACCAAACAGAACATTAAATTCCTCATCTAGACACCTACTTGCTATATATTTTATAACTGTATATTTATATTTTCCGTTCTCGCCAAAATATAAAAAGGTTGAATTAAAGTTTAAAACAAGATTAAACCATATAATGTAATTTACACCAGATAAAAAGAGCTGGGCAATATACAAGCTAGAAAACTCGGCAGAGATATAGAATTTTACAAACTAGAAGTGAAGTCGTTTAGTTACCGTCCTAAAAGGAAAAAAAAAAAAGCGCTGTAAATGTACAAACTACCCTTCACTCTCGAGTAAAAAGACGACAAGTAAAGGCTACAATTACAAAGACTAACTTTACATGTACAAAAACTCATCAAGTAAGCTTCAAGTCAAAGCGAACCAGTTTAAGAGATCCTCGGTCACGCGCCGCTCTTTCATACCCACGCGCTCATCGGAAACCTTTAACGGCGCTCTACACAGCGGGCAGTTGAAGTTAAGATGATCCAACCACCCATCAAAGCACTCTTTATGAAACACGTGGCAGCACGCTAACTTGCGCACATGATCACCTTCACTAAACCGGTTCAAGCACACAATACAATCCGAACCGGAGACCCCTTCATCTTTAGTATTAGTACTATACGTGTAAGAAAAAAGGCGGTTGATATTGAGCTGCTCGGCCAGGACTATTAGACCGGCTAAGCGCGAACCGATCGGGTTGAGTGCATTATTATTATCATGCACCACCTCGTGGCTTGAATGAAAATGGGGAGGAGAAAAAGAGTGTAGGATAGCGGAGGAAAGAGAGCGAAGATAACTTACGCAGTTGGCGATGAGAATAACAACAAGGATTGGAAGTGATTCCGATGAGACGTTGGTTAGCTCGTTTTGTAAACCCATATTTGTAAATATTTGTGAATTAGAAATAATAGTACTACTAGTTTGAAGTTTCTTAGCTTAATCCCAACATCACTACGTGTGTGTGTTTATATACCCAAGGAAAAGGAGGTACTTGTAAACTATTGCTACCAATCGGCAATAGTCTGTCACAATAATTTCTATTACTAAAAAATTGATATGAGATTTTGCATGAATATTTAAATAAAGTCATATCATTTATATTAGGAAAAGTAAATGTTTCAGATAATTATTTCAATATTTTTACCTCTTCAGTAAAAATTCGCTTGTAATTAGTTAAGAGCACTTGTCATTGAAGTTTGAACAATTGTTTTTTTTTATATTATACCAAATATAGATACTCCCTCCGTCCCCCTCAATTGTTTACATTTTATTGTTAAATATGAGATAGTAGGGGTAAATAGTGGGTGTAATGATGAGAAAAACTTACTATTTATAGTAACGTAAGGAAATGAGAGGGACATCCCAAAATATTAACCGTAAAAAAATGAGAGGGATAAACGGAGTACTATATTTGACACAGTGTTAGCAGGATTGATTATCAAAATCAATAATTAAAAAATTAATTCAATATCTTAAGTTATAGTTGTGTGGTGTGTGATACTCTCAGTTTAAATGTAGTTAAATATTTTGAACATCTTAGTAAAATAAATATAATGAAAACAAATTACAGTAAAAAATAAACAATATCATAATAATAATGGATAGAGTTGTGACCTAAGTCTATTTTTTATTTAATTAAATTTCAAATCACGACAAAAAGTTTTTATAACCAAGTTTACTACAAAGTATGAACAAACGATATATATATTCTCCAAAATCCATGTAACAACTCATCAACTCCCATGTCATATATGTTCCGATCTCGATCTCCCTCTCCTGATAGCCAAGAATATGACAACACGTTATATTGATTGATAAAAGAAACGTAGAATTTTACCATCGAATTCGAAACAAAGAAATGTCTAGTTGAGAAGTGACAGCGAAGGGGTGCTTAAATTTGTGTACATAATTAACAAACTGAATTAGTGTCTCTAATATCTGAAACATACAAATATGTTCACACATGAGTTGATAGTACTCATCTTTTTTTATTGTAATCTAGCACTTGATAATTATTGTTACCAAAATAAAAGACGCGTTTGGGCGGTGGAAGGTAGGCATAAAGGAGATTTGCCGTGATCCTCGGGGATTAAATTATTAAACTTCACTTAGTAAACTAATCCCTCAAGGAGGTAGCATTTAATTAATCACTACTATAATGAATTAATTACACCTAATTATAGGAGTATTAGATTAGAGTTAGACGACATGGGAGAAGAATTGAAAACACAACACCGTTGACGAAGATTTGCATATCCGCCGCCCACACTTGTTAAGGTCAATAGAATCGCTTATTACAACTTGATAATTATTTGATGATACGATATATAAAAATAAGTCGGCGTAATTTCCTCTCCATCTCGTTCGTACACAGGTTTTGTGATCGGGTATTTACTATATACATGATATAAATCGAGTTGTAAATTCGAATTTGCTGCCTAGTACATATACAAATTCGAATAACGCACTTTCAACGGGAGTTCTGTATAGAATGACGAGTGATCGGACGCATTATAGAAGGGCAATTCTTGAATATATAAACGGAGAAAGGTGATGGGACTTGATCCCTACTCCAATTACTTAACTAATAAACAGATTCATGCACCGTAAAAATGAGGACGTCAACTTACATTACGTATTATTGTAAAAAATATTTTCGCATCTGTGTAAATTTTGATGAACCTTCGGTTGTCTTTTTCGCCGGGTGCAGGCACCGGCAACAAATATATATGCACAGGGTACGATTTTTATTTTTTTTTGAGAAACGTGACTTATAGCCTTACAAATGAGTATCTGTTCTAAGATATTCTCGGGGTGAGTCAGGATCGAAACCAGTACCTGGGACGTCTAAGGATGAGCTCTTAACCATTGAGCTATCCAACCGTGCTCCACAGGGTACGATTTTAAGTTAGGACAATTGTTATACTTGCAAGCTTTTATATGGAAGATTTTAAGTTAGGACAATTGTTATACTTGCAAGCTTTTATATGGAATTCCTGAGTTGCTTTTTGTACTTCATCTAACATTAAGACCGTTGGACTAAAATTATAACTTAATGTGACTTATGTGATGAGCTGAGAGTTTAAAATGTCAGTTCGGATAATTTTAACTTATTAAAGACATAAAAGTTATTAAAAATATAAAGATAAAAATACCAATTAAGTTACTGAAAAAAATACCTCAAATTAACTTCTAACTTTAAATCAGCTTTCGACTTATATTTTATTTTAACCCACTTATTACACACACATACATTTTCAGCTTAAAATTGAATAACTCTAAGAGGCTCCTTTTCCGATTCAATGTACCTTGTAACTTGATTACTGATTAGCTTCGCGCAAGTAATTTCTTTTATTCATTATTGCACTTTCTATAGATTTTCCAATCATGTAAAACTTGATCAAAAGTTTCCACGAGTTCCTCGTGAAAAGAAAGGTCTACGCAAACCTCACTCTTTTAAGTTTTACTTGCAAGCAAACATATTTGGTAAAAAAGTTTATTTTATTTTTTTTGTTCACTTCTCAACAAAATAACAATGGCAACTTACATATATATGGCTAACCACGAATCAGGTTGTCAAACATTTGTTGTATTTTGGTATCTCGAAATGGATTTGAATTTCAAAACAGATTACAGGCCCCAAAGCACGACTCCAGCAACAAGAGCAATATTTGGTTCCAGTTATAAAACCACGTTATGTGCTATTTTTCACTGGTATGTCATCATTTCTGAATCTAATTTTATATTTTCAGTTAATAGCACCACCACTGCATTTGCTCCAACAAAGCAACTACAAGATTCCATGGCATATAATAATAAAATAATCAAAAAATATGCATGTAACCTTCTTTTTTGTTAGTTTTACATACGTTTTTTTAGGTTTAGAATTTAAGGGGGGTGGGGGTGTTGAGGATTTGAACCCAGACAATGGTATGTCCATATACGAAGTCTGCTATATCAAGTTTTTATTTTCCTATGCGGAAAAAGCAGTCTAGCCTTTCAAGAAGCAGCCCCTCCTACTCTTTTCTGTAGTTCCTGGGGAAAAAAAATTGAGTAGAAGAAACGGAGATGAGGATACTTGCAGGGCTTTTTAAGGTACCTTCTAACTACTAGACATGTAATACATACCAGATTGATGGCAGCAATTGATAGACGCTGCCTTTCTTTCTTTTCTCTTTGGCACTCAGCGCACCAACTTGGTGCGTGCCTTTCGTACTTCTTCATCTCTCTAAAGACAGAGCTGGATTCCGACAATTGATACAGATTAGAGAGCAACTTTATTAAGATTTAAGACATACTTGATCCTATATTGAAAAGGACGATAATAATCATATAATGAAACAGACAAATGTTATAATTTATTTATTTTTGAAAAACAAGGAATCAAGGATGCATGCAAGGTGTTCATTACCAAACAAAAAAACGCACCAAGTATATCCCTCTTAACGCGCGGGTCTGGGGAGGGTAAGATGTTCATTGATATACTAAAAACTGGCTACGCAAAGACTTGACTTTCAGATCAGCAAAAATCTGTGAAACTTAACATCTTCAAATGTATAATGGCTTACCACAACATGCCAAACATAGATTACTTTTGACTGACTCTATTCTATACGAGTTGTCACCCATCCACAAAGGTGATCAAAGGAGTCCTCTCAATGTGTGGTGTTTGAACTACAAAACACCAACACCACTCCAAAACCTTAACACACACCATTACAGTATTCCCTATTCTATGCCTCCACTAATGTGTATACAAGGCTCGATCTAAGACAGGTCCCATCCTTGCAAAACCCTTTTCAGAGAACTGAGCTAGAGTTTGGCACATTCCATTGTAACATAACACAAAAATAACCATTACATAATACCCTACTCCACATTCCCCTATTGTGTATTTAAATTAAAATTAATACCCGTCCTTGAAAAACCCTCTTCAGAGCAATTAGTTAGGGTTTGGCACATTATATTGTATAGGGTTTAGCACATTCCATTGTAACGTAATACAAAAAAGCCAGTCTTATATATATATGTAAACTGAAAAAGTTAAGAAAGGAGGGACGGGTTAATTTATTAAACCATGACCACAGGTAGTTACAACTTTATATAATCCATTCATTTCAACAAACAAGTGGTAATTTAAGATCTGATTAATGATACTTTAACATCTGCACATAAATGAAAACAGTAAGGTTTTGATGATAAGTAGCATTCTCTTTCGCAAAAGGAGGCTTACCCTTTTGATAAGGAGAATCTTTATAATACTTGACTAAATTTTTTAAAAAAATTTCATTCAATCACTGAAATTTTGTATTCATTTCTTAGTCATACAAGCATTTACTGAAATTTAGTATTCATTTCTTAGTCATACAAGCATTTATTATAAAGAGCATGTTAAACTTTCAAACAAGTTATAAAAGTCAAATAAGTGAATAAAAGGATTTCTGTACCTTCTGCACCATACAAGCATATTTACTCTGTGCCCAGATGTGGTTGATCTAGCACCATGGCGATGACGACCACGATGAATAACAGCACGCCCAGGGACATGTGAGTAATCAAAAATTTCCTATGAAAACACAAATATCAAATGAGCCTAAATTAGTGAAGACATCCCAATACCTTCCTATGATATAAGTTCACGAGCAAAATTTTGAAGTTTTGACAGACTAAAATACACATACCTCTGGCTTACTTTCCACATTTACATGCTTATCACATCGCACACCACGGAAGAACAGCTCACCACCAGAAAATTGCTCGCCCAAGCAGACATTCAGAGTTACTTCAGAGTCATCCACATGAAAGCCTGCCATGGAATAGTTGATTAAATTTTGACTTGTTCAAGGCTAAGCTATCATTTTTATAACATTAGGCTAACAGTCATTGAGTGATAAATTATCCACCAATGTGATAGGAAGTCTAGTTCACCTACCAAGATCCGCATCTCTATCTGTCCCATACTCAACGACAAAGCCATGATGTGAATCGAGTGTGGCTCCACCAACTTCAGGAAAGAAAACTGCACAAATCATATATCGCATCATTAAAAAGAATTAAGAAAGCAAATAATTCAGTTTATTGACCAGATAAGATCATTTTGCTTCAATTCAGTAGATATGAGCACATATTTAATACTTTTAGACATGGGACGTATAAAATCTTCCATCAACTTGTCAAGCATTGTTTCCAGGCCAAAGTCATCAAGAACAGCACCATATGCATTCATTGTGTTTGGTCGCATAATTCTGAATTTTGTATCCCGTACCCAACGCTCAAAGTGTTCCACCTATGCAATCAGAACCTGATGAGAAAACATAAAAGCTAAACTAAAAAGTAACTGACAGAGCAGATCAAAATTTTAACAGTAATAGATGATACCTCATCTAGCAGCATTTCACAGAAACGTGGCTGCAGCATTTCAAATGTTAAAACCCCTGGAGACGGTTCTGATATGATACTTCGAAAAGCCTCCTCTGTGTTCTCACTGATGGCCTTGGTAAAAGAAGATACAAAGAAGGCTGCGGGATTCATGTGATAAAGCTCCCGATGCATAGGCTGCGAAAGAAACAAGGTTACTCAAGAAAGGAACATAAATGTTTGTGCAGACTGCATGATCTATGGACTACAGCTTTTCTAGCTTAAACTTAAGCTTATTGATGTATGGCCTAATGTTTACATAGTTATACTTAGTGTTGCTTAGTCAACTATTGCAATTTACTCCAAACGAATATAACTTTATCCCCAACACCGTCCAGAACACTTCAGGTCAAATTTGATACAATCCTACCTCTTCCACTAAAAATTTCGAGAGGATTATTTAGCCCAAGATTTTTCGGATTAACTTAATCAAATATCAAAAGAAAAAATCTTCCTTAAACAAGTAAAACTTCTGTCTAGCAGTACCCAGCACATTAATAGCATGGATTATACCTGATAGTTGGACATAATTTTGTCCTTGTATTCCTTGTTCTTTTTGACCTGTTAAATGGTAAATAAAAGAGTCAAGCTTTAACTGATCATAGCATATGCACAAATCCTTCTCACAAAAAAAACAGCAAAACCAGGTAAATGCGCTAAAATACTTATCAAAAGTCAAGACACACATTTTGCAAACTCAAGTTTATATACCACAGCTAACCTAGTAAATTAAGCCTAAAACCAAATTTATGGGCCTTTCAACCCCCTTGCATCCCCCCCCCCCCCTTTTTTCCCGCTACAATTTCGTGTTTTCCCATAGCTATGAGTCAATAATCAAATGGAAAAACACAAAGCTTAAAAAAATTGTGCAATTTCATTTCATCAGAATGTAGTTAATAACGCTGAAACTAAAATCAAGAGCATATAAAACATAACCAAAGCCCTCCTAATATTTCCGCTAACCATCCACTTAAAAAATAATAATATTCTGTTCAATTTCCTGCACTTGCGAAAACCTAAAAATCTGTGTCGAACAGACAATTCAAATCACAAACTAACATCCACACACATACAAAACACAAAAATTAATTATAAAAGGGTAAACTCACACGACTGCGTTCACCGTCCGGCGCGTAACGCAGGAGAAGCTGGCGCATATAATAAGCCTTGGTACTCCGATTGGCACCGAGCATAGTGGACGGCAAATAACGCTCGAGAGAGCTGTAAAGGAGGGGATTAAACTCCATTTCGATGCCATCGTATCGATCTGGATTGTGCTCCGTGTTAGGGTTCAGGCGAAGACGGAGATGAGAAGGCGCGCTCGACGGAACGACGCCGTTTCCGTGGCTGTTACTTGCAGCAGACGCGTCGGGAGCCATGGGTGAGTGATTGTCTTTCCTCGGATCCACTGCTCCGTTAGACATGGTAACGGAGGGAAAGCAGTGAAATTGAGAATTAGGGTTTGCAGAAGTTTCAGAGTGCTGTTGCTATACTTTATTCATTATTTACTTTATTCATTATTTTCTCGTAAAAGGTTGGGACTTTTGTCTACGTGGACTTGTGGATATTGTTGACACGATGTCGTTTCAAACATGAAGATTCATTGTTTCTTCTTTCTTTTTTTTGTCATAAACGTGAAGATTCATTATTCATCCTTTTTGAAGCAATTCATTATTAATCCTTCTTTCTATGTTAGATTTGTGTCAGATCGGTGGTTTTTTATGCTAGATTGTTGACTAAATAATACTCCCTCCGTCAGTGGCGGAACCAGGATTGAGAGTTATGAGCGCTGAACTATTTCGTTATCCACATTTTCATAAATAGTTTTGTCGACAGTATAATCATATTATCATTCAGTCATGCATCTCTCATCCTATTACATTGATAAGTCTTAATTGTTTTTATAGCGGAAAAAACTCTCTCGACAGTAGCAATGACAACGAGTGAAATCATAGCTAACTCAACCAGAAGATAAACTACGGGATAAGCAATGTGTCTGTGTGTATTAACCATCATGACAGAAAAATTTTCTATACTTTGAAGTCCATATTACTCTTTATCCGCTTTTTATCATTTGAAATAAAGTGCCAAATCATTATGATTCTTTGTTGTAAAGCTTATGACAAATCATTAGTAATTGTCATGATAACTTTCATCAAAAGAACTCTGTTGAGTTAGGGTAGTATCAAGCGTGTGCATATGACTTATGAGAGCATGTCCAAAAACTTCTTCATATGGGCTTTTTAGCCAAAATTTGAAGAATACGGAGATGAAATGAACTCCAACAAGCTCCTAGTACCTCTTCAAAAACTTAGGAGCTCTATTTGCTTCCTCAACAATGAGGAGCACACTCTCCCTCCTAACTATATGTTATATTATTTTTCCTATGTTCAAAGCACTCAGCATGCATGATACAGTTTGTAGGTATGCATATTTTAATAACAGATATAGATAGAGAGCTTTGTAGGAAATATTGTTGGATATGTTGTGTAATTTTACCTCTTAAATAGTTAAGAGTTGATTGTTTATATTATTTTTAGAGAAAATTTAAGGAGTTTGTTGGAGTTGCTCTGAGTATATCTCTTTGAATGTATTTGTTAATTAGATTCTGTTTAGACTAAGAGCCTTCTTTTTTCTTTTTTTTTACAATAATTTCCCCCTTAACATCACAAATTCAGCGGGGGCTGGCAAAAAAATTTACACTGTTTTTTCAAGGTCAGGGAGAGCTCTAGCCTCCCCTAGCCCCCCTCTGGTTCCGCCACTGCCCTCCGTCCCCCTCATTTGTTTATATCGGGGGACGGGGGCTCGACACGCATTCTAATGCTCTCGTAAAATGTAATTTGATAAATTATTTTGGATTTTTTTCTTCTGAATAAAAATTTGATGTTTATATTTTTATACAAAAAAGACAAATTATAAAAATAAATTATAGAACTATGTTTTATATGCGTCTTAAAATGTATGTCAAGCCGTGCAAAAAAAACTGTAAAAAAATGAGAAGAACGGAAGGAGTACAAACAAAAATATGTACTTGTCAATAAAAAGCACCCGTTTCACATTCACTCGAGGAGGCGATGATTTAGTAGCAATGGGTAATAAAATGATTTTTTGGTACATCACATTCATGTATGATAATTATTAATATTTTGTAAGAGCATTATCAACAGATTAGCTATATCATGTCTTAAGCTAAAATTTTAAGAAACATGGACAAAAATTCACTTCAACAAAGTCCCTACTCATTTCCTAAATTTTAAAATCTACTTTTCATTCGTCATAAATAGGTAATCCCTAACTCATTTCTCATTTGTTTTTTAATGATTAAATATTACACTCTCACTTTTTGGACACTCTTTCCCATATTTTTCTTATTATCTTTTTGTTGAAAATTTAAATTTAATACTATAATAAATAGTTATTGTTGGAGTTGTCAATCAATATGGGATCCCTGTTTCTTAGAATTTGAATTGTATGATATTTAATATGAGTTTGAACGTATTTTCAAAAATATGATTGTATTTGATTGTTATTATTAAAAGTAAATGATATTCATATATTGGTGAACTTTTTATATTTTGTAAAATTATATATATATATATATATATATATATATATATATTTATTTATTTATTTATTTATTTGAAATTTCATTTGAAAACAATGTTTTTTCGTGAAAAAAAATGAAATTTTAAGGAACGTTGTTTGAAATCTGAAAAATCTACATTGAATAAATTTATTCAAAATCAGTTCATTAAAATTTGTTAACATAACTGAATAAATTTCCTAGATTACGAGGGGCCCTTCTTTGCGAAATCACATAACTCAAAAATGTGATAATGATAATTAAAAAGTAAAGAAATGTAGAAACTGAAAATATAAACAAATTGAAAAAAAACAGATGACGCCTATTGTGTTTAGTGAGACAACATATCCCTATCTATCACGTTGACCAAGTGAATTACATGATAGATTCATATATCTTAAATATCTTAGCTCATAAGAAGTCGTATACATTAATTATTATTAATTTTCTTTATTACTAATAATATATTTAATATGTTTGTGATGTAATGGTCTACACAACGATTTTATCTATCCGGTAAACCTGTGATGTATCGATTTGTTAGACAAACTGATCACATATATGTGGATATATTTATACATTGATCACATACATCTGGATATATTTATATAATTGCATGTTCGTACGATCAATATAATTTAAATTCAAATTCAATCTTATTTAACATTAAAGATGGTGAGACTTTGTAAACCTTATCAATATTATAAGGTCCAGCATAAATAATAGGTTAAACATATGACTATACACTCAATTGTATATACATACTACATCCTATCACTATATTCACTGAGATTATACTATTTAATCTATATTGTATATATACACGTAATGTCAAATAATACTTAGTCCACTCTAAGTCGACAAGATCATAGTACATGATACATTACACACGATCAATGTCTATCGCAATTCACCATTTCATTTTAAAAATATTTTTTTCTTTTTATGTAAAAGTCATGATCTTTTTCATATAAATCATATCCGACTAACGCAATTATGTATATATTTTATTTATACTTAACTATATACTTTTTAAAATATTTCTAAATAACCTGAATATCACATTCATTTAGATACCAATTTTTAATATTAGTAGACTTAACGTTATATTATCTTTTTATTCGTGGTAATGTTATATTATCTTTTTATTCGTGGTTGACAGATGGCACTGCAGAATTTTGACAATTATGATAACAGTATTATAAGATAATCGGATTTCAACCGTTTTAAATATTATTTTTTCTTAAAATAATCCTTTGTTGTTCTTCACGTGTTTTTCTTTTCATATTTTGTTTTTTTTTTCTAAATTTTTTTCATATTTTGTTTCATAAAACTCTTTAAACCTTTATTACTTATAAACATGTGTGCATGCTTGTATGCATGTGTTATGTGAAAATATAAACGATACAAATTATTTTTTAACAAATATGAGATCTATTTCCACAATCTCAGCCCAATTTCGTTCAATTAGAACTTATATACACGCACACACACATTCTTAAAATGAAAAATAAATACAAAATAAGAAAAACCGCCTTTATATAATATCATCTCCCACTATATAACATCATTCGTTCAATTCCGAGACCTATAAAAATCTCATTGAACATATTTTAGACAACTCAAAGAAGCAAATTTCAGTCTCATTATAGTCCACCGCGAGATCTATCACAGGCTCCACGACCCTTCTCGCTTTCCGCATTTATATTTAGTTTTTATTTTAATGATTTGTATTACTGTAAAATCACATATATAAAAATAAAAATATAAATATTAAAACTACATTATATTTTATTTAATATCAAAAAATATAGACTCCAGCACCCCCATTTTAAATGTCTCTATATTAGTATAATATAAATATAAATATCGTAATTTACTCATTTGTTTAATTTCAGTAAAATGAAAAGGGGTGTATTTGTCATTTAGGTGGGGATGGAGATCGCGGTAGTCCCTAGTGTGCTGCTCTGTCTTGTTATTGATGTGAGTCCTCGAAATTGCGGACTATACAAGGAGAGAAGATCGAAGGAGAAAACAACGTCTTCTCATTTCATCACCTAACTGCCTCTTTGCTCCTTTTATAAGCCACTCTCTCTCTCCTCTCCCTCTCTCTGCGCATATACATACGAGAAGTTATGGCGGCTACGAGTGCTGTTAAGCTGAACGCAACGTCGTGGATCGCTCAACAACCCTTTAACCAACGCACTGGATCCGCCTCTTTTTCACCTTCTGCTCGGAGAGTCTCCGTCGTTCGTGCCGGATCTTACTCCGATGAACTTGTCAAGACCGCTGTATGTATTCATCTCCTCTACTCATCTCTCTCCTTTTTTATATATAGTGTATAAGTCGTTTACATGTATGTGCTTCGTGTAAATGAATGAATGTCAAATTTCTTTTACTATCGATTCAATCATTTTTAAACCTATTCGTTCTGTTTGATGTTTCATTTCTTAATTTTTGCATCAATTTAGTATCATTTTTACTGTAATTCACTCAAATAATATAATCCCGATGTCATTTTTCTGTTGGTGGGAAATATACTAATTAGGCAAACACCTTTGTCATAACACAACTTGCTTACTATTGCTATCCAAACAACAAAGTTGATTATCTTTTGTAATTGTTTTTGTAAAATTTAGAATAGGCAAATTTTCCCTTATCGTTGTTTGTTCGGTACTGTCCTTTTCTCGATCACCTTAAGTCTTCAATTTTATATACAAAGGATGTGCTATTGCTTATATGCATAAAAGTATCTGCCATAGTTCTTAAATTGCTTTCCCTAAATCGCGGTAAAACTTTTTCATGTAAAAGAAATCTATGAACTTATTATCTTTTAATGCTATAAAGAAAACCTTTTGAATACTAAGAATTGTTCATATGAATCATAGCATTGGGAATTTTGTGTTGTATCATATATTTTTTTAGGTTCACATTCACTTTACATTCATTAAGAAGAGAGATCAAGTTTGCATATACATGAAGCAACAGTGGTGATTTTCTTCAGAAAATTTTACCTTTTTATTTCACAAAAATCATGCAAGGTTAAGTAAACCATACAATGATGACAAGTTAACTCATCATCATTGATGTTATCAGTTTGATCTAATCTTTATTGTTTTGTTTCTTGTGATAGAAAACAATTGCATCCCCTGGCCGCGGTATCCTTGCTATTGACGAGTCAAATGCAACATGTGGAAAGAGATTGGCCTCTATTGGATTGGACAATACAGAGGTCAACAGACAGGCTTATAGGCAACTTCTGCTGACAACTCCTGGTCTAGGTGAATATATTTCTGGGGCCATTATGTTTGAAGAAACCCTCTACCAGTCAACAACAGATGGAAAGAAAATGGTTGACTGCTTGATTGAACAGAATATCGTACCTGGCATCAAAGTTGATAAGGTTTTCTCTCGCTTTCTTTTGATTACTCTTCTTTCTCTCTGGAGCATACTTTAATGACTACGTGCATATTATTTTCGTCCAAAATTATGTATATAAAGAGTTTGTTTATCTTCCACTTGTGTTCAGGGTTTGGTTCCTCTACCAGGTTCCAACAATGAGTCGTGGTGCCAAGGATTGGATGGACTGGCTTCTAGATCAGCTGAATACTACAATCAAGGTGCCCGCTTTGCAAAGTGGTATGTTATCTCTAGTCAACATATATTAAAATACCTAAGAAAATTTCCCTCTTAGTTGGTTTAGTAAAAAGAACCATTGAACAGCATGTCTAAAATTTATAGATGCGTTTTCTTTAATCTAGGCGCACAGTTGTCAGCATTCCTTGTGGTCCTTCTGCATTGGCCGTTAAAGAAGCTGCATGGGGGCTTGCACGTTATGCTGCCATATCTCAGGTGTCTCTTCATTACGGGCCTTTTAATTAGATTAATTTTGATTATTTGTGTTGAAATTAGCAAATAGAATATAAAGTTGGATGATATACAATTGTTTGGCGTAATTCATTTTGTCAAGGTTTTCATCTGGAAGGATCTAATAATCAAATCACTCTGGGTTTACAGTTGTTCAAGAATTAAAGTTATTCCTTAGTAGGCGGGACTCCTTCTACTATTCAATTTGCACCACAGACAGTCAGTATAGTGTGTTAGTGTCTAGTTTTATTCATGACATGTGGTTTTTACTGGGAGATATAGAGGGCGTCATTATGTTCAAGCTGCTTCTATAAGAGGTTTCTAAACATCTTCATTTCCCTTAAATCACTATGCAAGGCTACACTTGCTGTTTTGGTTGTCTAAATTTAAATGCTCACTACCAATTTTTCATTTTGCATGTCTAGTATTGTCATATATGAATACTGAATATATATTTATTCTTTGTTTAACTTTATTAAATAAAACCTAAAAGTTTCACCATTTTTTATGCCATATTCTGCAGGATAATGGTCTTGTGCCCATAGTAGAGCCTGAGATTCTTCTTGATGGTGACCACTCAATTGATAGGACACTAGAAGTCGCTGAGAAAGTATGGTCAGAAGTCTTCTATTACTTGGCACAGAACAATGTGATGTTTGAGGGTATCTTACTCAAACCAAGTATGGTAACTCCAGGAGCTGAACACAAGGAGAAGGCTTCTCCAGAGACAGTTGCCAAATATACACTCACTATGCTTAAGAGGAGAGTACCTCCTGCAGTTCCAGGAATCATGGTACGTGATTTCAGTAATTTCTTAAATCTGACGTTTTTGTTTTTACATGATTTTAACCTATATGTATGGCCATGATACGCGATTTAGACGATGACCCAGCAATTGCTGATTATGAGCTGCAATCTTTAGTATTAATGGTCCAAGAGACAGATCTTATTTGAATTGCTGTTTGGCCATATGCATGAATTTGATGAAACAGAGTCTTTTTTATGTTATAAAAGTATGTCATGGTCATGAATTGAGAACTTAGATCTCAGGTCTTATATACTTGGGTGATTATCTTTTCGAGAATTAAGTACTTGGGTTGGGTTCTTGACAATCTTTTAAAGTCAAAAAGTCAATTCGTCATCTCTTGATAATGAGCTGCAATCATTGTGCTATCCAATGAAACCAATATTATTGGAGTCACTACCTGGCCAATGTATGAGTTTGATGCAACATTAACTATTTATCATGTTTTAGAACCCAAAGCTTGGATCACATTTCTTGAATACTTGCCAAAATAAATAAATTAAGCACCTTGCTTCTGTTCTTTTGATCTCAACTTATAGTCTCCTCTTGAATTTGGTTGTTTTTAAGATGATAATTTAAGTTTGCAGTTAGATCATGCATTCTGGATATCCTAACAGAATACTTGATTATAATTTGTATAGTTCTTGTCTGGAGGACAATCTGAAATGGAAGCTACACTAAACCTAAACGCAATGAATCAGACACCCAACCCCTGGCACGTATCTTTCTCCTATGCACGTGCTCTGCAGAACACGGTCCTAAAGACATGGCAAGGACTTCCTGAAAATGTTGATGCTGCTAAGCAATCGCTTCTGGTTCGAGCAAAGGCCAATTCTCTTGCACAACTTGGCAAGTACACTGCTGAGGGTGAGAGTGATGATGCTAAGAAAGGGATGTTTGTTAAAGGCTATACCTACTGAGTCCAAATTTAGTGGCATATTATAGCACTTGCAGAGTACTGTTTTATCTGTACTATACCGGTGGCAACTTGTTTTTTGTAGCTATGAATGCTGAGAAAGACTTGCTCCAGACAAGTTTGATTTAGCCTACATACTTCAACTGTTTTGAATAAGGACTTGTATGAAGAAAATTTCATTTTGTAACCCATTAAAAATGGGATTACTGTCAGCTGAGAAAACTGTGTTCCATCTTAAAGCCTTTAATTTTTCTTTTAAATTTTTGAATATGATGAGATTATTGTATTATATTTTTCTTTGGTACTTCATGGTCTCAGGATCATCTAGAGCGTACTGAAGTTCTAACTGGAGACAGACATATCTCTCATCCCTAAGCTGTCTTTTCCTTGAGGGGTTTGATGCTTCATTTGTTAAGACTTTTTAGCCAGCAGTTTCTAGAGATGTTGTCGAGCATCACCGACCAGGACCGTAACTTAAAAGAACCATACTGGATGATGAAACACAAATGACCAGTTGAGTATAATAATGATAGAACATAATTTTTTTTCAGAGAGAGAATCCTTCAACTGCTCATGCTGAACATTTTATTTCATTCTAAATATTTTATATTTAAATTCCATTCTAAAATTTTAGTCCAGGATACTCAAATTTCTTTTTCATCTATATCAATATGTCATTTCAGGTACTGATCATATAAATTTTTTATATAAAAAAAAGCCCCTCTCAGAGGATTCCTATGTCCGCCGCCTGATGTTTGAGTTCTTGGATTCTTTAGCAGGATTGAGAGCATTTTGCTAAATGGAAATGTTGGAGAATCATGTTGACTGTCTCTTGCACTCTGCAACATAGAGCTACCTGTGTAAATCAGGTTTGGACATGGTATACTATCCATTTGCTTGTTACATATGTTTTTATTCGCTTTAGTTCTGAATTAATCAAGAACATATATTCTTTGTTTTAGCCTTATACAAGGGTTATTCCCCAAATTTGTGCCCAGGGGTTGATACTCTTTTGAACCGCTTTTGTTTTATCATGTAATATTCTTGTTCTAACAGTCATGCAAATTGCACCAGAGTTGGAGGAGAAACCAATACTGAATTTGCGATCTTTCATTCTTTTAATTGATTATGCCTTGCAGCTGAACATGACATTCAATTTTGTGTTTTTAATTTGTCTGCATCGTCTTGTTGCCTTGTATATATGTATGAATATAGGATATTTGTATAAACCAATGTTTTTTAAGGGTCCTAAACAATCTCTGGAATCTCTTTATTACACACAACCATTAATATCCATCATCTCATATTTTATGCAGGGGACCAAATATTAGATGAACCTTGGCACAGGTTTGGTTATTTGAATCATAATTTGCTTTCTTAATTTAAGTATCTTCTTGTTGTTTTCTGTATTCTGAATACTTGAGAAACGATATCCTCAAATCCGTCCGGGTAATTTTGGATGAGCAGGCTGAATTCCTCAAGTTAATCACGATTCTTTAGGGCGGAAATGGCTTTTTGTAAAGCTTTTTCTTCCATATTGTCCTTCCCCTAACGATCTCTTCACTTTTATGCTCTCCTTTCGTTTGGAGAAGATGTGTATACCTTAGTTCCCTTCCTTCTATGGAATTAAGGAGTCCATTTCCTCTTAGAATTTCTGAAGGTAGTGAGTATCCATTTATTGGACTGTCATTACAAGTTTGATGAACCCCATTGAAAATTCCAACTTCATCAGGATCAGCTAGGGATTGAACTACATCTGAATTGCCGCATTCTCTTCTGTACTCTAGAATAATGCTAGTCAACTGGTTCTCCTCCATAAACTTCTCCGGGATTGTCTGTAAAACCACAACATACATCAGGTTTTTCTTTACACTTAAATTGTAACTGAAATTGCATATGCATAATATTGCATTACCTCGAGCATCCACCCTACATACTTGACGTTGTTTACATGGTGGTTCATGTCTAAGTCTCCCCTCTTGGCCTATAAATTAGAAAAAAATTATTAGCTCGTTTATAGTCTTTGTAGGATTTAGACTGTGTTTATCAAGTTGAAAAAGCGATTCAAATTCTGTCTGCAGACTGCGTGAACATGTACTTATGTAAACGCTACTCAAAATTGTTAACCTTCAAGTTTGAGGTAACATATTTGGCACTGTCATCTAGTTTCTCAATCTTTTCTGGTACATCTTCTTCAAATGCTCGCTTCTCAATAAACCACGGGCCTATTTCAGCCCTCACCTCGTCTGGCATTTTTGAGAGGCGCCTGGTTTTTTGGTTCATCATTACCCATGTACTATTTTATCACTAAACCATTAGTCCTGTTGTATCAACATAACCTGTTGTAATATGGCTTGAAGGACTCGGATCTCATGACATACCTTGTTGCACGTGCATAAACGATGCCAGTGTTGTGAGATCTGAGCTGCCAGTCACGTCTCATCCCATTTTTACCTGATGCCCCAACCCAGGTGTCTAGTTCCAGGACCTCTCCCCTGCAGAAATCCATTAATACGCTTGTTTAAAACTTCATCCGCTTATGATAATGGTTGTAAATGACACGGATTAGAATAGTTCCTTACCATATTGGATAATGGTCTATTTGCAGATGCATTCTTGAGACAACCCATATGAGATCATTTCTTGTCATTCCATGTGTAGCACCAAATCCATCTCCAAGAAGTCCTGACATCCACACATGATTAAGCGCTGTTTCCTGCGTGATTACGTGCACATTAATTCAGTATACGCACTTGCATGATGCATCACCGTTACATATTTACACAACCAAACAAGTTTACCTGGAGCAGATTAAGTATGCTTCCTATTGTTGCAGTTTTGTCAGGCCCGACCTCATACGAACGAATAACAACCTTCTGTCTGTACCCGACATCCTCTTCAATCATGACTGCCTGACGGTAAGGATCACGAAGTTGCTTCGTGGTTGGGATATTCTGGCGCAGCTGCTCCACACTAATGCGGCCATTTTCACTCCCAGTCACAGATGAACAACTTGCTGGTATGCTCGTAGTGCCATTAATTTTGACATGATCCATAACCATCTTACACGAGTTGTCTACTCTTCTTGGCCTCGAACACCAGACACTGTAGCTAAAAAGATAGGACTGGCAAGCTGCCATAACTCCTATCTTGTTGAAGAGAGCTAAAGTTTGGAAAGGAGCTTGGGGAATTCATTGGTTATATAGTTAGGTGACAACGTAATATCCGAGGAAATAGTGCTTACATGACAAAAGAAGAGCTAGTTTAGAAAACAATGTAATCCAAGCGGACAATATCAATGTCCAACATTTGCCTTTTGTAAACTAGAGTGAGGGGATTCTGTAGTTCTAATCGATGCGTGGGGTGAAGAAAACAAAATGAGCATAATTTAAGTAGCTTCTTGAATCTATTTATTCTTGCTCTCTCGGTGGCCACCGCAAGATTCATAGAGATATTTCCTTGCTCTAGGAACATCACATTGGTAGCTTGTAATCTTGGTAGTTGTTCAAACTGATTCTTCTGGTTGTTATGCTGAACGGTATAATTAGTGTGTGTACACTAATGTCAGAATTAAGTAATTATAAATATAACAGTAAAATTTTAAGAGGTTATGAAAAGATAACTAATGGTGCATCACAGAATGAAACATTGTACATATGGGGATCCTCTGTTCTGAATAAGATGTTAAACTCGAGATTTTGCTGGCTATGGAAAGAGGTAATTGTTGGGTATAGAAGAAATCTGTAATTATGCACATGGACAAGCATGTAAATTTAATCAGTAATCTTTTGTTTCTTGGTTAATCTACTGTTGTGAGTCGCAGGTTATTATATGACAAGATATTTTTTGGGGTTAAATTTTTAATGATTATTCTCTTACAAATATAATATGGACTCGTGTATGAATTTCAATTTCATTATTTAAAATATGTATGTTTCAAGAGTTATTTTGATACTGCTTGGCCGCGTTCACAAAATTTTGGCAAAAAAATTAGATATCATGTTGAAGTAAAATTTATATAAAAATAGAAATGTTTTATCATTTAATTAAAGATAATAATTATAGATAATCTTGACTATTTACACCGAACATCCAAATAGTGTGACATAAGATTATCATATTAAAATATCATATATTATTATAACATTTTGGATAATTATAAATTATTATTTTAGAACATAACCAATTATTAAAATTTTGAATTATTAAAATTAATATGTTAGGATATAATTGATTTTATTATATTTAAACCAATCAATTTAGTCAATATAGTCTAAGATGACCTGATAAAAAGTAATATAATTATGATAATCCTATATGATAAATTGTAAACTTTTTAATCTTATTTTTTATTTATGAATTAATAAGGTAAAATCATGACCTAGAAAAAGAAACTAATCAATTTTCTCCTTTGCTAAATTGCATTCCTACTCAACCCGTCGTGGCGTCGTTCATTCTTCAACCTGACCCTGGGCCCAAGACATCTAAAAAAGCAATCCAGCCCAACCGAATTATCGTGACCCAACGTCTTGCGTCATGCCAAGATGCGTGATCAATTCTCACGATTTTTCTAAATTTATCACCACCCAAGTTGCACAAGGACCAGACATTGTTTTGTAGACAGACACATACACACATTCTGTGTAGCGTATTCATACATGTTTTGAAGGTGGGCATGGGAACGATGAGTGGTCTTGGTCTGAATTTACAACCCCTCAATCATCATTTGAAACACCCACCTTGTTGTTTTAATAAATCAAACACATATAAACCACTTTCTTCTTCTCTCCTTAATTTCACCTCAAGCTTTCCTAAATTGGGGTCTTCAAGTAAAAGGGGTGATTTTTTCAAGAAAGTTGTTTGCTACGCTGTTGAAGATGCCACTGAAACTACATCACAGCTAGGTGTGATTTTTTCTTTTAAGATTTTTTTTTCTTATGATGAGCCTGCATTCAGCTGCTATTCTTACTACTTTGCTATGGATTAATGTCTACTGTTTTTGTCAGTAAGTGTTTTATGATTTTTTGTTTACCGAAGATTGTATCTTGTTTGTTTTGAATATTATTGCGTGAATCATATTAAGTAGCTGGAAAATGGTTTAGTGGAGTTAAGAATGGTAGGAATTGTTATTTGGAAAAAGGCTCTAAATTTGGTGGGACTTGGGAGGATGATGAATTTCATGATTAAGGTGTACCAGTGATGTCTAATGATGCTTCAGTTTGGTGGAGAATATGGAAAAGAGGTGGAAATGAGATATAAGTTATGAAAAAAATTAAACTTACAAAAGAAGTATGGAGCATATGAGACCAAGGAAATGATCATAAAATTTGTGAGGATATTAGTTGGAGGAAGTAAGTAATATCCTTTTCTAGTTTAGGGTCTATAAGCTCTAGTTTTAACTTGTAGAATAGAATGGATGAAAGAATCATTTTTTTGATATATGTCCCCAAAATGTTTTATTCATGCCGTTCCCACGTGATCCATTATTCCAAACTAAAGGTGCACAGTAAACTGGTAACTCTGTTACGGTAGCAACAGGAGGTCATGTAAATGGAGCACTGTCATCAGAGTTGGATGAGTTGGACTACTTTGTAGTGTATTCTGGATTTTGTATATGCACAGGCTTGTGAAAAAGTTTTAAAATTATTGATGAAAATAATTAGTTAGTTAGTGCTACCAGAAATAATTTTTTTTGTTATTCTCTTTCACCTTGCATCCTCAGCTATATTCTGCCTCCTTCCTATCCCGTCCCTGTATTTTTGTCTTTGATGTTTTCTTGTTATAGCAAAAGATTATTAGATATCATTGCGGAATATGTTAAAGAAGAGATATTTATTACCTCTGTGTTGGTACGTGCAATGAGCGAATGTTAACCTTAATATCAGTAGCCAGTACACTCTAAATTACATTTGGAATACCATACTGTCATCCTTCTGTTTTATATCTAAAACAATTCAATACTCTCCGAATATAGGTTGGAAAAGAAAGTAATACACTTGTGGAACACACATCAAACATCGGATATGCATGTCGTAGTGATTAATAATTCTGTATGGAAGATAGTGTCATATTTTCTCTGTTTACAAAGATCAACAATGAAGTTGCGAGATGCCGTGGTTTTTGGTAACCTAGTCAAATGTGACTTACTTTGGCACTTGGTGCCGTGACGGAACCACCTCACAAAATTGCTGGACAAAATTTTCAGCTATGTCTACTAATTTGATTACCTTACAAGCCAACTACACCTCGCCTCCATCTGCTTCTTTTTTTGTGTGTGTCCTCTCATAAGTCTTGTGTTTGCAACTTACCATCTTTTTGACTGAGATTGTTAAAATCAACTATTTATTTCTGATTTAGAGGTGCCTGATGGTACAAGCAACGGTGCAGTACAGAATACTGATTCAGAGAATGGAAGTGCCCTGTATAATTTTCTTTATCCCAGTAAAGAACTCCTTCCAGAAGATAAAGAAATGACCATATATGATCACTTAGAGGAGCTGCGGGAGAGAATTTTTGTATCAGTTTTGGCTGTTGGAGCTGCTATATTGGGTTGCTTTGCCTATTCCAAAGACCTTATTATGATTCTAGAAGCTCCTGTCAGATCAGAGGGTGTTAGATTTCTTCAACTAGCTCCTGGAGAGTTTTTCTTCACAACTTTAAAGGTTTGTTTCATATACTATATGATAACTTGAAATTAATTATGTATCTCGTGAGCCACTTTTTTTGTTCTGGCCATTTGCTTTTCGTGCATGAGCACCCATTATTTAATTCTCTTTGTTTTCCATTTACTGTCAGAGATGCTAATTTTGCTGATCTTTTTCATTATAATGATACATACATTACTAAAAAGCTGAAATGTTGACTTTTCAAGCATACAAGGTGATGGACGAAGTTGCCATTATAGATACATTACTGCTGACCTGTATTCTGGACCCCCTCCGAAATAAAAGAAATACTACTTTTTTTGAAGTTGATATATTTTATAGGTATAGGCCTATAGGGAGTGAGGAGGTAGAGTCGAACCTCCTGGTGTCACCTTTGCGACTTTGCCACTGCTCCAACACTCCTTGATTCTCTAAATACCGCGTATAAGTAATGGATAATTAAAGATGATTTCTGAATAATGCACATTTTTTACTGGAGCTACTTATCTTCACGTCAATGATGGACTGAAGGACACTTTTTCATATTCCTGTGACTAATTTCTTGCCCAAAAGAAGTTTATTTGATTTTTTTGACTAAATTCTAGAAGGTCGGAGGGGACACCAGGCCATGCTGGAGCTACTTATCTTCATGTCAGTGAAGGACTAAAGGACACTTTTTCATATTCCTGTGCCTATTTCTTGCCCAAAAGAAGTTTATGTGATTTTTTTGATTAAGTGTGCTGTATTATTACATGTCAAAATATGTGTGCAACTAGTGGCAGTAACACCTAAATAACATGAGAACCTGTACAATTAATTTTGGTGGCCTTGTGCTGAGTTTAGATCACCTTACAATCTGAGAATTTTTTTATGAATTCTGAAACATTGATTTAAGAATCTGCTATGTACAAATTGACAAATTTTTATTTGAATTTCTTTATTGCCAAAATCCTGCTCAAAAGCGAATAATTTTTGCCACAGTAGCTTCTGAGTAGGATACCTCTTTAACTAATGAAGTAATACAAATTCATAAATGTACTGCAGGTATCAGGATATTGTGGTCTTCTTTTAGGGAGCCCTGTGATTCTTTATGAGATCATAGCTTTTATTTTGCCCGGTTTGACAAGGTCTGAGAGAAGATTCCTAGGACCAATTGTTTTAGGATCATCAGTACTTTTTTACACAGGAGTTGTCTTCTCATACCTGGTTCTCACGCCAGCAGCTTTGAACTTCTTTATTAACTATGCAGAAGGGGTTGTGGAATCACTGTGGTCTATTGATCAGTATTTCGAATTTGTGCTAGTCCTCATGTTCAGCACAGGTTTATCATTCCAGGTAATCATCATTCTTTCACATTATTGTTTTCTTCTTCTTTAAGGGGCCTATGGGTTAGTCCCTATTCTTATAAGAACCTAGCACCCATTGCCACATACAGATTGGAGCCCTTCTGACTTTTTTCTAAAGTTTCTCAAAGAAAGGTTATTTGCGACTTAAATATGTTCAGCAGTTACCTCACCAACCCATTTATAAGGGCAGAAAGCCCACCATATTAGTTATTTAGTGCTTCCCGTCATTCTTCCATATGGACTAAATAATGAAATTAAAAAGCTGAGTTTTAACTGCATGAAAGAGAATAATGAGATTTTTTTTGGTTTATTTGACTTGGGAACAGGGGAAATGAAAATTGATAAAAGAAATATTGTGCTGTGGCACTATATCCAATTTTAAAAGCTAGTACAACTTTTATGTTACACTAGTTTGGAAGTTAAACAACCTAATGGCTAGTCGTAGTCTTAATTGTGTTTTTCACAACTGTTTATGCATTTCTTTCCAGGTTCCAGTAATACAACTCCTTCTGGGACAAGTTGGCCTAGTGTCTGGAGATCAAATGCTATCAATATGGAGATACGTTGTTGTGGGCGCTGTAGTTGCAGCTGCTATAGTCACACCATCGACGGATCCTCTTACGCAAATACTCCTTGCTGGACCACTCGTGGGCCTTTACTTTGGCGGTGCATGGACAGTAAAGCTTATAGGAAGGTGATAATTATATAGATTATACACAGCCACAAATTAGAGAGGCTCTGTTTTGGGATCCAGTTGTTTATATAACTGAAAATTTGCATATCATCTGTAAATGATATTTCTTTTACCATTATACCATTGTGCTATTAAATTAATTACGTCACTCCCTGGTGAACTAGATTGCATGTAGTAAAATTAAATGAGCAAACTAGGCAGATCTTGTACGGTGTATACTCTACAGTATCTGATTACACATTATCAGAAATTTAATTCACTTGAGGGTAGTACTGGAATCCTGCCAAATCCATATATATATGACATTCAAGAAAAAAAGTACGAAAAATGGCAATTATAAAAGTTTAGAGAAGACATGATACGTATTTGCATTGTTAAAGTTTTTAGGAAGTAATGGATGTCATATGGTTTGAGACTTGATCCCTTTTATGAAATCTTTCCGGGTCTTTTCAACTCGGGTGAACATTTACGAGATGGTGAGTTTCAAAACCTTGACCCTTTAAATCAAGATAAGACCTCAATTTCACTGAGACATCTCTCAGACTACTCACCCTGCTTTCTTCTCAACTCAAAGGGCACAAAATGGTATGAAAATGAATAATTAATAAATCAGAGATTTATGGTACATACAGAAACCATATATAGAAACCATATATCATTGATTTAAATTTTCTTTTATTGGTGTAATTGACCAACGGTACTCAAAAAGGACTTGCACTTTCTTAATATCGTCCGGCAGGCCTAAAGGCTAAAGCCTCGATACTTGGAAGTACAACTTGGCAAATAAGTGCATGGAGATCTTAAGGATCAGCCATAGACCAATATTCAGATAGTAAATTAAACGCGGAAAAAAAAAAAAAAAAACCACGAGAAATTCACTTGTTACCAACATAAGATAGTTTACAGTGTCAAATTTCAAGTACAAGTGCAAAACACAATGAGGTAGATCACTTTCGCTTCCAAATGGGATGAACCTAATTTAAATAATAATAAATTTTCTTTTACACGCCTCAATCTATTCACACCTGACACATCCCATCTTTCATCAATCTGAGCTGCAAAACTCTCATAGAAGATATCCACACATTCTGCTCAATCAACAGAATCGACAGAAAATTTTCATGCTTTATTCTGAGCAACAATTGCGTTCCGAATTGCATACTGAGGAGATATGGCATTCCCATTCACAAGCATTTGATCCAAGAAATCCACACGAATTGATTTGAACTGGTAATACTGCATGTCCAACATAGCAAATGATCAAACTCGTCACTCCCACTGCTGATTAATCAATGATTTGAACTAGCAACTGAATAGTTTTGTTACTACACTTGTTTGCAAAAGCAGTATGTACTAACAATTTTATGCATCTAAACACTCTCACTGCTCCACAAAGGTAATCTATAATAAAATTAGATTGTATTGACAATCTCTAAATTGTTTATTTTGAATAATCTTCATATATAGTACGTGCTCCTGGCAGTGATTCAGCTAAAAACCTGAGAACAGTCACTCTTAACATGTGCAGAACAATATAACATAGAAAATGTAAAAAAAAAATTGCAAAGTAATTGCCCCGCAGCAACAGTTGTTGTCACTGTTACGCTAAAACGTGTTATCCATAGAACGTACTGATAGTACTACTCCATATATACTATAGACATATAAACAGACACAAATTATTGTTTGGGTACATCTATCCACACGACTGTATGTTAGATTCTCAATCTCAACAGGACTTAATTCCCAGAATATAAAGTACATTATATTAAGGACTGAGAGCGCAAACCTTTTCCTTCCAAGAAAAGTTCACAAAATGGTAACAAGGTGCCAATAAAGTGACCTGATCTCCTTCTTTAATCTGAAAGGAATAAAAAAAAAATTCATTGCCGGTCTTTAGCATTTACTAATCAAATAACCATTTGTAATCAGCATAGTTCTCATCGAAGATATATGAAAAAAAGTAATTCCAAGAAAGAGAGTCTGCCATGGAAAAATTATAAATTATTAACATAAACTAACTTACAGCATCATTGCGCATCCCATACACCGTAAGAATGAAGCACACTTGATCTGAATCACAAACAAGAAAGTATCTGCAAAATCATTGCACCATTTTTATTTCCTATCAACTAAACAAATTATAAAGATCCTAACTGCATATACGTGTTTACATTACCGAATACAATTTTTACATGGGAATTTAAAGATATTTAGCATGGGCAACCTACAATGGAGTTGTACTTTCATGCTTGATAAAGAACATGACTTTTCCAAGAATCGCAATTGTTCTGTTCAGACCTTCCGATAGACGATCTATGGTCCCTCTTCTGTATGAAGAATTTACTACAACAGAAAACAATATTAAGCATAGAATGCTAAAAAGAAAGTACAATCTGCTAACTTAAAGCTATGAATGAGTTGCATACAATTAATTGCAGCTAATGATGAAGTCAAAGAAGCGAGACGTTTAGCCTTTGTCTGTCCCTGGATACAAAGTAAGGTAATTCGTTATACAGATATTTCACTAAGCAGAATATAATTGAGGTAATTAGTTATACAAATTTTGCACACATAATTCATTCAGACAGTTGTACTGATGCAAACTTTGTCAATTAGTATCTGCATGGTTTCTCCTACAATCAGCACCTCTTCTTCTGCATGTATTTTCAAGGTGCAAGAACAGCACTGAGATAATGCTGACATGCCTGTCTCCAGATAAAACACAGACAGTCTTCCTGTAGAGTCCTGATAGGTTTCTGAACAGACAGCTTCCTGAACTTATTAGGAGATGGCATTCCCCTAATTATAGAGAAAGAGGATTATACAGAGTAAATACTTTTCTGGATTGGAGGCTGTGATCCTGTGTATTTAAGTTGCATATCAAACTACTTTAAACTATGTGAATCAGGATAGATTGCATGTTGCATTCTCTTAAAAGGTAGAATTGACTGAAAAAAATGTATTAGAAACACATTCCTCCATCTTGTTTTGCCTCATTAAGGCATAGCCTAGGAGCCAACCATCACTACATATTAAATTACCAATACACAAACACATCGATTTCATAAAGGCCACATAACACATTATATATAAAAAGTCCTTCAAAGGGTTGACATGTGTACTTGCAACTCACCCTTAAAAAGCTATCGAGTTTGTCAAGAAGACTTATCAATTTGTCAGCCTCCTCAGTAGCATTGAGACCAGGATCCTTTGATGCAGCAGCTTCAAATCCACTAAGGGCCCTCTCATAGTTCTCCAAATATTTGTTTACCTGAATATATATTATTGACAATAATATAATAATGTCAGAGCTAAAGGACTCTAATATATTATCTTCCACCAGAAAAAAAGGTGGATACAAAGGGAGATTAAAAATTCAACACATAGGTCATTAGATTGAGGATAAAAACAAAAATCACAGACTGAGTGACTAAGCAGACAACAATAAAAGAAGCTCTAAATTTAGGACTACAGAAACAATGTAAACCAAATTAGTGTTGTCAGAACAAATTTGTTGCGTACATAATTCTGTCATTCTATTATGTTAACGATGTATCTTGTGGTCAGCTATCTCAAACGTACAGCCAACACATGAGAGGAATCAAGAAAACTAAGGAGGCCTATCTTTTGTTAATACAAAATAGTAAAAGATGTCACTTTTGGTTAGGAGCATGCCACAAAAACAACACAGTAACATAAGTAGTGAATGTACCTGTTAGGATCTAGGGTCTAGAAATGGAGAGATAGAGGTATTTTTAGCATTTTCTGGTTTAATAAGAGAGAAATAAGCAGATATAGCAGTTATGTAGAGAGAGATATAAGTGATTGATTGTAGAAGTAAGAGAGAATAGGTGAGAAATGAAGAACACAACTTGTAGAGAAAGCTAGGGTTTTAGAGACAGAAAGCAGTTACAGAGAGAGAAAGTGAACAGAATTCCAGAGAGAGAAAGAGATGGTTGAAACTAGTTCCATTTTCTGATAAATTGTTCAACATACTGAATTCCAACTACTTGATAACTATTTATACTAGTCTGCTTCATTGTAAAATTTTAAAGACTATAATACCCTTAATAACATTGTAAAGACTATATACCCTTATTACACCCCTTCTATATTAGTAACACAGCAGAGTTCTGACAGTACAACAGTGAAATCAGTTCTCTGACCTCATGTGCTTCTTATAATGCTCAGGATAGATTATTACAAGCTATAAATAACTCACAAGAGGAATCTAACAAAATATGATCGGTTAAATTGAAGTTGGAGATGTATGATCAGTGGCATGGCTGTACCAAAATTTTCAGGTGAATAGTTTACAGACGAATTTGCAATTCAATTTTCCAGATACATATAGATCCTTTTCTATTACTTCCCTCTTTCTTATTGTTCGAAATTAGAAGGCAAAACTGTCATTTCATATGTTAAGATAAATCACAAGCTACCTCGTTTTATTTTTGAACAGCTTATGATCTTCTTGTTAAGAGTATAGTAGGATACAATGCAATGCAAAGAGCTTCAAAGCTCCTGTGTACTATGCATACTCAACTTAGCCACTGGTTCCCCTCATGTAATCAACATTATTTAAAAAGTAGATGGAGGGATAATGGAACTCAGAAATAAAAGAAGGCCCAAGGTTTAAGATGAAAAATTGAAGAAAACAGGTAGCCGTAAAACCTGATCTTGATCTGGCCACAGGTTCACTAAATATGCTTTTCACGTTAGTACATCACTCCATAAAGAGTTAGATAACAGATTACTCGATACAGACCCAAGATTGATATTTCATATTTCTTTTAAATAAATCCAAGATATGTACTACTTGACCTTGAGTAGCAGGAATTTCCTAATATCCCATCAGGATAAAACTATATTGCTAGATTTTATAGGTTTGCTTTTTCTCTATTAAGCTGTGAAGCAGGGATACTCCACTATACTGAAGAATCGCAGGGGGTGCACGCACCGTGCGGGGGTGCGGCGCGGTGCGCCACCTGGCGTAGCACCGTATTTTGATGCCCGATACGTGGGGGTGTGGGAAATCCGTAGTTTCATAATATATTAAAAATTTGCCGAATTCCCGTATCCCCGCACTCATGCTTCCGGGCTATTAAGTATACTATCAGAAAGAGGAAAAACAATTGGATGATATGATAAACTATCACAGAGAGAAAGAGAGAGATAAAGAGATGGAAAGTTACAGTAGCACAGTTGAAGTATAGATCTGGATTAGACTTCATTCCCTCATCTTTCTCCTGAAATGTATCAGAAGTTATTAATCATTATAACAAATCAATATGGCTAGCAAAATTTCTTCTAGCACACAATCACATGAGAAATATTTTGCTTTCTTAATTGTGCACACTTACAGCATTCTGATATGCTTTTAAAGATTGCAGAAGCTTGCTATGATCCCATGCTCCAGTCACAAAAAAACAGGTGAGGCATGCATTTCCTAGGTTGTCTGTTCGGCACGGAGATATATAAAGTCATGATAGAGGAAAATTAATAAATAATAATAATAATAATGAGGGGAAAAACAACAATTAGTGGTCTCTCTAGCTAATTCTATCAAGATGTACTGAATAAGCTTTAATATGTAATAAAGTGTTCTAATGAAGGCATGCCACCAAACTGGTTACCAGTTATTACTTACACCAAGAATTCCCGTCCTTTACATCCAGAGCAATAGCTTCTTTTGCATGTTTGATGCTTTCTTGTACAATTTCTTCCTGATTATCAGCACCTAGAAAATAGATAAAAAATACATGTTAACATATATGTATGACAAGGCTTTTATACTATTATCTTGCTACAAATTGATACATCTTAAACCAAATTGAACAACATAAACCATGCATGCTCCAGAATTACTAAAAATTCAAACAAATATTGAAAGCCTAGATTCTATCTCTCAATTGGGGTTCTATATAGACGTTCTAATAACCAAACTGCAAAATGAGGCATGGCTGGGTACATATTGAAAAGCATAATAAAGATACAATCTTGCCTTGGGCCATTCTTCTTTCAAGCATTGATAACTGACAAAGTATCTTTTTGTTTGAACCCTGCAAAACATAGAAATTAGTCTACGTCGAGCAATTGACGTCTATGCATGAAGGCAGAGTTATGCTATTTAATAATATTAAAATTGTTGTAATGTCATAAATAACCTTGCTCAGTGCAAGAGTCAAGCAGTTCTTTGCTGAAGGTAGATCTCCTTTTTTCCAGATGCAGTTGCCTAAGCATAGCCAAGCATCCACAAGAGATGGATTTAACTTGACCTAAAAAATGAAACAGCCAGCTTAAAAAACAATACAACCTAAACAAAAGGAAATCACAACAGTGCAATCTTTGCTTACAGCTTTCGAGAGATGGTCCTCTGCTTCTTTTTTATAATCAGGAAATACATCCATGATCTTTCCTTTCAAATATTCATGTGTTGCACGTGTTGCAGGTAATCTCCTATGATCTGAAAAAATAATAGGATAATCAAGTCACAAGTAACACTGTGAATGACGATCACTAAGCACCTATTTGGCTTCATAACAAAATAAATGTCTTATGTTTTAAAAAACATAAAAACAGTTTCCAGGAAAAAATGTAGTGTTTGGTCCTGTTTTTAAAAACAGTTTTCAGAATAAATACAAGAGAACAGTTTTCAAAAATATAGAAAACAGAAAACATCGGATTGTGTTTCCTGAAAACAAAAAACTGTAAAACAATACCAAGCACCTCCTAAATTTCTAAAACAGAAGAACTCAGTAATCCTCAGCTTCAGCCACCAATCAGAAGTTATTATTGAGTGTCTACAGTATATAAACATCCAGGATTTCCGAAGACCACCATAAAAATGTACTTGAACAACATGCTAAGATACCATACAAGAAACACCTCTATTCTAACACCTGAAAAAATATTTAAAATCCTTGGTATCTTCATCATATCCCATTTATCAGTTAAGACTTAAGAGTGAAGACCAATTAGTTTATATCTTATTAATTATTACTATGGAACTGAATTTGCGTATGAAATTAAAGAAGATTTAATACAAGTAGCTGAAGTGTCTGAAATGACTAAAGAGGACTTACTGAATAACATTCAGTGTTTCAATTCTTAATTGCAAATATCGTGACGCCCTCCTTGTAATATATGAAACTTCTATAACAAAATCAATCTAACTATAGCTCTCAAGTCATCGAAATTGCAGACCTACTAAACTACTATATCCATTTGAAAAATGCATATTATATATAACATTCTAAAACATAGACAAAAGAATAAAATCAAACCTAGGAAAGCACGCGAGTAAAGACTACTTTAATAAGTGATGCTTCATAGAACATATCGCATAAAACTTCACAATCAATACAGAATGCGTAGCTTAAATGATACAAAATGAGTAAGTTTAGTTGTAATTGAGCAGTCAGGCTAGTATAATTTATATAAAACTGACCGGAAGGAATGGAATCGAGAAGATTGAGAGCGAGATGAGATTGGGACTGGAGAGCAGCAATTTTGTGATTTGGATCGAGCGGGAAATAAGTGTCGCGTAATAAGTAAAGCTCGTCAGCAGCTTTTGCTGCTTGGTCCATTATACTCTCTGCTGAGTCGTTTGTGCTGCTAATGCTCATCTCTCCAACACAAAATTTAGTTGGGAAGATCTATCTGGCTAGTATAATTTACTTGACCCACTCGCAAATCGATTTGAATATTTAGCCCCTCGGTGCTATTCTGTTTTCTCAGATTGACCCCGGTATTACCGATGTTCTATGTTTTTCAAACCCGGCCCAGATCCGACTACGTGTCCTGCAGTGGCAGGTAGAGGTGGCAAAATGTGTGATTGGTTTGGTTTTGGTTCTCATAAAATGGATGTGGTTTGAATAAATGAACCAAAACCATTTTCAAACCATATATTAAAAAATATGGTTATGGTTTTAGTTTGGATCATGGGTAAACTAGTTTAATAATATCTATTAGGCTACTCATCATATAATAAGAATACGGGACTGATTTAAGCCCAATAGTCTGGTTTCAATGGTTATAAACAGAATGGGCAAGTTAATTATAACCAAGTAATGACCCGAGCTGTGAGTTTGTGAATGTGATGAAGGAGTTCGCATTCGGTACAAAGTGATAAAAGGCACCATGCTGGAGTGAGTGGAGTGCGACACCGCATTGTTTGGTGACCACAGCTGCCCAGAACTTCATATTTCTTGAAAATATGGTTAAAATATGGTTAGATCCATATTTTGTGAGAAATGTGAGACCAAAAACCAAACCAAATCCATTTTTATAAATGTGATTTCATATTGATCCAAATTTATAATTTTGGTTTGGTTTGGATTGGTTTAATGGTTTTAGAACCATATTGCCACCTCTAGTGGCAGGGATGGCAATTTCATGGGTCCACTTATGGCCCAGAAAAACCAACATCAAATTAAAATCGATAAAAATCAATCCGAAAGGTGAAATCGAACCGATGTTGCAGATTGGATGTGGTTATTGGTTAAAGCAAATGAATCGAATTATTATTTAAATATTTAAATTTTATATTTATATATATAATTTATATGAATTTTAAAATAATTTGGAAAATATTCAAAAATCACAAGTAGATGAAAGGGCTAGGGTATGAGACTAAATTCAAAAATTAATATCCAAGTTTAAAGAAAATCCTTGGCTAAATAATAGCAACAATAAACAGGTACAAGTACTTAAAATCAGGTCATGTACTTTTCTAATCTTAAATATATTATTTTTAGTCAATAAAATGATAGTTTTTTATCATCATGTTTACTGCTCTAAGGAATTGTGGAAGCTTGTAGTGATAATCTTAAACACTTTGAGGAAGTGTTAATAGTGTTTGCTAGTCGATCTGCGAATAGCGTAGCTCATGAGTTAGCTCGGGCTGCACATTCTATGTCAGGTCCCATGGAGTGGTTTAATACTGCTCCGGATTTTATCTCATGTAATATTGATTTAGAGTCTCTTTAATATAAGCAAGTACCTTTTACTCAAAAAAAAAAAGGAGATTGACAAATATATGTATAGGTTTGGAACAACATACCGCGATCATAGTTGATTCATAAAGAGATCGACAAATATATCCCTTTTGATTATATATTCGCTCAAAATTCATCCCTCTGCTTGTATATTTATATTTTTGTCATGATGTTTCTGATCTATATCAAGGATTGTAGTTTTACAAAAAGTAAGTAATTTTTTTGTAGTTTTCTCCTTCTTGTCATCGAAGCGTCTACTTATTTGTATTTTTTTACTAAGCATGCTAGTGTGCGTTGATTATTATGTCTATACTACATGTATCAACTAGTCTCCTTTGTATATTATTTTAAATTCATAAATTTGTCAGTTCTATAAGCAATTATAAGCAAACTTTTTTTTTCTTTGTTAATCAAATATTAAAATTATCGCATTCCAGTAGCCTAAAACTGCGCATCTCATTCTTAATTGTAAATTGGAATGTGTGATAATATATTTCTTAATATTTTTACTTGATATAATATAATTAAATTTAAAATATTATAACTCTTCGTAAAATCTCAACTGAAATAAATATAAGAAATGTAATTATTTACTATTTTTATCAATTTTTTATTTGAAATTTTGACTTTTGACACAAATTTTAAATATTTTAACAGTTAGACAAAAACATTATTTTTAATTCTTATTATTTGAATAAAAATATTGAATCAAAATTTAAGTTACAAATAAGTCAAATCTAAATGATAATTATTACAATACATATGCCAAACATGTCAAAATAAGAAAAATAAGATAATTACTTTATGTTCGATGTATTGGATTATAACTACGATGAACAACATATCGAATGAAGAACATGAACAACATTTCAAACATGAACTCGATGACTAAATGAAAGAAAGAAGAAGGAACATTCATATCTTGATTATTGAGATATACATCATGTATGATTAACCAAACGGATTTCGTATTAATTTTATGACATAAGGAAATTTACGTTTGACACGAGATGCAACAGCTTAACAGTAACTGGAACTTATTTATGGTTAGATACGCAACAGAGGTATTTTTTATCACATACTGTACATGGTGCCATGAGGAATGTTATTATATGCTTGCAGTGATAATAGTATAATAGCTAGAAATAATCGTACGCATACTTCTAATATGTTCCTCCAGGTCCTCGAGGACCTCGACTATGAAATAGAATGGATATTCATCGGTAAAATATATAAGTTTAAATTGCGAGAATAAATAAAAATAATTAAATTCCTAAACAAGCTCTAATCCAGAAAATTAAAACATTAATATCTTAAAAAAGAAAGAAATATATAATCCATTCGTATAAAGTATTAACTCAAATCCCATATCTTCTTCCTCTTCCGGAGATATAAAACGCATTAATGTTCTCAGCTCTGTATGTGTATCAGCACGCGGATACAGGTTATTATCGTGTGTAAGAACAAAATAAAATAGTTTTCCCTACCGTCTACAGAGTGTATGAAGAGTGTTGCCACTATTTTATCATAACCTGCCTTGCCTACTCAACTTCCTTTCCTTTCCCCCTGCCTTTCTCTCTAACTTGTTTCTCATCTTGTCTTAAACTTATCTGTCACTTAACCACTCATGCACTAAAAAATAAAAATAGAAATATGTCATAAATTCTATCCCACCTCTATAAAAAACAAAAGCACTAGTTCATTTCCATCATCCAGGAATACAACTAGTCTTAAACCTCATGGGAAACTATGCCTCTTTATGCACTTCACTTGTCTCCCCTACAGCCAAAGCTTCCAAGGTCATCTTCCCCGGCGGGGAAGTGCGCCAATTCCGCCGTCCAGTGAAGGTGGCTGAGCTCATGCTCGACTCCCCCAACTCGTTTCTAGTCAACACGAAGTCACTGAATACTGGAAAGAGATTTACGCCTCTCTCAGCTGATGATGATCTGGAGTTTGGTCATGTCTATATTATGTTTCCTATGAGGAGGCTCAAGTCCGTGGTCACCCGGGATGATATGGCCAGGCTCTTCATGGTCGCAAACCCCACGCCAAGTAAATTTGCCGGGGCTGGCCATAACAAGGTCAGGGCTGTGCCAGAATCTCCACCTGTGGCGTCGCCAGAAAGCGACACTCAAGATTCTAGATTTAGCTTTGAAGGAATTGAGGGGTTCTATCCAGGGGAGTTGAAGTATAAATTATCGGTGTCGAGGTCTAGAAAACCCTTGTTGGATACTATTACAGAAGAGCCAGCGCGTTCATGGTAACAAACTTTCAGTTGTTTCCCCGGGTGTAATTCTACTTCATCCCCGCATTCTGTAAAGAGAATTAAAACAGCAAAGTTAAATTACAGACCTAGAATACATGAACATTTGATTTACTTTGATAATTTCTACAATTTTTAAATTTCAAAACACTCAATATCCTTGAATTTGAAATCAGAAAAAGAAAAACACAAATCTCAATTGAATACGTTTTTGTCCTGTGAAATGCTGGAATATACACAATAAAAACTTGAGAGTCGCACCTGATTCTTCTCTTTTCCCCTGTATCACTTAGCTGGAGAATTCTTCACTAGTTTTCGAAAAAATTCATGGAGGTAATAGAAGTGGGCTTGTTCAACATTTACACCGCAGCTGCAGACTGTCAAGTTCACTCATCAGTGATAGCCTTGTCCATCAAATGTTGTTATCTGAAATTGGAAGACACTGTGTCATAGTAACTGTACTACGGTGCTTCTCATCAGGACAAAAGCTTGGAATTATTATGGAAGAATCTTGGTCTGCAGCAGTTTCTATATTAAATCTAGCATCAGAGAAACACTGATATTTTAAGTTTGTTCTGTTTATGTTTCTCCTGTGGTAGTCATGCAGTTCATGAGTCACGGCATACTCTTCCTGTCGGTCTGTCACTGATGGTGGATCAGATCATTACTATTTTCCATATTTTTCATGTTCCGGTTATCCGGTTCATGGTTCTACTGACATCAAGGAGTACCCTTTTCGTACATCAGATGATTCTTTTTATCTATTATTCGCGCTGACAGTACCTTGACAATTTTTCTTATCCCAAATTAGATGAGCTTCTCTTCTCTCAATATACAATTATCAACAAGCTTCCAAAATTACCCTCTCTTGTTTGTCGTTTCCAATGTATAATGATACTATAAAAGTCAATACAATAAATACGGGTAAATATGTGAAATTAGCAAAAAGGTTATTTAAATTGGGATGAAGGGAGTACTTGCTTCTGTTCTAATAAGTACCATTAGATTCTGTTTTTTGTCAAGAAAACTCCATATCAAGTGGCAAGTAAAACCTAAAACATTAAAATCTGGAAGCTTCTATGATTAATAAAATGTAAAAAACATTAAATGATGGACAATAGTAACAAGGACCAATACATGACCAGCATCATACTACCCACAGACATCTGAGTTGCAACAAGTATTTAGCATAAGAATAAAACTGAAAATTACACTCTGGTTTTCTACTCAACAAATACATGTAAAAATGAGAAAAAAATCTATTCAAAACTTGACAAGGTATAAAACTGTACACTCCATCTTGTCTAATAATGTAAAAGCTGTAGATAGTATAGAAGAGACCTCACTACTAGTGACACATGATAAAAGGTTTGCAATAAGGTTGAGAAGGGAACCTGATCTACACCTACTTTTCCACTAATTCTAATTCATTGAAATATATAAGGTATTTCTATATAACAGTCTAGACTCCAGCTTCTGCTTCTTCTGAAATATACGCAGAACAAAACATATACGAATGCTTCGTACCACCTTCTAGCAAAAATCCAACCCCTTTTCTAGATATTTCCACAACAATTACTCCCATGACTTTTTTTATCCCATTCATTTTCCTCTCGAAAAAATAGTTTGAGAAACGTCTTCTTGTAGTACTCCAGAATTAATGGATTACAAACTCTCCAAACAATCATATGTTTTTTAGAGAGTGTAGATGGTGTAAGTACTTCCAATTCTTCTGCTTTAGACGCCAGTAGCAAGCGAGTGCTCCAAATGCACAAGCTGCTACAACAATTGCAAGTGCAGCCCCCCAAGGAACACGTGCATGAGTTGAAGTTCCTGATTCTTTGACAACTGCCTTGTTTCTTCCAGCATCACCAGGAAGTTTCTCATCCTTGTACTCTGTCAGGAGTCTCTTCCCGTAATAGTTAGCCAAGAAGTTGAAAACCTCATCATGGTTCCATCTAATTTGACTGTACGCACCACTCTTGTGGCTCTGAACAAAATAGCAAGAAGGGCAAAGTTCTTTCGGAGGCCAAAACATTTTTGGGAATTTAGGATCACCGGTTCCTAGAGAGGCTTCATCTCTCATCAGTCTCTCATTAACTTTGTTATGTGCAGTCCACAACCAGAGGGCATAATCACGGGTTCTGTTGAAAGGACTAGAAACACTGCAATGGTATATAACAGTCAGCCCATTGAACTTTAAAGTTTACTAAAAATCTTGAACTTGCAATATTACCTTGAACACATGTCATAGAAATGTTCTCTACACTCCTCACAGATGAAGAAATTGTGAATAAACTCACAAGTAGCTGTAAATGCCATCTGACTCTCTCGATTCTCAATTCTAACAGAAAGTGAATGTAGCAAAACCCACAACCCACAACTGCAGAAAAAAGAAATAGCCATTAAGAAATGACTAAGGATGTAATTGTAAGAACTTTAGACAATTGACTAGCAATTGTGGTTGGAGGGTATTCAAAATACACCAAAACTCACATTGCTGTCATTGGTCATAACTTGTAATCAAGTTACAGAATATTCAAAATACACCAAAACTCACATTGCTGTCATTGGTCATAACTTGTAAATTGTAATCAAGTTACAGAATATTCAAAATACACCAAAACTCACATTGCTGTCATTTTAATTTGAGTAATATCGTTAAAAATTATATTGTAATGGTCAAAATTTGCATGGTATATCAATTCATGAACTACCACTGCAGTATATATCCACATAATCTACCTCCCAAAAACTAACAATGTAGCCCATTTTTAGATGTCATATTCCATGTTCATGTCTAGGATATAACTACTAGCACTTGCCATCTTGGATGGCTACCAGAGAGGTCTTTGGCTTAACTAGTACCCCCGCCTGGTCCTGAGGGTGGTTTAGAGGGGCAGTGGCCAAGGGCCCAAAATCTAAAGGGGGACCAATTTTTGTATATTTTACAATTTTTTTTGCTAAGCATCTTAATAGTGAAAAAATATTTAAGTAAAAAACTCTTTATCATTGATGCATTTCATCCTTTACAAATCACAATACCAATATCATTCAGTTTCTCATTCTCACCAAAATGGCAAGATTAAGGACATTTTTCAAATTTTCATAACAATTATCTGCATCCTTGCTGCACTCATATGTTTTTTCAGTATTTCTAAAATAAGTTGTTAACATCAAACCTTCTTAAAACTTTAACTTTGTCAAAACTTTGATCCTGAGAGTTTTTTTTCCTATGATGTCTGCTCAACTCTCTGCTCTGCCCTTCTACACGATACTTATAATAGCTAGGTATTTCATGTTGTCAGTCTACAGATGGTAGCTAAAATAACGTATGATTTTTGACAATGATGTCATAATTTGTTTGTTCATATTTTCGGACTCTGACTCTGTAATCTATGCTATTTCATATTTGTGTGCTATCTTGTACTCCCTCTATCCCAAATTAGTAGTTACATTCTTCTTATCTAAAAAAAAACTGAAATATAATTCATGGGACTATCTTTTCTGTACACCCTAAAAATACGTGTATGAAGTGAAAGTGACTACTAAATTCATACAGATAAATACACGAGAAAATTTGACCTCTGTAAATTTTTTGTTAAAAATGCCCCAATTAATACTTGCCTAGGGCCCCAAAAATATAAGGACATTGAATTCTTAACAGTTGTATAGGAAACGGAGTTTAAGAAAAGGCAAGAGAGCGGAAGAAAAATAGAAAAGATAAAGATAAGCTTATATTTGAATAATCTATTTGAATAGAAAAGATAAAGATAAAGATAAAGATCATCATCTATTTAAATAATCTAATCAAAATCAATGAAGAACCAATATGAATCATAAAGATAAGCTTATATTGTTTACCTAAAGCCTCTGGTATCGTTCTTGCTACCGCGACAAAAACTCTGCAATGTAAATTTACAGTAATTTTCATTACTACAAAGAAAATCATATTTGCATTGTATGTATGAGTAGTTTCTAGCAGATATAAAGTTGCAAATTAATAGCAAAGATTTAAAGTACAGTTTACTGTAATAACCTTTGGAGTTTTACTAGTTCGGTGATGGCCGAATGGGAAGGTATGTAACTAGTGAAGTAAATAGGATATTCTCTATGGTACCACCGTACAATCGGCTTTTGCCAAAGGTACCCTGAGATTTTTTTGCTTACATCTATGGTAACCCCTTACATTTGGTTTTTCACATATAATACCCTTAATTTAAGTGGAATGTAACAAATTTTATTTCAGATTGTAATCCAAATTGTATATTTGAAATCTTTGTAAAAAAGTACATGAAAGAGACTCTTAAATCATGTAAACCGGAATCAAAATGAGTGAGATATAAATGATCAGAGTTCGGTTATGGAGTTTGAATATATCTCACTCATTTTAACTCTGTTTACATGATTCAAAGGTCTATTTCATATATTTTTTTGTAAAGAATTCAAATATACGATTTGTTTACGGTCTTAAATCAATTATATGACGTTTTACATAATATGAGGGTATTATATGTGAAAACCAAATGTACAAGGTTACCACATATAGAAGTCAAAACTGTGATGGTACTATTGATAAAAGCCAATTGTATAGTGGTACCATAGAGAATATTCCGGAGTAAATTGACAATGGCTGCATACTTTGTATACTGCAAAGCCTTTCATGCTAAACGAGTTGGGGTCACTCAAATTTGCATACTTTTTCCCCAATGAAGGTAGTAATGTTGATTAGTTTCAATAGAATTGTGATATTAGTACAGCAATTAACCAAAAAAATTATTAGTATTATTAATCGCTTGGCTGCAATAAATAAAGTAAAACTTGCAATGAAAATTAGATATCACACAATCAAACAACTAATTCCAGGAAAATATCCACAGAATATTTACTGGGAAACTTGTCAATTATTGAGATGTCACACAAAGAATACCTATACTTTACTAAACTTGACTTAGACTCACCCAATAACCACGAGGAATTTCGCTACCGCAAATCTGAGAATTACCAATGGTGCTCTTTCCACTACTAGTCATACACTCTTCTTCCTTGCCTGACAAGATATCTAATGGGCACAAATCGTCAAAGTTCACAAGTATATCAGCACTTCCTTTTCGGCACCTGATACAAAAAGCCGGAGCCAAAAAATAAAAGATATTGCAAAATGTTGTGACTTGGTTATGGACACAACACGGGTTGTACTGACCTCCTAGAGGGATGATGAGCAGCAATAAGTTGAAGAAATTCTATAAAAAATGCCCGTGTCTTAAATTTTATCATCTGGATAAGTGCACAAGTATAGTAAGTTACTGAAAATGAAACATTAAAATGAAGAAAACAGCAATAGTACATACCTTGTGTTCAAAGATCAAGTCAAAGGCCATATATGTTGCTTCCTCAGTATCATTATATAGAGCACGTGCAATCTTTTCCACGACAGGTGATTGAAAAGTCAATATCCTCATCCATGTAAAAAGCAATGCAATGTGTCAAATTGATATAGTCTAATACTTACGGACCTGTTTCCGATCTGAGATATCTGCTCTAACATCCTCATCTACGTCTCTCAGGTCGTCCACGCTGTATGAGCTGTCATTAGAGACAAAAGATAAAACACTTGAGAGCAATTAAAGAAACTATATTACATAACCTGCTTACTTGCATCTCTTTAGCATTATATTATACCTATTTTAATGCTACTAAGAAGACATAACCTGCCAGAATAATGACATAACTCAAGATAAAGATCTAAGAAACCTTGTTAGTGTCATTCCACCCTTGCACATTCAACATAATGTTTTGGCAGTGCAACCTCTGGCAGTAAAAGTTTGTTACTCTTCTAACAGAGACACTATAAGGGTCTTATGTTTACATGTTCCCTCTAGATAGTAAACTTCGTATCTTGTCCACCATAAACCCCCACCCCCGAATCTCACTTAAAGGTACTTAACGCTCTAAGATCGGGGCATATATTACGCAAGTTCAACTATGCATTTATCTTATAAGTAGCTTAACAGCAACAACTTGCATTTCATATGCCTACGACAATGATAAGATTTTTTATTTTTTTTTGCTTTCAGGACTAGTAGTATTATATAACTTTTGAAAGTTCACTTTCCTGTATAATCAACGATATTACATTCATCCTACTTCCGTGATGTAAAATATGCAAAAGTATGCTAAAAATATGAGTGATTTCTTACCTGCCTATTCGCTTATTAATCCATATCAGTACTCGGTCTGCTGTCTTTCTATCATCAATAAAGAGTATTGTAGTATTCCCCTTCTTACTGAAGGAAGCAAAATGAGAAGGAGGTCCCCAAAAAAGCATGGGGAACCGATCAACAGAGAATTTATCGCAAAGATTGGTGTTTATCTGTGCTGCCAAACATGTAGAAAAGGGAGGACTGATCACTAATATAGAAGATAATATTGAGAATTAATAAAACTCAAAAATCTACATTGAAAAGATGATACATACTTAAAGCGAGGAAACAAAAAAATTCATCAACGAGAACCTAGTGGGCATGTTTAAGCGTGGTATAAAAGGGAAGATTTCACCCCCCATCCTAGCTATTTTTATGGGTTAGAATAATAGAATGAGAGCGGAAATATACTTGATATACATGATGAAAAAGCTCAATAAATCAAATCTATCAGTTGCAATAAAGAAAATATTACTGAAGCTAAACCAGCATTCTTAGTTTTTTTACCCAGCATCAATCTTGTTGACTTTTTTAACTATACTACTAGTTGTTTCTAAAAAGATTCCTATATCAACGAACATACAATTTACACAGGCCAACTCGATTTACGTTCTTGCCCGAGCAAGAAATTACGCGTAGTTATGTATCACCTGTATTGCCTCAATATATAATACAAAATGGTGCCTTTGGCAGATATTTCACTTTTTAATACATGTGGCTAGTTGTCATAATAGGCTTAATTATCACAGGAAACTGAAAAGACAACTGAACAGGGAGCAATAAAGTTTATTACACCTGCAAGAAGAAAATAAGATCTACGAAAATTTAAACTAAAGCTGTAACACAAAACATGATAGCAGGCAATTTACCCTGCTGGCCTGCTCTCTAAGCAAAAGAAGCACTTACCTGATAATGGTTTCATAATAAAAGGCTTCTGATTCAATTCCCAAGAAGAAAGAAGTGAACAGGAGGAAAGTCAGGCTGTCGCGAGAATTTTGAGTGGCTAAGTAAGGATTGCCGTTAGGCTTAAGCCTAGAGGACTCGTAGCTGCACTTAGAGCAAGGAACCAAGAGTGTGCAAGGGATAGAATGTTTTATTCAATTAAGAAGACAGAAGCACCCAGGAAGCCTGGGCGCCCACTCAGAGACAGCAAGGAAGTTAGCATAGGCATCTCACCAAAAGCACGAAACTGGCGCCTCATTATAGAGCGTTGGAGAATAGGATTTATCTTGTTCTCTAGAGGTTAGGTGAAGTTCTTCAAGGGAAGGGTAAGCTCTCTGCTCTATTTACTTGCAATGCTATTCAGCTTCGCGTCCCCTGAAAGTCAGCAACCTTCGTCACCGTCAGTGTTTGGTATTCTCTTGATAGCTTCCATAGTTTATTTTAGGCCTTTGGTGTAATCCTTTTCGTGCAGCTGTAGGACAGACAGCCACCTATAGGGGGCAGGGTGGGGTGGGAGGTCCTGCTCAACCTCAGATTGTGGCCAATCTTTCTAACCGCACGCAGGGCACGCTTAGAGGCTAGAGTGTATTAAACTCATCACTACCTCGTAAGGGCTTTGAGGTTGATTAATTAGTACAATGCTTCAATTGATTTTCAGCATCAAATGATATAAAGGGAATCAACTACATGGAAATAGAGTTGTTCTTGAAGTATAACAGATATTCCCTAACAATTTGAATACACTTTTAACTTTTAAGGTATCTAATTCGCATGTCCTTATTGGTTCTCTAAAGATTACACTTAACATGACACACTTATATATTAAGTCATTTATATTTCAAGGAATTGGAAGACCAACTACTTCAGTGTATAATTCACAATAGAGTTGAAAAGGAGTGTATACACTCACAACCACAACAGACACTTCAGTTTGGACTTACAGCAGTAGATTGAGCGCCGTATATCTTTAATTCTATCTTAAAGAAAATCAAAATATTGTTAGGTCCCCCTGAAAGAGCAAATCAACTCAAACAAACCTCTTTGACTCCACTGATGCATCACTATCTCAGCAGTTCAAATTGGTCATAATCACTGAGATGATGAATTGTATACAGGTTTGTTGTTCCTCCTAGCATTATAGCTTAGTGGATACCCTTTAAACCTTAATGAGATTAAGGGTTCAAGCCTCTTAATGCATGGGTGTGTGAGAATTCTAAATTGCACATTTTGAAGGCGTGGTAAATTATGATCATATATGCATTTCAAAGATAATTATAGAATATAATCATATCTGTGTTCTCCAGTGGGCAGTACTTTGGCACACATTTTAAATCAATAAGCTCAAGAAAAGACATAACTAAATATATCTTCATGTTCACTACATCTATTATTTCAAACTTGTAACATCAAGATATAAAAATACAAATCTGAATCAGAAACGTTATATGTGCCTACTGTTACCAATCAACTCCCACTGATTAAATATCATTAGGACCGCCAGTTTTCAGCAAGAACCAATAGCAATAAAAAAAATGGTACATTGCCATTCTTACAAAGAGATAATGAACAAAGAATTATAGCAATACCTTTTCTGCACAGTCAACCCTGGTCACCAGTATCATCCCTGGATGAACTGCATTCGCTCCGTTGAAAAGCTTGGCAACTTTTTCATAGTGGGGCTGTAAGAATTGAACAACATTAAAAGATATAAAACAGAACCACAAATGTATCAGCATGAAAGATGCACATATACATACTTTATAGTTTCTGCAAGCTGGACACCTGCAAGACCAAAAATAACATGTCAAAAATCAAAGGACTGAAACATATACTTGAAGATATAAACAGAGTATTTGGAGTTTACCAGCCAAAAGATCTACTACAGTACAACTATATTAAATTTGTTAACTACATTGCAAAATCGCCTCTAATTCTTTAGGACCATTTTTTAGTGAAACCTCTGTCTCAGCCAATGCTGATCAGTTTTAAGATAACATGTCTTGCAATTGTTGTTCAGCATATCCACTAACCTCACAACTCTTGTCGAATCACATCGTAAAATGTCATTCATATTTTGTTTGGTTGGAGTGAATAAAACTGGGTGAATGGAATGAATTATACTATTTTATGGATAAACATTCATGTCCTTTTGTTCCTTCATTCTATTCCTAGCTAATTGAACTAAAGCTCATACAGCTCAAGGACCCACTAATTTGAGAAGAAATGGTCCATTATCCACCCACTCATTTTCTTCACACATCTCATCATAGAAAATTTGCACTACCTCCTTTTTTAAGAATATTTACTTTTATTTCCGTCTTTATTACCAATTCTCCCATTTCATCTTCCCAACCAAACAAAGCATAATAATTCCAAGATAGTGTAAATATGGGCACATATCTAATCTGCATCACCCGAATTTGTGAGCAAGTCCAACAGTGTCCTAGAGCTTCTTTATAAGTATTATTGAAAAAGAAAGAAAAGAATCTTAGTGATTTGGGACAATGTTTTGTAAATCAACTCAAACAACAATCCTTGTACTTGTTTCTTATCATTGAAATAATAATAAATTTGAATTCTATCGACGTTTTGGAAAGAGTAAAGAAGTGTTGAAAAGGTGAAAGATGATTATTATATTGATATACATGAAATAATCAAATAAAGGATGACTAGTGATTCCTCAATCAAAAAATACGGAATGGTTAGAGTCTCTAGTGTTTTAGGAATCATTAGAAGACACTCTTGAAGAACTATCTTTTGTTGTATTCCCTATATTACAACTTATATGGAGGACATGTGCTTTTAAGCATCACAACAACATGTAGATAGTATCTAATAAAACAAGCCAGTCCAAGTGCCATCATCATAATTCAAACATTAAAAACTCCTCTACGGCTTCAATTTCCGGAACGATGACCTGTAGCTAAAATAGTCATATCGATCAGACTCAGACTCAAACTTTTGGTGAGCTACAAATTCCCAAACAACGCGAAGAAAGCATCTTCCATGTATACAATCCAAAATCATTTTAAATTACTTTAAACTAAATGACAAAGATTAACAATTACTTTAAAATGCATGCAGAAAATAGAACAGCTAAAAAGATCTCCATCATTAATAGTACATCAACATACTAAACCTAAAAAGCAAAACAAACATTAACGAGTATATAAGGCCTATTACTATATAAAAAAAATTACCAATGAGCAAAGAATTCAACAATGGCGAAAGGGGCCTTTGTTTTCCCAAGAACATCATTGAAATCGGTGATGTTTAGATCAACAGCATAATCATGATCCCCTGTTTTTGCACTCGTAATATTTGTTTTTGCGTTTAAAGCTCGAAGAAGTGATCGAGATCTGAATGAAAGTGGAAAAGAAGATGATGAAGCTTGAAAGCTCAAAAGTAGCAGAAACAGAAACATCGTTAATGCATTCATCGAATGCGAATGATACATAACGATGTGTAGACACGAAGATGTAAGAATGCGTTCTTTCTGTTTCTTGAATTGTTTCTTGAATCAGTTGGTGTGATTTGGTTATCGACGTCTTGTGTAGCTTATTTTAATTTTTTCTAGATAATATTATTAAATTACGTTTTTACTATTAAAAGTAGTACGGACGGGTGTGTGTTACGTTTTGTGTATGAAAGGTCAATGGATTTGAGATTGACTTGTGAGAGCAAGTGACAATGCTATTAAATGATGGATTTAATGGATGCATCATGCTGATAATCTTTCTATTTTAAAACTAGTTGATAAGCACGGGTTTAAATAAAATTTAATAATTTGTTATTTATCGGAAGAAAAATGCCTTTTTTTTAATATCTTATCATATTTTTATTGTACATATTTAAATTATTATTTTTAAATGATATTTAAATTATTGTTATTTAATATAAGACTTTCTATATATTAAAATTTGATCCTACTTTAAATTTAATTCATAACGATGTGGATCCCCGTGAGTCCACAAAATAAGTGTATTGGAGTCCAAAAATATTTATAAATAATCTACTCATTTCAATTTTAATTTTTTTAGTCTACAATATTTGTAAACATCTGACAATTTACAGGTTATGCTCCACAATATAATCATTGCAATCAAAATATAAAACAATTATTTTATAAATCACTAAACACTATATATGTTCTAAAATATAACTCATAAGTAAAATTATGATCTTGATGATTGTTAATGTTGAAAAATATTAATGATTAATTGATAATTATATATTTAAAACTACTTAAAGATGGTAAATTATATATAAATTTGAATAATTAAAGATATTAATAATGATTAAACTAAAAGATTATGATTGGTACTTACTACAGTTTAAATGCAGACTTTACGTAATTTAACTCTAACAGTATGTTTTATTTTAGTAAAATTACTATGTCGTTTGATGATTTTTAAATTGTTAAAATAATATTCAAATATAACACATATATGTTCGTTTATAGAATCTTTAATCTTGAACAAAAATTCAAAATTTTAAGTCGCAATTATTTTATTCATTTAATAGGCAAACATTATATACAATTATAGTTGGAGTTTTTGTATATCTAACGGTTGTTGTAGTTGTTTGATAAACTAATATTGTAGTTTGACAAAATTGATTAACTTTTCAAAATTAATTTGATATCAAATATTTTGACGTATGTCTAGAGTTTTGGTTCTTTTATTATATGTTGCAATATGGACAATGACTTCAATTTTCCTTGAGTTTCTATTTGTCAAGTCGGTGTTACCACCACCTTATTCGTCTTTATTGCAATCTTCTGAAAACCACTGAATGATAATATTAATAATAATTATTAAAAATATATGACCAAATTTTTTGGTACTTTGGTATCAATATTGAATCTTGTTTATTTTAATTCTGCAATATGATAGAAATTTTATAGATTTGTTTCGAAAATTAAATTGTATGAGTTTTAAAAATTAAGACTAATATTTGACGTATGTCTAGAGTTTCTATTTGTCAAGTCGGTGTTACCACCGCCTTATTCGTCTTTATTGCAATCTTCTGAAAAACACTGAATGATAATAATAATTATTATTAAAAATATATGACCAAATTTTTTGGTACCTTGGTATCAATATTGAATCTTGTTTATTTAAATTCTGCAATATGATAGAAATTTTATAGATTTGTTTCGTAAATTAAATTGTATGAGTTTTAAAAATTAAGACGAATATTTGACGTATGTCTATAGTTTCGATTCTTTTATTATATGTTTTAATATGGACAATGACTTCATTTTCTTTGAGTTTTTATTTATCAAATCAGTGGTACCACCACCTCATTCGTCTTTATCGCAATCTTATGAAAAACACTGAATGATAATAATTATTATTTTTTAAAAAATATATGACCAAGTTTTTTGGTACTTTAGTATCAATATTGAATCTTGTTTATTTTAATTCTGAAATATGATAGAAATTTTATAAATTTATTTCGTAAATTAAATTGTATGATTTTACAAATTAAAACGAATAATTTCGTTGACGTTATTATTCTATTGATAGGATATTATATTAATATCAATATGAACTCCTTATTTATTTGAACTCTGAAGCATGCTAAAAGATTAATAGAGTTGTTCCGTATATTAAATTATTTGAGTTTTAAAAAATTAAAACAAATAATTTTGTTGGTAATATATTTTTATTAATGAGATAATTTGTTATATATAATACAAAATCCTGTCAAATATAGAAACTTTTTGATAATAGTAATAACTGTTAAATAAAAAATAATATGATGATTGCCAAACTTTGATACGAATTTTATAAAACTGTTTCATAAGTTAAATTGTTGGCGATTTAACTATGCGGATAGGATAAATATTATACTCTTAACATCATAGAAGTCTTTTATAGTAGTATTATAATCTTAACCAATATTGAAAGTTTTAATAATAAAATCCAAATCAATATAGAAGTTTTTTCATAAAATTCTAATCAATATAGAAATCTTCCTAATGAATATTGAGGCCTTTAATAATATTCAATATAGAAGTCTTTTGATAATAGTATAATAATGACTATAAAATCCTAATCAATATGAAAGTGACCAAATTTTGGTACTTTTGGTACCGATGTTCCACTGAAACGTGGTTTCGCTTATTAATAAAGGGTATTGATTAGACAATTCACCGATTAATCTCTGTTTCATGGATTTGCAAACTGATTAAATATCCAATTATTTTATTAATCATCCGATTAATCTCCGATCAATCCAATTAATGATCAAGTACGATTCCTAATTTTTACAATACTGCATAAACTTGTGATTTATGTATTTTTAAGAGTCTTAAGTATGTGATTCAACAAAAAAAATGTTTATAATTTTAATAAATAAAAATTAGATATACATATTCTTGGTGAATATGTTTTAATAGATTCAAAATGCTAGAAAATATAGATATTTATTTATAAATATATATTTAGGAATATTTATCTAATATATTTATTAAGATTTTTAATAACTTGTAGTGATTACTTGATATCCAACCATGTTTAATTGTGAAGACTGTTTAACTCTAGAAAATAGATATGTCTAACTGCGCTTAAATGTTGAAAATAAAATTTATTTCAGAAAATTTTCATATTTATATAATATTTTTATAAAATTAAATGTCTAGAAAATGTTTAGTGATTTTTATTTACGAAAATATATTTATGCTCTAAAATAAATATATTTAAATATTATTTTAAAATGCACTTATTACAAAATAAGACAAACATGACCTTCACGCATTTTATAAACAATATCTAATGAATTCAAGGCGACTTTCAGAGATTTTGCAAACAATATCTGATGAATTCAAGACAGATAGCTTGATATATAATAATAATTGTACCATGAGTCTTATTACATATATTTCTCATGTGATGTACAAAAGACAAATCATTTACAACAATATTGAAACCGTGCTTGCTGCCATGTTGAATGTGCTAATGACAAAAATACCTAAAAGAAATTGAAAGACAAACAATTTGTCCTGCACTTCAGGCCCCCCATTGTTAGAGGATCAAAAAGACGGTTTACTCCAGTGATATCCCCCATTTTTGTTTCCTAGGTAAAGAAGGATTGGGTGTCAATTATGGAAATAAGTTTTCTTCAACCTAAAAATAAAATGGTTGGAGATGTTGGAATTAAATCCCATGAAAATAAGTTTTCTCTAACCTTGTCCTCGCACCTGGAGATGCTCATATAGATTCTTGCTCGCACAAAATGAGTTTGTTCGTGGTGAGAAAAGAAGATTTTAAAGCAATTTTAGTAAACCCAGATTCAGAGGTGTCAACCAAACCAGAGCATACAAACTAACAAACAAGATGATGCGCACACAGAAAAATTGAACAAAAACTCCACAAATCTAACTAATCCAATCTGAACATTGAGCTTGATAAGAATAAGAATCAGTTCTCCGAAGTACAATCACAAGCATGTAAAATGGCTCTTCTCATAATTATGAGAAGAACAATCTCCACAGTAAAGAATTGAGATCAACACAATCCAAAATTTAAAGCAAAAAGGAATAACACCAACAAATATGTCGATGCACATCCTCTGTCCTCAGCATGCCAATATTAAAACGTATAGCTAATCAGAACTCCCATCCCACTCATCCACTAAAACATTTCAATCTCCTACACATATAAGTCTATTAGCTATGAAATGGTACATATAAACTACCTCCATCTTTGAGTAAACTACTTATTCCTCACGGTAACGCCAAGCTTGCCAGCCACAATCAACGTAGTAGCCATATCAAGAAACATTCCATGCTCCACAACACCGGCAAGCCTCAGAATTTCATCACTAGCAACTTTCAAGTCACCAATATCTTTCTTTAAATACAAGTCAATAATATAATTTCCGTTATCAGTCACGTATATTTCGCCATCTTCACTAACCTTCCTAAGCTTCGCCACACAACCCGCCTCCTCAAACATCAATTCAAGCCTCCGAGCAGTAAATTTCCAACAAAAAGGCACAATCTCAACCGGCATTGCCAATTTACTCTCCCCTAAGTAATTAACCAACTTCGTTTCATCCACAATCACCACAAATTTCTTACAAGCACCTTCCACCATTTTTTCCCTCAACAGAGACCCACCTCTCCCCTTAACCAAATTCAAAAACGGGTCCACCTCATCCGCTCCATCGATAGCAAGATCGATAACCGGATACGAATCAAGATCCGACAGGGGAATGCCCACTGAAATAGCTTGTTCATGGGTCTTTTTTGAAGTGGGAATTCCCACAATATTTTTGAGCTTCCCCTGTTGCAAAAGCTCCCCAATTTTGGCAACAGCATGACAAGCTGTCGACCCGGTACCCAAGCCCAAAACCATACCCGATTCGACAAATTCGACAGCTTTGTAAGCTGCAATTTTCTTTAATTCATCTTGGGTCAAGTTAATTGGGGATTCTGAAGACACCTTTACAGAAGAATCCACTTCTGACCCAATGAAATTAGGGTGCGCAAGAGCCATTTTATGCTATAAAAATGCAATCTTTATCTAAAAAAATAGAATGAAATAAAAGAAAGCTAGGGTTTATGTGAAGAACTGAATGGGAGATTAGGGTTGTGTGGTGCACAAATATAATAGGGGGGCATGAGGGTATATAAAGATGAAAAAAATCAAATCTTTTTGGGAAAAATAAATAAATAAAGAGAAAAGATTATCTTAAAAATGGATGGACAGAGCTTAACTCACATGGAGTGGAGGGGAAAAAAGGAAAATGCAGGGGTTTAAGAGGGAGAGATGGGGGGTTTAAGAAACAAAATACATACAAATTAATGTATGTATATGCGGGACAAGAGTTTGGCAATCTCTGTAAATGACTGGCGGAGAGGGGAAGAAAAAGACGTTTGGTGCTTTTTGGTGATTGGTGTGGGGTAGACTCCTTGAACCAATAAATTTAGAAACCCTATACGGTTTATTCGATCCTTGTGTTTATCGGCCCAGCCCGTTGATATATGTTGGGCTAACAGAAATTGTTGTCCCCATTTAACATGAATCTCGGGCGTAGTAACAGGGGCTGGAATCTCGGGCCTCTGGGGTGGGAGTATCAGATTCAATTTGTTTAGGGGGTTGCCAAATCACTTTTACTTTGTGCACACTAGTATATTACATTTATATCCTCTGATGCATTTAAGTAAATGAGACCCTAATTAATGTTTGACTAGACTTTTTGCGTAGGATGCATACAGCTGGCTACAAGCATTAAACCATCAGTATACTAACATTAAATCACTAGTCTGAAAAAAAAAACATTAAATCCCTCGTGTCTATAATACTATCTTATTTTATTATTGTAATATTATTCATATATGAGATTTGATATATTATTTAAAATAAATATACATATGTCTAAATCATATATATGAGAAAATATATTATTAAAAATTATTTTTCGTTTACAATTAATTCTCACATATAAGCAATTAAACACTTAATTTAAGATAACATAAACGTACCATTATATATAATTATGATATATAAACATTATTATAAATTTAAATATCATCTTTCAACTACTAGCATATGCACATTTCAAATATAGAAAATTATTCGATATAAATATTTTCTTTTCAATTAAAAGTTCTCTCGCCATGGCCTAACGGCCATAACTCGATCTCTAATAATAAATTAAATATTATTATATTCTAGAAAAAATTATATGAAATTCTTGATTTATTTATATTCCTAAACAAGTAGCATTACTATTTAATTTCTCATGATTCATATTATTTCAATATTTTTATTAAAAAATTATTTATCATAATAAAATAATTAAAATAATATATAATTTAATTTATGTTTTAACATTTTGTTTAAAAATTGAATATTATCTTTTATCTAAGGATATAACATAATTTCCAAAAATAAAAAATTGTTCAATATAAAGCTACTCAAATATTTATGTTATTTTAGTAGTGTAAATATAAGTGAGATTCGGTTTATCCAACCCGTAAAGAACTTATTACTCAACGTCTCAGTTATAAGTTAGAATCTGAGAAGTTGAAATTTAGTAACATATTTTTGTTTTTTAAATTTGATTACACAAAAACGTATAGATTCATTTTAAAATATAATTCCTGTCAAAAAAAATTTAAAATATAATTTATAATATTTTATGATTATAAAGATAATTTTTAAAAATATAATTTATAATATTCAATTTTAAAATTTAATATTATACTCCATTTGCAAATATATTATAGTTTTTTAATATTATTGTTTAATTTGTTATAATTCATATTATTACAACAACTAATATTATTGTTAATTTATTATTTTTAAATTTATACACGAAATTTCTGGTCTCGGATAAATCAATGAGATTGAAATTAAAGATATTATCAGTTTATTAGGGAGCTGAGCGAAAATTTTAAATTAAAAAAAGATATCCAGATATATAAATTAAAAATTGATTTTCACTTAAAAATAAATCTCACTAATAAGCAATAAATATTTGTTTTAGTAAATCAGACGACCTCTGATAGTGAATGTCGGTAAAATAACGAGTTTCACTATTTTCATTTTTTTATTTGACGTTTTGATTGACATATATTTTTAAGTTTTTTATTCATAATCAAAATTATGAATAAAAATTATTGATGGGGTAATTAAGATTATTATTTTTTTCAATTTTTTTGTTATGAATAAAAATATAAACACAAAATTTTTTAATTTAAATAAAATCAATCAAAAATAATATCATTATCCGATAAAAAAGTTAAAAAAAGGGGTTAGTAAATGGAAGTACGCAAATCACTGATTTAGCGGAGGATATGGAAGCAAAAGAACACTGATACTACGATGATTATTCTGTATTAAATGATCTCACACAAAACTAGACCTGATTACAGGTAGTGCACAGAAAAATAAGAGGGATAGTAGGGTAATTTCCGTGATTTGCATTTAGCAATTTTGAATTGCATTTAGCAAGGTAACTCAAAAAATATTACTAATTTCAAGGGAAGCCAGTGAGCTACTGGACAAGTTTCGGGGCAGTTTTGTACATCTTATGTAATATTTCAAGGTAACTCAAAAAATATTACTAATTTCTTTTTAAGATTCTAATTGACAATGTTTGTTTGATTGATTTCACATTAAATTAGTTTATTAAAATCAATTATTTATTTATCACGTTATTTGAGAATTTTTTTAAAAAATCTAGACAAAAACGTCCTTGTAACTGTGTGGGCTGCATACATCAAACTAACCCAGAGGCCAGAGCAACTCCCTCTGCAGACAAAAATAAAATGAACATAACTTCAATTTTTTTGACAATTATAACTTCAACTTTTTAAAACAAAAAATCAACTGTCTACAGTAGTATATTATACTCATTAATAAATTTCTGCCTCCTAATAAAATAATTCTACAGATGGATTCCTGCATTGACAATGTCAAAAAAACGTGACACGAGCAGAGCAGTAGATGTGGGCACACTCAGAGCAATCAAAGCCATCATCCCAATAGCCAAACTGGGTCTTGTATTCATCAACTGGGACTGCAAGAACCCCATCGCTTCACAAATATATGTATCGTAACTTGCGTAATATCTTTTTTCCCAGTCCATCCAATCAGCTGGTGGCTCGTAGTTTCTCTCTATCATCTTCATTTCATGAATTCGCTTTCGCAGAATGATCAAATTCTCGTCGACCACTCGATGTCCGCTGTAGTTTTGGCTATTATAGGCTCCCGAGGACGATCTTTTGAGACAAGAAATTTTGTGTGAGATAGCTGATTTTATTCTGGGATTTAAAGAAGGGGCTGAAGATTGAGCAAGTGGAAAAGTTGAAGTTGATGATGATAATGCCATTGTGATTGAAATTTTGAGAGTTGGTCAGGTTTTGCAGTGGAAAATATTATTTTCGTCGAGGAGGTTTATATATTACTGGGAACTAGAATTGATTTGGTTTGCAATGGAAAATAGTATGGGAAGGTTTATATAGGAACTTTTCGGGAAGGGAACGGGGACGTGGGTGGGTCCCTCTGCATGTGGTGGCCTACTATATGGGAGCTTGGGGATTCCGTGTTTTTAACGGCTAGTTTGCGCGTTAGCAGTTGTCTGATGGCTACAGGTAGTAATTACGTAATTCGGTGAACATGGCAGTATCTTAAAATATTTGATGAAGAAGCGATCCAGAGCAAGCTGACTCATTGTAGATTAACCTAATGCAGGTGATTTATCACCCGTTATAAAACCATTCTAGATGCTGAAGTTGCAGGATGCTTGACATGCCAAATTTAACAGCCTTGACTTTAATGACGGGCGGTGCCTCTTATTATTGGAGATCCACTTGACTTGAAATATTCTAATACTGCTAGACGTTAGGAGTATTTTAGGAGTATTAATTTATTTAAGTAGTGTAATATTATTTAATAAATACTACAAGAGAAGACGATTTCTTAAGGAAGTAGGCCAACTTCTAGAGGCAGATGAGAAATTTCCTCCATATGGTCACAGCTAATAACCTGATGGATAGCTTCTTCACATATCAAAGATACAGCAGGCGGCTATTATATACACACACTCTAATACCTGTCTTTTTACTCCATTTATTTATACCTAGTTTTGGGCCTTTGGCCTGTCACCACTCACTAGACACGTATATTTATTTAAATATTAGGATTAATAAATAAAAGAATAAAAAACAAAATCAAGTGAAGGCAAAGTCTACTTCTGGAATCATAAACTTTAAATGACTAAATGAATTTCAAGACCTTGTACTAGGACATGGCAAGCCATCCACTACAAGAAGGCTGAGGCAACCATGTTTACTAACAAAACAATCATCAATACAACAGCCGTCATGCTTTCTCATCTAACTAGCTCAATGACCATGACATGAGACCTTCCTTTATTGTATATGCGTGTATCTCCTTTAGATAACACCTGTATGGAATAAATAGATGAAAAGTGGATATCTCATTTAAACACCACCAATTCCCCGTTAATCAAGTTAATCAGAAACCGTCTAGATCAAACAGATTAAGTTGATCAGTAGTAGGTGATTCATACTCCTGGTTGGGTTTACCTTGCTCCGACGGAGAGGACTCTGCTTCCTGGTCTTCATCCGTAGGACCATTTTCAAGAGGCTCGAGCTCTGCTGATGGTTTTTCTTCATCAAGTGATGGAGGTTCAAGCTTCTGATATTTAGGTTTATTTTTCTCGAGAAAAACATAGGTTGTGCAATACCAAAACAACAGTATTTTACTTTGGGCCACTAACGTGTCTCTTATTTTACTGCCTCCAAATGATAGCCTCTCCAGTTGCTGCACAATATAGTGAAATTAAAGGAAAATCTGCGAATCATTCATGTACTTCAATATACATTAAAGGCAACAAAACTCGACAAGCTAACCCAGCCAAGGCCCAGGGGATGAAGATTACAAAGTAAATTCAACTCATTATACGAGAAGACATACTGCTTCCCATAACGCCTTATTAAGCATGATTCTATTATCGTAAAAGATTAATTTCCATTCTTGCTCACCTGCTCGCCAGATTGTATATCAAACGAATGTTGACAGTCGAATTCAAGGCCGCTAAATTCGTTTATGCAAAGCCCTTCAAATGCCCTGAAGTAACAGACAATATACGAATTATTTGAAGCCACAGTGTCATGTTATTTCATATTATCTCCGTGTTCAAAGTGCATAATAATCAGATATGTGATTACCATCTTATCAATGAAGCACGGGGAATCCACCGAAATATAATTGGTGTGTTCTCTGCATTGACATAATAACCTCCAAATACAATAAAAACCGTCATTAAAGAAGGCCCCAAGGCTAATGCTGCTTCTGTGGTTGGGACCAAAGCCCCCACAGTCAGACCCATTGCAGATGCTGAAAAGGACTCCATGGTCACAATTCCACAGAATTTCCCAAATCTGGCATATCAAGAATTCAATTGCTGTTAAATACAAGCCATATGTGTATATAAGTCAATAGTCTAACAAGAGACTAGTTATCCACTGTGTCGTCCGTCATGCAACTTAGGCCATCACGTCACAGAATCTTTTCTAATTACATTTTTTTTGTTAGTTGTTTTTAAGGAATGGTTGCATTTATATATGTTAATGCATTTCACATATTTTTTGGCATCAAAATATTATTTGCTACTTTAAGAAGCACATAATACATGGAGGAAATCATTTGATTTTGTGTAATCTTGCACTCTTTACCATTATATAAGATTCGCTTATTACTGTTACTTGACTAACAAAATATCAACAAAAATCAAAATCCAAGTCGGCTCTTCCAATGTAATACGCTGGCTGCACTTTTGATTTAAAATGAACTAGCTGTGTATTTAAGATTAAAACTCAAAACAGTAAATTACAACCATCAAGCAAGTAAATAGTACCCTACCTTGAAAGACTAGGATTGAGACGAGACATGGGATACAGGATGCTTCCAAACAATAATGGAAATGCGGCTCCAATAGGGATCTCTGCTAGCAGCTTTGAAAGCAAGTATGGTCCTAAAGCATACGACCCCTTTGTACGCTCCCTGTCAACAATTGCACGCTCCTTGGGAAAAACGCCAACAGTTTTTGTGAGTGCAGCCATTGCCGTGTTTATTGCAGCAACCTTAATGGAACAAAAAAAACCAATGAAAATCCAATAGTTGACAAATAAATAAAGCTGACAGCCACCTAGCATATGAAGGCCAATACATATATAATGATAACCTAACCTGAAGTAATCCCATTCTGTCTTGTATTGATGTCTGTGACTTTCCCATTCTCCAAAATACCGACCCAAATATCATAGCCGATGCAATTGACATTCTTGTCCGAACTTTATTGGTGGGCCCATCACGAGAAGCCTGATTATCAAATTAAAAATAGACATCTGATTAGTGCATATACTAGATTAATTAAAGGCACCCTAAACCAAATTGAAAAGCATCAATCAAAAATAGACATTGGTGACTTTTCGTTCTTTTTTTGCTAAATTATTGGTGACATTTTTAATTTTTATACCTTAAAAATGGAGTGCGCTGTTCAGCTCAACTATGGCATCTAGTGTTATACATATGTATATCGGACATGTATAAAGTATCAAACCTTAGTACATAAGCACCTCTAGTGATCTAATTCCCTAGCGCCACCACTAGTAACTTGGAGTCCTGTGGATACTAAAATTCAGTGTAAAATGACGAGTTCTAGAGGTGAGAGGTGGTACCTGCATCCATGCACGTCTCAGGAGCAACCAGAACTGCTTCCACCAATTGCTTTTCCTTTTAACAACAGTTTTTAACCTTGCACCCACACTCTTTTTAGAGGTGTCCAATACAGTAATCGGAGTAGCATATAACATTAATGATGTTTGTTGTGAGAATGCCTCAACTAGACCATCTATTCTTTTTTGGGAAGCATAGACACTCTCAGCAGAACTATAGTCTACAGATATAAGATCTGCTACAAATTCTGCGGGGTTAACATGATCTGGGCAACTGTACCTGTTAATTAAACGATGACCCAATTAATAGGTTGCAGAAGGCATTTGTGCATTTGACGGAAATCAACAAGGCAAAGATTGTTACAAGGACAGAACAAGTTAAACTCAAATACTCACAAGGAAAGTATCTCTACAAGCAGCTGTCAGAAAACATATAGAAACAATACTGGAAACAAGTGAAAGGTATATTTAGTTCAAAATCTAGCTGGCAAATCTGTATATTCTATGAACGGAAGCAGCAGATAGCATTTACAAGGGCGGAACGTTGGAATTCTGCTAACTCATGCAGGTTTGTTCATTTTCTCTACATTTTACTTTGCAGGTAAAACTTTGAAAACGGCAAAGTAAAACTTTGAAAACGTACACTACATAAATAACTAAACGAATCTAATTAGATGAAACGGCAAGAATATGAGATAAGCAAGTGACAGAATTATCACATTTTTATGAAATCATGTATATACAGTAGTTTAGATAACAACCCAAGTTTTGAGAAGTATGCTAGAGGTTCTTCATGAGCAGGACCAGCATAAACTAACGTGCCATCCGTAAGCAACACAATGTCATCAAACTTTGCATAAACTGAACCTCTAGGCTGGTGAATAGAGCAAATAACAGTGTGTCCTTCCTGTGCAAGCTGTCTGAGTGTTTCCATCACTTTTTCTGCTTGGAAGGCATCAAGTCCTGAAGGGGGCAAAAACAAAACAAATTCAAGCACAGTCTTTCAATAATCATATTTTCTTAAAGCCATCTAAAACTTGATCATAATCCGCCTAGAATTTTAATAACTCCTTTTAGAGGGCAATGGACTTCTGCACCTACAGCTAGATGCTTATTCACTGGTTATGCAATGTAATTATCATATATTATAGACATAAAGTTTATGTTTTAATGTTCTTTCCAGAATGCTGGTGGCTCTGAAGGCCTAGTTGTTTCTATTTTAGACCAAAAAGGTACTCTGCTGTGTGTAACTAAAATATGTGGAGTTTGTCTGAATTATATAATGGGACACTATATTTAGTGAAGAAGAATATGATAGATGTACCTACTTTCCCCATTATATACAGAATTATTTTTCAATAGCCAACATAAACAGATAACTATACCTTCAGTTAAGATTCTAAAAGTTATTCAACCACAACACTAATATGAATAGTTGAGTTAAGAAAGCTCACAGACCAGTTGTTGGCTCATCTGCGAATATGACGGAAGGGCTAGCAATAAGCTCACATGCCATTGATAAGCGTTTCTTCTCACCACCACTGATTCCACGGACTTTTGCATCCCCAACACGGGAGTCGGCACAACTGACCTTAAGGAGGTAAACAAAGTAGCACCACAAAAATAGCCATAGATTTCATTATTAATGCCAAGAGAAATAGCAGGTTTAGTGTAAACTTCTTATCACACAATTTATAACAGGAACAGTTTATGTGTGTTACTATCAAAACATATTAACTATTGAACAAAAATGCGAAGTAGAAGGTAATTCTCAGGACTTTTTAACATTGTCATAAGGAATCCTATATATTCAAAGACAACCTAAAATAGGTCGAGTCAAAAGACAAAATATGTCTTGCTATGCGATAATGATAGGATTTTTTAATTGCCATTGTGAGTAGAAACATAAAGCATCAAATGATCAAATCAGCCTTACCAAACCTGTTTTGAATAAGAGATTGTTCACGTATTCATCTCTATCTTCTATGGAAGAGATCTCCTGAAGCTGGAGTTCAGCTGCAAGAGACAATGTTTCTCGAACTGTCAACTGAGAGAAGAAAAGGTCCTCTTGTCTCACAAAAGCAAATCTGCAAAAGACAACACACCCTCCAATAACCAAACCCAGTCAAGAAGAATTTGGAACTAACAGTTATTACTAATAAGCAAAACGAATAAGGATATATACAATGTTTACTCAAAACATACTTGTAGGCTTTGTTTGCCATAGGCCTTCCATTAACCTCTAAAAGGCCAGACAAATGTATCCGAGGCGAGGACACTGTCTGACCTGCCAAAACATTGAGCAAGGTAGTCTTCCCTGATCCCGATGGTCCCATAATTGCAAGCAATCTTCCAGGTTTTGCTTCTCCATTCACATTTTTAAGCAAGAATCTCACCTATCAATTTAAAACACGTAAAATGAAATAGTCCGTATAAGTACTAACTCAACACTAACTCCGTTATCCTATAAGGCCAGACACAGTATTCCCCTTTTGTTCAAAGCTATAGTTTAAATAATCTAAACTTATATTTCCATCATATATCTAATCTTCCGATCTCAATTTACAATTTCACAGTTCTAGCGACTACGAAAGTACAAATACATTATACATACAATATGTGTGCGTAATTTTGGAAGAGACTCACTGATTTAGTCGATTTATCCGAGAGAGAGCAAGTAATATTTTTCCACAATATAGTCACCGGAGACACCTTTCCAGGTACCGGAGCATCGCCGGAGTCTCCTTCTCCGTCATCCACACTCTCATCTTCCGGCAAGAGCGCCGGTCCCGGAGCGGAAAACAAACGGAGCAACAACGCGGCCGCGACCGCCGTCAGAATCTGAGCTACACCGCCTTTCCCGCCAATTCCAACCATAGCTGCACTACTTATACACTACACTGTATCAGTATATCTCTATCTTTATCTATAATAAGTTTAACTTGCAACAGAAATGGCTTCAAAAGAGGAAGCCAAAGCTATTAACGATACTCGCGACGACACCGTATAGGGAACTGCGGCGTCGTTTTCCATTTGACTATACAACTCAGAAGAAAGTTGACACGTGTTCCGATTTTAGATAAGATACCTGTTCGGGTCGGGCATAAGACCCATTTCGCAGGCTCCGCTATCAAACTGACTTCCCGCCAAAATTAAAATTAGTTATGGAGTTGGTTGTATTTTACACGCACTAGACATAAACCATTTTTAAGCTACTCTGTATCAGAACCAGAGCAGCAATGGCGGCGAGAGCTTCATTACTGCAACTTATAATTCTCTCTCTCACGATTCTTTCTCTCTTCTCTCTCTCCGCATCTCTCCCGACCGAATCGATTCTCAACGCCGTCGAGACACTCTCAAATGCCGGCTATGTGGTGATGTCTCTCACTCTCCAAGTCTCCTCCGAGGCCGTTTTAACATCTCAGTGCCGTTCCGCCACCGTGTTCGCACCGCCGGACTACAGCTTTTCGCGGTCTGGCCAGCCTTCGCTGTCTCTTCTCCGGTATCATTTCTCTCCTCTCGCTTTATCGGTTGATAGTCTCAAATCTCTCCCGTACGGCACTAAAATTCCGACTTTATCTGCCGGAAAATCACTCACCGTCACTTCCTTCGCATCCGATGATCGGATCTCGCTGAACGATGTGAAGCTCAGTCGGTGGCCTATTTACGACGACGGCTCGTTAGTGATTTTCGGAATTGAGAGTTTTCTTAATCCGGAATTTACTAGTACTATTCAAATTCGAAACCCTAGCTTTGATGTGGGCTGTGTGGTGGTGAATGATTATCCAAATACCTTGTCGAAAGGCTTTATGTTTGGGGAGGCTTCGGAGACGCTGAGAGCTAGAGGCTATTCGGTGATGGCAGCGTTTCTAGATTTGCAATTGCTAGGGTTTATTGGTCAACCTAAGTTGACTGTTTTCGCTCCAGTAGATGAAGTGATGGTTAATAGAGCTGGTGATATACCGGATTACCCTTCTTTGTTTTTGAGGCATGTTGTTCCATGTAAGCTGTCTTGGATTGATATGGTGAATGTGAATCAGGGAACGGAGTTACAGACTTACTTAGAGGGATTTGGTATGAATGTGACAAGATCTAGTGACCTTTTTATGGTGAATGGAGTTCAAATTACGTTTCCGGATATGTATTACAGTGATTGGCTTGTTGTTCATGGTCTTCCTGAGATACTTCCTGTACCAAGTACTCCAGAGCATGAGGGAAGTGATCCGGATGATAATAAAACCGATGACAAGTTTCCTAAGGCTTCGATTGCGACTAGCAAACCAAAATCATGATTTGTTTGGTGAGAAGTTTGTTTGTAGTTTGTGAATGTAATCTTGTATGGTTGGGCTATAGTTGCTTTCTTCACTAAAATTCTATGATATGTGAAAATTTGCGACAGTATGTCAAGTTCATTGCATTTACTTGTACATACATAATCACACGTGTCTATGATTAATTTTACTGCTAAATTTTTTTCTTATGATATATATATTCTCTTCTCTTTGGGTGGGATGGGTACCAGGTCAATGCAGCCTGACAAGAAAGGTAAAAATTGCACTTTTATTCAATTTTATTATAAAGTTCAGAGTACTAGGAGATTAAAAGTTCTATTATCTGGTAAATTTAGTTATGTTATTTGAGCTAAATGAATTGAATTGTTGATTCATAATATATGTTATATGCTCCATGACTGTTAGTTTGCAGTATGCTCTAATTCATAATACTTGAGTGGTGGTGATCGATGATGACGCGAAAGAGTGTGGCTTTGAGTTTGTTAAAGATGCTTTGTATTCTTCTTCTGGTAATGGTTGTAATGGTGAGGAGTTGGGACGATGAAGCACACAAGGAGTTATCTGAAACAAAGTTACTCGGCTTCTCAGAGGTTACAATTTTTCTATTTAATTTTATAATATCTGTAGTTTATAATGTGTGAATACCATGGTTAAGGTGCCCTTGGCATATCACATTTTGTTCTGATTAAGTTGATCTGGATGGTTGAAAAGTTGAGATTAGTTGGAGCCTTTTGTGTACCCTAGAGGCCACGACAAACTTGTTCAACCAATTTAATGCAACTATAAGCTACTGTTAGATCCTGAGCTATATCAGTGTTTTTGACCTCACTCTCTCCACTCCTGGGCTATGATAATTAGCCTGCGTTCACATTTGACTGGTTGCATAACAATATAACAAAGTTGCCTGTAATCACACAGAGCTACCATTTGTTCTTCTCTAGTGTGTAAGCATATGGTTTCACCATGCAGCCCTTGTGAATTGCACAATGTATCAGCCTGCACTTGTTTGAGCAATAAGATTAATATAAAATGAAATTAACAGTGATCATAAAAAGTTGGTTGGGGAGTACAAGATACCTCTGAATGAGGAGGATGATTTACATTTTTTGTGTTGGTTGCGTCCAGCAGGTCCAGTGGACCTTCAGTATGACATCCGAGGGACCAAAGAACCAACATTTAATCTGTCTTCATCTTGACTTGTTTCTTGTAATATGCATCTGGACTTGATAGTTTGCATAGGAAAATAAGTTACTGTATTAGGACTTGCAGTCACTGCTTTTATTGTTTTGTTCCACATCGCATGGTTATAGGTTGATATTCAATACAGTTGCATTTATATGAAGTAATCCTTCCCTAATGCTTATAAAATTAAAATTTTGAAACCCAAAGCTCCTAAATTCTGGATACTTGCCATATATTGATGAAAAAACACTTGGTAGGGTATAATGTCTTCATACTGCAGTATCTTCCTGGATAAAATGCTTATCTCTCCTGAATCTCCTAAATGAAAATTGTCAAAACTGAATGTAGTTATGAGCTCGAAGGCTTCCCAATTCAAGTAAAATGCATGACATTACTACATGTTTCTCAAAATTTGCGTATGCAGACATATTGCAGTGCAGGTGAGGGAGTTAACAATCTGCTGTTCAACAACAATATTTTTTAAAGAATATAATATGATAAACTAATCAGAAACATACTGCCTCTGCACTGAGAAAAGGAGACGATTGAGACCACCAAACACATCCACATTCCACGCTGAGAAACGTAGGCAACTGATAGCCACAAATGGAATACGTATTCAACAATGTAAGTATTTTGGTGGAGCCTTTGCCTTAAACTTTCTACAGTCATTTGTGTGCAAGCCATATGCGTCCTCACATCTACCTTTCCCTTCCATTCCGATCCGAGCTATACACTCTGCTGAGCTATATGACCTTAATAGCAGCACCTCACACAAGAAATGGGGCCTATGACCACAGAATGCATCTTAATCATGTTCTCTAGTTGGTAACAGCAAATGTATGGGCAGAACAGACTCAGAATCAAAAACCTTTCTTCCTTATTTACATTGTTCTAATCTGCACTGATTGGACTGCGATTTCCAGTCAAGAAGAAGGCTGATGCCTGATAGTAGGTGCTTTAAACTTCTTCACATGACGCCCTGGCTTCAAAATATTGACATCATCCCACTGTGAGCATAATCAATGAACAAGCTTTTCCGGGCTGTGCACCATGCACCTGGCTTAGCATTATGCCTACCATGCTTGAGAATCTTCCGGTCAATCATGCCCAGCACTGCCTCATTTTTCTAAAACTATCCGGCAAAAGGCTCCGCTTTGAATCATCTGCTTGTAACCTGAAATAGTAAGGAAAAGAGGTCCCATCTGCGGGCAATGATCCCATACCATATATCTCAAATCACAATTGACAGTTGTGTTTCTGAATTCGGGTGAATTGCAGATAACTGAATAAAATACACTTTTTGGGCCAAAATTAAGTTTGTACAATACATTAACAGAGTACGTGGAAGGTTATCCCAGCCAAATAACATAGTGTATTCGCTTTTGAGTGGCATGGAAATCAAAACTCTCCTAGCCAAGCAGATAGCTGGATCAACAACATAATAAACATCTATCTCGCGCAGGTTTAATACGTGAACTATGAGCGAAATACATCTTATCACACTGGGATGATCAATGAAATTTAGGATCTCTTCTCACAGAGAAGAACGCAAGGGATATGTCTAAAAAAATGACAGTGAAGTTTTAGCATTATCAACATTCTTTTTATATAAAATGCATCTCAAGATGTCAACATATCTAACTTACCGTCTGGTCAGAGAATAATGCCGAATTCTCTCTGCTTGCTATATAGATATTTCTAGTTTCTGTAGTAATGTGCGTGAAGCAAAATCAATGGGCCTGGAAAAAATTATTAAAATAAATTTATTAATTAAATAATATTTTATATAAATATAATTATTTCTTTAAAATTCAATTTGCGTACTGTCATTCTAAATCAAAAATAAATTCATACACAAATTAATATTGTTAAATTATATAAATTAGTTGGTGGTTCATCCCAAAAACAAGAAAAATAAAAATTAACCATCAATTCTAACCCGCATGTATCCATCATCATTTGTATTAACAACTGTATGTTATTAGTGAAAACAATTATATTTAATTTTTATAAACATAAGAAACTTATATAGTCATATTTTAACGAGACTAGTTGAGAATCCGCGCGTTGCGGCGGCCTATAAAAATTATATTAATGATCCAATATTAATATTTGTAGTATATTAATGTTTCAAGTTAATATTTGTAGGATAAATAAAATTATATTATAAAAATCTTGATGTAATACAAATACAAATATATAAAATTGCAAAATTGGACTATAATTCATGGTGAAAAAATGAAAAAAAATTTATACACGTAACTAACAATTTAAAGCATGACGAATCTTATTATTATTAATTTTTTTGGAAAAGTAATCATGTTCTTACATTATCACCTTCCTCCAATTTTTTTAAACCGATTGTGCACAAAAACATTTAACTTAAATATAACTACCCTCCGAAAAGTTGCTTGAACGGAGCAAACAGATAATGCATGAATAATTTTTTCATGTATACAAAGTAAATAATATAAAAATTAACAACAACAAACATGTCCGATGAACAAAACAAATATTATAAAAAAATAACCAACAAACATACATCATTAATAGTTAATTTATTTTATTGACATCAACCATCAATATCTTGTCAAGACTATAATCTTTTCCCGTGTTTGGATTTGTTGACTCCAATATAACGGTCTATAATTGCATTTGCTTGCAACAACCTTTACTGTAACTGCCTTCACTTATTGTTGCAGAAGAACGACACCTCTGAATCAGAAATCAAGCAAGAGGAAGGTATTTCCAATTTTTGATATTTTTCATCCAAATATTTCAGAAAATTAAAAAATAGAACGGAGCGATGTGAGAGGCGACACCTACACGCCCCTCGCTTCTCCTTAAAAATCGAGTAAAAAAACTCTCAGGTAGGTTTGTGGTATTGAGAGAGGAGGTTGTGTTTAGATGATCCAAAATCCTACGATATATACGTGTATTTATAGGTGGGCGAAAGACTTGTTTGATACTCTTTCCCATAATTAAATAATCTGAACAAAATCAGATTAAAATTTTCAAGCTACTATATTCCATAAATAATCTGATTTTTCCATAATTGAATAATCTGAAACAAAATCAGATTAAAACTTTCAAGCTACTATATTCAATAAATAATCTGAAACAAAATCAGATTCTGAAACTTGCTTCTAATATACCCGAAACTAAAAAAGGTAGTTCTAATTTTTGATATTTTTCATCCAAAAATTCCAGAAAATTAGAAAAATAAAACGGAGCGATGTGAGAGGCGCCAAATAATCTGATTTTCCCATAACTAGTTGAGAAGCCGCGCGTTGCGGCGGCCTATAAAAATTATATTAATGATTCAATATTAATATTTGTGGAATAACAATCTTTATTTTTTAATGCTGTATGAACAATTTTCACTTAAAAGTTGCTTGAATGGAGCAAACAGATAATGCATGAATAATATTTTCCCGTGTACAAAGTAAATCATATAAAAATTAACAACAAACATGTCCGATGAACAAAACAAATATTATAAAAGAATAACTAACAAACATACATCACTAATAGTTAACTTATTGATATCACCCATCAATATCATGTCAAGACTATATTCTTCTCCCGTATTTGGATTTGTCGACTCCCACATAGCGGTCTGCAACTACTTTTGCTTGAAATAACCTTTACTTTTTTTTAATATCGTATAAACAACTTTGGATTTGTCGACTCCCACATAGCGGTCTACAACTACCTTTGCTTCCAACAACCTTTATTTTTTTAATATCGTATAAACAGCCTTCGTTTATCGTTGCAGAAGAACAGCACCACCGAGTTAGAAATTGAGCAAGATAACTATCACCAGAGAGAGGTAGGATTGTGGTATTAAGAGATAATGTTGTGTTTAGATAATCCAAAACCTTACAACATATAGGGGTATTTATAGGTGCACAGAGACTTGTGTGCTACTCTTTCCCATAATTAAATAATCTGAAACAAAATCAAATTAAAACTTTCAAGCTGCTATATTCCATAAATAACCTGAAACAAAATCAGATTCTGAAACTTGCTTTTATTATATCCGAAACTAAAAAAGGTAGTTCTAATTTTTGATAATTTTCATCCAAAAATTCCAAAAAAATTAGAAAAATAGAACGGAGCGATGTGAGAGGCGCCACCTACACGCCCCTCGCTTCTCCTTTATATAAGTATATTGATTGATTGAATAATCTGAAACAAAATCAGATTAAAACTTTCAAACTACTATATTCCATAAATAATCTGAAACATAATCAGATTCTGATACTTGCTTCTAATATACCCGAAACTAAAAAAGGTAGTTCTAATTTTTGATATTTTTCATCCAAAAATTCCAGAAAATTAGAAAAATAAAACGGAGCAATGTGAGAGGCGCCACCTACACGCCCATAAATAATCTGAAACAAAATCAGATTCTGAAACTTGTTTCTAATATACCCGAAACTAAAAAAGGTAGTTCTAATTTTTGATATTTTTCATCCAAAAATTCTAGAAAATTAGAAAAATAAAACGGAGCGATGTGTGAGAGGCGCCACCTACACGCCCCTCGCTTCTCCTTGATGATTGATTGATTGATATTGATTTTATAACAAAAATATTTAATTTTTATGTATATAGGCACTACATATATAAAGTGTTTAGTATAAACAACATAAATACTTAAAACAATTCTTTCGTATAATCGTTGGGTCTTTTTAGACTCTTCAAAATTTTCTTAGTTTATGTATATAGAACTATCAATTTATTCAGAGACAAAAATTATTAATTTATTAAATTATAATCAGATATCTATTAAGTGTCTGACAGAAAAAAAAGGCCATAATTAACTTTGGTGAAAACGGGCTGGTATAACTTGGGCTTCCGTGATATTTTGGGCTTGGCCAGTTAGACCTAACGCGATGTGTCCACTATCAAATTTTGATTTTAATTTAGGAAATTTGAATACCTAAAGCTTGAAGCTTGAGCTCGCAATTTCAGTCTACAATGGCTTCTCTCTTTCAGAAATTTCAAAAGGTACTCGTAATTCATACAAGGTGTCCTAGAAATAAAATTATAAATAGTTAGATGCATAATTTAAAGTTTGTTTATTTCTTACTGATTTTTATTAGGCTGTGGGAAGCCTTGCTAAAAGTCCCACCTTTGCTAAAGATCCCAGGCACCTTCAATTTGAAGCTGATATTAACCGTCTCTTTCTTTACACCAGGTACTAATTCTAATTTGTTACTATATTTTTACATAATGCCTTAGATGAAAGAGCTTGATCTTGATTTTTTCGATTTCCTGCTGCAATTGACTAAAGCTTCATTATCTTTAAGTGAAAGGTGCTTGCTTTGTCACTGATTAGTGCCATGTTATACCGTTGTCTATCAATTTTACGCTGTCAGTACTCAGTAGGGGTTTATTCTAAATCATATTATCGAGTTGGTGTGTTAGTTGTAGAAATCAATTGTGATTTCAGGATCCCTTTGTAATCTACGTATTATAAAGTTTCCTTTCATTTTTGTTACACAATTCACTTGCGGATACAGATAGACGATTAGTAGAAAGTACTAGGCAGCAAACACCTGAGCTATCAGTTGTTTGATACTCGCCATTGTGCACTTGTTGAAATCCTCTAAGCTTCTTTACCCTAACCACAAGTTGATCTTTAGTTACCGAGTGAAAATATTAAACTTGGCAGAAATACATATTTAGAATGTTTTAAGGGGCACTATCTTGTAAGAAATTTACTAGCGGAAATATCATCTACCAGAGTATAATGCATTTATCATATGGCTATTGATATGTGCACTGTATTCCATGGGTGTTTCCTGGAATTTGCTTCGTTAAGTTAGACGGATAGATAAACAGATAATGCTCAAATCTACAACATGGCTGACAATTTAATTTTATATTGACCTCCTTCACATCTACATTACTTAATATCAAATCCCTGTGATCTGACGGCCTGGATCTGAAACAAAGTCAATTTTCAGCTACAATCGTGTGGGAAAGGATGCAGGTGATGCAGACATAGAGGAGATCATTGACATTGCCAGTAAGGCTTCATTGGCTGACCAACAAGAGCAGGTCCAAGAAAACATTTACTCTCAAATTAAAACCTTCTGCGCTTTGATGGATGACATTCTCCATCCTAGTTGTAAAAGCACCGAAGAGCCTTTAAATTCACCCACTGAGAAAGCTGCTGGTCCACGTCGTAGTGGCCTTAGTCTTGCTGTTGGTAGCAATTCATCGATGAAAGTCAGTCCTGGTGAGTTGCTGACAGAATTTTCAGTTTTTGTGTGATGGCATATTCATCTGCTTTTGAAGGTGCATATTTTTTGTCACAGTCAAATATATGAATCTGATGATTGTAAATTGCAGCACAGGTGTACCGAAGACAAAGCCGTTAAAGCTTTCTGAGGTATCACAGAGGATTAAGGATCTCAACAGCTATACCCTTGAGCTTAAAGCATCTCAAGTGCCCCATAAGGAGGCAGGCCAAGGTCTATTCATTAATGGCGAGGCCAATGTCGGTGCCATTATAGCATTTTACCCTGGTGTGGTATACACTCCAGCATATTACCGTTATATACCTGGATATCCAAAAGTTAATGCACACAATCCTTACTTGATCACAAGGTATGATGGAACTATTATAAATGCACAGCCTTGGGGCACTGGAGGTGAAACACGTGAAGTATGGGATGGATTAAGTGTGCCTGAATTCAGACCAAACATTCAAGGTGCTGATACAGGGTCAGATCGTGTCTGGAAAATGCTAAGTAAACCTTTGGAAGCAACACGACTGGGGAGTAATGCTGAGGTACTGGAGCGTAGAAACCCACTAGCTTTTGCTCATTATGCCAACCACCCAGCAAAAGGAATGGAACCAAATGTCATGGTGTGTTCTTATGATTTTCCACTTGTTGAGAAAGATATGAGAATGTATATACCAAACGTAGTATTTGGGCGCGGGGAGGAAGTAAAGATGAAAAGATTTGGCAGTTTCTGGTTTAAATCCGGGACTTCTGGCAGTAATGTATCAGATAATCCTGTACTGAAGACCCTTGTTCTTGTGGCTACTCGGGACCTTAGTAATGAAGAAGTCCTTTTGAATTACAGGCTAAGCAATGCCAAAAAGCGACCGGCCTGGTATACACCTGTAGACGAGGAAGAGGACCGAAGGAGATGGAGCTAAATCCATTCATCTGACAAGTTTCAAGTCGTTTCAGACGATTTCACAATAATGTATTGCCAGATAAGCTTCTTGGTAAATTTTTCCAATTTTCACAGGGCACAAAAAACTTTAGCAAATTTTATACAGTTAAAGTCCTGGTGGGACTTGAGTGTACTCCGTGCTGTATGCAACTATGTTGCGATCCTTGTTTCTCACAGAATTATCATTTGAGCCTGCATTTATTTTCTATTCTGGTAGACAACTTGAGAATAATCCTATGGGACAGTTTTGTTCACATAACTTGTTCAAATCACAAGGCTGCAATTTTACTTGAAGTATCAACAATCTGAGAAGTATATATGTTAGACAAAATTCCTTCCCTTCTTTACCACAAATAAAAAAATCCAAATCCAATTTCGTGTATTACAAGAAAAAATAATTCACCACTATTCTTAGACGTGTATACTTTAAATTACACCTGTTAAATTTCTGTATTTCACTCCTTACAGCACGTCAGCACCTGGGCAAACATTTGTCAACCGGAATTGCCGATTTGCAATCTCCATTATTAATCCAAAACACTATTTCCACCATCTTTACTCAAATAATATTATTTTATTATGTCGGATGGATAATGACAAAACACAATTGCATTGGTGGCAATCGATTAATCGAGAAACTTATAGGCGTCTAAATTCATGATTTTGGGTGGAGTTGTTACTAGAGGGCTCAAACTTTTTAGGGAGGGCTCGCATATTTGCATTTTCATCCATATTATTAAATGCAACTCCTTTATGTACTTAAAAAAAAATATTGCGTCACCATCGCAGTTGATTAAATCGAACTGTACACGAAAATGACAACTGTATATATGGCAAACTCAATCAGAGATTTCTTGATGATCTAGCTTTTAGCTTGTTGATGAGCATTGGACAATAATGCAGCTAGGACACACAGGGCTCCAGATCATTTACTTCTGCTTCTTCACAACCACATCTAACTCTACAGCTGCTTGATCACTGTTTCTTGATGATCATCCCAATTACTAACACATTTTACATACTCCTTAACTTTTCAATTAATTAAAAAAATATGTTAATTAAGTAAAACATGATATAGTTTCTGATGCTTTTGGGCAAGATGAATTGAAGGGTCTGTTTTTATTTTAGTTGATGAATTATACCATACTTTATCAGAATAGATTGCTTGCAAGTTATTTAGTGCTGTACAAATGATTTCATACTCTTTAGACAAGAATTATAACTGCTTGATAAATTAGTCTCTGTTACAACTATATTTACTATACAGTTTCACAAGCTTACACTACCTGTACAGAGTCCATACCATATATTTCAACTCATTCCCTCCCAATATATATAGTTGCCACTTTCCACTCTCTTAATATATCATTCTCAAGTTTAGAATTTAACACATTTGCCTCTTTAACAAAGGGAGGAGAAGAGAGTGGAAGCGAGATATGGGAGTTCTTGATCATTTCTCCGACTTATGCAGCACTTCATCCACGAGGAAGAGCAAACGCAAGCCGATGCAGGTCTAGCTTTCTCTCTTCATATATATGTTTTCTCTATTAATGTCATCAGTTGATGACTAAATGCATCGATGTTTCAGACAGTTGATATTAAGGTGAAGATGGACTGTGATGGCTGCGAACGCAGAGTCAAAAATTCTGTTTCGTCTATGAAAGGTTCTGCTTCTGATCCTTCCCTCGCAAACACACTATAACAAGATGTAGCTTTCCACATGACAAACAGTTGCTGCTAGCTAGCTAAAAAGATTTTGTTTATCATCAACTAAAATCTTGATATCTAGTAATCTTAGATACAAATTAATATATTCTGGATTTCCTGCACCTAATTAAATTGAAAACTTTTACAATGCATGCAGTCCACGTTTACTTGGCTTATAAATACTTAAGGTTTCTCTTCATGACCTGATTCTTTAAGATCATGTTAGAGCTTTTAGGCTTTTGAAAGTAAAGCAACGAGGCATTAGTTAACACGTTAGCTAGCTATGCGCTAGATCATGAGTTTAAATCTCAATAATCAACTATTTATCAAAAATAATTAAGGTTAAGAATGATCCTCCAAAGACCTTGTACGGGACCTCAGAGTGCAGAACGACACAGATAGTCTTAGAATCGGACTAATAGCTTCAATGTAGCAGTCTCGCAGAAGAGCCACAATTCCATAAAATATTTACTTATTTGTGTTTTTAAATTTTAATCTCATCTGGCCTTTTTAAAACTATAATCCGTGCAATAAATTTAACACGACGTCTCAACAAACTAAACACCCGCCCTGATGAATTCTCCACAAACCAAGAACTTTGAGGGTATTTATTTCCCAGGTCGCATCATATAGCTAAATGTTCTTATCATCTTATTATATACTATATAATATACATTGTGCACAAGTGGTGCATGTTGTTTGAATATGATACCTTAAATATTAAATTTTCGCGATTCGCCTTTGGTTGTGGAGCAGGTGTAAAATCAGTGGATGTAATACGAAAACAAAGCCGGCTAACAGTTACAGGTTATGTTGAACCGAATAAGGTGTTAAAGAAGGTTCAGAGCACCGGAAAGAGAGCTGAATTTTGGCCCTATGTGCCGTATAATCTAGTGGCCCAGCCGTATGCACCGCAAGCTTATGATAAGAAGGCTCCTCCTGGGTACGTGAAGAAGGTTGTTCAGAGTCCTAATGCCCCTGTTGAGCGATATACTACTATTTTCAGTGACGATAATCCTAATGCTTGTTCTGTCATGTAAATGGATGATCACTACTTTATGTGTTGATGGATGTTTGAGTACTTTCTAGTAAGTTTTATCTTGGAACTAAACATTTGTTTGTTTTGAAGAGAGAGTTGAGACGAGAGTCTGGACACGTAAATATGATAAAAATAATTATTTTTATAAAATATTTTACATGTGTCGAATTATTGTTTAAAATTAGAATTAAATCTGTAATCGAATTTTAACAGACGATTTGATTCCGAACGAGCTGTTCGACTTTGGCTTAAGAATTTCCATGTCGATGTGGTCATAAAAAAGAAAAATTGTCTATCAAAACAAATGCACGTTCTATTATAGTCGATCATGTGAATTCTTCATTTATAAATGTTGTTTATGATCATAAATTTGTGAATATTATTATATGCCTTTTATTTTACCATCAAACTTTTTTTTTTTTTTGAAACTACTTTTACCATCAAACTTGAAAAAAATTATTCATTTACTTTTTATTATGCATATAATCCGTGTGTATCACGACAATTACAAATTTTTGATTATTTCTATGTTTGATAATATACTATATATTATATAAATAAAATAGTAATAGTAGGATATGGTGTTTTAATTGGCTGAGTTAATTTTGAATTGGGTGTTCTTGAATTATTTTGTCTAATATTAAATAATTGCGTTGATTAAAATATATAGTGATATATATTATTCATATAGATTAATATTTTGAATATTAATTATTATTATTATTACATATTAAATCAAATTTTGAATTTTTCTAACAATTTCCTATGTCACATGTACTTATTTCTGAATTACGAAAGTTATTTTTATTTTATATAATATGGATAAATTGAGAAGTATATTTTAAAATTAAAAGAAATTTCAATTAAATTAAAATTCAAAAAGATTACTAAAGTAAAAAAGTTAATTTTAAACGGGGTTTTTTCCATTCACAGGAGGCTGTCCACGTCTCACGTTTGTCGAGCTTCGACCATAGTTGCGGACGATTATTTAATTGGGTGGCTCACGTGGTATGATGGGCCGAGCTGCATGTAGTGAGTCTGAATTTGAGACTTGAGCCCAATGAGGAGGGATCATAAGTAAAGTGTGAAAGAATGTGGTTAAAAATTGCGTGTTCCAAACTCTTCTGAGGTGGAAGGAGTTTCCTTAACAAGGTTTTCACCTGACGTGGAACTGGAAGGAACCGCGGGGGGAAGAGACTCTGGTTTGACCAAACTTATGAATTTTGGTATTGTGATGACTGAAGGGGAAGGGCAAATAATCATTGTCTATTGATCACCTACTTCATTACAAATACTCCCTCCATTTCTTTATTCTTTTCTTATTTGAGATGTCGGTATTGTTGAGACAAATTACTAATTTACATCTAATCTGAAGTTTTTATATTTAATGCGACTACGAGATGAAAGATATTAACGATTAAAAATGTGTATTGGCAAACGTGAAAAATACAAACAGGAAAAGTATTTAGAGACGGAGGAAGTACTGATTTAATTATTTGGTTATTTATATATCTTTCATTTATCATGTTTAAAATTAATTTGTGATTATTAATTTTTAATTAATAATATTTTATAATTAATAATTAATAAAATTTACAATAATAGGAAAGCAAATTTTATTGAAATTAAAAAAGAGTACATTAACTGCATAAAATAAAAAGTACATAAAATAAAATTACAATATTAGAAAATGACTAGAAAATAATTCGATAAATATAAATTTTGATTTAATCAAACAGATTATTTCTGTTTCCTCCGAGATAATCAAAATATTGTTTGTAGCTATTCATATCATGTTGGGATTCTTGAGTTTCATCTTCATTTCTTTGATCTAGTTGCTTCTCTTTTTAATGAAATCAACAAGCACATTATTTTGTTTACTTATATTAGCAATTAAGTACATAATTTAAATACTTTTACATATGTTAAAAGAATAATTTATTTAGTTAATCAAAAATAATATAAATAATAATTAAACATTAATTTAAGATTATATAGTTTGATATAAAAAATTTATGTAATTTAATATACAAAAAATAGTTTGGATCAAAATTTTGATCACGCGGAGTTAGACAGAAATTTGGATCAGATCCAAATTCGAATTTTTGGATCCAAACATTATATATTTGTTTTTCATTCTAAAAACAAGTCTTAGGTTTTCAAAAGTAAAATAAATTAAAGTCCATTTTTAACCAATTCTTGCGGGCATTTTTATCCTCTTGGATTACGATTAAAAGAGAACCATCCTCTTAAAAAGAATGAGCGGACGATTAAATATTTCATGACAAAAAATTTGTACATTGATTTTTTTACACGTATTTTAAAATATTAAAAGAAATTATATTTAAAAATAATTATTCTTTTTAAAATTTTATTAAATAAAAATAAAAAGTTTAGAATCCAAACTTTTATTTATTTGATATAACTATATAAGAATTGAATATTTTTTATTAGATATGAATATTAATTTTTTACACCTTAACATAAGTCTCACCAAATCAAACATCAATTAAGGAATATAAAATTATAATTCGGGATCAAAATTTTCACTGTTCATTCCACCAACGGAGGGAGTGTTGGAGTGAGGTAGGTGCAGCGAAAGTGAGAGTGGGAAGAAACTGAAAATAAAGGGCGGAAGAGAAGAAAAGTCACGAAAAGAAGTGAAATGAGAGAAAAAACAGGGGGACAACATCCTGGAGCTGCTAGTACAACAATACTACTCCTATTGAAATCCACTTTTACAGGCATATATGATAATCTGCAGCCTGCAGGCTGAAGCAGCTTGTGTTGTGCTTTCAACCGTCAGCCTAAGCAATGATGACCCCTAGCCCCCCTCTACCCGCACACTCTATTTCATCTTTTTATGTTTACTTCTCTTCACCCAACCATCTGCTTCGTCTGTGTTTCTGCATTCTACACCCACATTGTTTCCCTGTATTCTTATTCTATAATGAAAAAACCAGAGGAAACTGTATGAAATTTAATTACAGTTTTCTTTAGTGTGGGTCATGAGCACATGCTAAACATTAAATTCTATAGATTTAGAACATTTTGGTGGATCCTGTATATACAACCACACCAATTAAAATGTTTCAAATCTATAAAATTCAGTACTTAGAGTGTGCTCATGAGCATACACTAGACAAAACCATTTAAATATATACTCCTTCTTTTTTTAATATATGACGTTTGACTTTTTGGCACACACTTTTAAGTGCTTTGATCGGGTAGTTAAAAATATTATTTTTAAAATTTTCTTTTTCTGAACAAAAATATGTAATCAAAATTTTAATTCACAATGAAAATCATTTAAAAATAATAATTTTTACTATTCGGTCAACTCACCTAAAATTACGTGCTCAAGTCAAAAGTGACATATAAAAAAATAGAGGGAGCATTGAAATGGAATTTAGGACTTGTTTCTGGCTCCGATTTATGAAGAAAATGTGATTTTTTTTTCCTATAATCTTATGGCTTTTGAAGTGATGCAATCTGCAATTCTGCATGTATGGAAGTTGTAAATCATTGAGCGAAATTTATGATACAACAATGTTATTCTGAAAGAAAGATAAGAAGCGCAGGACCCTGGACCCCAGAAATGATGCCTATATCAGGATATTAATTTTTGATTGCATTCATTTGAATAAAATAAAATTTAAAAATATATAAAATCACAAAAAAATGAGAAACTATGAAATAACAATGACCGGATAGTACCGAAAGAGCCTAATGTTGAATAAAAATTCAGCGATACAAACAACTACGATCGAGAACAGAGAAAGCACTAGAAATACGAACGATACAGGGAAATACCAGTGTTACAGAAATCGGGAATCGGACCTAATCGGTTGAGCTACCGATTTAAGGATTAATCGGAAATCGGGGATTAATCGGAAGGATTAATCGGAGTTAAAATCGGGTTTATTTTAATATTAAAATATTATTTAATATTTAGGTATTATTATATTAACTATTTAGTAACTAATATATTTACTATATTCATAAACTCTATAATTATTCATATTTAAAGTAATATAGTATTTAATTTTAATAATTTATCACATATACTTCGATTATGAAATATATATAAGGATTAATCGGATTTCAATAATCGGATCGGTGGCCGACCTTGCAGAGGATTAATCGGGGATTTATCGATTAAATCGGGGATTTTTAGAACACTGGCAAATACTATCAAATTGCATACAGTGGAGTAGTATTTGACTAGAGTATTTATTATTCGGGTCTCACTTTTCAGAATTCCATAGTACAATTTCCCTCCATTTACTACTATCTTCCTCTGCACTTCTCTTTTTCTGCACACCACTTCTCTACCTCTTTGTCTTCTCATTTATTTTGTTTACTCCTTTTAATTTTCTCAGCCTTTTCCTTCTCTTTCAAGTTTTAACTTCTTCCCCTGCCTCTCTTTACTTAACTTTATCATCCCATTGACTCAGAGTCTTTCAACTCAACACAAAAAAGAAAGTAAGAAAGAAACAACTCTAGCCCAGCCCCTCCCACACACACTCCTCTGCAGTGACAAAAAATGACTAAAGATGAAGACTTTAAGCTCCTCAAGATCCAGGTTCTCAATCTCCTTCTTTACTCTCTTTTCTTGTTCTTTTCTCTCACAGAAAGCTTCACATTTTCAGATATCTAATGATTATTTGTATGTAACTATCATGTTTGAATAATGTAGATAGATAACATCGTTGTTGTGCTTGTTGTGTTCATATGCATCATTGCTTATTATTGTTTTCAGACTTTTGTTCTACGAGTTAACATTCACTGTGATGGTTGTAAGCACAAAGTCAAGAAACTCCTCAAAAGAACTGAAGGTACTACTACTGTTTTATTTAGTTGTACTTCTAATGTTACACAGACACACAGCTATATAATCTTGGATGTTTTATACAAGGTCAAAGAAAATGACTACTGAAACGTGCTATTAGTCTCCGAGTCATAAATATCTCAAAAAAAAAAATACATGGTGGGGGGAGTTGTCAATGTTTAATATTTCAAGTATGTGTATTAGTTATAGTTTTAACTATATTTTAGCACTCTGTTTCTTTGTGTGTACATATGTAGTTCGTTTGGTAGATGCTGGCGTTTCTTGTTTTTTACAATTTCGCTATGGGATTTCACTCTTTTTACCCTTGAGCTTTTTTAATCATCTTTGTATTTGGGATTTAAGAAAATGAGCCTTAGTGTTTAATGAATTGCCGGTTTTTTCAATTTCTTATAGTAGGATATTGGTACAGTATATTTTTGTTATTGTCAAAATTATTTTCTCCCAGCAAGTATTGCTTTGTTGTGTGATTTTACCCATTTTCTGAGCAGGAGTTTTCCAAGTAGTCATTGATGCAGAACATCAAAAAGTGGCTGTTTCTGGTTGTGTTGATTCTGCTACTTTGATCAAGAAATTGATCAGGGCCGGTAAGCATGCTGAGCTTTGGTCAGCTAAAACTAATCAGAATCAAAATCAGAATCAGAAAAAGAAAGATGGCTGTATCAAGGGTGACAAGAACAACAAAGGCCAAAAGCAAGTTGCTTTCAGGGGTGTTGATACAAAAAACCACCAGCAAGAGCTATCTGATCTAAGCTTTTCGGAAGATAATGAATATATTGGTGACGAGGAAGAAGAACGTTATCTGAATCTTCTAATGCAGCAGGCTGAAGCTAACAATGCTCGGAAAATGCTTGAAGCTGTGGCGGCACAAAACAAAGGCAAAATGAATAATCAAGGTGGGAAAAGGGGAAATCAGAACCAGAACATGGTGATGACTACTAATGCAAGTGGCGGAATTGATCCAAAACTTCTTGCTGCTATGAACAATTTGCAATTTGGCGGAGGAAATACCGGTGAAATCAGAAGGGGTGGAGGATCGAATGATGTGAATTCGATGATGATGAGAAACTTTGCTGGCTTTCAAGGAGGTGAAAATAACAACATTGCTGCTGCACCAGGAGGAATTTATCAAGTGCAACCTACTGCTGGAATTCAAGGAGGGTCTTCAAGTGGGCTTAATTTTGCGAATTATCCAGCATACAACATTAACAATTATTCTCCTCAGCTGAACAATCCCGCAGCTGCAGCAATGCTGATGAACATGCAGAACAGGCAAGTTATGTTGCAGCCTCAAGCTCAACCTCAGATGATGTATCAGAGGTCTACAGTTGTTCCTCCCAGCACCACAGGGTACTATTACAACAATACTCCAGGTCCATACACTCCCTACAATGAGCCTGTCTATTATGCTGGAGCTGCTCATCAATCGGCTTCTCATATTTTCAGTGATGAAAATACAAGTAGCTGCTCAGTTATGTAAGGTGGTCTCAAGTAATAAAAGACTTGGTTTTGGTTTTTGAAAGCCCAGTTATGCATTATTGTTCAGTTGATGTTTCCCTGATTAACTAGTAGTCACTTTTGTCCATTTGGTAAGCTTTTGGTTGTAATATTTGCTAGTACTGGTAAGCAAAGTCAAGATTATGGTTCTAGTAGTATATATATACTATGGATAATGCAAGACAATGCTTGGTGGTTTATCTTCAATCTTTTTTCCTGCAAGGTAGTAATGTATGTCAAGGGACAGGGAGTGACATTGGTTTGTGTGATACTAACACGCAGACATGATAACATGATTCAATACTGGTTAGCAACTGTGGGGTTGATTCTTGCTAAAATATTTTGTTTATATATGCGCAAGTACGTGTCTCATGCACGTGCATGAGTATAGTATTTCTGGAGTAGCATCTAGGGGTGTGCATGGTGCGGTTTGGTGCGGTTCCGGACATTAACCGTTACCAAACCGATGAATGCGGTTCGGTTCGGTTAATCATCATTAACCGTAACCGCACCAATTAATACGGTTTTTCGGTTGCGGTTAACCATTAGTCGGTTGCGGTTTTTTTTCGGTTTTTCCACTATTATTTGCTACTCTTGTGCATAATGATTTTAAAAAAAATATATAAAATTTTCATGAATATGTACAATATGTTCGGTTACTATTTACTATTGTTTCTATATGAGGATATAGGAAACATTACATACTTTCATCTAAAAAATTTTAATACACAATAAAAACTAAAACATACATATTTTGACAAGAAATTAGATGATGTCAAGTCAATAAAATTACCTAAAATCAACTAATCATGAAATTCAAATAAAAAGTTTTCAAAAAGTACATAAATAAAAAAAAGTAGAATAGGTTTCATAATAAAATTTGATTAGCATTTCTGCTTTGGGGCAAATCACAATAGCCCTATTTTCGATCAAGCGCTCCTCCAAATATTTGGGTGCCCGGTTATTTAAGTGACTCAGCAAGTATGCAAGTATGGAAGAAGAACCTCCATATAAAATTAGATGTGAAGTTTAAAAATGACTAAGGTGCTTTATTACTATTATTAATATATATATATATATATATATATATATATATATATATATATATATAAATAGATATTTCGGTTCGGTTAATTTCGGTGCGGTTTTAGCATAAAACCGAAAATAAAACCGCACCACTAATTTCGGTTTTTTATCTCGGTTATTTTCGGTTTTATTTGCGGTTTGGTTTTTTTCGGTGTGGTTTTTCGGTTTTTTTAGGTTTTTTTTGCGGTTTCGGTTTTTCCTGCTCGCCCCTAGTAGCATCTCTATAAAACTTGGATGTTCCGTAAATTGCTAACTATTGCACTAAATACTTTGCAGTTAGATTGCATTATCTCAATCACCAACAAGTAGACATTTATTTCATCACCATTTTATAACAGATTAACTCTGTTAAATATTAGTGTCTGCAACTTGGTTGGTAGTGCTAATAAGCTTACAGACATTGGGACCGTTTGGGTTAACTTAAAAGAAGTGACTCCTTGTTTATAGCAAAGAAGTGGAGTAGAAGTGAGAAGTAATAAGTTAATAAAGTGTTTGGAAAAGAAGCAATAAGATAGCATTCTCAGCTTCTTAAAAGTGCTTCTACTTCTTTACACAAACGGGTCAAAAGAAGCAGAAGCCAGAAGCAGCTTCTGCTTCTCTCAACCAAACAGGCCCATTGATTGGCCGATCAATGGTGAATGTTGTTGCAATCGTGGCAGGATTCCCAGATAATGAAATTGAAGACGCAAGATAACTAATGACAAGGACTTGTAAGATATGGTAATTACAATTGCTATAGCAGTCCTGCAATCATATACGTAATCGAAGTACATAGTTGTTAACTTGACACCTGATGCTATAGGAGGAAAATCTACACGTTAAACTTCCCAGGCTAATACTTGTGTGTATAGAGCAATACAGAAATGAGTGTTTAGATAGAAACAGAGAAAACAAGAATTGAAAATGTAAACACCATTCTCATTATTTCGAAACTAAAAGCAACAGAATATATATATAGTGCAGACTACTACTACGAGATAAGTACTAACAAAACTAACATACTAAAGTCTATCTAAAATCCCTCTACTACTTATCTTTCTTAAGCTGAACTCCTGCAAACTCTGAGGCCGTTATAAAGCACTCATCGCACCATACGACTCTGCATGCATGCAAAGACTCCTACTGATATACCAACTACTGCTACTTAGTTTAGATTAAACCAACATTCACCCCCTTAATCTAAACTTTCTGAGACAAATCTTTGACTCCTAGAAGTTCACACATCTTCTCAAATTTGACGATAGACAACGCCTTGGTGAGTACATCTGCTCTTTGTTCTTCTGTACGCACGTGCTTAACAACAATTTCACCACGTTCAACACACTCCCGGATGAAATGGTAGCGGATATCAATGTGTTTGGAACGACCATGGAACACTGGGTTCTTTGCCAAGTCGATAGCAGACTTGTTATCAATGTACAGAACTACTGGACCAACGCTCCCATCTGTGATTTTTCCCAGCAGATTTCGAAGCCATATCCCCTGACAAGCTGCTGCAGTTGCAGCCATAAACTCTGCCTCACACGAGGATAAAGCTACGCATTTTTGTTTCTGAGAAACCCATGATATTAAGCTTTCATTCAGATAATAAACCATCCCAGCCGTGCTTTTCCTATCTTCGATATTACCGCCCAAGTCACTGTCAGAATACCCAGTGAGCATGTTGTTCTTACTATCCTTCGTGTAGACTAAGCCATAACTCATTGTGCCTTTAACGTATCGTAATATACGTTTTGCTGCATTCAAGTGCATCTGTGTAGGTCTCTCCATAAAACGACTTACAACCCCTACGGAATATGCTATATCCGGTCGTGTATGCACGAGATAACGAAGGCCACCCACCAAACTTTTAAACTCCGTCGGATTCACAGCCTTTCCCTCTTCATCTTTTGTGATTAAAAGCTTAGGGTCCATTGGATATTTAGTTGGATTACAATCACCCAAGCCAGCCTTCTCCAAAATTTTCTTAGCATAAGCTGTTTGCTTCAGCTTTATAAAACCTTCTCCTTGCTGTACTTCTATACCCAGATAATACGAGAGCTTTCCCAGATCGCTCATATCAAAATGACTGCTCATTTCTTCCTTGAATCGTTTGATGATACTAGTATTAGTACTTGTAATCAATAGATCATCGACATAAACGGCGACAATCAGCAGTTCTTTTCCCTCCTTCTTAGTGTAAACAGCATGTTCATATGGGCACTTTGACAGTCCCATTTCTTCAAGACATCGACTCAGCTTTGCATACCAAGCCCGTGGGGCTTGTTTGAGTCCATACAGAGCTTTGTTCAACCGATACACCATGTGTTCTTGTCCCAGTTTAACAAAGCCTTCAGGCTGAGATACATACACAACTTCATCTAATTCACCATTAAGAAATGCAGACTTGACATCCATGTGATGAACCTCCCATCCATGTTTAGCTGATAATGCCAAAATTAAACGAACTGTCTCCAGGCGCGTAACTGGAGCAAAAATTTCTTCAAAGTCTACACCGTGTTTTTGAACATACCCCTTTGCCACAATCCTTGCTTTGTATTTCACGATATTTCCACCAGTGTCCTTCTTTAATTTGTAAACCCACTTTAATCCGATTGCTTTATTTTCTGGAGGCAAATTAGTTAACACCCACGTATTATTTTTCTCCAGGGACTCCATTTCTCTCTCCATTGCGCTTCTCCATTCCTTCTGCTTGCATGCCTGTTCGTAGTTGACAGGTTCATCGACTCCCAATAGACACAATTCTTCTTCGAGCTCCACTTCCTCAGCATCATTATATATATCATCGAGTAGCCTGAACTTTCGTGGTTCACTGTTAGTTTCAGAATTTTCTATATTTGATGTTTCGGTAGTTGACGCAGTGCCACTCATTGACACAGAGCCGCTCATGCTCTGCACATCAGCGTATGTGTTAATGCTCTTGTTTGCACTGTTTGGAGTCCCAAAATCCCTTGTTTCATCACTCAACTCCTTTTCTTCTGTGTCAAAACCGGGAACTGTGAAGTAACCCTGCTGTACCAATGAAATCTTTTCATTCTGCTGACTCCAGGGCCATATTTTCTTTTCGTCAAAGACTACATCTCGACTAACATGTACTTGTTTCGTCTCAGGATCAAACAAACGGTATGCTTTTGTTCCGGGTTCCCTTCCAAGATTGATAACAGGCTTACTACGATCATCCAGCTTCTTCAAATGGACATTTGGAACCTTCATGTACGCGGTGCATCCAAAAACCCGGATATATCCCAGACTAGGCTTCACTCCTGTCCAAGCCTCATAAGGGGTCTGCTCTGATAAAGCACGGGTTGGTAGTCGATTCAACAGATAGACAGAGTGTCTCACTGCCTCTCCCCACAAAAATGACGGAAGTTGCATATCTTTCAACAAACTCCTAGCCATGGCAACTACAGTACGGTTACGCCTTTCAACCACCCCATTCTGTTGGGGTGTGTATGGAGCTGTGTAATGACGATTTATACCTGCAGATTCACAGTAGGACTTAAACTGGTTTGAGCAAAATTCACCCCCGTTATCTGTGCGTAACGTCTTCACCCTCTTCATTGGTCCATCCTCAACCTGAGTGCGAAACTTCTTAAATGCATTGAGAGCTTCATCTTTATTTTTTAAGAGGAACACCCACATAGCTCTGCTATAGTCGTCTACCAAGAGAAAAAAGTATTTATTCCCCCCCGGCGTCTCCGGTGCAATAGGTCCACATTGTAACAACCGCAAATTTTCAAGTACGTGAATAAATCGATCACTAAATTTTATGCGGCTAAAATTAGTATTTAAATAAAATGTGAAATTATTGGTACGTAAAATATTTAAGGCTGGTATGGGATTAGATTATATTTTTGGGCTAGCAAATTAAATTCAGTTACGTACCATTAAAATTTAATATTTGTTATGTAAATAATTAGTAGACGTAAAGTTTTAATTATACGACCCGATAATAGATAAATGTTACGGGTTAGCTAAAATAAATATTTCGTTGTGATTAATTAGTTTCAAAATATTTGGAAGATATTAGAATAATTATTTAACTAGTTATTTTAGTATAGCTTTATAAAAATTCGAATAATATATTATTTTTAGCTATATTTAAAATAGGTAGCGTTAAATAAGCCGGGATCGGGATATTCGAAAATAAATGAAGCAAAAGCATGAATTTTCCAGAATGTTACCTGCCCAAGTTACAAAACCTGGTGCCCAAGTTGTACACGTGGTGCCCAAGGTTTTTGTATTGTGTGAAGGCCAAGTAATCTTGTGATTAAGGTTAAAAAATGATTAATTAAAATGGCTAATTGTAATTAATAGTTGGCTATAAATAGCTTGGGAATAATTGAGGCATTTGAGAAAAATCATCAAGGGGAGGACTTTTTGAATCTGGAACAACACAAACAGGAGCAAAGTTAAAGGAGAGATTTTGTAGCAGAAAATCTAATTTAATACGGTAATTGCATCTTTAACTCATCTTCTTCCTTATTTAAGGATATGAGTATTTTAATTTAAGAAGAAAAAAAAAACTTTAGTGGTGATATATATATAACCACATGGATTCCTTTTTCTTTTACACTGCTGCTTTTACACATACAGTATGTTAGGTCCTGAAACGATTGTAGAAGGGGGGGGGTTGAATACAATCGTCACTAAAAATCGCGGCGGAATAATCTGATTTGAATTAAACTTGTTAATCAGATTTTAATTAATTAATATAACAATGTTTTAAGTCGTTATATAATTAATAAGGTTCGTTTTAATGTCCACTAAAGTTCGTAGAATAAATTCGACAGGATGTATTCTAGTTTAGTGATTAAAACAACCGAGTGATCAAAGCACAGAAAACTGTGGATATAACAATTGCAAGTTACAAACAACTTGAAAGCTTTTACAATGCTTGAACACTTGGAAATGAAGAAGTGAGGCCATATTTATAGGCAAACCACTTAGATCTAGGTATGACATTGAAAGGAATGACTTTCTAGATTAGGAATGACTTAAAACAACAAAGCCATGCCAAACAAGAAGAAGGAATGACATAAACAAGCAATGTCATACTGCATAGGCACGGTATGACATTTTAAACTTGGTCATTAAGTCATTCGGTATGACTTACACATCAAAAGCCATGTAGAACACTTCGGTATGACATTTATATGTCATGATAACGCAAGTCATACACACAACTGCCAATGTCTGAATGGATGACACGGTATGACTTAATAAGTCATATCAGACAAAGCCTAAAGCAAGCAAACGGTATGACTTGTTAAAGCCATACGGACAATGTCTGTAGCACAGACACGGTATGACTTCTTGAAGTCATGCTGAGAAAGTCTAAAACAATGACACGGTATGACATTCTCTGAGAATGTCATGCCGAGTCATTTACTCAATAAAACCTATATATTTAATTGAATAAATACTCAATAATCACTCACTTAATTATATTAATTATATAAATTCATAAATTAAATTAATTCGAAGGTGAATTAATTTAATAAATAAATTATACAACTAATTTAATTATTTTGATAAGTGAAATAATTAAAGAAATATTTATTAAATTATATTTCTTCAACAACAGGGACTCCAGGCTTTGATGAATGTTGTAGATCTTTGTCAAGATTGAACGGCCACTTGTAGTTGATGCAGAATACTTAATTAGAGTAGCTGACACACAAATGTACTGTCTGGTTCATCTGTATCTAGCTGAATTAAATATTCTTTATCAAATAGACACTTGAGATGTGGCTTGTTCGTCGATTCATTGTCTTCGTAGTTCTTCTTCATTAGTAACAATAGTATGGAATCTTCTGAATATATAAAGTATTAAAACTTTATACCTTCTGGACTTCTGGACGTGCTACAAAGGATTATTTGTACACTGAGGCTTGAACATATTAATGAACTTCTTCCAGTGGTATGCAGCAGCATCCTGAAATTCCTCAGACATATAATTTCAATAATTCACTTGACGTTCTTCGTACGGATTCCTTCAACAGTACTTGCTATTTACCTTGCTTTCTTATCAGAGTTGAGTTGGTACCTCTTTAATTACAAATAGGCTGAACATATGCCTTTCAATCTCCCCCTATTTGTTTGTTAACATAACATGCAAATTATCGAGAGGATAACTCAACTAACTGATAAGACAAAGGATTAAACATGAATTGTAAATAGCAAAAAGTTTCTGGTATTTCATTAAACATTGACCAGAATTCAAAAGATTACAATAGATTACAAAAGGATGTTCTTTTTGAACATATATTACAAATCCCTAATGAATCTAAAGATCAACTTCTCCTTCTTCGATATCAGACGTGTGAAGGATAGGAGTTGATGGTTCTTCCCTGGTTGGCACTTCAGATGTAGTGGATTCACCACGCTTCTTTCGTTCCTTTGCCAGAGCCAGTTGATGAAGTACTTCCAAATCCACAGGGTCTTCGCGGAAGTCTGATGGCTGAGATTTTGTAACATTTTTCATCCTTCGAAAGTATTGAGCAACATTCTTTCGAGTGCAGTAAGCAAGAATCACATCATTAGCATCAGACTTAGCTTTAGAAGCAAAGCCCTTGGTTCTTAAAAGAGTGGAGGCAAGAGCAAGTTGTTTAGCTGGATACTTTGGCAAGGCTTCTTCGTTCAGATAGACAGTGCTGAAGATCTCCTTGTGAACGAACTTAACACAATAAGGATTCCTGACAACCTGAGGACTGTTGAATACAGCTTGTTCCAGCAGTTTGTCACGAAGAAGTTCATTCAGGTTGGAGCTGCGCTTTACCTTATTCCGAAGTACCCAGAGCTCAGATACAGAGAATGATTTCAGAGATTCGACAGATAATCTGAAAGAACCATTCCTCTGTGTATAGACAATTAGCTCCCATTGCTCTAGCAGATTGTTGACCCCCACTGTCACATAATTCAATTCCAAAGCAAAGGCATGCATAAAGACATCCTCGTCAGGGTTTACCTCTCTAAGATCATAGATCAGAGATAAGAACTTTTTGTCGTCGAAAGGCTCCCTTTGAGGTCCATTAAAGATTCTTCTTGCAATGTCCCAGCTTTTTCCTTCTTTTCTCCTTATATCAAGATTCTTCTGCTTGATTGCAGCATCATAGATTTTCTGTTTCTCGATCTTGATTTGTTCTTCTGTGATCAACTTGTCCTCTAGAAGTTTTTGGAAATCACGAAGCTTACGCTTCCTAGCTTCATTTTCAGCTTTGAACTTCCGGACATTCTCCTCATGTTCTAGGTCAACAGGTTCTTCATCCTGAAACAAATAACCCTCATCAAATATACCTTCTTCTCCTTCTGCTTGACGATAGGTAGCATCGAAGATGTCATCATCATCCATATCCTGTGGATAGTCATCATAACTATCAGAATTGAAAACATTATCGGACTGATGTAACGGTTCTTTGCCTTTAGACTTATGAGTTTCTTTGTCAGGGGCAGATCCAGAAGTGGTATTTCCCTTGTTGCTTTGATTTGAGCTATTGCCTCTATCATCCCTGTCACCTTTGTCTCTATTCTCCCCCTTAGTTGAGGGATCCTCTCCAGAGGGTTGATCATCAGACTTGTTGGAGTTTCTGAGGAGTTGATCTAACTTGCTGTCGATGGTCTCAAATTTGGACATGTAAAGTTCATGATTAGACCTCATTTCAACAGCCAAGTCATGGATTTCTTCTTTAAGCTCATCCCTGTACGAACTGGATGGCCTCTCCTCAGTCTTCTGTTGTAGGGTCACCAACTGTGCACCCTTGAGCTTTTCATTCTCAGCAATCATTCTGGCTAATTCTGCTCGTAACTTAGCCATTTGTTCCTCAAACAGAGCCGGGTCAGTGTGTGCACTCACCTCACGTACACTCAAAGCTGTTTCACTAGCCTCACGTGCATGTGTATCGCTCGGTGTTTGCCTTACATCACTCTGTTCATTCACTCTTCCCGCTGTACCTGTATATACTACCAATGTCCCCTGAGATGGGTTCAAAGGTAGTGGAGGAACAAATTGTCCTCCGGAAGCCTGTGAGGGCAGATTAACTTGCATGCTGCCAAGTTCCGCCTGATCAGAAAAGAAAGGGAGATCAGCAAAGTTTTCATAAATAATACATTGATTTTGAAAATCTGTGCACTCAGTAAACATAGTAACCTGTGTATCTGTTTGGGTTGGCACTAGCGTGAGTGCTAGTGCAGTGCTTGACTCAGTACAAGTTACCGCGGCCGGACGGTCAATTTCAATGGCCACATCCTGTAGAGAGAATGGGTCCAGAGACTGCTTATCTGCCATTTCAAAATCTGAGCCTTGTTGGGAAGGCACAGATGAGGCTACAGTTGTCTCCAAAGTTTCCACCCTTTGCTTCTTTGAGGGAGACAGAGCTGTGGGTTTATTCATCAAACTACTCGAACTCCGTTTCCTCGCAACTTTACGAACAGGTTGCATTGAAGTGTTGGTTGATGTGTTTGGAGAAACGAATATTTGTTGAAGAGAATCTTCAGCTAGGTTATGAACCTGTGTGTTGTCAGGTTCATTGCTGGTAGGCTGGAAAACAAAATCCATGTCACAAACAAGATCACAACGATAATCTGACGTATCAACATTAAAATTAGATGATAAGTTAGAAAGTACCTGAGCTACCTGTAGGTCCTGACGAAAGGACTGCAGCTCTGGGTTGATAGGAGAGTCAGAGGGTAGGGGTTGTGAGGTAGATTGTGTTTGTGGGATGATTTGGGATTGTGTTTGGTGTGGGAGAGGTTCAGATGAAGATGGTTGATGCTCGAAGAGATCATAATCCAAAGTTTGATCTTCAAATGAAGGGTTAGATTGTTCTGTTTGAAGGATGGGGGAGTGATATGATGATTGGTTGGATGAGTGGTGTGAAGATTGTGCTTCTTGAGATTGTTGAGGTGAATGCTGCTGTTGTTGTTGTTGTAGAAGTTGTTGTTGATGTTGAAGTGTAGGTTGTTGAGTCTGTAGGGGTTGAGGTTCTTGAAGCTGTTGCTGCTGCTGCTGTTGTTGTTGAGGTTGAGGTGGATGAGCCACTTGCATTTGATATGGTTGAAGAGGAGCATTGAACATTTGGAGCAAGTGAGGAGTGGTGATTAGTGGAACATTAGCAAATTTATTCTTGTTATCCAACTGAGTCATAAGTTTGGTGCAGGCACGAGGAACTTGTGCCACAGGAGAGTTGGAGTAGTGTTCCTTCTCAGCGTCTGTCATCTTGTCATTCAGAAACAACATGATGAAGCGAGGATAAAAGCATGCAACCTTCGCGTTCTGTTCAACAGATCTGTTCCTTAAGGGCCCTAACTTGGAAAGAATGGCTTGAAGAATAAGCTTTCCAAAGTTAATCCGACGATTATAAACAATGCTGAACCCAATCTTCTGAAGCAGCGAGGTTATCACATTAAAGTTCTTGCGAGTGGTCGGAGCAAACACTTTAGCCAAAGTGTCGAAGAAAAGATCCCACTCAGGCTTCAGATTGCCTTTCAACATTCTAGGTAAATTGATCTCTCCCTGATATAAGATTGTCTCGAAGAAATTGGAGAGTTCAGCTTCGGTAGGGAGTTCAACAAAATTATCCCTGGGAAACCCCAAAACCCTATTAACATCATCAGTGCTGACAGTAATCGTACGTCCTCTGTGTACATCTCCAGAAATCCGATGATTATCCAACAAAGTAGTGTTCAGGGCTGTCGTGTAGAAGTCCTGAATAGGCTGTATCTGGAGATCTGCATGAGCTGTAATAGCAGTGCTGACGAGCGACTGGCTATTCAGAAACCGGACCCACGGTCTAAAACGAGCCAAACTGGCCTCGGGGTCGAAAAATCCATTCAAATTAGTCTCCTCGATAACAAAACGACCGGCCATTTTTAAAATTAAAAATTGAATTAAGTGAGAATTTTTCAAATAAAATAATAATTTTCAAATTTCTCACAAATTTCAATTAATAATTAACAAATCAATTAATTAATTAATTAATAATTCGATTTAAATGTGTAAAATCGAATTAAAATTTAATTAATCCTTAAAATGGCACAAATTAGTCTCCAAACAATGTCTTAGCCCTCACTAACTTCAAAAATCCCCAATTACACTCTTAAAACCCTAAAATCCGAAATCCAAAAACAAGGGTTTCAAAAACTTTTGATTCAAACTTCCACAAACTGATCAGAACAAGTAATCCACGGCAAGAGGGTCACAGAACCGGCAAGAACTCGGGCAAACTCGGTCCAACGCGTCTTGACTCAGTCGACCCAGTCAAACTCGGTTTGAAAAATCAAAAATCCGGCAGCACTTTGACTTGTCTTGGTGAGAAATTAGTAACCAGCAAGCTTTATGGGCTTGAATTAAAGTAACCAGCAAGTTTTGATGCAAAAACTTGAAAAAAATCGAGCTCAAGAACAATGTCTGTGCGTGTAGGCGTGTGGAGGAGATGAAGAAATGAGGTATGACTTTCTTTTGTTAAGTCATACGACTTTTGAATGGTCGGTATGACTTAACAAAGAAATGTCATACCGAACGAGTGAGTATGACAAATTGTGAAGTGCGGTATGACATTTGCTCAAAATGTCATACCGAGATCTGGACAGGGGGTAGGTGATGACTACGGTATGACTTTCTTTTAAAAAGTCATGCCGTAGTGTGTAGTACCGTAGAAGCTACAGCCGGTATGACATTTTCTAAAAATGTCATACCGAGCTCAATAAAACGGGATTTTAATAAAACTGAAAATAGAATATTAGGATTTTTGATTATTAAAAACAATTAAAACCTTTTGCACTTATAATCAAAAATCTAATACACACAATATATAAAATATTACACATATATTTTGTAAAATTCAACTTTAATTAAATATAAATACTTATGAATTTAACTTTAATTCATTAAAATGAATTAACTTAAAAACAAATATTTATGCTTAATTAATTTTGAAAAATACAAAATAAATACATATAATTATCTAAATGCATGGAGAATATTACAGGAGAGTATGCAGCACTTAGAAAATTATAGAGACACATATGAACATGCATAATTACACAGAAAAATTATCAGATAATTTACAAACAATTATATAAAAACTAATAAAATAGATATAATTACACAGAAAATTCACAAAAATATATAATAATATATATAATTCATATAAAATATATACAAAGAGAATCATGGCATATTTAACATCCCTAGCTCACAAACCAACTTAGAGAAAGTGGATTCATCAAGTGGTTTAGTGAAGATGTCTGCAATTTGATCAGCTGTGGGTACGAAATGTAACACCACAGTACCATTCATGACATGTTCTCGAATGAAATGATACCTGATATCTATGTGCTTGGTTCGGGAGTGTTGTACTGGATTGTTTGAAATGGCTATGGCACTGGTATTGTCACAAAATATTGGAATTTTGTCGATCGAAATACCATAATCATTTAATTGGTTTCTGATCCAGAGAATCTGAGCACAGCAACTGCCAGCAGCTATGTACTCAGCTTCAGCAGTAGAAGTGGACACGGAGTGTTGCTTCTTGCTGTACCAGGAAACCAATCGACGTCCTAGAAATTGACAACTTCCAGACGTACTCTTTCTGTCAATCCTGCAACCTGCATAATCAGAATCTGTATAGCCGGTTAAGTCAAAACCAGTATTCTTAGGGTACCAAATACCTAAACCAGGTGTACCCTTAAGATATCTAAAGATTCTTTTGACGGCTATAAGATGTGATTCCTTAGGATCAGCTTGAAACCTAGCACATAAACATGTTGCAAACATGATATCTGGTCTACTTGCAGTAAGATAAAGTAAAGAGCCAATCATACCTCGATAGCTTGTAATATCAACTTTCTTACCAGATTTATCCTGGTCAAGCTTTGTGGCAGTGGCCATGGGTGTCTTTGCCGGAGAAGAGTCTTCTAGATTGTACTTTCTTAGAAGATCTCTGACATACTTTGATTGGCAAATGAATATTCCATCTTCCTTTTGGCTTACTTGAAGACCAAGGAAGTAGGACAGTTCACCCATCATACTCATCTCATAGTTACTCTGCATTAACTTAGCAAATCTCTTGCACAAGTTGTCGTTAGTAGAACCAAATATAATATCATCAACATATATTTGAACAAATATCATATCATTATCATGCAATTTGTAAAAGAGAGTTTTGTCTATGACACCTCTAGTAAATTTATTTTCAATCAAAAATTCAGAGAGGGTGTCATACCATGTCCTTGGTGATTGCTTAAGCCCATAGACAGCTTTGAATAGGAAGTACACAAAATCAGCAAATTCTGGATTTTCAAAGCCAGGGGGCTGTTCCAGATATACTTCTTCTTCTAGCTTTCCATTCAGAAATGCACTTTTCACATCCATTTGATAAACTCTGAAGTTGGAGTGTGCAGCAAATGCAAGAAATATTCTGATGGCTTCAAGACGAGCAACTGGAGCATAAGTTTCATCGTAGTCAATTCCTTCTTCTTGAGAATAACCTTTTGCAACCAGTCTGGCTTTGTTTCTCACAACAATGCCATCACCATCTAACTTGTTACGGAAGACCCATCTAGATCCAATTGTAGACTTTCCTTTTGGTCTTGGAACTAGGGCCCAGACTTCTTGTCTCTCAAATTGATTGAGTTCTTCTTGCATGGCAAGAACCCAATCAGGATCAGCAAGTGCTTCGTCTATTTTCTTTGGTTCTAATTGTGAAAGAAAACCAGAGAATAGACATTCATTTGTCGTAGCACTTCTAGTCCTTACACCAACATCAGGATCACCAATAATCAGATCAAAGGGATGATCTCTGCTCCAGATCCTTTCCCTTGGAAGTTGTGTCCTTGATGATTCAGCAGTATCATCATTAGGCTGATGTGTATGACTAGTTGATCCACCAGCTCCCCCTGAGCTGTTGCCAGGTTGACTTGATGATCCACCACTAGTATTAGTGGAATCTCCAGCACTATTGCCATTTCCTCCACCATTGCCTGGATCATTATTATTGTTGTCATCACCTGTTGCAACCTCAGGTGGCACATCATCATCTGAATCAGAATCTGGATAGTTATCAAACTTCAGAGATTCAGATGGATCAGCAGATTGTAAACTTGGTAGTTTAGTGTCATCAAATGTTACATTGACACTAACTTTCACTGACAGAGTATCAATTACAAAAACTCTATAAGCATTATTTGTATAACCAACAAAAATTGCTTCAGATGCCTTTGGCTCAAACTTGTTCAAGTTCTCTTCACCATCCTTGAGAACATAACACTTGGCTCCAAAGACATGAAGATGTTTGACATAAGGTTTCTTGTTGTTATACAGATGAAATGGAGTTTTCATATGATCCTTGTTGATCAAAGTTCTATTTTGGGTATAGCAGGCAGTAGACACAGCTTCAGCCCAAAAGTACAGTGGAAGCTTTGATTCAGCAATCATAGTCCTTGCAGCTTCAATCAGTGTACGATTCTTTCTTTCGACGACTCCATTCTGCTGAGGAGTCCTTGGTGCTGAATACTGCCTTCTAATTCCCTTTTCAGAGTAAAAGTTGATTAGAGTTTGATTCTTGAATTCTGTGCCATTGTCTGACCTTACAGCTTTGACTGGCACACCTCTATCCAATTCAACTAACTTTATATGATCAATCACTGTCAACGGGGTTTCATCCTTAGAAGCCAGGAAGTAAACCCAAGTAAATTTTGAGAAGTCATCCACAATAACCAAGGCATATCTTCCTCCATCAATGGATGCAACATTCACAGGGCCAAACAGATCCATATGCAACAAATGAAGTGGATCTGTAATGGTATTGATGGTTTTGCCTTTGTGAGATGCTCTCTTCGCTTTTCCTTTCTGACAAGCTTCACAAAGATCATCAGATGAGAATTCCAGGGAAGGCAAACCTCTCACAAGATCTCTCTTGACTAGAGAGTTCATGGTTTTGAAGTTGAGGTGTGAGAGCTTCTTATGCCATAACCAACTATCTTCAGCAGACGCTTTGGCGTAGAAACAGTGAACTTCGTTTCCTGGTCCTGAAGATAAATCAGCTACGAATATATTGCCTTTCCTTATGCCACATAGTGAAGGACGCTTATCCTTGATATGTTTAATGATACATATCTCCTTTTCAAAATGAACATAATATCCTTTGTCACAGAATTGACTGACACTCAGGAGATTATGTTGAAGTCCTTCAACTATTGCAATATCTTCTATGATGATCCTTCCAATTTTGTACTTGCCATATCCCACAGTACGACCTTTGCTATTATCAGCAAAACTGACTGTAGGGCCAGCTCCTTCTCTTATGTCCTCCAGCAGGGATTTATTGCTAGTCATGTGCATTGACGCTCCACTGTCAAGCACCCAGGTAACACGAACAATTCCACTGGCACCCTGCAAAAGACAGCTTGATTAAACATTCTTTGGGACCCACACTTGATTGGGTCCAGCAAACTTAAAGAATTGATTTCTATCAGGTAATACAACAGAGCCCCTTGGACTGATACTTGGTTCAGACTTGACTGAACTTACTTCCTTAACAACAGCCTTATAAACCTTAGTTTTAGGCTTTGGAACATAAGTCTCCTTTCTCTTGTGAGAAGGACTAGCAGTCTTTGATCTAGCATGCTTGTTGTTTGTGTGTTGTCTAGGTGATGTGTTTTCATTTTTAGCATGCAAATTTTTAAAATATGCAGACATCAAATTGAAAGCACAAGTCATACAATTATCAACACCACAGTATTTATGACATGCATCAAAAGTAGGAGCAACAGGAATATCAGTCATCACAGTAGGAACGTCAACAGATTCTACTCTAACTCTGTTATTAGATTTAAAGTTCTCAGTAGAATGACATCTATTGTTCTTGTTCTTACTATTCACAAAATTATTGGGCTTGTTGAATTTAGTTCTCTCAGAGTTGACACCTAAACCAGCTTTAGGCAACCTAACATTGCCTTTTACTTTAATTGGTTTCAGGTTTGTCAGAATCTCATCTCTCATTTCATTACTCTCTTTCATTTTAAGGTCTTCCTGTTTTAGTTCATATCTAATGACAACAGGAGTCTCTAAAAGAGGTTCAGCTTCTGAGGTTTTAAACAAAGGTTTAAGGGAATCTTTCAAAACAAAAGGAATCCCTCTCTCTTCAGCACTCTTCTTAAAAGGAGTAATGTTGCTAGCCTTACCTACAGATTTGTTATAGTCAAAGCCTATTCCAACAGTTCTCTTGATCTCTTGTTTATCATTAAGTTCTTTGACTATCATGGAGGCATCCTTAAAGGCTTTACATTTCACTTTCTCTTCGTCTAGCTGAAGTCTTAAAGCAATCTCACCTTTCTCTAGAACTTTGACTTTAGCACATTGAAATCCTAAATCCATAGTCAATTGTTCTATTTTAGGTTTTAATACTTTCATCTCATTCATTTTATAAGCATGAATATCTAAGACTAAAGTATCAATTTTAAGATTGGCAGCTTTCAATCTTTTAATAGCATCATCTCTTTCAAGTCCTAATTGCATAAAAAGTTTAGGGCATGTAGGATCTACCTGAAAGCTTCCAGCAGGAGGAGGTGAAGATGATCCAGTAGTAGCCATGAAAGCAACATTCCCTAGCTGCTCCTCTTCATCACTATCTGTATCATCCCAGCTTTTGCCTTCTGCCAGATATGATTTGCTCTTGAAGCTTTGACTTCCAGAAGTACCATGATGCTTTCTAACCAGTGCATCATACTTCTGCTTCAGCTCATCATACGAATCCTTTCTCTTTCCTTGAACCTTGGGCTGCTTGCACTCAGTTGCAAAGTGTCCAGGTTCACCACAGTTGAAACATTTAAATTTACTTCTGTCCACCATCCCAGTCTTGTATCCTCCTTTGCTTGTTGAAGATGAATAGCCTCCCTTCTGAAACTTACTAACAGTAGGTTTGTATTTATAGGAAGGGTTCTTCCGGAATCTCATGTTTCCAAACTTCTTGGCAAACAGGGATAGAGATTGATCTTCTAACAGTTCCAGCTCTTCCATTGTATAGAACTCTTCGTCACCACTGGAAGAAGCAGTCTGACCCATCTCAGGTACAACAAACTCCTGAGTGGTTTTAGAAGGAACAACAACATCCTTCTTTTCTTCCGGTATAGGTGACTCAACAACTAGAGCCCTTGACTGGTTCTGTGTTTTACCCCAGCCATATCTCTGTTTACTCTGAACTTGCTCCAGTTCATAAGTTTTCAAAACTCCGTAGAGTCTTTCCAGAGAAATCTCATTCAGATCTCTGCTTTCCCTGATGGCAGTGATTCTGTGTTCCAGATGTTCAGGAAGGGTTAAGAGAAACTTCATGTTGACCTCTTTCTTGTCGTAGAATTTCCCATTCAGATTTAAATTATTTATCAAATTATTAAGTCTGATAAATACTTCTGAAATCCCTTCACCGGGATGGGAACCAAACTGTTCATACTGAGCCATCAGTATCTCTTTCTTGTTTTCCCTAACTTCCTCTGAGCCTTCATTGATAATCTCTAATGTATCCCAGATTTGCTTGGCGTTCGTACAATTTACAACAGCATTGTACATTACTGGATTTAGAGATTCAACCAAGATTAGTTGAAGAGCATCATCTAAGTTCATCTGATCACTCTCTTCATCTGTGTACTCAGAAAGTTCTTTCGGAATGACCTGATGAGGTATCAACACACCATCCTCTTCGTGTGCTAATATGACCTTCATCGGAGTAGTAACACCCTTGTCTAAAATCCCAATGTATTTTCTGTTTGCGGTGCGGAGGAATAGGAACATGTGCCTCTTCCATAGGCCAAAGTGTTCCTGGCTGAACGGTGGGATTTTGATGCTACTGATTTTTTGTGTACTCATATTTAAGGATTTGAAGTGAATAGTGTTTGGATGAGATTTGGATTTTTGAAAGAAAAATATTTTAAATCAGAATTAATTTTTGGAATAAAATTAATTCGAATAAAAAATATTTGGACGTTACAGAGTGTGTATAGGATCTGATACGGAAAAATGGTATCAACCGCTCTGATGCCAATTGTTAGGTCCTGAAACGATTGTAGAAGGGGGGGGGTTGAATACAATCGTCACTAAAAATCGCGGCGGAATAATCTGATTTGAATTAAACTTGTTAATCAGATTTTAATTAATTAATATAACAATGTTTTAAGTCGTTATATAATTAATAAGGTTCGTTTTAATGTCCACTAAAGTTCGTAGAATAAATTCGACAGGATGTATTCTAGTTTAGTGATTAAAACAACCGAGTGATCAAAGCACAGAAAACTGTGGATATAACAATTGCAAGTTACAAACAACTTGAAAGCTTTTACAATGCTTGAACACTTGGAAATGAAGAAGTGAGGCCATATTTATAGGCAAACCACTTAGATCTAGGTATGACATTGAAAGGAATGACTTTCTAGATTAGGAATGACTTAAAACAACAAAGCCATGCCAAACAAGAAGAAGGAATGACATAAACAAGCAATGTCATACTGCATAGGCACGGTATGACATTTTAAACTTGGTCATTAAGTCATTCGGTATGACTTACACATCAAAAGCCATGTAGAACACTTCGGTATGACATTTATATGTCATGATAACGCAAGTCATACACACAACTGCCAATGTCTGAATGGATGACACGGTATGACTTAATAAGTCATATCAGACAAAGCCTAAAGCAAGCAAACGGTATGACTTGTTAAAGCCATACGGACAATGTCTGTAGCACAGACACGGTATGACTTCTTGAAGTCATGCTGAGAAAGTCTAAAACAATGACACGGTATGACATTCTCTGAGAATGTCATGCCGAGTCATTTACTCAATAAAACCTATATATTTAATTGAATAAATACTCAATAATCACTCACTTAATTATATTAATTATATAAATTCATAAATTAAATTAATTCGAAGGTGAATTAATTTAATAAATAAATTATACAACTAATTTAATTATTTTGATAAGTGAAATAATTAAAGAAATATTTATTAAATTATATTTCTTCAACAACAGGGACTCCAGGCTTTGATGAATGTTGTAGATCTTTGTCAAGATTGAACGGCCACTTGTAGTTGATGCAGAATACTTAATTAGAGTAGCTGACACACAAATGTACTGTCTGGTTCATCTGTATCTAGCTGAATTAAATATTCTTTATCAAATAGACACTTGAGATGTGGCTTGTTCGTCGATTCATTGTCTTCGTAGTTCTTCTTCATTAGTAACAATAGTATGGAATCTTCTGAATATATAAAGTATTAAAACTTTATACCTTCTGGACTTCTGGACGTGCTACAAAGGATTATTTGTACACTGAGGCTTGAACATATTAATGAACTTCTTCCAGTGGTATGCAGCAGCATCCTGAAATTCCTCAGACATATAATTTCAATAATTCACTTGACGTTCTTCGTACGGATTCCTTCAACAGTACTTGCTATTTACCTTGCTTTCTTATCAGAGTTGAGTTGGTACCTCTTTAATTACAAATAGGCTGAACATATGCCTTTCACAGTAGTAACTTTATAAATTAGCACAGCACACTTATTCCAATTATATAGTAAATTGTTCTCCAAATCTGTATCAATTAGGGTTATATGTTTATACAATCTTTGGAGCTTATGAATTGCTTGTTGGTATGAGTTTGATTTGGGATGAAAATATAAAACAGGAGTAATAAATTATAATAATTCTTAATTAATGGGTTATGAATAGTTTAGGATTTGAAAGATAAATTCTTATGTAATTAGAGAATTTGGAACAGAATTTAGTTGAATCTAGAATATATAATAAAAGTTGAGAGTAAGTTAGAAATCAAAGGATAAGCTTGGATTTAGCTTATCATTAATCGGAAATTTACAGCATAAGATGGATTGGAAATAGAAAGATGGAATGATATTAATACAAATATTAATGGGATAATTGCTCAATATTAATAAATAATAAAAATTTGGACTAAGTAGAGTGGATTGGTTCGGATTACTAGTGAAAGTGGGAAGCATGGGTGTTGTACATAATTTACTATCTCATAACCATATTGTTGTAAATTTAGAAGATTTAGTATAACATTTTAAGATAGTGTGAAAGATCAGTTACCGAACAAATATTCTTGATATTAACTCGTGAATATAAGGAGTAGAATATTTGAAATCATTATTTCCTTTATAATATAGATTTCTAAATTATTATTTTGTGTGACTTAGAATATTTAATATCCGGAAGGACGGAGCCTGAGTATATGTGATAATTACAAAAATATCTCAAAGCTAAGGACGACAGGCAAGTTCACTATCCCTGTCTTGACATGAAATTTTCGTGCCTATTTCATAATTTTGTGAAAAGTGTTGATTGTGAAAATATTATATTTCGTACCATTGTGATTCGAGAAAATACTCCGTTTTATTTTGAAGGCTTTACAGATATTGTTCACATATTACTTTCTATAATTCGAGCCCTCCCATTATTCGGGAATGAGCTGATCCTATAACATTATTATTTTGAATCTTCGAAACTTGATGTGAATATATTGCAGTGATGATCTCAATTTACTTCTTTTGGAGATCATCTTATCCTTTGGAATCGAGTTCTTGCAATTATCTTTCGGTTTTACCTTCGGGTAATATTTGTTATGACGAAAGGGTGCATTGTTCGCACTTCTTTGATAAAGATGAGTAGTGATGATTGAGAAGTGTTTGTTTCGGAAAATTTTCTTGTATTCGGAGGAATCTGTTCAAGCTGGTCAACACGAATTTATTAAATTCGTGGTAGAGTTGAAATTGACTATCTGGTATGGCAGATAGTAGGGTTCCAGTGTTAAACCCTGATGCTAGCAAAGAGAGTGTTGGTGTGTCTTCAGTGGTTACGATCAGACCACTAGGACTACACAGGAGAACGGTATTCACGAAATGGTGCTGATCGAGCCATGTAGTGTTACCGAGAGGTGGAAGACCAGCATTTTCTTTTCTTGAAATTGTGTTGTCATTTGATGGTAACTGTTTTGTTACTTTGACATGAATTGTCTTACCTGTTTTATTCGCATATTTTGTTAATTGTTGTTTTGTGCTATGTGGATTTGCTGAGCAATTAGTTGCTCATTCTTGCATCTACTTTATTCCTTTTGAGCAGTAAAGGGTGAGTATGGCACAACTCAAGAGAACCGCCCGGAAACGGGTTTTGGCAAGGAAAAAAGAGAAGGCACATCATATGAGCTGATGCTGCTAGGCAATGCTGTTGGGTGGTACCAACTATAGTTATTATAGTCGTCTATAATCAGACCTGCCATTATGTAATAAAGTTAGACTTGGTAGTAGTGTTGTGGACGAGCGACCCTGGACTTGTGGGGCAAGAGTTGGTTTGTATAATATTAAAATGTAATGTAAGTGTTGTTTTGAGCCAGATGTTTAGTGACGGACCAGATCTGCGGGATGCGGATCTGGGGGCGTCACAAGTTTGGTATCAGAGCTGTAGTTATATCCTTAGGATTTGAGAAACCCTAGGAATATAACAAGCGAGAATGATACGGAGTTTAAGATAGGTGCTCTAGTTAAACCTATCTCATATTTTAGAGTACATACATAATTTAAGCAAAGGGGTTAGTAAACCCTATGAGTATATGTATCTATAGTTACGAGCAATCGTTGTAGTAGTGACTATTAGTAAAGATGTTTGTTGTAAGGTTACATGGCTAATTCTGATCCATTGATGGAGATTGAGATGATAGATATCGAGTATGAGAATTTTTCTAAACAGATATTAGAGCCACCAGTATTTGAGATCATTAACTTAGTATCTGAGGAAATGAAGGATAGAGAATCTTTTAAGTTCACTGAGAATGATGGGATGAATATCTTTCCATCTTTACCTGAGTTGACATTTGTTCGTACTTTGACCACTTCCTTTTAGGTTACCACTTCAAAAAGAAAAGAGAAATGTTCAAGTTGCTAAAGTTTTAGAGTTTTCAAAAGAAAAGGTGCAACCTTTAAAGTTTCTAAAAGTTTTCCAAAAATATGCAGCTTTGAATCAACTCGTCTTTTCAACCAAAATATGCAACCTGTTTTCAAAGTTTTGTACTGAGTATTTTACAAAATTGCACCTTGTTGTACCTTTAGATAAATCTTGCATTTTGTATAATGAGACCTATCAACCTGTTTTGTCTACTTTTATAGATTACGATGGATTTAAACCTGAATGACAACCTTGTGGATGAATCAATACTAGATGCTTTACCTGAATTTCAACCCAGACCCAGTCTTGTTCAATTACTTGTTGATCTTCTTCAATGACATACCCAGAATTTTCAAAACAATCCTGAAAGAAGTTCTTTAAGCCAGCTTACTAAACTCATTATTTATTTCAAATCTTGCAAGTCTTTGTAAACCCAGAGTTTAAAAAAAGACTGTAGATCCCGTTGAGGCCAAGATATGGCTAAGAGAAATGAGAAGACTTTTGAAATAGTTGACGTAGAAGGGGATAAGAAAACTATCTTTGATGCTTATATGCGTAATGTAGAGGCTAATTATTGGTGAAAAGATAAGCGAATTCTCAAAGGATCTAATGTGAATATCATGGACTAGAGTTACAAAGTTATTCCTTAAAAAAAAAATATTTTTATAAACACCAAGAAAATCAAACGGAGCTCAAATTTCTAGAGCTCAAGCAAGAGAATATGTCAGTAGCTCATTACAAATCTAGGTTTATCGCACATGGGATTTATTCTGCATCAAGTAAATACGGACGGAAATAAAGCGAGTCGTTTACAGTCGGGCTAAGAGCTCTGGATTCAGAATAGGGTTACTGTTCTCGAGGTTGCTAATTATGCGAAGTTGGCGCACAAAGCTTGTATCGTTGAGTCAAGTAGTGAGTTGTTTAGCAAAGAGAAAGTCGATTGGAAGCGGAAACCCCCGCAAATAATCAAAATGTTGGGAAGAAACCTTGGAATCATGGTGTGAAGAAACCTTTTGTGAAGTAAGAGATGCAGCGAACAGAGAATACAGGTAATATAGAAGATAATCAAAGGTTTAGAACTTCGAAAACCGCGAACGCGTTACAAGGGAGCCCCCGTTGCCTGAGTATAAGATCTGTGGAATACGTTATTTATGAATAATACTACGTTTCACACCGTTTCGGCCCAAGTTGACATCAAATCTCATTTTTAAAAACTGAGAAGTTTATTCTGTATCTTGAATCCTTCTTTTGTTTGGAAGTGATTGCTCCTAATAATCAATATTCTTTTTCGATGTTACAGAATCTTTTGTGATTCATGATTTAATATTCGAGAATTGGAATAAATACATATCGCAAAAATGATCTCAATCTAATAATTCTAAGAGATCGTTCCAGATTTGATCCTATTTTCGATTCTATCCACTGAAAATCTTTGATTTGTGATTAAAGGATGCGTTGCTCGCATTCCTTGGAAGAAGTGTGTTGAGAAATAATTATGGTAGATCAAGTTTGTCCAAATAGTGAGATAACGATTGAAAAAGCAAATCTTAGAGATAAATCTTATTTCCTTGATATTTCTTCAATCTGATTGGGATGAACAACCCTAATTATAGGGGGCACAAGGTATACCTGTCTGTGTGATAGGAGTTGGATGGGACGCCATCACTTGTGTGTGTTGTGATTACAAGAAGGTTAACAACCTTTAGTAGTGTCTTAATTTGGACACACAACACTTGGTTCATTTGATCATATTGCTCTCCCAGTCATCCTTTCATTTCAAACGGAAGCTATTTTGAAAACTCATTGACCGGTGATTACCATCATGAAAGATTTCTATATATCCAAGAAAGTTTTAATATTCTTATTTCCTTTAAGTTCTCTTCAAAATGCTCAGATTTCAATTTCTTTAATTTTGTTCTTTTCAAATATATAGTTTTTTTTTCTTTCTTATAAAAGTGCTCTAAGAAAGTCTTGTATGGAGACATCAAATCCAGACCCTCTAATTTGAGGATTGTTACATTGGTTATCGAAAGCTAAAAAAAAAAAGATGACTCTTTACCTAAGATTGATGATTTTTTCTTTTTTTTAATCAGTTGAAGGGAGCATCTTACTTTTCAAGATAGACTTGAGATCTGGATACCATCAGTGAAAGAATCAGATCTAAGAATGTACCTCAAAAGGTCTTTAGGACCCGATACGGACATGATGAGTTCTTAGTGGTACCTTTTGGATTATTGACTAAGGCACCTACAACATTTATGGATATTACGAATAGAATACTTAAGAAATATTTGGATAAGTTCATCATTGTTTATCAAAGATATTTTGATTTATTCTAAGACGAAAGAAGACCATGTTGAGCATCTTAGGATAACTTGGATAATTCGGAAAAAGAAAAGTTATATGCAAAATTTTTGAAAGGTGAATTTTGATAGAGCAAGTATAGTTTTAGGGCATATTGTTTCTAAAAAAAAGAAATGTCGCTATATCTCTTAAAGATTAAGACCCTATCAAACTGGGATAGACTAAGGACCCGAACAGAAGTGAGAAGTGTTCTTGGGTTGGCAGGATATTACAGAAGATTTGTGAAAGATTTCTTTAAGATTGCAACCCCTTTGACCAAATTAACTAGAAAAGAAGAGAAGTTTGAGTGGACCCCTAAGTGTGAGGAAAGTTTTCAGGAATTAAAGAAGAGACTAATATGGCCCATGTGTTAACCTGGCCTGATGAAACAAGAAATTTTATGGTCTGTAGTGATGCATTTTATAAAGGATTAGGATGTGTTCTTATGCAACATGGAAAAGTGATAGAGTATGCTTCTAGACAACTTAAGGATTAAGAGTTGAGATATCCTACCCATGACTTAGAATTAGCTGCTATAGTATTTACCTTAAAGATTTGGCGATATTATTTGTATGTACGGATCATAAGAGTTTAAACTACTTGTTTTCTTAGAAAGAGTTAAATATTAGACAATGAAATGGTTAGTATTAATAAAAGACTATGATTGTACTATTAACTATTACCCAGGGAAGGTGAATGTAGTTGCTGATGCATTAAGTAGAAAAGAAAGCGTTAATGTGATGTCCTTACCAAAGGAATTGAAAAAAAAAAAGGAAAATCTAGGATTGAAGATTAAGGATCCAGAGCGTAAGGATGTAAAGATTTTTGAAATGATAATACAACCAGATTTGTTAGAAAAATCAAAAAGAGTCAAGATTATATGATTGAGGAAAAGCGTTATGGGTTGTCAGGAGATGAGTATTTAAGTGTAAAGGATGATAAAGGGATTGGAAGATTTGCAAACATGATTTGGATTCCTAACATGACGTATCTTAAAAGAGATATTCTAAGCGAAGGACACGAATCAAGATATTCTATTCACCCGAGAAGCACCAAGATGTACAAGGATTTAAATAAGAATTATTGGTGGCCTAACATGAGAAGAGAAATCCCCTGATTGGGTAAGTAAATGTCTGACTTTTCAAAAAAAAAAAAAAATGAAAGTAGAGCACCAGAGACCTAGTAGATTATTGCAGCCATTAGAGATCCCAGGATGGAAATGGGAACACATCATCATGGATTTTATAGTTGGATTACCAAAGAATCGAGCTAGTCATGATGCTATTTGGATAATTGTCAATAGGCTGGCGAAATCTGCACATTTCCTTCATATTAGTGAAAAGTACACAATAAAAAGATTAGTAAAGCTATATATGAATGAGGTTGTGACAAGACATGGAATGCTAGTGTTAATTGTTTCAGATAGGGATGCAAGATTCACTTCAAGATTTTGGAAAGCTTTTCAAGAATATTTCGGGACTAAGCTCAATCGAAGTACTACATATCATCCCCAGACAGATGGGCAAAGTGAAAGAACAATACAAACCATAGAGGATATATTAAGAGCTTGTTCTTTGGATTTTAAAGGAAGCTGGGAAGATCACTTACCTTTATTGGAATTTCCTTACAACAATAGCTAACATTCTAGCATAAGAATAGCTCCTTATGAAGCATTATATAGCCGAAAGTGTAGATCACCTCTTGTTTAGGATGAAGTTGGAGAGAAAAATATTTTAAGACCCGAATTAGTCCAACAAACCACCCAGTCAATTGAAAAGATACGCAAAAGAATGGTTGCAACTTAAGACAGACAAAGAAGTATGCGGATTTAGGAAGGAAAGAGAAAACATTTGATGTTGGAGAAAAAGTACTTATGAAGGTATCACCCTGGAAAGGAATAATCAGATTTTGGGAAAAAAAAAACAAAAAAACAAATTAAATCCAAGATATGTTGGATCCTTTGAGATTTTGAGAAAATTTAGAGCTGTGTCATATCAACTAGCTTTACCTCCAAATTTACAACACATCACGATGTATTCCACGTATCTCTTCTAAAAGCTTATCAGACCGACGATCGACATGTTCTGTATTATGAGCCAATAAACCTTCAGCCGAATTTAACATATGAAGAGAAACCAGTGAAGATTGTAGATTCAAAATATCAAGAACTAAGAAATAAGAAATAAGAAATAAGAAAGTAAAGTTATTTAAGGTAATTTGGCAAAATCAAGCAGTGGAAGAAGCTATTTGGGAACTTAAAGAAGCCATGAAACAAATGAAAAAAAAAAAAAGAAGAAGAAGAAATGCCCGGAGTTGTTCCTGCACCAAATATGATTCCGAGGTCGGAATCCTTTAAAGGAGGGAAGGATGTAACAACCGCAAATTTTCAAGTACGTGAATAAATCGATCACTAAATTTTATGCGGCTAAAATTAGTATTTAAATAAAATGTGAAATTATTGGTACGTAAAATATTTAAGGCTGGTATGGGATTAGATTATATTTTTGGGCTAGCAAATTAAATTCAGTTACGTACCATTAAAATTTAATATTTGTTATGTAAATAATTAGTAGACGTAAAGTTTTAATTATACGACCCGATAATAGATAAATGTTACGGGTTAGCTAAAATAAATATTTCGTTGTGATTAATTAGTTTCAAAATATTTGGAAGATATTAGAATAATTATTTAACTAGTTATTTTAGTATAGCTTTATAAAAATTCGAATAATATATTATTTTTAGCTATATTTAAAATAGGTAGCGTTAAATAAGCCGGGATCGGGATATTCGAAAATAAATGAAGCAAAAGCATGAATTTTCCAGAATGTTACCTGCCCAAGTTACAAAACCTGGTGCCCAAGTTGTACACGTGGTGCCCAAGGTTTTTGTATTGTGTGAAGGCCAAGTAATCTTGTGATTAAGGTTAAAAAATGATTAATTAAAATGGCTAATTGTAATTAATAGTTGGCTATAAATAGCTTGGGAATAATTGAGGCATTTGAGAAAAATCATCAAGGGGAGGACTTTTTGAATCTGGAACAACACAAACAGGAGCAAAGTTAAAGGAGAGATTTTGTAGCAGAAAATCTAATTTAATACGGTAATTGCATCTTTAACTCATCTTCTTCCTTATTTAAGGATATGAGTATTTTAATTTAAGAAGAAAAAAAAAACTTTAGTGGTGATATATATATAACCACATGGATTCCTTTTTCTTTTACACTGCTGCTTTTACACATACAGTAGTAACTTTATAAATTAGCACAGCACACTTATTCCAATTATATAGTAAATTGTTCTCCAAATCTGTATCAATTAGGGTTATATGTTTATACAATCTTTGGAGCTTATGAATTGCTTGTTGGTATGAGTTTGATTTGGGATGAAAATATAAAACAGGAGTAATAAATTATAATAATTCTTAATTAATGGGTTATGAATAGTTTAGGATTTGAAAGATAAATTCTTATGTAATTAGAGAATTTGGAACAGAATTTAGTTGAATCTAGAATATATAATAAAAGTTGAGAGTAAGTTAGAAATCAAAGGATAAGCTTGGATTTAGCTTATCATTAATCGGAAATTTACAGCATAAGATGGATTGGAAATAGAAAGATGGAATGATATTAATACAAATATTAATGGGATAATTGCTCAATATTAATAAATAATAAAAATTTGGACTAAGTAGAGTGGATTGGTTCGGATTACTAGTGAAAGTGGGAAGCATGGGTGTTGTACATAATTTACTATCTCATAACCATATTGTTGTAAATTTAGAAGATTTAGTATAACATTTTAAGATAGTGTGAAAGATCAGTTACCGAACAAATATTCTTGATATTAACTCGTGAATATAAGGAGTAGAATATTTGAAATCATTATTTCCTTTATAATATAGATTTCTAAATTATTATTTTGTGTGACTTAGAATATTTAATATCCGGAAGGACGGAGCCTGAGTATATGTGATAATTACAAAAATATCTCAAAGCTAAGGACGACAGGCAAGTTCACTATCCCTGTCTTGACATGAAATTTTCGTGCCTATTTCATAATTTTGTGAAAAGTGTTGATTGTGAAAATATTATATTTCGTACCATTGTGATTCGAGAAAATACTCCGTTTTATTTTGAAGGCTTTACAGATATTGTTCACATATTACTTTCTATAATTCGAGCCCTCCCATTATTCGGGAATGAGCTGATCCTATAACATTATTATTTTGAATCTTCGAAACTTGATGTGAATATATTGCAGTGATGATCTCAATTTACTTCTTTTGGAGATCATCTTATCCTTTGGAATCGAGTTCTTGCAATTATCTTTCGGTTTTACCTTCGGGTAATATTTGTTATGACGAAAGGGTGCATTGTTCGCACTTCTTTGATAAAGATGAGTAGTGATGATTGAGAAGTGTTTGTTTCGGAAAATTTTCTTGTATTCGGAGGAATCTGTTCAAGCTGGTCAACACGAATTTATTAAATTCGTGGTAGAGTTGAAATTGACTATCTGGTATGGCAGATAGTAGGGTTCCAGTGTTAAACCCTGATGCTAGCAAAGAGAGTGTTGGTGTGTCTTCAGTGGTTACGATCAGACCACTAGGACTACACAGGAGAACGGTATTCACGAAATGGTGCTGATCGAGCCATGTAGTGTTACCGAGAGGTGGAAGACCAGCATTTTCTTTTCTTGAAATTGTGTTGTCATTTGATGGTAACTGTTTTGTTACTTTGACATGAATTGTCTTACCTGTTTTATTCGCATATTTTGTTAATTGTTGTTTTGTGCTATGTGGATTTGCTGAGCAATTAGTTGCTCATTCTTGCATCTACTTTATTCCTTTTGAGCAGTAAAGGGTGAGTATGGCACAACTCAAGAGAACCGCCCGGAAACGGGTTTTGGCAAGGAAAAAAGAGAAGGCACATCATATGAGCTGAAGCTGCTAGGCAATGCTGTTGGGTGGTACCAACTATAGTTATTATAGTCGTCTATAATCAGACCTGCCATTATGTAATAAAGTTAGACTTGGTAGTAGTGTTGTGGACGAGCGACCCTGGACTTGTGGGGCAAGAGTTGGTTTGTATAATATTAAAATGTAATGTAAGTGTTGTTTTGAGCCAGATGTTTAGTGACGGACCAGATCTGCGGGATGCGGATCTGGGGGCGTCACACACATAAGTCACCGTGAACCAGTTCCAGCACTCGGTGTGCTCTGTAACTTGTCTTAGCAGGGAACGACTTTCTAACTTGCTTTGACATCAAGCAACCTGTGCATGTCTCCTTTGGTTGAGCAATAACAGGAAAATCTCGTGCCATTCTGTTTTTTGACATCAAAACCATTGCTGAAAAATTAACATGTCCTAAACGGGAATGCCATAGCCATGCTTCTTCATCTTGTTTAGTTAACAGACATATATCATTACTGTTTTCGATAAGGATTTTATATAGTCTATTCCCAGACCTCTTCACTTTCATGATAAGTTTTGCATGTTCATCATATACCCAGAGAAAAAGACCATGTAATACAACTCTATTCCCTTCCTCGGATAATTGGCCCAAGCTTATAATATTATTGCAGAGATTTGGAATATAGTATACCTCTTTCAGAAGCTTTTCCTCCCCGTTTTTGCACTTGAAAGCCACCATTCCTTTGCCTCGTATATCAACGTATGACCCATCGCCAAAACGTACACGTCCTGTCACTGTTTCATCAAGCTGCTTAAACTTAGAACGCAGACCCGTCATGTGATTACTTGCTCCATTATCCAAGTACCAAATGTTTGAATCCTTCCTGTCTTCATTCGAACCCAACTTTGCCACAGTGTTTGTTTCGTTTAGCAGTATGACACCGTCCCCTTTACCCTCGCACTTTGCCATTAATAGTGCTGGTTCTTCGTCTTGTGTCTGTGAAATGTTTACTTCTTCAACTCTGTTTCCTTTCTCTCGTCGTGATGGCTTTCTACACTCAGCTGCATAGTGGCCATAGATATTGCAATTGAAACACTTAACTTGACTTTTGTCTCTTGTTCCACTACGTCCTTCTTTTGCCACGCCATGTACTGCCACCACTCCGATTTTTTTGACTCGTTCGTTTCTCCCATTCTTCCCTTGTGAGTAATAGCTTTCCTTCAGTCTCTCTCTTCAACCATTCATCCTCTGTAAGTAACAATTGTCCACTGTTAGGCTCAGACTGTCCTCGCAAACGTTCCTCATGAGCCTTGAGTGAACCCACTGTTTCTTCCACCGTCATAGTCTCTAAGTTCCCAAACTGCTCGATCGTTGAGGCAATTTGGAGAAATTTTTGAGGAACAGCCCTTAACAACTTCTTTACCACATATGCTTCCTTAACCTCTTCTCCCAGAGTTCTGATATTGGCCACGATTCCACTTAACTTTATACAGAAATCATCCAACTGCTCGTTGTCTTTCATCTGCAATGCTTCAAATTCTCCTTTAAGAGTTTGCACCTTTGCTTTCTTGACACGCTCTGCACCAAGACACATCGTCTTCAAGGCTACCCACGCCTCCTTGGCTGTTTTCTTATCTGCCAGTGACAGTAGGATGTCTTCAGGCAATCCTTGATAAATAACGGCCAGTGCAACTTTGTCTTTCTTTTCTTCCACCTTCGTGTTTTGGTCTTTAGGTTCAATCGCTTCCCACACGCCGTGAGCTTGCATATAAACCTTCATTTTGAGAGCCCAGGCCGTGTAGTTACTTCTTGACAACATTGGGTAACTGAGGCCAACACCCCCTTCCTTCAGCTTGTTTCCTGCTTCCATCGCTGCTGCTTAAAACACCGTCGTAGTAACCTCGCTCTGATACCAAGTATAGGAGGAAAATCTACACGTTAAACTTCCCAGGCTAATACTTGTGTGTATAGAGCAATACAGAAATGAGTGTTTAGATAGAAACAGAGAAAACAAGAATTGAAAATGTAAACACCATTCTCATTATTTCGAAACTAAAAGCAACAGAATATATATATAGTGCAGACTACTACTACGAGATAAGTACTAACAAAACTAACATACTAAAGTCTATCTAAAATCCCTCTACTACTTATCTTTATTAAGCTGAACTCCTGCAAACTCTGAGGCCGTTATAAAGCACTCATCGCACCATACGACTCTGCATGCATGCAAAGACTCCTACTGATATACCAACTACTGCTACTTAGTTTAGATTAAACCAACAGATGCTGATAGTGTGCTCCTCGCATGTTAAAACTCTTAACTTTCATAACAATCTAGGCCGGCCAGTTGAATCCTGTTCTCATTCTTGAGAATCTAGAATTGACTAGTATTATTTTGATTACACTAATGTATGATAATTTTCAGTGAAAGATGAAGGATGTCGGCTAGTGCCTCCAAAAAGTCTCAGCTTACACAATTGTGATGCCTACTCTATGCATGATATAGTTCTAAGCTGTTTGGACAAGCTTTTATTTGAGAATCTAAAGGCTTATTTTCTGAAAAAATTGTACTCCCTCTTCCACGGCACGTTCCACACCACTTAAGCTACTTTTTATCACGCATTTTGAAAGTCTTATAAAATATAGTTTTATAACATTATTTTAAAAAAAAATCACTGAACAAAAATTTGAAGTTTAAACTTTTATTTAAAAAAATAACTAAAAAAACGTTATACAACTATATTTTATATAAGTCTCAAATGCGTGTAAACACTGAACATAAACAGCCTGCTGAGATGGAGAGAATATATTTTTTTAAGTTTTTCAGATATAAATATTAAGGAGGGGTTTTGTATTCGTTATTTAGTAAAAAAATAAGTACTTATTTCAGAAAAAATAGAGTTTAATATATATTTTTCCAGAAATATGATCTTTAATCCAGAAATACAAAATTAGCAAAACAGACACTTCTTCTGGGCTTTAAGCTGGAGCAGAAGAGGTTGATTATTAGCTTTCCGGTGGCGAAGAATCTGAATCCCATGTTCACATGCTCGCGCTGTATCACCTAATAAGTTGCGCAAGAGGTGAAGGAAAACTCACAGCCAATAATTCAAATAATGTAGCTTTCCCGTGACCTGGTTGATTGGAATTGTTAACTAAAATTCGTTCTGAGTGTAGCAGTTATCTCTCTCTGCGCAAAGTCTTAAATTTCTCTACGTTCTTGAACTAGTTGTTTTTATTATTCGGGAGGTTTTCATCCGTTTCTACCGGTAAAAAATTCTAAACTTTTTTATTTGTTTTAATTAATAGTTAATTTATTTCTTCTCATAATCTTCTTTTTCAGGGAAAGACTTCTATATTTTTGATTAGATTTGGTTTGTTTTTTCTATATCTTCGTCATCGGAATTTTCGGTTTACTTTCTTACTCGCTTCAAGGAGCTTATCATATTCAAGAGTTAATCTTTTCGACTATCAAATCTATTTTTTTTTAATCTGTTTTCAGTTTCCTTTTATTTCAGTTTTCGACTTATATTTTCAAGTTGTTTTCTCTCCTTGATGTTTGTTTTCGTTTTTAAATTGTAAGTCAGGGACTTCCTTTCAAAAAAAAATAAAATAAAAAATTGTAAGTCGGGGACTTGATTTGGTGATGTATGAAATCGCAGTTCTGATCGATAGCTCAAACTATAGCTCCATTAGAGATGAAAGGGTATCAATAATTTTACGAGAATGCATGAAATGAATACTTGTATTTGTATTTACTATTTGTTCGACTCGAGTACAGATACCTATGATTTTTCATTATTAGATTAAAAAAATTTATACATGCGAGTTACTTAACATACTATCAATATATTTTTCAGTATATTGATCATCGATCATGATTATATTGGTATAATATGCTATCAGTATACCGATCATGTTGATTACATAAGGTTATCTCTGATCATACAATTTTTTAGCTAAAAATAGATCATAAATATAATAAAATGAATTACAAAAAATATTAAAAAAATAAAATCAAGTCCAATCAAGATTCCACAGGCTTAATATTTAGCTAATGTTGATTATGAATTTCAAAACTTGTAAATTATTATAAGATTTTTTTATTTATATTAATCTATTATATTTAAAATATAACTTAGGCAGCCAACTTTGTTATTCTAGCCAACCGTAACACTAACCAGTTTCTGTTTAACTGATCGTGCTAGCGTGTGTAGTGTTTAACCACTGAGTACAAGTAAACACACTCACATGCAAGGAACATGCAACCTTTAAATTACACATCGTATGTTCTCCTCTCCTGTCTCCAAAATTAGCTGACATCTATCCACCCGTCGAGGAAGCTAAATTTATGAACTCTTGGATTTTTTGTTAACATTGTGTCAATTTTTAAGTCATGATTGCGTAGGTGCCTCGTAACGTCCGTATCAATGACTTCAATGCTTCAGCCTTCATAGCAGGATCAGCATTCAAAATTTATTATTTCAGTTCATGTTTTTTTTTAATGGACGCTCAATTTGTAATAACAATCAGGCAAATCGATAATATACTTAAACTACAGGTTTTAGAACATGAAATTCCACCCTTATTACCCCGTGTTGTCTTTTTAAGAAAATAGTTTGTTCCAAAATAATAATTATTATCATATTTTCACATTATTTTTATGAAAACTTTAAAACTATTTTTATTTACAACTCATTATATGTTCATAAATTGTCATTTAATACAATAATTAATGAAATCTATGAAAATAATGTACCGGATTATATTTCGAGTCCTTATATTTCAAGATAGATGACTTCTATAAAAGAGACAGCAAAATAGGACCACATAAGGACGGAGTGAGTAGCGTATTAAACTTTCAATTACCTGATAATTCTTTTGAAGTAGGTGTGACTGTGTGAGAGTGAGAGTCGTGCTAGATTCAAGTCCCATGCACCGGAACATTGGTCTCTAATATAAGTAGTCGATTAATTTTTTTAGTATGAGATATTTTGAAAGAAAGTCAAAAATAAATTAATACCAGCTTAATCACGATCAGAACAAACAATATCAAATATCACATAATGGGTGTTGCAAGAGAACTCTATTTTGTTAAGATTATTACAAAACGAAACTAATGAAACTTAAAATTTAGATTACAAAATTATTTTATGTTTAATTTAAACGACAACATGCATCTTATTTTTTTTTAAATTAATAAAAAATAATGCATGTTCTAAACAGGAAAAAAATAATTGAAGACGCTGAAACAATAACAAAAAATCGGAAGCGACATATTCTGCACCGCAACACAAAGTTGTTAATTCATTTAGTTTTTATGATATCCAAATGTTTGATTGATCAACGAATATATTCGTTCATGAGCCTGCAAAGTCATAGAGGTGCTAATGTTATATATAGACTGGAGTATCTGCTTACTACGTGTTTACCAGCGTAAATATTACGAGTTCTAAGAAACTTTGCTACTAAACTTTACATCTCTTTATGGCGGAAAAAAAAAAAAAAGACTTTACATCTCTTGTCATTTTGACTACCAATTTATAATACTAATGTGAAATTGTGAATAGTAGATCGTGGTTTAACTATCCGGTGAGGACCGTCAGGTGAGGCCTTGAGAGTGTATTAAATAATATCAATATTATTAGAGTTCGAATAAATTAAGGGGATATACGTTTAAAATTATAATGTTTTTACATTTTCAATGTAAAACTGATATTTGTAGATGATCAATCAGTTGTGCGGGGTTTTCTTCGAATATATACCTATTGATTTATCACTAAGACATTTAATGTTTCGGTTTTACTAAATTCAATCATTTTTTTAATAATTTGTATCTTTCAATATTATTCCCTCCATTTTAAATTAGATGCGTACAATTAAGGATATATTAACCGTATAATTATATAATTTATTTTAAATTTTTATTCCTGTAAATAATAATTTGAATATGAATTATTTTGTTATAAAAATTATAAAATAAAAATTACAAAATAAATACATTATAAATTGTGTATGTAAAATCAACCAATTCATCTCATTTGAGGGAATAATATTTAATTTATTTCATCACAAATCAAATGAGGAAATTAGGCCTACATATTTTATGTCAGATAGTAATGGGTCAAGAATCTAGCTAGACATATGAAATGGAAATAAATCGGGTAGTGAATTAAAAAAGGCTGGCATTAAATAAAACTGAGAAGTGATGACGTGATATTAACCTGCACGTAGTTCTAGCAATGTCCCATGAGTGTGCAGGAAAGTAGTACTGTACTACAGTATTAGGTTGTCTTAATATATGTGGATGGTAGATGGAAGTTTGACTTTACAAGCGATAAAAGAATTGACTGGTAGGCGTGAGAGTAATATGCAGCTACTGCCTTGTCTGATCATATTGATCATACATGTTATAATCACCTTTCTTCTATCCCATCTCAAATGACCCTTCCCCTTTGCACTTGCATCACTAGCATCTGCCGGTGCCTTCTAACAACATATTTCTTGTCAATTTAATGATAATATTCATTTTCATATTTTTGCCGTATATATGCAGGGAAGGATAGCTAGATTTTATTTTTGTATAATTGGATTGAATTTAAGATTTAAATCCTAATTTTAGCAATAATCATATAGTCATGTAGCAAAGTATTAGTTATTTTATTTTCTACACATAATAATTTGAGATGAAAAAAATATATTCGTTGTTTCTCGGTTGAATAAAAATTTAACAAAAATATTATTTTTTTTATAATGTAAATTACATGAAGAAAACTAAACTGACTATTATTTTAGATATACAATTTTTAAGTAACGTACTCAAGGCTCAGGCCTTAATTAATGTGGTGAAGGGGCCATAAAACGACAGTATTCTAAGGTTGTATACTCACGAATCACAACTCGTATACGGTCTATTTTAAATTAGAGTAGTGTCATATTTCAATATTACATATATATATTTACATAAATTATCATAATTATTGAGATAAATTATTAATTAACGATATTGTATATAAATAAAGAAAGCTCGTTTAAATTAAAATTTAATACATGTGAAAATTTCATACTATTGTTATGAAAGGAGCATTTTCCTATAATTTTTAAATTAACGGCGTCCATACACTATGAAGCAGATGAGAAGCCCCTCTCAAATGCTCGTAGGTTTTAATAGATTCTGACAAGTCACACCTTTGTTCTCTTTACTCATACGACACTATACTACTATACTGTATACCTTACTATTCTCATGCTTTCACCAAACGGCGGTTGATACTTACACCAATATAAATATAAATATAGATGTCTATTTAAATATACTTTTCTCTTCCATTTTCTCCATCTCTATCCAAATCAGATAAACTCTATAGCTCTCCACGAACCCTACGCCGCTTCGATACTAAATTTTCATCGTGACAATTATATTACATGGTTGATGAAATATAAAAAATGAGAAAACCATCTCGTGTGAGAAGACTGACAAGTAACAAAGCTGGAGCCTGGTCCGAGGAGAAATTACAGAGTAAGATGGTTGTGGCAGAAGAGGCAGGCCAAAACGGAAAAGGCTGGAGCCACTCATCATCTCATCAGCCCCCTGGTAATTATTTTATGTCTTTATAACGTACGATCAATCACAAAGGTTGCGTACATCCTACCATCTGCTACACGATCGGTAGTAATTATTTTATGATAGAGGCATGTCTTGTTAAATTCAATATATCGATTCATAGCAAGCTAGCTATAAAAAATCATGGTAAATTTTGATATTTCATAATTGAATAAATTTTCCTATATAACTGATGTAAAGTTCATGTCGATGACCAGGCGAACCTGGCAGCAAAAAAAGCTGCAGACTAAGGTCGATGAGAAATGATACAAGGCCAGAGCTGGAGAGGGAAAACTTTGGCGAAGATGAAGAAGACCTCATCATCAAGCTTCACGCGCTCCTGGGAAATAGGTACTTTGGGATTCTTTTCTTTAGGAGTGTCTTATTATTTTACTTTTAATGCAAAAAAATAATATTAATGCTTTATCTGCAAAAGTAGCTAGATTGCCTTCATTCTCAGTGACCGGTCTGTTTGATTTTAATACTCTTTTTGGCAATTTTGATATGTACAAGAATTAAACTCCCGTGTTATTTTCTCCCAAGAGGGCGTTCGTGAGTATTATAAGATTTCTATAATATATTGTTTAATACTCCCTCCGTCTCAATTTATAGGTTCTTTTAAAAAAAAAATTTGTCTCGAAATACTTGTCCCTCTCTTCTTTCAATACAAATTTATTTACATATTAATTGTGATTTTTTTGAAACTCAACATTATTCTCATTTCTCAATGCACTAAATCCCTATATTTATTGTGATTTTTTTGAAACTCAACTATATTCTCACTTATCAATGCATTAATTAATAATACATGTAATAAGATTCTATTTAACCAACTTTTTTCTTAATATGTGTGTTTATTCCAAAATGAACCTATAAATTGAGACGGAGAGAGTAATTTTTATTGAAAATAAAATTTTAATATTGAAACTTTTTATTAAATCATTTTTGAAAATGAATTACGGAACAATAAATTATATGTATATTAAAATACGTGTTAAGAGATACTCCCTCCATCCCAAATTAGATGACCCCGTTGACTTTGGGCACACAATTTAAGGTTCATTGACCGCATGGATACGCGACTTATTTTCAAAATTTTATTTTTTCAAATAAAAATTAAAATATGAAATTTTCATTTATAAAAAAAGATAAAAAAATAAATTTCGGAAGTAGACGGTCAATGCACCTAAAGTTAAGTCAACGGGGATATCCAATTTGGGATGGAGGTAGTAGTTAGGAAGGGATTACAGTTGTTTTTCCATGTAACCAAATCTTGCCGATTGCCATTCACGTTTTTGCATTAGTTTCTGCAAAATGCCGAGAACTCATATTATGATATGCGTTTAGTAAACTAATTCCCGGGATTAGTGATAAGGTAAGCATTTTATATAACTGATTGAATATAGAAACTTCACTAACACTAGCTACTTTTTTAATATCTGGTGAAAAATGTAGGTGGTCGTTGATTGCTGGAAGGTTGCCCGGTCGAACTGATAAGGAAGTGGAAAACTACTGGAATTCGCACCTGAAGGGAGAGCTTGTAAGCTCGGGAATAGATCCAGATAACCATCGTATACATCACACTCTTCCGCGCAGTAAAAATAAAAATCAAATTCCGGTGATTAGTAGTTCTGATGATAGCAGCACCTGTGCAACTTCTGCAGTTTCTAAACCTCTCAAATATCAAGATCAAAGTTATAAGATGCATCATCTCTCAAATGGCACTGATAATTTAGAGTTATCTTTTACTTGTGATACGAAAGCGCCAGATCTATGCGCTGAGCTCCCGATAATCAATCTTAAACCCCATGCAGGTCCCCAGGAAAAGAAATGAATTTGAATTAACTGCATCATCTATATTAATGGATCCAATCTAGTAGTATATAATATGATTATATATATATATAATCCATTAGCTGGTAAATCACTGCACAGGTTCGAACAATTTGTTCGGACTCTGTTAGTATAATTTGCAAAAAACTCTACTTGTATTTGCTTCGGTTTCACAGATTTGATTTTACTAGCTTTTTTCTGACATTATGCTGATGAGCAATTATCTTAAATTTGGTCTGATTTATCACGGAAGATAAATTTTCTTAAGAGAATTCTAATTAAATTTTAATCTTTAGAAGAGGCCACCCCCTACATGTATTCAAGTAATATGCATGAAAATTGTTCATTACTAATATTACTTGTGAAAATTAAATTTTGTTGAGGTGGTCAGAGAGAATCCATCTTATCTTCTCCGGGGTACGTTAGGCATTTGGGTTTATTTGTCACCTGCAAATATACAGGAACAGTCTTTATCCTGAGATGCCGATAAATAAATAATACAATAAGGCATGTGCTCCGGTGCAAAGAGATGAGGTTACAAAGAGCATGTGAATCAATGGCCGCAATCAAAAAGCTATCCTAAACTTCAGCTCCCGTCAATTTTTAGAACGTGATGGGAAAAATAAAACTCAAGTTCAGATTCTTGTGTAATATTTTATAATATTTTGATCGTTTATTAAAGATTTAAACCCATTTCGTAATGCATTTGAATACTGAAATATCATAAACCCAGTTGGGAAAATAAGTTATCTTTCTTAACGACTGTTTAAGCATTTTGAATAGAGTTTGTTGATGTAGTTTTAAATATTGATGTTATACATACGTATACATAGGCAAGGATTCAAGCAAATTTAAGATAAATGTTCATTAGCATAACGTCAGAAAAAAGCTCCATAACACTGCTCCGATGGACGTGTGAAATCTGATTTTATTTTATTTTTTTCAATTATCTCTTGTTATGCCTATCGTTGAAGGTTGAACCACTAGTCAGATATATATTGTATAAGTTGCATGAAATCATGGTTTTAACATTTGAAAGCTTTTTCATGAACCGTTGCGGTAAGAGGAAGGGACGAAGAAGACACGTGTATACGTTATTGTATACTCTCTCCGTCCCCTCAATTGTTTATTAACAAATCTAGGTAAATAATAAAAATAATTATTATTATTAAAATATTTTCCCTCACTCATCAAATAATATTTTTAGAGTTCCACTAGGATGTACATATATGTTGAACAAAATAAACTAATGAAAAAGAGAAAAAAATGGATAAAATGATGATATCAATCAATATTTAATTGATAGATCGGAAGTAAATTAAAATTGTGGGTAAGCTGGATTTTTATATTATAAAAAATTACTGTATTACTTTAGAAAAAATTTCAAACATATAAAATTGACTTGGCAGCCTACAGAAATCAATGAAACAAATACAATACCGGTTGTTGCAGATGCTTTTGTGATTCTCACACACAAAGGTCGTTAACACTACAAGGATAGGTGCTCCAACTTCCAAGGTTCCTCGTCGTACAGGCAAATCAAACATAGTACCATTCAATAATTACTGTAACTGGAACTAGTACTTCCAATAATCCGTTGACAGCTAATTAACGACTTTTAATCTTTTGTTACGGCCCTGTGTTATTCGTCCGTAGTAGTATTACACAGTAAACAGGATCGCGGAACAGTTATCATAGTCCAGCAAGCTACTGTAGTACTTTGGCGTCGTGCTACAATTAATTTTGTTGGGGCAATTCACCAGACGTAGGGTTGCATGATTTAGATCGATATATTAATCTGAACCATCATGTCACAAGTCTACCAGACTACCACACATGCATCATCTCCGTACTCTCGAGTCTCGACCGTTTCTTGTATCCGACAGGATGTCAACCTCAAACTCAAGCTTTACTACTCCAATTATATAGTACCACTTCTGTTTTTAAAAACTTTTCTCCATCTAATATATTTGATAAATTACTGATTTACGTCTAATTTATAAAACTGAATATAATCATTAGTGATCTTATTAGATTCATATTTATGAGTATTTTTTTACGGTGAAACTTTTATATTTAATATTAATATGAAATTAAAAATATTAATAATAAAAAGTGTGTGTTGTCAAGCGTGATAAAGATAAACATGAAAAGTACTGAGAGACGGAGGGAGTATATTGCGTGGAAGAGAATATGTAGCATTCTTTAATATTTTTGTTAAATAAATTTTATAATTTATTTTTAGTTTTTTATGAATAAAGAGTAATATTTAAATATTCAGGAAAACAAAATTTAAAAATTGAGTTATTGAAGCATTAAAATGTGTGTCTAACAGTGATAAAAAACATATTAAAATGATCGGGATGGAGAGATATCATACTCATATTTTAATATTTACATCAATTATATTCTCTCTGTCTCAGCGGGTTAAATATGTTTGGGACGTAGGACTTCGACGTGTATTTTAAGATTCCTGTAAAATATAGTTTCATAAATTAGTTTTAAAATTTCCTTTTATTCTGAATAAAAGATTAAAGAAATGATGATGAGTTGGTTATTATCTATTACAAGTAATAAAAAATGGATCTAAATGTTTAACGAATGAATAGGACTTTATTGAAATTAACTTTTAACATGGTCCTCAAAATTAAAAATAGCTAATGTATTAGATATGTTATGCTTCACGGAGACGAGGGTGCTACCATAAACAGGGGTTCGAGTGCAGCAGAGTAACAAGACTATTATGAATGGATGCAAACATGGTGGGTGTTTGGCGTCCGATCGCTTCCGCTTATTTCCGATTATAAGCACTATTTGGTTTTTGCGGTCTGTTTGGTAAAAATAAGCCCAAGCGCTTATTTGAGAGTTTTTGATACAGAATTTAGAAGCCAGGTAGCCTGGCTTTTTTCTTCCGGCTTTTTTCTTTCGTTGCTTCTTTCTTCTGTCCTTTGTGAAAGCCTTGGTTTTTGCAGTTCCTCGCTACTTTATTGTTGGACACAAAATGAACTTTATCCGAACAAATTTGATATAATATGATCAAAAAGATTATTTACTATATTAAAAATTTTTTAATAACTCATTTTAATAATTTGTTTATAAAATATTTTATGTATATTTAATTGAAGATAATTTAAATTTAATACTCTCTCCGTCTCAAAATTTACGTCCTTTGATTTTTACACGTAATTTAACGCGTATAAAAAAAATACTTTGGTCTAATATTATTTTTTGAATTTTTTTGTAAATAAAAATTTATGACTTATATTTTTATTCAAAAATAAAATAAAAAATATTAATTGAAAAGTATTATATTTTTAACGAATATTTTTTTTTATTCCAGTTAAACTATGAAATCGAAATTATTAATCAGCATATTAAGAGAATAAAAGTATTATATTTTATATTTAAATAAGTTAATATAAAATTATAAAATTATCAACTATACAAGCTTATAAGTTAAGTTATCCAAACACTTAAATAACTTATAAGTCACATTATCCAAACACTTTTATATGTAATCTACTTATCACTTTTAATCTACTTATTTATTTTAAGTCAGAAGTCACTTATTTTAAGCTCAGCCAAACGGCCCCATGGTTGGTCTTGGTCAGTTGGGCCTTAGGTCAGCCAAGTCTTGCTATTCTTAATAAAGCAGAATCTACTTATAAGTTTTCTATATTAAAAATATAAACCATATAAATAAACTAATTTTGATTTATAAATTCACAATATGAGCTTTAAAGCCAGTAAAACACCCCATGTGAAGCTGAAGCATACTATATGTCTTTCAGTAAAGATAAACAAAACAAGTAATTTAGCAATAATACAAAATAACTCGGTCTAAAAGAAGTGACATACTGTAAATTAGCTGTCCACTCGATGGATTATATAACTAACTTGGCGTCGATAAGGCTTAAAAAGACGATAGCTGGCTTCTTGCAGTCGGCAAATCGATCATTCGTTCACTTGGTATACTGGTAGTATTTTTTATTGTTTTAACTAATTCACCGAAAAGATCAATGTAGTTAATAAATTACATTATGTACTCTCATGAAACCTACGGTTGTGAGATTCACATGAGTTCTATGATTCGTATTTTACATGGTATACGTTCTAGTACGTTCTATACTTTGGTTGATTAGTACTTTATATCTGAGAATGTATAACGATATTTTCTTTAGGTAGAGGTGAATAAAACCGAACCGAAACTGTAAAACCGATCCGAACCGTAAAATTTTGATTTGGTTTGGTTTTATTTTTTCAAAAAATTCGATTTTTCGGTTTGAACTAAAAATAATATCGGTTCAGTTCGGAATCTGATATGATATTTCGGTTTAAACCGAAATAATCGAACTTTTTATTATATATAAAATAAATATATTTGATATACACCGGGGATAACTCTAAATACCTAATGTCATAACTTCTAATCATTGAAGTGCCTCTGTGATTTTATAATCTGTATAACACTTACATGAATCACACGATAACACAAACACCGACTCCATGACTCTGTTCAATCAATTCATCAGCAACTTCAGGTTTGTTTACTTCGATTTATTGGGTTGTTTTGCTTATTTTTTTAGAAGATTTGGGGATGTTTTAGTAGCGGGTTGAGATCTATTTTCTTGCCCGTTATTGTCAGTGAATAGAAGGGGTTATCTACAGTTTTTCCAAATCAATGGTGGGTTCTTTTTGGCCAGGTTTGAGTTCGTATTGTGAGTTGGTTAGTGGGGACTTTTCATCTGATACAACTGCTTTACTAGTGTAGCCTTCAAGAGTTCAGTACAAGGTTTCAAAAATTTCGGTTTTTCAAAACCGAAACCGAACCGAAATAATTCGGTTGGTTCGGTTTCGTTTAAAATAACAATTCGGTTAGATTTTAAAAAATGTATAATTCATTTTCGGTTTTCGATTTTTTCGGTTCGATTCGATTTTGAACCGAACCGACCAAATGCTCAAGTACCATTATATTCTTCGTACCGTTACCGGGAAACTAATTTTAGCTCTATTTCGCTAAATTTATATAGTCTGTATATATTTTATGTTTATACATTATGTTCTAGAAATTCATTGTTTAAAGAGTTTTGATTAATTTAAAATTCTCGATTAATTTTTAAAAAATATTTTACAAATTTACCTATTACACTACGATATGACCAAAATTTCTAATTTATCGGAAAATTTCCGATAGATCCTAAATCGGTAGGTTAACCGATTACTTCCGATTCTCAATTTCTGCAATAATGTCCAGAATCAGATATTGTGAGGATATTTAATATTATAAATTTTTAGAAACAAATATTTATATTTTTAAAAAATAATATAAATTCATTTTTTTTATAAATAAATAAACTTATTTTTGAAAATAAAATACACAATTACAAATTTGTGAAAAAAAATGAAACCGGCAGCGTCAGAAGCCCAAAACACAAGTGTCCATTCACCAAGAGCATTAACATAGAAAGCCTACCGCCCCAAAACATTCCTTACCCCGCTTGCTTTCCAACCTGTCCCTCTCTGTCTTCTGGCTCGCATCTTCCTCTAGAATTTTATATTGCCTTTTGCCTACCACCACTACAATTTCATCTATTTAACAATAAAACATAGCTTAGAAAATTAAAGTGTTGGTCAAGCATAGAGCTTGACATGATCGAACTAGTTGAAATGCTGATCAAAGTGATGAATCCAATTTTTTTAAACAAAGCCTACTTCTCATACCTATTTTTTTGCTAAGTAGCCTAATTCTCAAATTGATGTCAACTAGACCACAGGTAACTTGCAAAAAATTCATCAAGACATGAGAGGTGGCGTTGGACTAGAAATTCTCTCACAAATGTTATAAATAATTGACGCACATGCTTTATCTACACGTACCTAATTCTAACAGTATTATTTGAAGGCTCAGATGCTCTGTATATGACACGTAATCACTTTCGATTTTTCCTCTCTTTTGCATATTTTCTTTTATTTAGTTTTAGTCAAATATTTTCTTATTTTATCATATTTATCTATTTAGAAAAGCAAAATACGATTTTTAAATAATTTATCAGTTGTGTGTGTTTGTTGTAAATTTCACCAGTTTCGTAAAGTACTATTGAGCATCATATAAAAGGAAGGAGAGAAGAATGGCAATCTGTTTTCATCGGCAAAGAAAACATTAAGACCAGACCAAATAAGCCAAAATACAAGTAAAGACCCGTGGAAGCTCAAAGTCTTGTACTGTAATTCTCTTGTCAGCACTGGTCTGGACCAGAAAGCTGTCCACTTGATCTTCCCAAATTTATGGTCTTTATCTCACACAAAACCAATCCTATATATTATCTACTTGTAGCTTATCCTTCCTTGAAACACAATCTACTGTCATGGCCAACACAAATGCTGAATCACTCCTCTGTCTTGTTAAGGATGTCACAAGAATCTCTGCCGCAGGCTATGATGGTCCTTTCAAGAAAGATTGCGTCGACCTCTCCCGTAGGATTGTTTTGCTGTCTCATTTGTTCGAGGAACTCAGACATTTCAGCGGAGAATCCAGGCCGTCAGATAATCTGGCTTCTTCTTCAACTTCTTCTTGTTGTTGTTTGTCTGAATTTACTGTAGTTCTTGAGGCTGCAAAGACATTGCTTTCTTCTGCCGCTAGTTTTGATATCAATATCTCCCCAGTAAGTTTTCTTTGATATGTAAGGGCTGTATATTATTATATTGTGTATAAGTGTAAATGGATCACTGCATTTTTCTGGTAATGGATAATGACCGATGCCAGAGATGTTTGAATTTTCGCCTTCGGTGTTGAGACTCGAAAGCAACATCTTGCTTACTCTGTAATTTACAGCTAGCAGTACTTTAGAGTATGATCAATTCTTTAGTATTACTCTAGCTGTATTATCATATTAGGAGCATTTTGCGTGTCTGGAGTTAGTATGTCTAATACATGTTACAGTTTAATCTAATATTGTTAAAGTTGCCAGTCATGAAGTGTATCCAGAGGTGAGTTGAATTATTGGTGTTGCTAGTGAAAAATCATGTTTTGTTAGCTGATAATTGTCGACAATAGCTAAAGAATTGTTGAAGGATATGTTAAGTTCGGAAGGATCTATCAATCACATAAGCAATGTGTACACAGTGTCAATATATTTGTGCTATGAATATGTTAGGAAAAATCACTATGCATGGTTATCAGTCAGTATAAGTAGTTTTTTTTTCATAGCAGAGTTCAAATCTACGGAACATGTTACTTGTTCTGGTCTGAACTACAATAGATAACCTCAATAACATGAAATTCCTCTGAAGTATCACTTCTGTTACTGATTGAAGGAAGGAGTTGCAAAGAAGATCTCCTTTCAGTTTCAGTGCTTGACATGGCAATTGCAGACAGCATTGAGAAACTTGTCATTTGATCAATTTGACATCTCAGAAGAATTACAAGAACAGGTAAACTTGAGCCTTGTCTTACTTTTCTTTTCTTTTAATAGGCATATCTTCATAAATGCCTCATAACTCAGGTTGATTTGGTAAGAGAACAACTGAGAAGAGCCACAGAAAGATATGGCGGTCCCGTAACTTCATATGTATTATCTCGCTCCTTCTCCCTGCCAGTGGATCACAAAGTTACTAAAAAGTTGGAAAGGGCTGTAACTGGTAATTCTTTGAAAGGCCATGACCAAGGCCAGATGATTCATAGCTTAGAAAGCAGGACACATACTTCTGTAGTTTCAGGTCTCTCTGCACTTGATAATCCTGATGATGACAATATAGATAGCTTAGCTACAAAGGGCTCGGTGGAAAACAAGAAGCTCATTCCTCCAGATGATTTTCTTTGCCCGATATCTCTTGAATTGATGAGAGATCCTGTTATTGTTTCCACAGGACAGGTACAGCTGCATTATAATCATGTATTTTGATTATTCAGAAAAGAAAGTATCTTCTGTCTAACTCTGTGTTCCTTTTGATCTGCCAGACATACGAGAGATATTGCATACAGAGATGGATAGATTGTGGCAACAAGACATGTCCAAAAACCCAACAGAAACTTCACCATTTGACCCTTACCCCAAATTTTGCGCTAAGAAGTCTTATTTCTCTGTGGTGTATAAAGCACAATGTTGATCAACCAACAGCCCTAGCAACTGGAAGGATGAAAAGAAGTGATGGAACATTTTGTGATGTTAGTGGAAAAGTTGCAGACATTTTGGCTTTAGTTCGCAAGCTCTCAAGCCATTTAACTGACGAATGCAGGGCAGCTGTGACTGAAATTCGAACACTATCCAAACGAAGCAGTGGCAATAGGATTTTAATAGGAGAGGCAGGAGCTATACCGATTCTTGTCAAATTATTGGTTTCTGAAGACAACATAACACAAAAAAATGCAGTCACGTCGATACTAAACCTCTCACTCTATCAGAGTAACAAGGGGCGCATAATGCTGGCAGGCGCTGTTCCTTATATTATTCAAGTCCTCAGAGCTGGAAGCATGGAATCCAAAGAAAACGCAGCAGCAACTCTTTTTAGCTTGTCACTTGGTGATGAAAATAAAATAATTATCGGTGCATCTGATGCAATACCAGCTTTGGTGGAATTGCTAGAGAGTGGAAGCACGAGAGGAAAGAAAGATGCTGCAACAGCCTTGTTTAACTTGTGTATATATCACGGAAACAAAGGCCGGGCAGTCAGAGCTGGGATCATTGCAGTATTGTCTAATATGCTCAAGGATACAAGCAGCTGTATGGTAGATGAAGCACTGACTATACTTTCTGTTCTTGCTAGCCACCAAGAGGGCAAAGTTTCTATTATAAAAACAATCACCATTTCTGTGCTGATAGATCATTTAAGAACAGGTGTGCCACGGAACAAAGAGAATGTAGCTTCTATTTTACTTGCATTGTGCAAGAGAGATCCTGAAAACTTGTCTTGCATAAGTAGGCTGGGTGCAGTCATACCCCTGTCGGAGCTTGTAAGAAGTGGCACAGACAGGGCCAAGCGGAAGGCTACCACATTATTAGATCATCTTCAGAAGTTGAAACAACTCTGACGTTCTTAGTCCAGTAGTATCTCTCTTGCTCTCTTTACGTGATGTCTAAGAGTTCGAATCTTGTCTCTGGTCGGAGAAAGCATAATGTTTTTTATTCTTTTATTTACAGATAAATTTTGTGATTTTACCAACTAATGTGTAAATTATCTATAGAAGAGCATACTGAGGGTCAATGTTCCAGAAATCGCTAGGCGTACCAGGGCGGTCGGGGTACCTTCTAGCGATTAATCGGGAAATCGGGAATTAATCGGAAAGATCAATCGGAGCATTAATCGGACATATATTATTTTTAAATTATTATAATTAAATATAATTTTATAATTTTTTCTACTTTTCACTACTAGTAGAGTCAAATTGGTAAACAATATAATATCATATATTAAAAATAAATACTTGATACATGTAATACAAAATCATTGAATAAATAAATATATACCAATCAGTATCTTATAAATAATGTAAGAAATACAAAATAAAATAAATATTGTTTTAGAATACAAGAAAATGATGTTTTTAAAAACAAAAACTCAGAAGAATGCAAACATGTATTATATCTCATCCATGATGAATACTGTCCGTAACGCGCATGATGTATATTCTTTATTTTAATACATCTAACGTAAGAAAGGCATCGTTAGTTATTTATCATATGATTCTGTTATATTATTTTATTTTCTAATATTATTTGCGTTGATTTGCGTTGATGTTCTAGTATTATCGTTTATTTTAATATATCTTCCATAAGAAAGGCATCTTTAATTGTTTATCAATTGACTCTGTTATTTTATTTTATTTTCTAGTACTATCTGCGTTGATCTTTTCATCAAAGATTGGACTGATGAGTTGAATTGCATCTTTTAGTATAAACACATCGTATATCTAAACATACAAAGATGATAATTGTAATTGTTATAAATAAATTTTATAATTACATACATTCATCTAATTGTCTCGTTTTTAATAAATTGAAAACACCAAATTTTGAATGACCAAGAAGGTGATGTTACTGATCATGACCATGACCAATAGATGATTGGTTAAATATGATGTTTAGTTAGTTATACATTACTCTACAGAGATAAACTTGGTCAGCTAATAGACCTAACCAACCTAACAACTTCATCTTAATTGTTCGTTGTTAAAAAACAATTTTCTCTAATTCAGTATCTAATTCTAGATCAGTCAACATCATCAAAATGTATGTTAAATGGCCTTTGCACAATATATTGAATTGATCACAAGTATCAATATTATAAAGGGCGATCTCTCCTATCCTCAACAAAAATTTAATTTTTGTTTTTCACCTGATCTACTAAATCGAATTCAAGCTTGCTGCTCGTATTTGTGGCATCCCTAGATTTTAGTATCTCATTCACTCTGCACTTTTATATCATATTAAATTATTTATCATCATAGATTTTTAGAATATTAGGAAAGAAATTTTTTTTTTTTTTGAGAATTATAACTTAAATATAAGGCTCATGAGTCATGACTTTTAATTAGAATATGTTACATGTTGCCCAACTATATGTCGTCATTCATCTATTTCCACGTTGAATGTAGAAAAATCTTAGTCGGCGATATTCATGCTTGTATATGACAATGGCTCGGTAAATAAAATTAAGACGATAATGTTAAAAGTTGGGGTAAGGGAAAATAAGGATTGTCGGATCGGACTTGAGGTTAACACGGTTCTGCGAATTATATTACAGTATTTATCAAGTATGTTCTCCTCCCAAATAATAACAGCTTATAACCTTGACTGAATTTTCAATCATTAACACTTTTAATCAATAATAATAATACACAGATCAGATAAATACAAGTCGTAGTGTTTGAGACAACGACGTATACCGACCAATTTTCATTTCACATACAAGTCGGCGTCATCAAATTAATTACTGAAGTCGTGAGAAATTTAGATTAGAGAAGGATTTTTTTTTTTCAACTTTAGTGTGAAGTGTGAACCCATCACATGAAAGTTACACTTAAATCATTGTAATGACAATGTATACGTAAATTCAACCATATTCACTGCTTATTTGACCTATTCTCTGTATAAAATCTCTATTCCAATTTATTTAATTTTTTTACGATTCACGTATGCATGCTTCATTATGTCCGAATAATATATATACATATCTCTTTTAATTTATACAAAAAATTAGAAGTTAAATTTTCATATTAACTAAAGATGCAAACCATGTTTAAATATTAGTGAAAAAGTATATATTACTTAAGTGACTACCAACCATCAAGAGGGACCATACCTTGCTATGACTTAAATGCTTTCCGACAAAAATCCTTGCAATATATATTCGACATTTCTCGCTCACAAAGAAACTAAATAGACATAAAGAAAAAGGCAACTACAGTCCCAGCGAAGTTACAATGGGTAACACCTTAGGAGGGAAGAAAACAACAAAGATAATGAAGATCAACGGCGAAACATTCAAGTTAAAAACTCCGGTTGAGGCCGGTGAAGTGACCAAAGATTACCCAGGTTTCGTCTTGTTAGAATCGGAATCAGTTAAGCATTTCGGAATCCGCGCTAAACCCCTAGGAGACCACCAACAACTTAAAGCTAAAAGGCTTTATTTTCTAGTAGAGCTTCCAAAGTTTCCTCACGAAGAACAAGCACCTATTATAAGAAAGGTGAGGTCCGGGATTGTGATGAGTGCTAAAGACCGGCTCGATAGCTTGGTGCTAGCTAGGCGCTCGGTGTCGGACCTTTCCTTGTTGCGACCCAAGAGCAATTTTAGTGTGGAGGATGGTCAGGGAAGCTCCGGAATAAATGGTTCGAGAACGAAGATTAAAATGAAATTACCCAAGGCAGATGTGGAGAAGTTGATGAGGGAAAGTAAAAATGAGACTGAGGCTGCTGAGAAGATCATGCAACTTTATTTGAGTACTCGTTCGGATGATAACAAAGTTTGTGATCACGGGCGAGTGCATAGGATGGACGGTGCTCAAGGGAGGATCAGCCGTGAGGTATACAACTTGCTTCTCGTATATTTATTTTTTTTATTTTTTTTTGCATTTGTACTCATTTTTCTGCAATGTTCATAAGCTTTAAGTTTACATGACTATTTTTTATCAAAAAAGAAGAAGTTTACATGACTATTTAAAACAAGGTACCATTGGTCCATTACTTTTTGTTATTTGATTCTGCTTATATAAAAATTAAAGTCATAACCATCACATTTGACTCTTTTGTAATGCTTTTGGTATTGACCTTTTTCATTTTGAGTTTGACGTCCTGTATGGCTGTATATATTATATAAAATATATGGATTTTTATTAAAAAATTTCTTCATAGAGTAATCAGTAAAGTATATCATATGTTCCACTCATTGCTGATTCACATAATTTGAATAAATCCTCTTTATTAAATTTACTGCTAGTAATCAGTGGCGGAACCAGGACTAAAAGTTAGGGGGCTGAAATATTTTTCATCTATACTTGCATAAATAACTTTCTCAATATATATCATTATACTATCATTCAGTCATGCATCTCCCATCCTATCACGCTGATAAGTCTTGATTGTTTTTATAGCAGAAAAAACTCTCTCAACAATAGCAATGACAACGGGTAAAACTAGAGCTAACTCAACCAGAAGATAAACTAAGGGATAAGCAGTGTGTCTGTGTGTTTTAACCATCATGACAGAAAGATTTCCTATACTTTGAAGTCCAGATTAATCTTTATCCGCTCTCACATCATAGATAAACTTGTCTAACTCATTTGATAACAATTCTAGGTCTAGTAAAGAGATATCATTTGGATAAAATTGTGCAAGGCAGAAAATTAATTCCTAAGATCCGAGCAAAAAGTAGTTGCTCTATGTTTCCTTCTGTAAAATGGTTATCCATCTCTTGGGATATAAGATCAATAAACTGTTAAAAGGTTAGTAAACAAGTTTTATAACACTAAACATCTTCTAAAAATGTCTCCCATTCTTTCTCTCTTAATGGCTGCAATTTAATTTTCATACTTCGAACCATTGTCATAGTATTTATAATATTTCGAGTTCTTTGTTGTAAAGCTTATGACAAATCATTAGTAATTGCGAAGAAAACTTTCATTAAAAGAACATTTATGACTAAGTGCCTTTTCTTTTCCTTTTTTTCCAATAAGTCCCTCTCTATGACATTTATAATTCAGCGGGGGCTAAAAAAAATTATACTGACATCACACTAATTCAGTGGGGGCTGAAAAAAACATACTCCCTCTGTTTTTTTTTATGTGACGCTTTGACTTTTGGCACACACTTTTAAGTGTTTTGACCGGGTAGTTAAAAATATTATTTTTTAAATTTTTTTTTCTGAATAATAATATATAATCAATATTTTTATTCAGAAAAAGAAAATTCAAAAAATAATATTTTTAACTACCCGGTCAAACCACTTAAAAGTGTGTGCCAAAAGTCAAAGCGTCATATAAAAAAATAGAGGGAGTATACATTATTTTTCCGAGGTTAGGGGGGGCTCTAGTATCCCCTAGCCCCCCTCTGGTTCCGCCACTGCTAGTAATACGTTTACTGCTGTCATAATCGGATTGTCCATGTCAATACTTGATCAATGATCTTTGTTCAAACAAAAAAGATAGGGAAGAAGAAACATGTTAATAAAATAATATTTAAATTTAATAGTATTCTGTTTTATAACTTTGGCATGACTAATGCAAGGTTAGTTTGCGTACAATCTGCAGAGACGAGTGGGTTTCATGCCTATCAACGAGGGCGAGATTCAAGTGGCATGAAATTTAGCTGATGCTGCAGGATGCAACGTATATATATAATTTATTGGATACTCATGTTCTTTCTGGCTATATCTCTCTCCAACTTTGTGCAGAGGTCTCCAATAACGAAGAACATGTGCTTATTAATTGGTTACATAATCTAGCAAGTTATATAACTTGATTTACTGATATTGTATTGTGGTTGTTGGGCCTCAGCCCAAGAAGACAAAAGCCCACGAGGAATAAGAATCTAGAACTAGTAAAGGATTATATATAGAAGTCTTATATCTCATAATAAGGGGTTGGAAATGAAGAGAAAAGAGCCTCCATTATAATATCTCAACATTTGGCGCTAGAAGGAGGGGCTCTTTTCATCCAACCACACACATAAACAATACACACAAGAAATATAGATACGAGTCAACCAAAGATGGCTAGGATGGAAGCTCCGATTGAAAAGGTGAACAAAAGCCATTTTCAGAAACAAAAATGAAGATCTCTCAAGGCAAATCACACACATGAATTATAATATACGGAGCTTTTTGAAGATGAGCCGCAAGCGAGTTCGGACAACGAGCATGCATATTCAGATTAAGTTGGAAGATATAGCTATATGTATGCATACAAAATATTTATAAAGAGCAAGGTAGACAAATCAAGTGGATCTATTACAACCGGAAAAGAAGGAGTAAAGGCAAGTTAGACTCGATTTTGAGAATGATATTAGTAGTAGCAATGAAATCTCCGGTACGAATTAAAGCATAAGCAATTTTTTATGAGGATCTACAACCGAGTTTAAGCAGAGAATTGATCTCTTTAGATCTGATCGAAAAAGGAGGCTTGGAGCCATTGAACCGAGATAGTATTGAAATTTTCAGAAAAGTATCTAGCACAGCCCTCAGGTGGTTCAACGATTTGCCTCCATGCTCTATCGTCTCTCGTAGTTCTTCATCTCATCGGCTCACCAGCTCTTTAGCTCTTCGCTCAAACAGCTCTTGGAGCGTCCAAATTTTGAAGCGCCCCTCTGTGAGGCGCCCCGCCTGTGAGGCGCCCCGCTTGTGAGGCATTTCGCTTATGAGGCGTCTCGCCTCTTCGCTCCAACAGCTCTTGGAGCATACAAAAATTTGAATCCCAACGGGATCCAAAGGAAACAAACATACATCCATATGGGAGTCTAAAAGACAAGAATCTAGAATTCGCCTCTTTGCTCCATCAGCTCTCGGAGCATCCTTGAAAGTAAAAAGGCATTGCCTCAAAATGACTTCATATTTCGCCTTTTCGCTCCATCAGCTCTTGGAGCATACAAAAATTTGAATCCCAACAGGATCCAAAGGAAACAACATACATCCCTATGGGAATCAAAAAAAATATGAATCTAGAATTCGCCTCTTTGCTCCATCAGCTCTCGGAGCATCCTTAAAGATAAAAGGCATAGCCTCAAAATGACTCCATATTTCACCTCTTCGCTCCATCAGCTCTTGGAGCATACAAAAATTTGAATCCCAACGGGATCCAAAGCAAACAAACATACATCCTTATGGGAATCCAAAAAAAACGTGAATCTAGAATTCGCCTCTTTGTTCCATCAACTCTCGGAGCATCGTTTAAAGTAAAAGGCATAGCCTCAAAATGACTCCATATTTCGCCTCTTCGCTCCATCAGCTCTTGGAGCATCCTTAAAAGTAAAAGGCATAGCCTCAATGACTCCACAAATCGCCTCTTCCCTCCATCAGCTCTCGGAGCACCCTTGAAAATAAAAGGCATACCCTCAAAATGGCTTCATAATTTGGTTCTTTGCCCCATCAGCTCTTGGAGCATCCTTGAAAGTAAAAGGCACAGTCCTAAAATGGCTCTATAATTCGGTTCTTTGCTCCATCAGCTCTTGGAGCGTCCAGTTTTTGAAGCGCCCCTCTGTGAGGCACCCCGCTTGTGAGGCGTCTCGCTTTTGAAGCGTCTCGCTGGTGAGGCATCCCGCCAGTGAGGCACCCTGCTTGTGAGGCGTCTCGCTGGTGAAGCGCCCTTAAATACAGCTCATGGAGCGTCCTTAATTGCTCTTTGAGCGTCCAATTCATGAAGCATTCTCAATTGCTCATATAGCGTCCGAGCATTCTTAATTGCTCTTTGAGCTACCAGTTTTTGAAGTGTCCCACTATGAAGTGCCCCGATTGTGAGGCGCTTTTAAATCTCTCTTAGATGATGATATTACAGTGGATAAACACCCCACCAAGTCACACTTTGGAGGCCTCAAGGTCCCCACCGATATTCCTCTATGAGAACATGTTGGAAGCCCAAAACATAACTGAAACTTGAAGATTTTTATACATTTGTCTCGAGAAGAGGACGTTAAAGTGCTTCAACGACATGCATCTTCACTTCAGCGGCTCTGCTTCATTATTTCTCCGGCCTCTAAAGTATTTTAAGCTCTAGTTCTCCTTGACCTTCAAGGTCAAATCGCCTCTTCGCTTCAGCGGCTCAGCCTCCTCACTTCATCGGCTCCTCCGACATTCGAAGCTCTAGTCATCCATGACTTCTAAAGCTAGCAGCAAGCTCCTTGCCTCATAGGAGGATGCCTATTAGTTGCTTTTTGAAGAGTTCGAGTAGAGAGATGATATTTTCAAATCTGATCAGAAAGGGAGGCACTGAAATATTGAACCGATGAACCAAGTGGTTCTTTTGCCTGCCTCCTCACTACACCGCTTCACTAGCTCCGCGAGCGTCCTTTAAATGGCAAGCAAAACCCTACAACGGATCCCAAGTATCACGCCGCCTCACTACATCGCTCCACTAGCTCGGTGAGCATTCCTTAAATGGCAAGCAAAGCCCTACAACGGGTCTCAGGTATCACGCCTCTTCACTACATCGCATCACTAGCTCGGCGAGTGTCCTTTAAATGGAAGGCAAAGTCCTGCAACGGGTCTCAAGTATGAGGCCTCCTCAGTACATTGCTTCACTAGCTCGACGAGCGTCCTTTAAATGGCAGGCAAAGCCTTACAACGGGTCTCAGGTATCACGCCTCTTCATTACATCGCTTCACTAGCTCGACGAGCGTCCTTTAAATGGCAGGCAAAACCCTACTACGGTCTCAGGTATCAAGCCCCAAGGCTTCATCTGCCCAAACACATTACCTCCAAGATAAGCTCGCTTTGCGGGCAAGCTAGTATGTGAATCAAGGCATCTACATTAACTTCCTTATCTGTATGAAATGATCCACCAACACTCTTCACTTGAAAAAGGTCAAGTGACTGCCCCAACGAGGGCAAAATAAGGAGTGCATGATAGCGTACTCTCATATCCAGTGTTTTCATACCCATTAGATGAATATATAGGTAATCCCCACAAGATGTCATGCTGAAATCGATTATCAAACCTGAAAGCTAGAAGTGACAACATTGATATCACCACCGAAGACGGTTCTCCAAGCTCACAGCCCACAGCCCTTCTACTTCACTGCAAAGACGGTTCCCCAAGTTCACAGCCCACAGCCCCTCTACTTCACTGCAAAGACGGTTCTCCGAGCTAAGCTCACAGCCCCATCTACTTCACTCGACAGTTTATTCTTTTAGCCATCATGCTCTTTCAGCAATTATCATGATCAGATTGGCTTCGATTATTTGGTAGAAAGTAACTAGAGAGGAAAGAGACTCTTTGTCCGCAAAAATCTCATCAGCCTTCACAGCAGCTTCCAGCTCCTCAACTTCACTGCTCTTATCGCCTCCCAAGTTCAGTACAAGTTTTTCTGCAAGTCAACCGTCCTCACCACAATGGTCACCATCAACCTCACCACCTCATGTACCTCCACACAGAAATGGCTCACCGCCTCCATGCCACACTAAACTTGTCAAGCAACAAAAATTACATGCGGCAAAAACGCTTTCCAAGATAATCTAATCCACATCTAAAGATCTGGAACTACTTTGGAGGGGGACTAATGTTGGGCCTCAGCCCAAGAAGACAAAAGCCCACGAGGAAGAAGAATCTAGAACTAGTAAAGAATTATATATAGAAGTCTTAGGTCTCATTTGTTAACACCTGAACGGAACCTGAAGGACTGGACGAGGCATCTTTCTGTTATTGAGATTGTTTGTTAACTGTTTTGTTTTATCTGGATGGCTGCCAATCCTCTGAACGACGCACCTTTAAAAACAGAGCCTCCGTCGTCCAGACGGCCTCAGCATGTTTTCATGTATGTTTTTCAGAAGCCAATAGTAATATTATGCATAATTTCAAATACTTTTTTTTTGTCGGGAATAATTTCAAATACTTGAAATTGTAATATTCTCAAGAATTTTAATCTGTTAACTGTTAAGTTTCTTATTTTATCATTTTAGTTATTTTTGACATGGTTTTATTTGAACTATAAATTATACATATAATTTTATAAATTCTATTCAATTATAAAATATATTTTCATCTTAATAAAATACATAAATAAATCGAATTTATGTGTATAAATTAGAGAATAAAAAAATCATCAAAAAATTACATTAATCTATTTTGTGAAATGAAAATGAACATTTAAGAAATTCTAAAATTTTACAATGTATTTTATTATTAAAAAAACTAAATTTTTTATCAAACGTCACCACTCGTTCGAGTATTCATATTTAACCAACATGTTAACCAACATGTTAACCAACATGTTTCAGAATACGGTTAACCAACATGTTAACTAATCGATTACGATAAATTGGATCGGATTTTGCAGTTTTTTCTTCTGCAGTACCTCGACGTGACATGAGCGTGAAGGGGGTTCAAGAATCCGTTTTATTTTTTTATAAGGGCTAAAATCACTTATTTTGGCTTTTTTATAATTTATCCGGAATTTTTGATCATTCAGAAACTATTGTTCAGATGTAACAAACAACGTCATCTCTTCATCATTCAGATTTATCAATGGTCCAGAATTCCACTCATCCAGCAAATACCGTTAAGATTTAACAAATGACCCCTTGTATCTCATAATAAGGAGTTGGAAATGAAGAGAAAAGAGCCTCCATTATAATATCTCAACAGTGGTATATATGTATTAGTTTCTGCAAGCTCTATTGGAATAAGTGATACAAATAACATATATATATATATAGGTACTGGTTAAATAAAAATAAAAATCACATATAAAATGCCGGTTCTGGGCTTCTTGCTTTTGCAGGGGATTTGTGTGCCGGTTACTTTATGTCCAACATACTACAAATTGGTGGCCCAGAAACTATGTATTGCCTGGCCCATTAGTGCTGGACTGATAAACCCAGCCTGACTTTATTTTATGGATATGATAGGCAATACATGCGTCTATGCAAGTCCATGACCATGAATCAAAATTAGTGATACTGATATCACGTATTTTTGAATTGCTGATATGCATTTGAAATGATTTAATTATATAATTAAAACATTAATTAATTTTAATTTTGCATAAAATAAAAATAATTTGAAACTAATATATCTATTCATAATTTTGTATATAAATCAAAATATCTTGAAATACACATCAAAATATTAGAAGAATTAGACATATAATCATGGAGGGAATACTCTCATTATGTGTATAAATATTTGTGCCCAAAGTTATCCACCTATTTGAAATTTTATGATAATAATTTATTGTGTTTGAAAATTAACTTTACAATTGTTAATTGATTTTCTATAATTTAAAACTAAAAATTATGATGAATATTATTTAGTTAGAAAAATATCAAAGCGAACCATTGCTTTGAACGGGATGGAGTAAATTATACTATATTTCAAGATATATATCACAGACTTGCATGTGAGAGAGATGATTCACGCTGCAGTTGGTTTCTTGTATGTGATAGATTTGTCGTGCCAACTTAATATTGGGGAAAGATTAAAAATATATATCACTTCATATATTATAGTACCACGCATAACACATTCAATAGAAAGAAAAGATTTGGTACATCCTGATCTCATCCCCTCTATTATTTGTTTATAGTTATTTTGTTACAAGTAAGTATAATTTTGAATTATCATATTTATACTTATCAAGTTATAATATTTATATAACAGGTTTGAATCTCTTATGGAAATTGTTGTGTTTTATACCGGGTCGAATCTGATCCCAAGCCACGTATGTTAACTAATGATGTATCACACATTTTATCTATATAATGAAAGAGTAAATAAAAAATTTAAAAAATATATTAACACGCAAACTTTCGTAATACACCTATCTTTAATTATTATTTCTATGTTGTCAAATACTATGATAAAGTTAGAATATCCTCTCTATTTGGTTCTCTTATATATTGTTTATTATCGTTTTCTTGATATCATTATTAGGCACATTGTTTTTATTATTTGAGATTTTAGGTATTTGAGGTAGACCTCATGATTTTAGGTTCTAGATGTATACTTGAAATTGACAAGAACTCGTGAGCCGTGATAATAGATCTCAAAATCAAATCTTTGATCGTGTAATATTCAACTTATAAGCAGCTGTATGCACCCAAACATATCAAGATGACACCCTTCTTTTGGGTAAAAATCATAAGTCCAATTTGATCTCAAGAACCAATTTCGCATTAGAAACAGACAAGAATGAAATTTAAACAGTTTAGATATAAACCAGAGTTGACAAGCTTTTTTAATATAGTAGTAATTTAAGTTGGTTTTATCTTTCGTTGAGGGGAACACACGATGCATATGTGGGCACTAAATAATGCAGTAAAAATAAAGTTGGGCAATTATTAGCCATGCAAATTGTGCAAAAGAGTTGCAGAAACTGGAGTGTGGCATAAAAAAGGTGGAATAAAGGTGAGAAAACAGTAGAGAGTAAACAATAATGAGATGAGAAAAAGATGATGGCTGAGATGCAGGCAGCTAACATGATTTAATCGTCGCCAATATGCACAACATGATACTCCCTACAACTGCAGCTACATATATGAGTACTACACATTTGAGAAGCACTAGCTGGTGTGAGTTTTACATATCAATCTTCTAGTAGCAGGCAGAATGAAATTCACAGAAACCTTGCAAACCACGTTTGACTTTATCAGCTTCAGTGCCGTATTGGCAGTAGCGCCTGTGACTCTGTTTGGAAAGGCATATCTTTTTTATTACAAGACAACAGCAAAAGTATCACACCCCTGATTTGGATCCGTGGGAAGTTCAGCTCCGAAAATTTAAACCTAATTGTGTCAGCTATACAGATTAATCTTCTTGTAAAAACTGTAAAGTGTAAATATTTCAATTCGAATTCAGTTTTGTGTATCCATCAATTTATTTTGGTTAAAAGCTTACCAGTATTTAAAGGTTTGGTCTGGATCCAAGTTACTTTTTGAGTGTGTAAAGCTGGAAATGTGGTGCAAGTTTTCCAATCAAATGGATTAAGAATTGATATACCAGCAACTCGTACCTGAGTAGTTTAGTACGTTTATAACTGCCAAGATCCCCTGGAGCTGAAAAGCACAAAAATTCTCCATCCATCATCAGTAATTTGGTATAAGTCTCGGTCTACCAATATTAGCAGCCGTCACTTGGGTCAATCAGGACACACATGTCATAATTTATAATTAGTTAGTGGAAATAAATACCTAATTACAGAATCATTTCCTCTGGGAAACAAGATTTTAGTTTGAAAAGATTTGTTTAGCGCACATATGATATGCATTGGGACAGGAATGACTTCTATAACAGAGTTTCTCTTGTTCGTATTAACAGCTAATATGCTTCCGATTTGTTCTTCATAAAATACGAACCTATAAATTGACAATAGTTATCTATATTATCCGCAAGCTAGCCAAGACGAAGTACTTGCAAAGCAAGAGTTGATTGTGTGATATTTTAATAACCCACAACTTCCACTCACACTATTTCTAAATTGGCTGCTCTGGCGTGCTCAGCCAGTAATGACTTATTATTAAGTTTAAGCTTGTTTTTCAAAGTCTTATAAAGAGGCAAAACGCACAAACTCTCCCTCTTCAAACCTGAAATCCATCACATTCAAACAACTCCTCTAGTGCGCCTACAAACGCCAGTCATACTCAGCTACCTTCTACCCTTATAAATATACAAGCTCCCGTGTCGTTTCATTTCTGTGGATCAACCCTAAATATAAGTACAATTGTGTTTGTACCTCTACAAGGTGGATCATCATGATTCTTCAGAGTGCATTTGTGCTGAGGAGTATAAGGGCTGTGCTAATTATAGGTATGATATTACTAGGAGGCATGGCTACGAAGGGAGATTCGATGAAAGTGAAAAGTATGGAATTCTTTAGCTCAATTCAGAGCGAGCTTCCCAGAGGTCCGGTGCCTCCTTCGGATCCTTCTCCATGCCATAACAGGGTGAAGCTCACGCATGAAGGATCGCAGTACTCTTATGGTCATGCTCATTTCATCATGTGCCCGTGATTAACTTCTATCCCATACTCCGACAACTTATTATTTCAATCATTTACGTTGTTGTAACAGCTCAAACCTTCAAAGTTCCAGTTCATAGTCTTTAAACAGAGTTCATGACCGGGTTCGAGTATCAGGAGAGACACGTCCGAGTACAAGTTATACTTGTTTGGTTTCAAATCTCATCAAATGTGTCGTTAATCTTACAGCAACGTCTTGTTCTGTATCAGTGAAATGTGTGCAAGTAGTCCTATATTTGAAGAACAAAACCTTTTGTTCTTTTTCTTGTTGATATCATAGTAGAGTTTTCATTTTTTTGTAATCGTATCTTATCTGCCAAAACAATAACTTTTCCGTTTTGCTATGGGATCTATTAATTTTTCTACTCATGTAACCATGAATTTTTGTAATTGTAACTAGTAGTTCTCGCATTCAAAGTAGATTCCTGTTTCTCAAATATGCTTATGGTGTTAAGGACTGACAAATAAACCAATAGACGTTGTGGTTCGAATCATGTTCTGTATCGATACATCTGATTAACACCTGGATTCCACTTTTGAATAAGATTTGAGAGCAATCATATCTCTGATATTTTTTTCATTTGTTTCCTACTCAATCAGCTCTTAGATGTAGGAACAGAGCATAAGGAATCTATGTTAGTAGTATTTGTTTTCCAGTTCTGTGCCGATCAACGAGCTGATAAGTATGATCAGTACTGTGTTATTTTCTTGAATTGTGTATCAATCAAATGCGAGTTGATGCAATATATCATGTTCAATATTTGCTATCGAAATGGGCAATTGTCAGTTCATCCCGTCATATATTGGCATTTGACCAAAGTTTGAGGAAGATATCTTGATAAACACATCTGGGATTTCTGGAAATCCACGACGAGATTCTGATTTTGGCTTATTATTATGTGTGTAATTTCGATAGAAATCTACTTTGACAATATTAAAACTTCATTTGCACATCAAGAAATTCTCACTTACAATAAAAGTTACTTGTAAAAATACCGACTATATAAATATAACGAATGTGTCAAAAATCAATTTATTTTTATGTAAAATACTGATAAGTGCATTAAATATAATATAGGCTAGCATTTTCGGTCAATTTTCTTACATAACATGTCTCTCGTAATATTGTCTTCTATAATATAAAATTTGTTAGTATTGAATCAATTGATTAATTGACGGATTCGTATACTAATCCAAACAATCTAATCCACGTGACTTTTCTCTAGAATATAAAATGTCATTATCATAACCAATCGATTAGTTGCTGGCTAAGTATATAAATCCGAACAATCTAATCTTTAAGTAATACGATCTGTGGAGGATCATAGCAGGTGAATTGTTATGTGATATGTCAATGTTTATGATCACATTATTGTGGGGTTATTCGGCCAGAGATGTGGGTCATTTACCTAGACATTCATTCTCTGATTGACCGGTTAGTTCTTATTACACAGATGAATAATACAAACTTCTCACCCCACAATGCGAATCTTTTCTTCTGCAAGTGTTTACACTTTCACAAGTCGAATCAAGCACAAAACATATACTCTCTGGGTGAACAATATGAGATAGAAGCTACGACATAAATTCTTTCGAGTAGTGCACATAAGGGTTAAATCACAAATCGGAATCAAGAGTAAAGAAAGCGCGCATCTGCACTCTCCGGTCCTCACCCGTGAGTCAAACACGTGACACCCACGTGCAGAGCTTGAAGCTATCAACCCTTGGGCCTTGACGAAAGAATGGTAGCCTGTTTTTGGGAAATCTGCATGAATCTGGATCGTAACCAAAAGAGGTAGGTGGGATCGTTTTCATATTAAAAACAAGTAGCTACTGCCTACCTACCCACTTATGGATCCTTTCGCTTGCATTGCATATATATACTAGTATTTAAGCCCGCCCTGCTGGGCCTCTGCATGTCATATTTTATTTACTGATAAATTGTTTTTAGAGTTCAAACCATAGCACACATTGAAGCCGATACATATAATAAAAGTGCCTTTTAAGAATAATCTGTTAATTAAAGTATCCTGCACAGTTCATTCAATAGTTTTTCGCTTGGAGGTTAAAGTTGATAGATTTCTTGTGCGTGACAAACAAAATTACGTTATTATTAACAATAAACAAAATTTATATAATTTTTATGAATTTTATTCATTAAAATTTTTTAAATTCATTTTTATAAAATAAACTATATGATATGTGAACGTGAATATTATTTAACATTAAAATGTATGACCTATTAACATTTTGTTTTTAAATTAAATATTATATTTCAACTACAGATATAATATAATTTTTAAAAATAAAAAATTATTCGATATAAAACTACCTAAATATTAATGTTATTATGAGTAGAGTACATATAAATGAGAAACTGTTTTTGAGTGACTTATAATTCAAGCCCAACTTCGAGAAGTTAAAAATTTTAATTTTTTTAATGACTTATTTTTATTTTTAAAATTTGAGTTTACAAATTGTATAGATATACTTTAAAAGATAATATATAATATTTCTCTATTATAAAGATGATTCTTATACCCGATGAATTGTAATTCAAAAAAATTATTTAGACACATAATTAAAATTAATAAATTAATTTTCATTTATAATTAACATTATCAAAATATAAGCAATAAACACTTCTTTTGATATAATCTAAACGATCTCATTATATAATTATGATATATATAACATTATTAATTATATAAATCGTGATATATCCACATTTTGTTAACAAATTGAATATATCTTAAACTGAAAATATATTACACTATTCAAATATAAAAAACTAATAAATATAAATATCTTTTCCTAATGAAAAGATTTCTCGGCTACGGCCATACCTCGATCTTTAATGTTAATAAATTCAAATATCGAACTCCAAAAAAAAAAAATAGCATAAATTTTAAATAATTTCTATTTTTTAAAGCAACTGATATTATTATTTAATTTATAATCATTCATATTATTTTTATATTTTAATGGATGATTAAATATTCTTTTATAATATATAATATATAATTCAATGTATGTATAAATTATATACAAAACTTTAAGATATACTAAATTAATAGAAAATATAACGGTGAATTGTTTTTTATGATATATTAAAAGAATACTTATATATAAACTTCATGAATTTTATTTATTATCACTTTTAAAATCATTTTTATAAAATACATTATGATATGTGAATATTATTGTTATTGGAATTGATAACATATTAACATTTTGTTCTTAAATTAAATATTATCACATACAGCTTCAACTAAAAGAGAAAAATATTCAAAGAAAGGCAAATCAAATCTTTAATGTTGTCCTCATTAACTCCCCTCGTCTCATTTCTCTGTGTCTTATTCATCCCCAAAACCCATTTTTTCTCCACACAGTGCACCACTCACCAGACCCATTTTTTCTGTCAGATTTCCAACAATGCAGGACAATGTCTCACACTCTCACCCAAAACTAACTTCTGCGACAATGAAACTATCTTCAGTATTTTCTCAGTGCTAGTTTCATTCAACTAATAAAATATTACAACATCCAAACTTCGAAACTCAAATTTGGTACTGAGTTTCAATTGAATAAATAGAGTTTGTTGATTATACAAATGACTGTTTTTACTTGACATTGGACAAAAAAATAATAAAAAAAAGAAATGGTTGCATATGCCTACCCATGCAAGTTTCCCATGCGAGCCCAAGCAAGAAAAGCTGGTCCCCCAAAGAAATCATCTAACTCGTGCTGACTGATATTAAATCCCTGTATACACAGCAGAAAAAGCTGGTCCCCCAAAGAAATCATCTAACTCGTGCTGACTGATATTAAATCCCTGTATACACAGCAGAAAACATGTTGGTTAGGTCATACAACTAATTTTACATAAAAATAGGATGCATGACAATAATAGTATGTAGGCTTCCTCTATTCGGTATAAAACAGAAGTATCAACCAAGCTCAATCACTGTGATTAACAAAAATAAAAATAAATCTTAATGTTTATTTATGTACTTCTCTGTTTAAATTTCCCCCCGATAATCGTTGGATGATTTCATGCAACAACTTGCTTGCAGCTGTTACACTTACACCTAAGTTTAAAAATTACACTCTCCAGCACCTTGCAGCAACGTTCCGGTAAGGGTATCACACAACGCAGATAAAAAACTTATGTCTATGCGAGAGCAAGGTCAACTCGGGCTCGTAGTCCAAAAACTACTCATCTATTTTTAGAAGTCTTATCTGATTCTGCAGATACTGTACTCTGCAGATACTGAAATGCCAGCATTCTTTATAACCGTATTCAAAATTGTTCAACAAAATCTCCTGAGAAGATACATTCATCCTGCCATAGGCTTTTTGACTACTGCATATTCATGCTACTTTCTCATGGACTTCATGCATCTCCTTTTTATATTCCTTATATTTAGAAAGCTACGACAACTATGTAAAGTGTGATGCACAGGTCTGTTGTATAATTTATTAAAACATTTCTAATTAAATAGATATATATTCATGCCTCATAGCCTTTCAATGAATTGTTAGAGCATTCTTTCTTTGTCTGGTCACTCTTGAACTCAGCAAGATATCGATAGCAGTCACCTTTCCTGTATTGATGCAGCCATGAAGCAAGACAACTCAGTTAAAGAGTTAAACAGGAATAGTGTACAGAAGACTTGAAACAGCAATAAACTAATCATTAGACCATTCTGCATGATTATCAGTCAGTAATCAAATTTAACATGAGAGTCAAGCCAAACTCTTTATATAGATAGATAGATAGAAGTTTAAATACCATGTCTTGGGCTGCTTGAATAGAGACACTGAATTATTAAAGTATGAAGCAAGCACATCCCTATTAATCACACCATGGATTTAGCGCAAAGATTGCCAGCCCACCTACACTTTTCTGTAACGAAAAGAAATTAAAAAATTACAAAAGACCTTAAAAGAGAGAATAAAATTTGCTCCCCATCAAACAAATTCCTAGTATCTTTACTTGTGGTTCTCAACAAATGCAGCCTGCCTTGACTTGAGGTCGAAGATTTATTTAATTTATTGAATAACAAATCTTAATGCATCAACAATTCACCTCTTTGATCTGTTAAAGGGTTAAAAATAATTCCAGCAAAACTTAATGTGTTAACTATTGAGCTCAAGTCATAATAGCTAAGAAACTTTAATAAAAACAGACATATTCTTTTCTTAAAGACCTCTACAATATAATCGATAATGGAAAGAAAATGATAAGAATCAAATACCTTCTTGATCTATCAAGCACGCATACGGGTCTCTGAACATAATAACTGAAGGTGACAACCCATCCTGAATTTGAATTTAGGCAGCTTATAAACTCAGATTGGGTATCATTTTAAATACGCAACAAACAAAAACGATGAGTAACAAAATTAAAATTAGAAAATTTCATATAATTAACAATATAAGCATATACAATATAATCAACTAACTAATCAAAACTCAAGTAGTCACATACAAAAGTTACCTGAGTGTAAAGTGATATATATTCATCGATTTTGTTCTTTTGAACAAATCATCAAACAGTTTCCGGACGAAATTCAGCTACAATAAATAGATAACAGTTGAATCATATAACAATAAAAGCAGGGATCCAAAAACAGTGTACTACTTTTATACCCACAATCATATCCTCCGTCGCCAAGAGTTGTCATTACTTGAATTCTGGAGGAGATAACAATTAGAATAATCAATTTACAAATATTATGAAGTAAAGGAAAATAACGGAATACACAAAGCAGGGATCACACCTTCGCCCTGAAAAATCTGTGACTAATTCTATTCATTTGATCCATTTCATTTCAAACCAAAGCTTGCAAGAGAAGCTGTAATGGTTTACATACATCGGACATGAGCTTTGCACGGCGATAAAATTAGAGAGCGCTGAGAAATGGGATTGATGCTTGAAGAGAAGCTGTAGTCATTTGACAGTACAGTGAATTATACAGTGGATATCGCCGCCGAAAGAAACATATGAGAGAAGCTTTGTTCATTTCTTTCTTTTGATTTGAAAACAAAGCTTCTGTGAGAAGCTGTAGACAAATGTGTGTCTTCACGGTAGGTTAACACGTAAGCAAGCAAGCATGAAAATAGGCAGTGGCATTTTTGCAATTAAGTTGAAGGACGGGGTCAATTAATTTGAGGGTGGGTACTGTAGCAAACAGCGTTCAGAAACTATTATATAGATAGAAGATAGATTGCCCTTACGCATGAAACATATATGCTTGCGGAGGTGAAGATGACCGATGGGTGAGTGATCTCCGTGCTAAGCTTGTCAAGTCAGCACTCTCTTGCATTTCGCCTTTGTTTCGTTGTCTGTTCGACCTTGAGCTATTCGTAGTACTAGTGCTTATATATGTTTCACTTCGATAAATCTTATTTGCATATACACCTAATTATTTGCTCTTTTGCATCATCTATCAAACTTTCGGCACATACATGTATGTGGCTTTTTTTGGTTGATTCTGATATATTTTTTCGAGGGATTTATTAAATTTCAAAAACTTTTGAAACTTTCATGCAGTCTCGATTTTTATATGAGCAACTTCCTACTGGTAGAATTTAAATCGGGATGGATGTTCATTACACCTCCATCATCCATTTTGCATGGGTAAAAAAGTCTCTGGCAGAAGCTCTATACTATCATGCATGTCACGAGTTTTTAATAATTTCATGTTTATTTGTACTAAATAGCTTAATTTAGACAAGTTGTATTGGATAAAATTTTAACATTATTAAAACTGCATATTCTTCTGCATTTTATCCAAAATAACATTACTCTAGTGTATTACAGACATGAAAAACATCTTTGGTCGTGTTGTGTTATATATCGTAATAATGTGCAGTCATGTTTAGAACACAAGGTGGATCAGATAACGAATGCGAGGTGGCAGAGCAGAGATTGCTTATTTGACAAGGCTTTTGCATGGATATCAACACTCAGAATTTGGGGAGTGTAGAGCTGCAAATCGTTGGGGTTTATAATAAGTCGATTTCCAATTCTTTAGAAAAAGTATATCAAAATAACTTCAAAAAAATAACTTCGAAAGTCAGAAATCGGTGACGTGTACTTCTTTAGCAGAATATATCAAATAATTATTCATCATTTTAAATGAATAATTTGTTTATTATAATATTTTTTACAATCTGAAATTATATAAATAAATAGTTTAATTAAAAAATCATTCAAACATGCTCTCAAAAAAAAAATCATTCAAACATATAAATTAAAAATAATTTTCACTTATAAGCAATAACTACTTCTTCCAAAATAAACTAAACATCCTATAAATTAAATTTTATAAAAGAAAATGAGACCGTTAACATACAGGATTTCATAAGATCTCGGATCTTTATATTGAAATCTTTTGCCACTTATCGGTTCAAATCTCAAATTCCTGCTAGTGTGAAGCACAAATTAAACTAAATATATATATTAATTCACAGATTAGGATATACAAATTAATTCATGATAATAAAATATAAATGAGAAGATATGAATATCCGATATTTACTCTTATTTAGCAATAATTAAAAATATCTAGCTTCAAACACAGATCCAAGCTTAAAGAAAATTTTGTAATCAATGCCATGAAAATAGGAGTACCGAGCACATATCGAAGTTTAAGGGTAATTTTGTCATTACGAACCCAAACCCTCTCCAGCTCCTTTGCAAGTGCTGTACTTGAATACGAGCTCACCTACACGGTAGCTGCCAATTGGTTACAACAACTAGCTATCAAATTATTCAAATCAATATTCAAGAAGACTCGCGATCAAATCACAGTCGTCGATCTCGCCGACAAATGGCGCTGGTATATTCTTCCTTAACTCTGGCAAGGTTCCCTGTATCTCCGATCACCGCCTCAATTTACTCCGACGTGAAAGTCCAAAGTATGGCCGTGCCTAAAAGAGCCGAGGATCTTTCTATTCAGGTTCAGACTAACCTATTCTTTTGTAATTCATCTTTAATCTTGGACCGCATTTGCCTTGTTAAAGAAAGAAAGTTTGATCACAACTCAAATCATAACATTGTACTCAACAATTAGCACTCCTTTTAGTTTAGTGGGATCAAGTTTTTGTTTGAATATTAAGGAACTAAATTGAGGAATACATTGTCCACTAGAAAGTTTTTGTCTGAATATTAAGATACAAGGACTAAATTCAAAACTTGAATAATGTACACTTTGTAACCCTTCATCAACACTAGTAGTAGTACTAAATCCACCTCTGGATCCATCCAAGTCCTGATGAAACTAAGAGAATTCTATTTTACCCTGTAAATTACCTTCTTCACGGAAACTGTATATTGTCTCTTTGACTAAATTTATGTTGCCTTTGCAACGTCTGAGTCCTGGTGTTCCCCCAAGACCCCCAAAATCAGAATGCAAGTTGCTATTTCTCTTGAGATTTAGTAAGAGTCAAGCCAAGCAGATTATGTTTTGTTGGCTGTATTGCCTTTCATCATCTTACCAGTAAATTGGAACTTGTTGAGTAGGTTTTTTTAATCATCATCTTGCATTTATTCACCTTGCATTTTGTGAGCATGTTTAATTGAATAATACGTTCTGCTACTCACCAGGTCAGGACAGAACAAAGTATACTTAAGACACTGGAGTTGTTTTCTGCGCTCTGGTTTCTATTTTATTTAACTTATATTATTATAATTTGGGATAAATTACTTTACTTTTTCCTTGGTGCATTTGTAGAAAATAATAATACAAATCTGTTGTTTGTTTAAATTTAAATTTTGTACTGTGTAATAATACTTCTATCACTCATTAGTGCTTAACTTGAGACTGATTGTTCTTGTGAACTATATGATTGTGCTATGTGCCAACTTCTTACATTAAGAGGTGATTCTTCTTCTAATATTTTATTTCATTGTCGGTGATTATATATAGCATTAAATCAAGTGGCAACATATATCACAGAAATTCGATCATTGAGCACCAATTAGCTAGCAGTATGGTCTATTGTGTAGAAGTTCAATAAAATTTAGTGAAGTGATTAGTTTTTATCAGCAATGTATATGATCATTTTGTGCATTATGACTATGAGGAGGTAGTGTGTATATCAACTTGTCAACAATTAAGTTTCAATATACTACTTTTTACCAATAAAGTTTGTTGTATCTGTTGTTTTTGCAGGTGGGAGCCAAAGAAATTAAACAAGAGTGGGCATCGAAAACCTTGACCTCGGTTTCACGAAGAAACGTGGGGATGCAATTAGCTATTGCCTCTTTGGCTGCCATTGCTACCAATTTACCGGATTCTGCTGAAGCACGTGTAATTAAACCTGAGATCAAGAGGAAAATATTTGAAAAGCTTAAAATGCTAAGGGAAAAAGCTAATTTAATGAATCCAAATACTGAAAATGAAGAAAAAACTTATCCACCAGCAGAGGAGGACGAAAAAACTGATCTATTGAATCCAAATACTGAAAATGTAGAAAAGACATCTCCACTGGCAGAGGAGGAAGAAAAGGCTGGTTTGTTGAATCCAGATACAGAGAAGGAGGAAAAGACTTCTCCACCGGTAGAGAAGAAAGAAAAAGCTAGTTTGTCGAATCCAAATGCAGAGAATGAGGAAAAGAATCCAAATACTGAAAATGATGAAAAGACATCTCCACTGGCAGAGGAGGAAGGAAAAGCTGGTTTGCCGAATCCAGACGCAAAGGATGAGGAAAAGACTTCTCCACCTGTAGAGGAGAAAGAAAAATCTAATTTGTCGAACCCAAATATAGAGAATGAGGAAAAGACTTCTCCCCAGGGAGAGGAGGAAGAGAAAGCTCTTACATCAGACTTTATTATTGAGGTTAGTGTCTCAGTAAACCGAAATGGATAACAAGTTGAAATTTATGCTTAATATGTAACCAGTACTGAAAATGCTAGTGAAATCAAGATGTATTGCGCAAGGAATTCTTGGGAGAAAATGTTCTCGAAAATGGCAGACCATTTTGGCTTGTGGGTTTGTGATAGAGCTGCTGCTTTCTAGTATATACATGAACCAGGGAACAATACAACTTAAGTTATTGTGCTTAACTTCAAGGTATTTCCCAGATCTTATATTTGTGTTTGAACTTAGGTAAATGCATATAACTCAACAAAGGCACTCTGTCCAAATTTTAGTGGTAGTATGTGTGTAATTCCGGCATTAATCATTTTCAGAAAAGTTTACAACCTCAGACAAAACTACACACAATATTGAAGACCCAGAAACAAAATCATCAATATTCATCGTATTAACTATCAAACAAAAAAAACCAAAACTGTTGTCCAGTATTTCGTGTAAATGATAAACAAAACCTAAACACAATGAAATACAAGAAAACTATCGAGGAAAAAAACCTAAGCAGCCTTCTTGTTCATGTCAGTGACAAGCTGGCGCATCTGAAATCTCCAAAACATAAAATACGCTAAACCCAGCCCAATCAAAACAAATATCCAAACAGAATCTTCTTTACTTTCTTTCTCTGATTCAATCTCCACTATAGCAAACTCCTCTCTTTCCGTATTTCCCATCATACCCTCACCTATATGCCCATATAACACATATACCCTACGGTCTCCACCTATAGTTACAGCACTTGCAAAGCGTTCAGCATCAAGGGCAGTTTCGTCAAAAACCACACCCTCGCTCCAGCTACTATCGCTCTTAATAAAATACGCCTTTTCTCTTGACGCAACCACAACGACGCCGTCTCTTCTAACGGCCATTCCGTCAGCCGCCGTTAACGCCTTGTTTAGAAGAACCGTTCTGGCTGAACCGTCGTCAACGTTGACTTTAAACATTTTGCCTGTATTTGATTGGACGACTAGTAGGTAGCCTTTGCTCACGTAAACGACACCGTTTAAACCGCATGAGCTGTACGGCGTGTTAGGCTCCACCGCGGACTGCGAGAAGATCGGAGATCTCGAAAGCACGGAAAACTCGCCGTCTTTATTGACTTTGTAGATGAGATTTGAAGCGGAATTGGTGACGTAAGCGTTTCCGGAGAAATCGACGGCAACGTCGTTAGCGCCGGCAGATGAGGCGGTAGCGTTAGAGTCAGGGAGAAGAGTGAGGAAGATGCGACTACCGTTGCGGAGATTGTAGGAGGCGACTGCTGGCGAGGACGAAGAGTGAACGACGGCGACGATGCGGCGGTGCTGAGTATCGACGGCGAGTCCTAAAAAAGCGGAATCGGACGGTAACGAGGCGTCGGAGAGGAGCGTGTCGACAACGCCAGCGTCGGAAACGGACTGGAGAGTGGGACGTCGGAGAGAGCCGACGATGAAGTGTTGAGAGGATGGATCCCAGGTGAATGATTCAGGGTAGAGATTTGGTGATCGGAAGTTGATGACGTGAGCCTCTCTGGAATAAGATGGTTGAATCGAGAAATTCAATAATATCAAAATTGTTGTTGTGGTGATGAGATTGGTGAATATGGACATAATTGTGATAAGCGATAAGCGAAGAAGAAAACGTTGAATAAGATGCCTGATTCTGCGCCAATATCTTCTGTTGGGATGGGTTTGATGGGTTTAATGTTTTAATAAATCTGTATTGTGCAAGGATCAATTATGTTCTGCCTCTTAAAATTAGCATATTTGATGAAGATGATGCCAAAATACCACCGGTGCTAGATATTTTGAGATTGAGCTTCCATCACTATTATTTATATACTACTCCCTCCGTCCCCGTCCCTATTTATCTGTGCACTTTGGAAGTAAAAATTTGTCCCTATTTATCTGTCCATTTATACTTTCAAAACTAAATAGTTTTTCAAATATATCTTCATAATTTCAATTTTCAAGGCTTGACTTATTTAAAACTTGGTTGAATTCATGTTTTCAAGACATAAAGTAGGGGTATTCCACCATCTTCAAGATATTAATTAGAGGTATTTAATGAAAAAGTTTATACAATCAATTATTTCTTGGTATGCGTTTTTTTTCCAAAATGGACAGATAAAAAGGGACGGAGGGAGTAATTATTTGTCGTTAAGGTCTCTGCAAATTATTAGAAAGATTTCCGATTGATCCATATAAGAGATAAATATTTGATTCATAAATCATATTATATTAATATAAATACTGTTATTTCTTAAATAGTTTTTAGAAAATTTGACTAATTAATTGATTGCACGTATATTGGATATATAAATTTAATTATTTATAACACATATATGCACTAAATCATTTATCTCTAATCAGAAATATATAGAAGTATTTTTATTATTTCAGGTGTAAAATATATATATAATTAAACAGATAAATTATATTTATAATTTGAGATATATCCCCGGTTCACAGAGTCACAGTTAATGGCCACCCTTGTACTTGGCACAAGCAACCGTAATATTTGGGTACAGCTGTAAGAGCATCTCCAATCCTATACAACTGTTACCTATAATATCTACGTGTCACTGTCTTAGTCTTATACTTAATGTGTAAAAAAATGACTACTGCAACGCAGGCTCCTGTTAGGTATAATTTTACCTACCGAAAAAAGGGGACGTCACATTTGTTGATCCTCCTACCATCATCTAAAACAATCCACGTCACCTTCAACTTGCAAAACATCTTCTCAGTAGTCTAAACCAAGCCTTCTTTTAATTCTTATTTTTATTTATAACATATAATATAATATCTTAAATCACTTTTTAAATATATAATTTAAAATATTGAATATATATAGCTAAAAGATATATATTTAACTTGTATATTTTTACTTATATTGAATACACACACACACACACACATATATTATTTTATTTAGTCCAAATCTTATTATTTTTTATTTATAATATATAACATACTAACTTGAATTTTTTTTCAATATTTAATTTAAAATATCTAAATTATAGTTTAAATATATAATAATAATAATATAATATAAAAATTATTTATATATGTTCATAATTACTATATGTATAGATGTATTATTTAAATTTTTAATTTATAAATAAAAATGTTATTTAATAAAAGTGTAAAAATATGATTTTATTGTTAACTACATTTAAAAAATTCTAATAATCAGTATACAACTTAAAATATTTCAAGTAAGTTTAAGATACATAATATTATAATATACAAATTATGTATATGTGTATCATTATATTATATATAGATATACTATTTATATTTTTAATTTATAAAGTTATGATGTTATGTAATATTATTAAGTGTTATAATTATTTTTTTATTTTATAATGTTTATTTTAACATATTGACATAAATATAAAAATGTTATAATTTTGTTATAGTTTTATAAAATGCAACATTGATTTTCATGCATAGCAAATTTATTTAAATGTATTTTAATTATATATTCAAAAAAAGTAAAAAGATAATATTTTAAATATAGCTGATAGTTATAGCTAACCCCATTGGAGCAAAAATCACTACAGGTTCAATAAAATTTTAGCTAAGCATCATTTAGCCAACAGTTTTAAATGTTAGCGTTGGAGATACTCTAATTAGGTTATTGTAAATAGTTCGATCCTGCTTTTTCTTGAAGCATCTTTATCGGTTGGCCCAATTAGGATAAGCCCATTAAATTTTACATGTCACTAGTTCGATTGGACTTTAATTAGTTAATCTTTGTTTATTTCTCAACAGCCCAGATGGCCAGTAAAATACAAATTGCAACACCACCAAGTAAAGCAGAAGTCTACAGGTTCCGGTCTGTTTCTCTATTGTCTGTTCAATGTCTTCGTGTTCGTTACGGGTAATGGATTGTCTGGAAGCTTTTTCAAAATTAATCAAATAAACATTAAACCCTTGTTCATTTAATTATACAGAATTCCGGGAAGCTCTTTGAAAATTAATCAAATAAACTCTTGCTCATTCTATTATACGGAATCCCAATTTGATTTTGATTTGACAATATAACATGCCTCGTAAACAAAAGATACCTATTGAACAAGTCAACGATGTCTTATAAACACAAGATAATCGGTACACATAAGACACATCTCCCTTGATTTCGATTCTTTTACATTCCTTGCCTGTCAGACAATTCCCTTATTCTTGTGTGTTTCCTTGCTATCTACTTATTCATTATGCTTCCTTGTTATTAATCTTCTGCCATCATATTCTCTCAAGCCAACATGACTTCGTATAGCAAACAAATCACCTTCGCCTTCTTAATATCAATAATTCTCAGTTACCAGACAACCGTTACATCCCAAGTGTGTCCTGAACCATGCAGGTTCTCTCCACCGGCAATTCTAACCCCAGGGCCTCCAGCAGGTTCTAACAACCCTCGGTCACCTTCTAATCTCACTAATGCACCACCAGCAATCCCAGTACCAGGGCCTCCAGCCGGTTCAAATAGCCCTCCTGATCTCACGAATGCACCCTCGCCGCCAGACGGTATGGTGCCCTGGTTTCCATATTACTATAGAAGGCCTTTGCCTGGCTCCGATCAATCTTCATCACCTTCAGCTCATATTTCGGGATGGACAGCTTTGATCATCTGCACCAGCTATCTCCTTGTTTTTGCATAGTACTAATTACTCCAAACTAGTTATTACATGTCAGTCTAGTTTAGCAAGGCTGTTTAACTATATGTGTGTGATCAAGAATTTAATTTACAGAAGAAAATAATGTTATATTAATCCACAAAAAATTAAATATTACTGTAGCTAGTTTTTGAATTTACTACAAGTAATTTGGATTAAATAGTTTTAGAGTCATAATCTCGTCTTACGTTAAAGCCGTTGTTTTTCTGCAGAGTTTAGATAGGGAGAAGCCCAGTCATTCCTTTGTTTGATTTTGATAGTTGGGCCGGCAACACTAGTAGCTCATGCCCCCTACACGAGTTACCCTTCACAAGTTATTGGCGGCCCAACGAAAACATAAATTCATAATAACATCCAAGTTAAAATCGTGTTGGGAAGATAAACATTAAATAGAGATTTTTATAAATAAGATTAAAATTAATTCTTACACAATTTAGCGTGTCTAGTCATAAATCAGTAGTGTATATATTACCTTTCAGAAGGATCGAAAATTAAATTTCTTCGATCTGTATATATTTTTCTAAAAAATATATATGTAACATTTTTATGTTGAAAATTTGGTGGGATCATTTCCATTCGCTGCCAATAAATTAACACGCAGTCTTTTATGTCAAAAATAAAAGAAGAACAAATTCGCACCGCTGGAACTTAAGGCCAAAAATGATCAGAAAAAACTGACCATAATTAAAAATAACCGTAGTGCTATAATTTTCCTTTTACTAGAAAAATTCAGGTACTTTTGGAGTCTCGTAAAATCGACATTAAGCAGTCAATTATAATTAGAAAAAAAAATGATCACTACGGTCGACATGCAATATGTAACATGCATGAAATCATGTGGCTAGGGTCCTAGGGATAATATGTTTTAATTTACTTTTAAAGAAATATTTTTCTGGGTCTTCCTGTCTTGGTAGCCAGTAAGTTTTGACTTCTGATAACAGATTCATATGGACTATAATCAATAGATATTCTTATGTTTCCCTTGCGTGGTTTTTCTTCTTATTCTTCGTTTTTATTGTTGCTCAATTATACCGTTACTGATGTTGCGTTCATGTATCATTGATTCATTGTTACTATCTTTTTTGTTCGATTTGGTTTAATCGGTGATATTCTGTACCAAAAAAATAAGTAATTGAGAGTCGAACTTGATACGTTCACCAAGTCAAACCTAAATTTCGATATCATTGCTGAGAAACACGTAAAATCTTACAAAATGGTAAGGTGTAGGAACCCTGCCTCTGGTTGGACATTGAAAACTCGACCACATTGTCTCACTTTATACAGAATAACTACTGAACATGTGCACGAAGTTTTGATTTTGGAGTGATCACCATGCATTCTCGAATCTAGATGAATACCACATGGCCACAGTATGGGCGTCAACATGATCAACAAGGATCCCCGCTAATTATTTGATTGCTATATAGTGTACTCTTCTCTTCTCATCCAAACTTACGATCTAAACAAAATAATGCCAAAATGATTTAAAAAAATCCAAAAATTTAACAACATAGATGATCGAAGTTATCGTTTATATAAGAACTGGAATCGGAATTAAAATTCAAATTGCTAGCTTAACTTGAGACATTTTCCCCAGCTAAATAATAAGTAGTGATTTAGGTAAACTATCCCTGTAGTAATTGGCTAGTTATACAGGATTTGGCGTGAGTGTACATGCAGTGCACATTATCCACACACAGAAATATGGGAGATTTGACTATGCATAGTAGAGCTGGTGAGTGACGGCATTGTTATGCAGAATTGGAGTGCGTGTTGGCTAATTCCCCGGACACTGCACGCCTTTCACAACTCTTGCTGCTTAACTTAACTGGACCACTTTCGATAACATGAATTCTAGGCTATTTAGTTTATCAATCTTGTCAGATCTCCGTCTAGATAAGATGTGTCCATTGTCCAAACTCCAACCGTGTTTCATTAACTCCGCTGCTTAAGTGCCTAATCCTCTCAATATTACGTGGTCAGAAAATCCAACTCGTGTACCTCAAAAATTAGTGTATAAATTAGATTACGAGCTTGTGCCTCAAAGATGATACTAATAAGACATCTCCGATAAAATTTTTAATCACTTTTGAATATATTATAAAATATCGACTTTTCAGTGAAGAATGGTCCCATGTGGCACTGCACTAATTGCAGTGCGAGATGAAAGTGGTCAAGTTTTTCTGTCGGCTTGCGCGCGTTCATAACAAATTTGTCAATATCCTTGGAACATTTAACAGAGGTGGATTGAAGTCTGGAAAGGAGAATTAAACAACTCAAACATAAAAAGTAGAAAAGATAACCATGCTCTTTTTACATCTAGAAAGGAGAAAAGACGACTCAACACAAAAAATAGAAAATATAACCACGGTCTATAAGAAAAAGATAACGTGCTTCTAAAGATTCTTCACCCATACTTTTTCCCCACCCCTATCGTCTTCGATCCACTATAAAGCTATGGTAACCAGCGTATTCTAATCAACAAATCAAAATCATACTTAATTGTTCCGGAGGGTGGAATGATTGGTTGTGTTAAATTCTTGCTTTACCGGTACAAAATTAACGCATGGAATGTAAGGCAAAATTAAATAAAGGTCGATCGTCAAATGTTTACAGAAACAATACAGAATGGGAAGTGTACTTCTGAAAAATGCCTCACTTATTACATATAGAAAGGCATTGAATATAACGAGTTATCAATCCACTCTTTGAAAACTAGTTAGAAAAAAATTCGAACTTCTAGCATTACTCACATTAAATTAGAGGTGGCAATATGGATGAAAAACCATTAAACCAATCCAAACCAAATCAAAATTGTGGATTTGGATCCATTTGAAATCATATTTAGAAAAATGGATTTGGTTTGGTTTCTAATCTCACATTTCTCATAAAATATGGTTCTAACCACATTTGGTCTCACTTTTAAGATTTCTTATAACTCTTAAGATTTCTTAAGACTCTCCACACACTATTATGTATTTATGTTCCTTTTCTTTTACTTCTTTCTTTTTGCTAATTATCACACATGCACATCCCCATGTATGTTCCTTTTCTTTTACTTCTTTCTTTTTGCTAATTATCACACATGCACATCCCCATGTATGTTCCTTTTCTTTTACTTCTTTTTTTTTGCTAATTATCACACATGCACATCCCCATGTATGTTCCTTTTCTTTTACTTCTTTCTTTTTGCTAATTATCACACATGCACATCCCATGATTCGAACTCATGACCTTACTTGGAGAAGCCAAGAGCTTACACCACTCCATCAACTCACACACTCACACATATTTCTGTTATATTTAGTATTCATTATATTGTGATTTGAGTGTATTAACTTTTGTTCATTATATAATACTTATTTTTACTTAAACAAAAACCATAACCACATTTATTAATATATGGTTTAGAAATGGTTTTGGTTCATTTATCCAAACCAAATCTATTTTATAAGAACCAAAATCAAACCAAAACCACATTTTGCCATCTATACATTAAATACATAAATATTTGTTTTAACAAAATGACATCGAGACCCTGTCTTTAAGCCAAAAATAAGGAATAATATTCAAAAAAAGTTACTAGCTCCAGTTTGAAAAACAAACAACTGCTTCACACTCATTCTCTACATCCATGCTAAAGGTGTACATAGTCCTTACTCATTACAAGAATAGACAGGGAAAAAAAAAACTAAACTAATTTACACGAGTAAAAATGGCTAATTATCACCTTGATAACTAATGCGTCTATGTCGATCTTCATTGTGCTAGCTGCCTAACTTGCATGACTTCTTACTCCCTTTCGACGTCTACTTGACCATCTTTTTACTTTAATTTAGGACAGGGCACACATCAACCAAGTCGATATCAAGACACTTGTTAAAATATCGAAGTGTCAAGATTCCAAACGCTTCACCCCATTTTTCCTACTTTCCTTTTAATCCCCTTGGGTGCAGATCAATTCCCTGTTGTAAGCTTTCACACAGCCCTACCACTCTACCAAAGTTGTCCATCTCTCAGAGAACCCTTTTATCGATCATTACAATCCAAGAATAATGTAGTACAGGAGAGTGATCGGCAGAGCTATCAACATTCCGAAAATAACCCTGCAAATTTCGATCACACGACAAAATTCAAAATTAGCGAGGCTGTTATTGACTGTAAATTACTCTTGTCATATGCAATAAGCCAATAAGTTAATACATATTAACTTACCCGGTGCTAAGAATGGCTGGATGAACATTGTATTCTTTAGCAAACACGAATGGAACAATCCCTTGAGGAAGCGCAGCCTATCAAGTATCAAGAGCAGAATAAAGGGTTAAATTTACACTTTACACTGTAGTGTTCCCTACAGCACAGTATAAAGCATTCGTGCAGGTAAAATTTATCAAATTATAGAATCTTAAGTTTGGTAAAATAGCTGTTATATCTTGAATTATTTCACTTGAGCCCTGAGTCGAACAAAAATGAATAGTACTTAATTACCTGTACAATTGCAATGTGGAGAAGGGTACCCCTGAGGCCGACGGCGATAGAAGCGGCGGCCATGACAGTCGGCCCGATGAGGAATCTGACAGCCATAGCAAATGTGGCCACTGAATTCCCACAGGCAATTATCTTGGGTTGCAGAGCCATAAACAAACCTTTCAATAAAACAACAAGGAAGAGGAATAATCAATACAGGGTAGGGGTGTACGCGGTTCGGATCGGATCGGTTTTAGGGTCAAAGTCGAACCAAACCGCAAATAGCGGTTTTAGAAAATCTACAACCACAACCGCATTTGCGGTTGCGATTAACCACATAAATTCCAACCGCGGTTTAGCGATTTATGCGGATCGGTTTGCGGTTCAACCACCTATTATAAATATATAATAATTTAAGAAAAATAAATGTGAACTATTGCAAAATATTACGCACCTTAAATCCAAAGCATCATTTTTACCCAAAAGTAAAATAAATGAGTCATAATAGATAATACATGCACATCCATAGATCGGTCACAGAAGCACTTGAATCATAAATCTCTAACAATCCAAATCTTTTATGTACGTGCAGGGGAACAAATTCCATAAATACATGTGCATTCATTTACAGATCTTATAATATCATAAAATTAATATTATATAAATATATTTGTGTATAATTTATTAATTTATATAGTATAATAAAATATTTAAAAAATTATAAATTACTATAAATGTATATTTGCGGTTTGCGGTTGCGGTTGCGGTTTTACGATTTTTAAATATTTAAAACCGCATCCGGACCACAAATAAACGGTTGTTTAAAATATCATTCGCAACCAACCCACATGTTACGGTTATCCGCACGATACGGTTCGGATGCGACCGGTGCGAGCGGTTAATGCGGTTGAGCGGATCGTTTGTACACCCCTAATACAGGGCTCAACTACTTTTGGCTAATACATGGACTCTAGGCGCATCAGATTTATTCACAGATGTGACTGCACCACCCTCATGGGACCGTGCTTGTCGCGTGTCGGTCCCTTCTGTCGCTTACATTTTTATGCCTATGGATAGCCTCTTCCTTTGTTGTTATTCCGATCATTTATTTAAAGCCAATAATTTCTTTATTCATCAAAAACAGCTATGGGTACGTGGGGTGGAATGATGGGCAGAGATTATAGAAATAAATAAGTAAAGCATTTGAGCATAAAGCAAAACACTTACCTAAGCTGAACATAGCCATACCGAGCCCTGCATCAGATAATATTGAGATCGACTTTTCTATTATTTTCGGCATTGCCACATCCCACCTGTGAATTCAACCATTAAAAATTTAGTTGGGGGTTTGGCTGATAAAGAAGTTGACATTTTTTGTTTTTAAGCTAGCTTCTGCTCTTGCATGACCGTTTGACAAATAAATTTCATGGGCTTATTGTGAGTTCTGCGGAGAGAAGTAAGAAGCTCCAACATGTAGCTTCTTTTTTCTCTTGTCACAGTTGTTTATTTGTTTAATCATCCAAATACTTAATCAATTTATAAGTCCATGACTACTTATCACTTAGTTCAGTTTAAGCAACAAGTAACTTATTTTAAGATAAGTCAAACGGCCCCTTAGTATCGAATCTAATAAAAAACTTGATGACACCAATAGATATGAAGTAAAATTAGTGACTTACTTGAATGAAACAAGGGACCAGATGAGACCAATGAGACTGGAATAAGTGTTGGGATTTCTTATAAGCTTGCGCCAGACCATAATCAAGATCAAACGGGTCATAACACTTGCCGGAGGCATGTGTTTATCGTGAGCTCCTCCGGCTCCTTTAGGGTGGAGCTCAGCTGTAGAGCTTGAACCCAGTTTTGAAAGTCCAAGTGGTCCCTCCTTTTCTCTTTCCTCGTCTCCATTGTCTTTAGCACCACTAAAACTAAAGTCCTCCCTGTTATAGTCCTCAGTTCCCGGAATGGCTTCATAGTTAAATAATCACACCAAACAATCAGGAAAATTAAGTAAATTAATATTATTGGTTAATATAATTAAATTAAATATGTGACGAATTTGATACCTTTTGTATCCCCGTTTTGTGGTTGATCAGCGACCAACATCCTGATTTCCTTGGCTCCCTGATCTGACCGTCCTGATTGTTCGGAAGCTCCGAAATCCGGGCCACCGAAGACATGGAGCCCGCCGCCATCAGACACCGGAGATGCACTTGAGCTCCACACGAACATGTGTAGCTCCTTTGCATCGTGACTTCCTTTAGTTTGCAATACATTCTGCTGATGCTGTGACAATTCAGGTTTCGCAACTTTATTCACAACGGCTGCTGAAATATCAGGATTCGGCGCAGGATAAGAAGCTGGCACGGCCTGAGCTGGATAAAATCCAAACCTCGGCGACGCGGTCGTAGCCACTCCACCCGGAGCACAATTCTCTTCGAAATTCGAAGGCCGAGGAGTCGGACCTCTCGAAGATTGCACCGAATACATCTCAGCAGGACCAAAATTCGAAAGCCTGCCACCAGGAAACCCCATCATCGAATAAAAATCATTGTGATTAAAATTCGAACCTCGAGGCGTCGGATTCCTCGACGAACTCAAACTATAAATCTCAGCTCCCGTCAAATTCGAAGGCCTCGGCGTCATCCCCGAACCTAAACCTAACGACCTCCGCGACGCATTCGATTTCCTAACTGTCACATGAAGCTTCCCATCATTTCCAATCTCCGCATCCGTTTCCAAAAAATCATGACCGTCTAACGAAACCACATCCGATTCAACTTTAAACGACACAATCGACGCAGCCGTCTCCGGAAACTGCTCCATAATCAGCATCTTCGCGCCTCGATATTCGAACAAAAATAATAACAACGTGTACCAAATGATGCATTGCAGCACCACAACTTGTACCATCAGACTCCCCGAATAGTCCCCGTACATAGCAATCAACAACGGAATCCCCATCACAAGAGTGTTCGGTAACGTGGACAGTGAAAAAATCGTGATCATCCATTCGAGACTACCATTTCTCGAGACGTTAGTCCAAATAGCTAGCACGACTAGCATTATAATTTTCTGAAGAGTGTCCGCAGCGATGAACCGAAAGTTCATATCATACGGGTTATTAGTTGAAATGAAGTGGAAAGAGAGGAGAGGGACCGCGAAGATTGCGACAAAACGGTTAATGCCGGAGCATTGGTCCGGTGAGAAGATCTTCCACCACCGGACGGAACCGTAGGCGAGGATCATGGCTACGTAGAGCGGCACCACCGCGGTGAAGACGGTGTAGAGATCGTGCCATGAAATCATGGTCTAGTTTGCGGATCTAACGGATAACAAGATATTAATTGAGCTGGTGGTGTGTGTTAGTTCCGAGTGTAAATAGAGATGATAGTGAGGGTAAAATCGGGATAAAAAACCGTTATGTAACTGGAACTGGACAAGACACTGAGAAGTGTTAGTTTATAGCTGCTGCAGCAGCAGTATAGGTGATGAAATCAGACAAGTACTGTTTGGCTAAGTACAGATCAACTGAGAAAGAAGGGCTGTGAATTTTCTGTGTTTTTTTTTTCTTTTTGCTTTTCGTGAATTTATAGTTTTGTGTTGAAAAAAGTGGGAAGAGCAGAAAGTGAAATTAGAAGATATGTGAGAAATGAAGACTTTATATAGGCAGTATCGATGTAGGGAGTGGGGACCATATAACTAGGCACGGAGGAGCATGGGGCCACATCAATTATTTTAGATATAATCCTACATTTTATTATATGTAAGCTAATTTTTTTGCAAGTGATGATGTTATCAAACGAGTGCTTACCAGCTTAATTAACATACTTAAAGGTTCAAATTAGGTTTTGCATATATTTTATAAAAATTAGCATGTTTGATAAAAAATAAAGTTCACGCTAGATAATTTCTTTTAACAAATCAGTTATAAAATTATATTTTATGAAAGTGTTAAAAAATGTGTCCAAATAAAAAATTGAAAAGAAATGAGCAAATAGCATGTACGAAGAGCAATTATAGTACTCATAAATTAGATAGGAATCATGAATGCAAGATTATTTTTGTTAGGAGAATAATGTGCCACAATATTTATAAAGGAGATCAAATTTGTAAAGATGAAATGTTGGTAAATCATGTGACGAAATTTGATAATTTAGGGAGAATTGACTGGGAAGTCCAAAACCGCATGTCAGAGATTTGGATCGCCTCATATTTGATTTGCTTCTTAACTAAATGTCCCGCTCTTAAACAACCTTTGCTGCTCACAATTATCAATTATTGATTGTTAGCCTCCTGCTTAACATTAAGCGATTACATTTGTTTGAAGTCTGTCACGAATCTTCGCCAAGTCCAAATCTTATCAATCAAACAATCAAATAATTTGGGTCTGCTGTCTAAGCAAGCTCAAATCACAAAGTACTCTATATAGTCTTTAGAGCTGTTCTTATATCAATGTCGTACAGTATATAAGCCACCAAAAATCATTGAAGTGTCCTTTATGTGGCTGTTTTGTTTTATGTTTTTATTTTTAGGTACAACTCCAAAAGGTAATCAGGTTGCTTCACCCATTTCAAATCCATGATAGAGAAAAATGAAATTTTAAATCCAAATCTCAAATTTCTAAATTATGAATTTTTCGATACATAAGGGGTTGTGCATGGGTATAAGAGGGGGCGAGAATCAACTTGTTTCTCATATTTTAATTTTTATATAAGTTATTAAATATAAAAGGGTTTGGTATGTGATTAATAAGCCCGATTATCACGAATGGAATCTAATACTTATGTGTTGTCGTTTGAGTTAGTAATTTTATTACATGAAATGGGAACCTCATTTTATGCACAAATTATTTTTTTCACATATGAGATACATGTTCCCATACCGTTTATTATCATTTCCGATCTTCATTCTCGCCCACCATTCAAATGTCTTTTAAATGTTTAATATAAAATTAAACCACTGTACAAAACTATGTTATAATAATAATTTTATTAATATTTGAATTAATTAAAATTAACAATTTTTAAAAATTTAAAAAATAAAATTTATTTAATCATTCAATCAAACACTAATATCAAAGATGATACGTCAAACTTATACCACTATAATACGATCACTCACTGCGACCTCATACGTCTTCCTAAACCAAACAGCCATAGGTTCTTCAAGTATACGATAAAAATTCTTATTATTAATTATTTTGTTTGTAAATTAAAATTTCATTTAAAAAATTACAATAATAATTTTTATTATAAAATTAAATTATCTAAATATTTATTTACAAATTTAATATGTCAAATAAAAAATAAAGGGAATAACTCTTCCAATAGCAAAAGTTCTAATGATATTGTTGATCAACTCTTGCGGAATCCATAATCTAACTTTGCATGGTGAACTTTATAGTCTTCGATGTAATTAACTAAACCGGATGGATATGCTTAAATATTTGAAATGTAATTAAAAAGTTTAATAATTGTTAAATTGTTTGATTTAAAAATTCAAATGTTATTAATCATATTTATTATACGTACATTCATAGATTATAATGCCGAGTAACGATATTCCGGAAAGAACTTTTTTATCCTGGTCTTATTTAATAAGGTTCACGTGCAACGATTTTGTAAAGCTTCCACTGTCCGTGAATAGCTTTGGTCCAATATCTGATTCGCTATAATCTATTTTATCATGACAATTAGCTTGGTTGATATGATTCCAAGTTCAACGACCACATATATACCCAGAACATTATTTAACGAGACCCCGAGTAATGTCAATTACGGGTGTTATGTTAGGGATAAAAGTAAAAAATTCATTTTTTATGTGAATATAAAAAATTATTTGATGCGGAAAAATTCACGTTCTAATTTATATTATTAATTAAAATTATATTTATCCAAACTTAATATATAATTATATATTTTAAACATCCATAATAAATGCAATATGATTATTCATTTCAAACTTAACTAAATAATAATCTAATTCTGAAATATTTAATTCTAATAATTCAGTTCAAAAATATTTAATTTAAATCAAATTCCAATATATAATTTATCTGAATGTGAATGTTGGCAAAAGATTTAATAAATTGCCTTTACATGAAGTACTATTTATGAAGTGCTATTTATGTTTCATTATATCAACGTACATGTTACACGATATATATTTCTCTAATTAATAGTGTTTATATAAAAATTTATTATTTAAATTTTAAAATATACTTTTTGCTAGGAAACCTAAACTATATCTAATATATAGAGTAATAGTTAACTCAGTGAAATATCTTACATACAACATGTTCTAATATAAAAAATTTAAATGTTACATACTGTGAATATAATACTTTGATCAATCATTCATGCGAACTAGCTTCTTAACCCGTGCAAAGCACGGGCTGTTTTAAATCATTTTTTTGATATATGATCATTTTTTTTAAATTGAGATTATTTGTATTATAAAAATAATTTAAAATGAATATATATTTATATTTTAAGTCATATTATATTGATATCTATATGTACACATATCCTCACTATGATATTAATTAAAATATATATACAAAAGACATACACTATTTAAAATTTTATTATATAATTAAATTACCACCCACCTAAAATTATTGAAAATTTGATATAAAAAATGAGATTCAAATTTGTTATAATTAAATGTGATTAGTCTCTTTGAATTAAATTCCTCATTATTGTTGTATTAGATATATAATAGAATTTGACAAGATTCGGTTGAAATCGATGGCTAATTGGACAAAAATTGGATTAATTGGTTGAAAATCTGGCCGAATATTAGAATTTACAAAATTTGTGGGGGATAATTTAAAATTTTAAAAATCATTATATATTTATTATTTTTACATATATAAAATAAAATTAATTCTGAATAAATCCCATTAATCATTTTAATTAATCGTCGATTTTCTGATTCCCGCTTTTTATAACACTGAATATATATTTATTATTATTAAAACATAAATATAAATATATTATACATATATGTATTGGAGTTTTAAATATGAAGTAATTTAATGTATATTAATAATTAGATATTAATGTCTAATAAATACGTTAGTATTAAAAGTCAATAATGACCTTTATATATATATATAAAAGGAAATTCCATTTAGTATCATTGTATTTTTGGTTTTTTTGTTTGATACCACATCACTTTTTTGGACTGCCGTGTGGCACCACTGAACTATTGACTTCATACTTAACATGCCATTATATTAAACAAATGTTAGTACACAGTTAAATTCAGAAAAAAAAAAACCAGGATAAAAAAAAAGTTATAAGAAGAGTTGAAGGAAATTAGGATATTTCTTATCCCTTCAAACCCTAGCCTGCCTCCGCGATTTACACCCACACGGACTCTAATTACAACAGACACACACACAGATATGAACATACACCCATTTATACCCATATCATCCCTCTTTATTACCCATGTAATTCTGTAACTTCATTCTTTCAGCCACACCATTGTCTAACGCCGCCCTTTAGCAACCAAAATCAACTCCCTAAACAATTGACCAGCACACTCCCTCGGACCTTTCTCTCACCATATCCGACCACCAAATCCAGATACAGCACCACTACCCTTGCCGTTCATCTCCCACCTATCCCCGGTGCCAATTGTTCAAGACAAGACCTCAACCTTACGGACTTTAACTTAACAAGCCGCCACCAACCCTAATTTCATTTGCCTCTTTTTCCTCTGTTTACTCATTTTAATCTTGTTTTGTTTTTTTTATATGTTTAAATATGTAATACGTTTTATTTTAGTCTTTTCTATTTTCTTATTTAACTAAAATATTTTTTTAACAACTTACTAACGTTTTGTCTAATGGAAAGACATATACGGTACAAAGTCAATAGTTTAGTGTTGCCACACGGAAGTTCAAAAAGTCATGTGGTATTAAATGGAAAAGCCAAAAGTACAATGGTACTAAATGGAATTTCTCATAAAAAAATATGTATTTTGAGCAAAATGTAGTATAGTCATTTTTAATTAAATTACTCAAGTTTGCTCTATTAGATATATAAAGCTTCTTAACTCGTGCAAAGCACGGGTTGCTTTATATTATATTTTTAATGTATGTTATATCTTTTTGTTCATTTTTTTTAAATTGAGATTATTTGTATTAAAAAAATAATTTAAATTTTACATTTATTTATATTTTAAGTCATATTATCTTGATATCTAAATGTACACATATTTATTAATATATAAATATAAAAATGTACACAATTTAAATTTTTATTATATAATTAAATTGTCACTCATCTAAACTTATTGAGAATTTAATATAAAAAATAAGATTCTTACCGAATCGAAGTCTTTATCGTATAGTTATATATTATATTTATAATTATTCTATTATATATGTGTATATATATATATATATATCTAATTTTATTAAATCATAATAATTAAATATTCTAAAAATCGGTCGATTAACCGAATAACCGATAATCAGACGGATTTTTTAATCCGATTTGTCAAACTTTGCTTAAGTCGATGATTAATTGGTCAAAACTGGATTAGTCAGTCAAAAATCGGGTAGAATATTAAAATTTACAAAATTTGTGGGGAAAGTTTAAAATTTTAAAAATGATTAGATATATATTATATATATATAATATTCAATTAATAAAACTATTTAAAATTTATATTTATTTGTATTTTAAGTCATATTATCTTGATGTCTAAATGTACATATATCCTCACTATTATGATATTTATTAAAATATAAATAAAAAAATATACACTATTTAAAATTTTATTATATAATTAAATTATCACTCACCTAAAATTATTGAATGTTTGATATAAAAAATGAGATTCTTGTCGAATCAGAGTCTTTTCCGTATAGTTATATATTATATTTATAATTATTCTAATATATATATATATATAATTTTATTAAATCATAATAATTAAATATTCTAAAAATCGGCCGATTAACTAAATAATCGATATATAGACGGATTTTTAATACGATTTGGTAAAATTCGGTTAAATCGATTACTAAAATTACAGATTTTTTGATTTATGTTTTTTACAACATTGGATATTTATTTATTTATTATTAAATCGTGATTATAAATATAATATACATATATATATATATTGAAGTTTTAATTATAAGGTAATTAATGTATATTAATGATTAGACATTAATGGCTAATAAATACGTTAGGATTAAAAGTCAATAATAATCTTTTATATAGTATATAAATATGTGTATGGGCAAAGGGCAAATTTGGTATTTCGAATTAAATTACTCAGCCTTGCTCTATTAGATATATAATAGATGTTGTATCATTTAACATCTGTATGAACGCATGATACACGTATGTGCAACATCTAAGTCAAGAACTATTCAGCTCCTATTTTTAAGTTTACGGGAATATATTCGATTGGGATTTTAATGGATTGTTTTTAGTCTATGGATTTTAATGGATTGTGTGTGATTTTGATTTTATGCGGATTCTTAATAAAATGTCACAGAGTTTATAGGATTTTAAGCACAATGCTTCAAAATCCCATTGATTTTGGTGGGATTTCACAAAACTTAAAATACACCGAAGAATGCCACAAAATCCATCATTTTATGAAATGCAAAAAAAATCCATCAGCCTTTGAATAACATCAGATTTTAATGGATTTTAAACAATCCCAATTGAATACCATCGGATTTTAAAGCATAATTTAAAACCTCAATTGAATACCACCGGATTTTGTAGCATAATTTAAAATCTCAATTGAATACCTCTGGATTTCAAACAATCCCAATCGAATACCCTCGGATTTCATGAATGCGAAAAATACTTTAAAATCCTAGTGCAATACACCCCTCTTAGTCTAAACCCCTTCCTAATTGAAAATTTTATTTTTATCATTAATTAATTTATTTGGATTTTATTTAATTTTATATTATCATGAAAAACATTATATTAATATACAATAACCAGTATTTCTTCAGAAATTATGCCCCTTCTTCATTCGGGGAACTCATTTCTTAATATTGTACCCTCTTTCTTCGAAAAAGACGTATTACAGTACAACATGTGGATTATGAACCTCTTCGATATGTTCCAGATTGCTGGCTTCCGTTCAGTTCATAAATTGCTGGCTTCCGTTCATAGATTTGCTATCATTAATATACGAATTTAATAAACTGTACAGATATCACCAGAGATCGTCCTTTGCAAGCATTTCAAGTAGGTTGACACTGATTATTCGTTGGCAGTTTCATCTGTATGCCTGCTTCAAAATTCATGTGCAGCTGTAAAACACATGTCCCTTTCTACTTTACATGCCTTATTTTTGCATAAAATAACATTGATAACTCCACAGATGTTGCCTCAGCTACACGGTGGTGTTGGTAGCTAGTATGGAAAGGGTTCCTGCAAAACAATGCTCGATCGGGGGTGAGGTCCGATAAGCACCTCCGGCGTGACAATCAGTTCTCTCACAATTATGAGTTAATCGATGTGTATGTATTGGAAAGTGAGCTTACCCCTTACGGCTATTCTTACTCGGCTATATATAGTCGACATAAAGGTGTCCCAGCACGTGTTACTTTCCGTTCCTTGTAGCTTCGGATGACGGGCAGGATGTCACATAGGAGCCCGCCATTGTTATGAATCAAGAGATGCTGTAATGGAGTGACACGTGGTAGGGTGGTATAATTAGCCCTATCATTGCCCCCCTGCTTCCCGGGGCCTATTGATAGGTTCCGTGGAAGCAAATGTGTTCTCCCCGTTGTGTCAGTCCACCGTGTATCTGCCACGAGATGTTGACGGCTTCAAGCAGGAGGTCTATTTAAAGGAGAGGCTTCATTCTATACATTGTCTGCGTTTTCGTTTAACTTTTACTCCTTCTTATCTCTCTTCACTGTCAACCATGAGTCGATCCTTGGATGATTGTGATGCCATCTTGGACCTAATGTGTGACTGCCACCGCATGAGTGTGGAAAAGGTCCGTTGGTATGGGGTGAATGTCGGCCGCCGTTTCCGCGAGTGTGGGGCTGATGTTTGCGGCTACCACAAATGGATTGATCCTCCCCTCTGCCCACGTTCTCGTCACGCCATTCGCGAGCTACAGGACCGCCATACCGCGGAAAGGGACGAGTGGATTCATCGTAGGGATGCTTTGATCGAGTGGTATACCAACCGTTTGGTGGAGGAAAAGCGCAAGTTCAAAGAGGCTCTCGCCGGGTTATCAATTCTGTGTGATGTCGTGAAAGACTTGGTCCATGAGGCTACTGATTCTGAGGTTTCTCATCCCCCTCTCTTTCCTGGTGAGGGTGGTAATTTGGAAGAGGGACTCGAGAATCTGGACGAGTTCCCCTAGTTTTCTCCAGCTGATCCATCGGTTGTTCCGCCATATGTTGTTTGTTTCTTTTAAAACGTTTAGTATGTATTAGTACCTTTAGTGTGTATTAGTACCTTCTTTTGATCCCTTGTAATGTTGTATCTTTTGCTATATCAATGGTAAATGTCTGTTTTACTTTTAATGCTCGTTCTACTTTTATTCTCCGTTTCATCTTTTGTTTGTTTGCTCTATTCGAGTTGCCCCCCATCATTTTTAGTTATGTAGTCTGGTGTTGCCCCCCAGTGATAGAGGGGGGTGTGTTTTTGACAAAAATGGCGAAAGGGTGAGATGAGGTGTTGTTATATTTTGACAAAAGTAAATATCGCGGATTTGTGGGATAAAGGCCCCCCATTTATCACTTAAAAAAGGTTGTTTTATGGTGTGGTTTTTGAGCTTTTTAATTTATTTTTTGTGGAATGGAATTTGCAGTCACCGCTGTGTCCCTTGCGAAGTGTGTTTTTTCTCGGCGTACATGAAAAAGTAATGCTTCCGTATACACTTCTATATTTTAATAGGAGCATGTACTGGTGGAAGATTTTTGTTTGTAACAACTTACTTTAAGGTTATAATTTCTGTGATTGTGTATATGGTTTCTTTTGAAATTTATTTTCGTAGGTGTTGTCACGTGTGGAGAAACGTGTATTAGTAAAAGTTATTACGTTTGTGTATATAATATACGTGATCTATGAAATATATTGTTAATATGGTTATTATGCTCGTATTTTCTGAAAAATTATGCTGCTTGTATTGTGTTATTGTGGTGTTCGGAAAGCTGTAAGAAATTTTTATGTTACATTTGATTGGTGTAGTTTAATATTTTTATGGGACTGGAGAGTGTACTTACGTTTCTATTATGGTGGAAAGTATTTTTATATTTTTGTAGGTGGTGTATGACAGTGGATAACCAAAAGCCATTGTGGTGATTTTTTCTCCCGGTCATATCAAAGGTCACTATCTGGGGACTAACTTCTGAACTCTTTCCTTGCTTTTCTTTTCGTCGCTCAGCGTGTACATTTGTTGTTGAGGCGTCTGGTTGATCCCAACTCGGCTTTCGATATCTGTTTGCGTTGTAAGTATCCCTATACGCTGGTTCTTATACATACTTAGGGTTTTGGTTAGATTTTTATCTTAAAGCCGGCGTGGCTTTTGTGTGTCTATGAGGCCTGTCTAGTCATTTTCTTGATTGTTTCGTGTGTTTGTTATTGCGCTTGGTGCTTACGTGTTTCTTCAATGTCTCTTTCGTGTCTTAGGGTTGTCGGATGAATGTCTGGGGTTGTATGTGTAGTTACAGATTTTTTCATGCTAGTTAGTTTTTATGTGATGGGGGTGGGTGTGTCGATTTGGGTGTTTGTTAGGTCTTGTTTGTGTTAAGATGATTGTCCTGTAATTCTTCTATGTATGCGTGTGTTTTGGGGATATTAGATGGCTGCAGGAGCGGGGTCGAACATACGGTCAGTGGTGAGTCTTCTGAATGAGGATGGGTCCTGGGCTGATTCTCCTCGGTTTCAAGTACCCGAAGTCGCCCATATGGATAAAGAGGATTTGTTTCGTAGCTATCATGTGTATTATGAAGAACATGACGTGGAACCGCCTTCTTTTGATGATGCTGAGTTGTCTAAACGATTTGACCAATATGACAGTCTACAGCATCCTAGCAGTTTTAATATGAATGAGCATGGGGATAAGGTTTCAACTGCCTTTCAGATTGGGGGAGAGTATGAGTGGCGAATGCCTCGTGATGATGAGCGGCTGTACAGCCGCCCCGCTGAAGGTTGGATTGCGATTCCTCTATCTCATTTTAAGGCGGGGCTTCGGACCCGGCCGCATCGGTTTCTCATCGCGTTGTTTAAGCAGGAATTTCGCTGTTCTCCGGCTCAGTTCTCGCCGAACGCGATTCGCCTCATACTCTGGTTTATTGCTGCATGCAGCCGTTTAAAGCGTCAACCTACCTTCAAGGCATTCTTCTCTATTTTCTATGTAAAGGGTTCGAAGAAGGATCCGTTTTATGAACTTGTTCAATATGCCCGCAATACGAGGTTAGGAGCTGCTGTGGGGGGACATCGGCCGGTGAATATGCCCCGTTGTATGAAGAACTGGTGGAATGAATTTATCATGCTGCGCGGTGGAGAATGGTCTTATATGCCTGGGTTTTCCTCTGAGTGTTTGGTAACTTACAAGGTTGATCCTGGTCTTCAAACTCGTTCCGTGTTAGAAGGATTGCGAAGTTTGGTGAATGTATTTGGTAAAGCCTGGGATATTTCTGCTTTTTACAGTGTTAAATCGCTGAAGGAGCACAATTGTGAGTACGAGCTTGCATGTATGCTTTTTTTAGATTATGTGGAGTATTTGGTATGTGTTTGTATGTGACTAATTTGGTATTTCTGTGTTGCGACTATTGTTTGTTACCCATCTCTTATGCACTATGTTGTTGATAGTTTTTTGGTGTTTATATGTATTATGGGTTAAAATTGTGCGCTATTTGTGTGCAGTGTATCCTCCATCATCCATGGATGACCCTGAGCTTCAATGGCCTTTGGATGAAGTCTCTTTGCGTAGTTTTATGACTACCTATGCGCCAAGGCCGGAGCATCTGCGAAAAAAGCGTGCAAGTAAGCGTGGATCCGTCATCGTGGAGAGTGAGGATACTGTGGGAGAAGCGGAGCAAGATTCAGGTGTGGAAGGTGGTGTCGAGGTCCTGGCAACTGAGGTTGAGAACCCAGTGGAATCTGATCCTGATGATAATGTGCCTTTAACTGAGCGGAAAATGAGGGTTGTAGATGCCTCGCCTGTCATGCATCGGGAACGGCCCCGTCGTCGCTTAGTCAAGAAGTCTACCGTCACTGGTGTAAGTACAGCGGGCGCTACTAACGTGGCGGGTGATGCGGATATGGCGGGATCTGGCTTCGATATTTTAAATACTCCTGTAAGCTTGGGTAGTTCGATTATTTGCGTTGTTATTATATATTGGTGTTATTGGGTTGAGTTTTGACATAGTTGTGATGCGATACTTTCTTTTTTGTAGGTTGAGCCTATTCCTCCTGATGTGTTTGAGCTCGGGGATAGTATTGGAAATATCTCCGGTGACTTCTTTATGGGCTTATCTGGTGAAATAGATCCTACGAAGGATTTGCCTCCCATTACCAGGAGCGAGGGGGGTTGTGCTAGGGCAGATGTGGAAGAAGGTGTTGTGGACTGCCCTATGGGGAGGGGAAAAGAGCCAATGGAGAATGATGGTGATCCAGTGCCAGGGGGTGTATCCGATGTTAACAGGAAAGAACCAGTTGCGAATTTATTTGAGGATGTGACTATGCTTGATACCGCGGGTGAGTCTAAATCTTCTTTAAGGTGTGTGAGTGGCTCCGGTGGCAGCGTAAAGACACCGACACCGATCGTGGGTTCTGGTGGGTTCGTCGGGGTTTCCGGCGGGGGTCATGCCAGGCCGAAAAAACTAGTGCCCGCTCGTCGCTTGGGTTTAATGAATCGTGAAGACGTACGTCAGGCCCAGCAGGCACGTGTGCAGGAAGTGTGTTCTGAAGAAGTTATTTATGTAAGTTCATCTGAAGATGAGTATGAGGTGAACCCGGAGACGGGTGAGAGGAGGAGGCGGGTTGGCTTTCTCTTCAAAGCTGCCCCCCGTCCTATTTTTCCGGGGTTTTTAACAGCTGACGATCAATGGAAACTCGACGGCTGCACCTTTCAGCGTCGCGCTGAGCGAGCTGAGAGAGTTGCAGGATTGGTACGCCTTCATGATTTGCCTTTATTTCTTGTGTTAATTACTAGTTGGAATATGAGAGTTTATTGTGACTATTTCTGGTACTGTTGTCGTAGGTTGTGGGGGAAATCTCTGGACTGACGTCGTCATTGCTGGCTGAACGGTCTCGTAACTTGCGGCTGCTGAAGCGGAAACGAGGGTTGGAAGTGGATGTGAAGAAGATACAAGAGGAGTCCAAAGCCCTAACTGATGCTGAGGTGACAAAATGGGAGAAACAGGTCTTGGATTTGCAGAACGAGTTAGCTGAGCAGCGGAAACTGGTGGAAACGGCCCAGACGATGACAACAGATATGGAGAAAGCGAAGGATGATGCAATTCGTGCCCTGATGGGTCATCAAGAAATGAAACGTGACTACGAGGATAAGTTGGCGGATATGTTCGCGAAGGTGGAGAATGCAAACGCTGTGATTGCTGACCTACAAACCCGGAATGAGGGCCTTCTGAACCAATTGAGTCGAATACCCTCTACTGAGTCCGTGATAACTGATTTCAAGGCAAGTGATGTGTATAAGGGGGAGATGGTTGCATCCCGTCTTTCTGGGATTGCGGCATATAAAGCGAGTGCAGAGTTCAGTGAGGAGCTTAAAGACTTGGAGGAAAATGCTGTTGTCCGTTACAAAGGTAGCGCTGAGTTTGCGGCTGAGGTTGAAAAGTTGAAGGCTAGTGTGATTACTGAGTACACCGCGAGTGTAGCCTTTCGAAAAGCAGTTGGCCTGGAGGCGGGGAAGATGTCTAAGCATGTAGTGGAGTGCTGCCGTGAGTTTTTTAAGGATGATCTCAACCGTGCTGGGCAAGAGTTTGGGGGTTTCTTTATGTCATATCTGCAACGACGGCGGGGTCCTGCGGGAAATACATCTTCTTCTTTGGGATCCGCCACCTAATGACTGATGTGATCTTAGTCAAGAAATATTTTGTTGATGTCTTTAGACTATATGTCGTACTTGTTGCGTACTTTTGTCAGCGGGTCATGCATTTGGTTTCGCATGTGTTTTGCTTTATAAGATAACTTTTGTTTGCAAGAATATTATGATGTTTTTGGGCTTGTGGAATGATGTATGGAGGCTGCCTTAGCGAATATTGCTTATCCTCTTTGTATTTTTCTCTTGGGTAGTGAGCCATGTAATGTTTTCGATATATGATTAGGATATATTCTTGCACCGTTTTTGTTGTATGTGTGCGAGGTGTATCGTGTGATGGGCCAACGCCATCCGTTGTCCTTTAGCCCTGTGTTGGTGTTGGTTTGCCTCTTTATGATTTAGCCATGTGTTTGATAAATATGATTTAGCCATGTGTGTATGATTTAGCCATGTGTTTATATGAGCATGAACTTGTATGATTTAGCCATGTGTTTATATGAGCATGAATTCGTATGATTTAGCCTTGTGTTGATGTGAGTTTGCGTCAATTATGATGTAGCCATGTGTTCGTGATCATTAAGGAATTCGCAAAAGGGTAGATTTTCATTAATAAGATCTCGGTATAATGCGAGACTCGGTTACAGTCGATATTATCAAAAGGGGGGTGTTAGCCTGCCGCTCAAGCGTAGAACTTTCTGAGCTTGTCTCCATGCCATGTGTTGTTGACCTCTGAACCATCCAGACGCTCTAGCTTATAGGAACCTGGGCGAAGTACGGTTTTCACTTTGTATGGTCCTTCCCACTTAGGCATGAGCTTGCCTGTGTTTCGTGGATCGGAGGCTTCTGTAGCCCGCAGGACCAAATCTCCCTCGTCAAATGTGCGGATCCTTGTGCGTTTTGCGAAGTGTTTCTTGGTTTTTTCTTTATACACCGTCATCTTATCAACTGCGGCTTCCCGGACTTCTTCTAGCAATGCTAAATTAGTTTGCAATCCCACTTCGTTTGTATCCTCGTTGAATTGTGTGAGACGATGTGACGGGGATCCCACCTCTACTGGAAGTAATGCCTCTGTTCCGAAAGACAACTTGAATGGGGTTTCCTGTGTGCTAGTTCGGGCCGTGGTTCTGTATGACCATAAGACGCTTGGTAGTTCCTCGGGCCATCTTTTCTTGTGTCCTTGCAGACGCTTCTCTAGGCCTCTTACTATGATTCTGTTTGTCACCTCTACTTGACCATTGCTCTGCGGGTGGCAAACCGATGCCTTGCGATGCTTGATTCCTAAGTCTGATAAGTATTTGGTGAATTTTCTTCCCACAAATTGCGTGCCGTTATCCGATATGAGGATGACGGGGATTCCAAATCGGGTGACGATATGCTCCTTGACGAACTTGATAGCGTCTTCTTGCGTTATGTTTCTCATTGCCTTGGCTTCGGCCCATTTGGTCATGTAGTCAATTGCTACCATAACATACTGCAACTCATTCTTCGCCTTTGGAAATGGTCCCATGATATCGATGCCCCACATGGCGAATGGGATAGGAGAAAGAATTGATGACGGTAATGACGGGGGCTGTCGTGGCACATTGGCAAATTTTTGACAATTTTCACACTTTCTTGCGAAGTTTTTGCAATCCGCCGCCATCGTTGGCCAAAAGTATCCTTGTCTGAGTATCTTATGTGCTAAAGCTTTTCCTCCCATGTGATCACCACAAATACCTTCATGGATCTCCCTCATGCAATAATTCGCCTCTTCTGCGTCGATGCATTTCAAGATGGGGGCGTCGAAGCTTTTCTTGTACAGGCAATTGTTCTCCAGGAAGTAACGGGCTGCTTGTCTTCGGACTTTGGCTGCTGCGCACTTATCCTCTGGCAGTATGTCGTCTTTTAGGTAGTTGATGACGGGTGTCATCCATGAACTATCACCCTGTTGAATTTCCATGATCTGGCTACCTTCGATGGTCGGAGTCGCCAATATTTCGAAGTATACTGCTGCTTCTAACTGCTCCTTTTCTGCCTCTGCCAGCCTTGAGAGTAAGTCTGCTACCGTGTTATCCGTTCGATCGATTTCGTTGAGCTCATATTTGGGGATTGCCGCTAAAAGACTGCGGGAGATGACGTTGTATCTTAGCAAGGTGGGGTCGTTGGCAGCGTATTCCCCGTTGACTTGGCGGACTATTACCTGAGAGTCGCTGAAAATGGCTAAGTCTTTGACTAGCAATGAGGCTGCGAGGTTTAATCCAGCGATTAATGCTTCGTACTCCGCTTGGTTATTGGTGGCGTTGAAACTGAATCTGATCGCTTGCATGACCTGGAATCCTTCTGGGCTTACGAGTAGTACGCCCGCTCCACTACGGGTTTTTGTTGACGAGCCGTCAACAAACAACTTCCATTGGGATAGGTTTGGATTAGTCTTGGGTGTAGGTGTGGCCGTCGTCCGCTGATTTTCGTCCGTAGTAGCAAATGAGCATTCTGTAATAAAGTCTGCGAGAGCCTGTGCTTTGATTGCTTTCCGGGGTGTGTACGAGATGATGTATTGACTTAGTTCCACCGCCCAATTTATAAGGCGTCCTGACATGTCTGACTTGCTTAGAAGCTTCTTTAGTGGTTGGTCCGTCACCACGGTGATTTCGCGACCTTGGAAATAATGCCGTAGTTTCCTACTGGCCATCACCAGTGCAAACGCGAACTTCTGAATTGGTGGATATCGGGTTTCTGCATCTTTGAGGATCTGACTTACATAATATACTGGCTGTTGTTCCCCGTCGGCTTCTTTGATGAGTACTGCTCCGACTGCGCTATCGGACGCAGCGAGGTATAGTGATAAGTCTTCTGATGGGGATGCTGTGGTGAGTAAAGGAGGTGATGCTAGGTATTTTTTCAGGTCCTGAAATGCTTGTTGGCATTCATCCGTCCAACGAACTGTTTTGGTATTCGCCGCTCCTTTTAATGTAGCAAAGAATGGGAGACAGCGGTCTGCTAAACGTGGAATGAACCGTCGGAGTGCCGCTAGACATCCTGTAAGCCGTTGTATTTCCTTAGCGGTTCTTGGAGGTTGCATGTCCAAAATAGCTTTGATTTTTTCCGGATTAGCCTCAATGCCGCGCGCACTGACCAGGTATCCTAAGAACTTTCCCGCGCCCAAGCCGAATGTACATTTGGTGGGATTGAGCTTCATGTTGCTGGCTCTTAGTTTGTTGAAGCATTCACGCAGGTCTGTCAGGTGAGCTGTTGCTTCCTTTGATTTGACTATCATGTCATCGACGTATACCTCCATATTTCTGCCCAATTGGTCGGCGAAAATTTTGTTCATCATTCTCTGGTATGTAGCTCCTGCATTGATCAAGCCAAACGGCATGACTTTGTAACAATATACGCCTCTATGCGTGATGAATGAAGTTTTCTCCCTATCCTCTGGTGCCAACTTGATTTGATTGTATCCGGAGAACGCGTCCATGAAACTGAGCATCAGGTGACCCGCTGTAGCGTCAATTAATTGATCGATGGTGGGCAACGGGTAGGGATCTTTCGGGCACGACGCGTTTAAGTCGGTGTAATCCACGCATACTCTCCATTTGCCATTTGCCTTTTTGACTAGTACTACGTTTGCTACCCAGTCTGGATATGTCACTTCACAAATAAGGTCCGCGTCTAACATCTTGTCGATTTCTTCATCAATTGCTTTTTGCCTCTCAGGAGCGAAGTTGCGGCGTTTTTGAACTTTTGGTTTTGCTGAAGGGTGCACATTTAGTTTATGCATGGCTATCGAGTCCTTGAGGCCCGGCATCTCTTCTGGTGTCCATGCAAACACATCTGCGTACTCTCTCAACAGGCTTGTCAATCCTTCCTTGAGCACCGCATCGAGCCCGGCCCCTATGTTGATTATCTTTTCCTTATTTCCCTGGACAAGTTCTATGCCTTCCGTAGCTGCTGCTGCGATGGCTCCTCCGGTGTTGTCTCTTTCCAAGCAGGTTTTCAGTAATGGATTTATCGTTCCATCCTCATCGTTAGGTTCCGGTGACGTTTCCTCTTCTAAGACTTGTACCTCATTCTTCTTGGTGTGTTTCGCGGTATCTGTTCCTTGGCCACATGGGTGGTGATCGTTTTTTCGCTTCTGCGACTTGCGCCTCTGCCAATTGCTGGGGTCTGTCTGTGCCAGGGTAATAGATGACCCATAGCACGTTTGCGCGGCCGCTGTGTCTCCCTTGATCTCGCCCGCTCCCTCCGGGGTGGGGAACTTTATTTTCAAATGCGTCATGGATACGATAGCACGCAAGGCTATTTGTGAGGGTCGTCCTAGTATCATATTGTACGCCGACGGCGTGTTCACCACATACAGCTTGACCTCTTTAACCAACGCTTTGGGGAATGTGCCAAACAGGACGGGTATGCGAACCGTTCCAATGACGGGTACAACGTTATACCCTAGGCCATACAGCGGGGCCTCTTGGGAACATGGTTTTAGCTCGTACCCTTGCAACTTCATCCTCTCCCAGCAATGCGCGAACATGACGTCCACTGATGATCCGTTGTCGACCAAGACTTTTCTGACGATATTGTCTTGGATTTCTATGCTGACTACCAGGGCTTGATTGTGGTCGGGGTGAGTCCCTTCAAAATCTTCGTCTGAGAAGGAGATGGCGTTGCCGGTCCTGGGGCCATCATCGATCATATGAATCCTTGTTTCTTCAACCCGTGGAGGCGTATTGCTTCCTCCGAAAACGACGTTGACTATGTTCTTACCCTTGTCAACCTGCGAAGTGTTCGCAGTGGTGTGGGTTTCGTTCGGGTATTCTTGGTTCACGATCTGCCTTGGCAAGTATTGGTTGATGTGTCCTTGTCGGAGCAAACGCTCCAGGAAGTATTTTAAGGATTTGCAACTTTCTGTAGAATGTCCATGGCTACCATGATAATCGCAGTGTTCCGATGTGTCCCTTTTTTCTGGTGCAGTCCACATGGGGGGTGGTGATGAGAAAAATGGCTTATTTCGTATTTCCTTGAGTATGTCTTCTCGGGGCATACTGAACACTGTAAAAGTAGGCTCCGGGCGCTTGTCCTCTCGTCCCGGTGGTCCCGGGGGGGGGAGCGCCAACCGGGTTTTATCAATCACAGGCACCGTGGTCTTTTCCGATAGCCTTCCGGAATCGCCTCTTTGTGGTTGTTCTGTATACCTATGGGCCGGTTCTTGTGTCCGCTGATAGGTGATCCGTTCTTGTTGGAAATGGTGCTGCGTCTGCGGTGGTGGTGCCCTTGTTTGCTTAAGTACTTTTATAGCTGCCCCCTCTGTGATGAACCGTGATGCCAGCTGATATGCCTTTGACAAGGTGTCAGGTTTTTGGTTCATCAGTTCACAGATGTACTTCTCACACTCAAACGGGTTCAGTCCCCTTCGCAAGTGTATAAGGGCTTCTGTCTCGTTTACCACTTCAACTTTATCCACTGCCTGCTTGAATCGTTTTAAGTAGCTTTCCAGATCTTCATGGTCCCCTTGACGGATTGATTCCAAAGAAACTGTATGCACTTCATGTGGTTTGTTCGCGCGGAATCTGATCAAGAATAGCTTTTTAAAATCTGCCCACGAGTCGATTGTTCGTGAGGGAATTCTGTTGAACCACCTTTGTGCGTTTCCTTTGAGACTGGTGGCGAAGAAACGACAGCTTGTTAGGTTTGTGTACTCGTAAAATTTACTCAACTGGTCGAACTGGTTGAGGTGATCTTCGGGGTCGCCTTCCCCGCAATATGCATCCAGATTAGGATGTTTCAGGTGTCTTTGCTTCTTTTCTTCTTCTAGCTTCTTCGTGAATGGTGATCCTCCTTCCAATGGGTTGACTTCCCCCTCTACTCTTTTTTTTAGATCTTCGATGGTTTTCAACAGGTCGTCCCTCGTGGTTGACGTCGATTTCTTTTTCCGATCTGTTTCTTCATCCCTGACACGTTTCCTGCTTTCTGACTTGTGGTGATCATACTCTTCTTCTCGTTTGCGTCTCTCCTCTCTTTTCCTTGCTTCTTCCCGGTTTTCTTGGTGATGTTTCCATGTTTCATCCCTGTGATGATCTCCCCCATGTCTGGAATGTGACGGGTTACGGGAGGATCCTAGGCGGGAAAATATGGATCTGTCATCTCCCTCCTTATGACTTTTGTTCTTGGTTGAGGAGCTCCTTTCATTTCTGTGGGCTCCTTCTTCTTCTCGACGTTTTCGTTGGGCTTTGAGATCTGCTACAGTCTGTCGTAAATCTTTGGCTTGGCGAGGTGTCAATCCGGTCAGCGTGATGTGTTTCGAATGGTGATTTTCTGACGGGGTGGCTTGGCTTTCTTCTTCTCCTTTATCTCTGCCTGGAGAAGGTGGTTTGGTTCTTTCTGTTCTTGTTGTTTCGTGATCATGTCCTTTTTTGGAGCGAGATTCTTTTGGTATCTCAGTTGTGTTCATGTTGTACCTTCTCTGGTTCGGGGAGGAATTTCCTTCTACCTGACCCCTTCCTGGCGCGCCAAATGATAACTCCACAGATGTTGCCTCAGCTACACGGTGGTGTTGGTAGCTAGTATGGAAAGGGTTCCTGCAAAACAATGCTCGATCGGGGGTGAGGTCCGATAAGCACCTCCGGCGTGACAATCAGTTCTCTCACAATTATGAGTTAATCGATGTGTATGTATTGGAAAGTGAGCTTACCCCTTACGGCTATTCTTACTCGGCTATATATAGTCGACATAAAGGTGTCCCAGCACGTGTTACTTTCCGTTCCTTGTAGCTTCGGATGACGGGCAGGATGTCACATAGGAGCCCGCCATTGTTATGAATCAAGAGATGCTGTAATGGAGTGACACGTGGTAGGGTGGTATAATTAGCCCTATCAAACATCATATCGCTCGTATTGTTTTAATCTAATCCGGAAAGTATTCTTATTTTGCTCCAGCATCGTTTAGTCCATATCTCTAATCGATGGCTGACTGAAAAAAAATCTGCATGCCATGTGATCCTCTTTCACAGTATACATGTGTGATCGTATCATAAATTGTAATAATAAAGTGAAAGAGAATAAGGTGAAATGTCTTATATTATGTCTTTTTTAATTATTAGTTCACTTTGATTTTTTTAGTAATTGATGATTAAGTTTGACTTGAATCAGAAAATATATGTAACCTGTAATTTACATGTACTTTTCTGATTTTCAAAATCATAAAAAAATGACTTTTAATATTTAACTAAATCTTAGTATATTTAATCATCAAATTTTAAAAATAGATAATTTATTTAAAAAGAAGTAATATCGTGAGGCCAATGGGCAGAACTCAAACTTTCGCGAATAATGTTACATACGCCTGAAAAATTTTAATTATAGAGCTTTATTATTATTAAAGGGAGTAAAATCAATTTTACATTGTCAACTAAGATTTGATAAAAAAAATTGATAATAATTTTAATATCTACTGTAATATTTTTTATTATATAATTTATCAACGATTATAAAGTGCTCGTGTTGTAGCATTGTCTCTGCGCGCATGTGACTGTCAGAAATAATTAGTCACGCACAGGCACAAGCCTAGCTTAATCACCTTTTCCTAATTAAGATTAGTGGCTCGTACATAATTAATTGGAACGATCATTTAAGAAAAGTAGTTTAAGACAATAAAGAAACAACAAAATCCATAGAAAATCATTTGACATGGAATCTTTGTCAGTCTCTCTCTTGCACTGATCATGCAAATACCAACACAAAGATAAATCGAAGAGGATTAAAACAATCTTGTTGATTTCCACCACAGGAGTTGTTAGAAGATTCATTCAACAACCATATCCCTATTATTCAACTTTAACGGTGTTTAATTGATTAGATTTCTCACCAGATAATTTGCCTAATTACTGCTCACTTCTCTGTGCGAGTACAGTACGTGTTTCCTGTCTCTTCAAAATGAAAGTTCACCTATAAACACTCCTAAGGATTCGAGTCTCTTAAAAAGAATGATCATGATTAGATTTTGAAATTCTAGAGGAATTAATGTGTGCACGGATCAAATGGTGGATATGGAATTGTCAATTTCGATTATGAGTACTGTTTGTTTGTGTAAACAGGTTTAAATTTTAAATATGGTAAATTGTATTTTTAAAATAAATTTCTGATTTAATAATTATTATAATTGTATATTTTAAATGAATTAATGACAAATTCAATATAATTATAAAAATAATTTTTTCCTAAAATAAAGGGTCAGCCAAACGTTGACCCTATAAACAACGTGGACATGAAGGGTACACTGGTACGCCCTTCGAACATTGCTAACGTTTTGGAAGTAAAAATTGAAATTATGGAGATATATTATCTGTCCATTTTGGAAGTAAAAATTTGTCTCTATTTATCTGTTCATTTATACTTTCAAAACTAATTTAATGATAGTTTTTCAAATATATCTCCATAATTTCAATTTTCAAGACTTGACTTATTTAAAACTTGGTTGAATTCATGTTTTCAAAACTAATTTAATGATAGTTTTTCAAATATATCTCCATAATTTCAATTTTCAAGGCTTGACTTATTTAAAACTTGGTTGAATTCATGTTTTCAAGACATAAAGTAGGGGTATTCCACCATTTTCAAGATATTAATTAGAGGTATTTAATGAAAAAATTTATACAATGGTATGTGTTTTTTTTTCCAAAATGGACAGATAAAAAGGGACGGAGCAAAGTACGGTGCTAGCGGTTACACAATTTGATAAATATCCTATCGACCCAAGACCCGAGCCATTCACTAACAAACAAAATCGGTAAATTTTGAGTGGAGGTGGATTGTTCGTGACCTTTAGGCAAGCGGGAGAGGGAGAAATCAAACTAACGTTTAAAGACTAAAAGGTAAATGAACAAGATAGAAAGGTAGTGATGTACGTTAAATCTCGATCGATATTTGAGAAGGACATGACTAGTGCACATGCATGCATGAATTTATGTTTGTGTATTGTTGTTGTTTGTTTCATTCAGCCATGATTTTGTGGATGTAGCTTTTCCGGATGATCGACCATATCCTCATGTGCATATTCATGTGCTTTCTTATTTGCTAGCTAGCTACATCGGACAACAAATTTAGGTGCATATCCAATCCATCTAAACATGAAACTCCATGGCATGTAGCTTCGGTGTAACGATCAACTAGAGGCCAAGTTAGAAAAGAGGTCAGAGAAATAACTTGAAGCTCTAAACTTTTTATAAAAACTTCAATGCAAGCAAAGTCATTTTACTTCCTCCTCCGGCTCTCTGGATATAATAAATCATCAATAAGAGCAAGTCCAAGAGTGTCTTAGAGGATGCCCTATATAAATAATAAAATATAATGTCCTAGTAGTTTAGGACATCACTCTTATAAATTCACTCCAACAAAAAGCCTTATCCACAAGCCCTATTATTAAAATATTAATATTTTGAATGAAAAAGTAGAGGGAAAAGTAGTGGGGAGAGAGAGAATGATAATATTTTATTATTAAAAGTGAAATGAGGCTCAAGTAGGTGAGCCCTAAAAATAGGGCTGAAGTAAGTTGTCCTAGTGATTTAAGGCATCACTAGGACACTGTTGGAGCAATGTTTTCAATCAAATGCCTCAAATTATGACTTAGGACATCATTTGAGGCAGCTGTTGGACTTGCTCTAAGATGCTACAGAAGAGAATGGTGCATATCCTGAATCAAAATTTGTGCTATTAGAAAAAGGAAAATAAGTGATTCATTATAGTAGTGTCTTAAAATATAAGAGCATCTCCAATATTCTCCTAACCCACTCTTAAATATAATATAAATTATTGGCTCTTAGTGATTTAAAGTGGGTTCAACTCCAACAATACTCTTATGTTCACTCCTTATTTTATTTTTATATTATAAAAGCAAGTCATGTGTATAAAAGTATAAAAGAAAGTGGATGGAGAGAGAATGTGTGCTTACAAGTATATTATAAAATATTAGTTAAGAGTGACTAGTAACTCTTAAAAGTGAGGAGAGAGAGGAGAAATTTAGTAAATTTAAGAGCAACTAAGAGTCTATTGGAGCAAGCAAAAATCTCATCCTCCTCATATTTTAATTTAAGAGCCACTATGAGGAGGCTATTGGAGATGCTCTAAGAGCAACCCCAACAGACTCTCTATACATGCTCTTTACCTATAATTTGAAGAAATTGAAGAAAAACGTGCCTCCAACAGGCTCCTAAGTCATCCTCATATTCTTAGGAGCTTCAAACCTCTCCTCAATAGTGAGGAGTCTATCCATCTTCCTCATTCAATTTTTTATTAATATATGGTAGCTTTTCTCACATTTTCTGCTATCTTGGAAACTGGTACTAGTAATCAATTTGATCAGATTTGTACTAACAGAACATATATATATAATAATTGAGGAGGGTTCTTGGAGTGTTAAGGTGATTTTGTATCTTAAAAAACTAAGAGCTCATTTAATAATATTATGTATGAGGAGGATGTTAAATAGTTGTTGGAGTTGCTCTAAGAACCTCAAATATGTATCTTATTTTTAGGACACTAATATGCATGGCCTAGACTAATTTTATTAATAAAAAATCAGTTTCCCTCCATTTCAACAAATCTTTCCTCTCATATTTTAAGTTTCTTCAATACTACTTCACATATATTATTATTTTAACAATAAAACATATTATAAGATATATTGTTGGATTCATATATCATTATATTATTCTAAATTATTATAACATTATTTTTTAATAAATATAGGGAATTGATAAATAAGCTCCACAGTTTACTATTTAAGCTCCAAATCCAAATTTTATACCATATTTATCCATGCCTTCTCCACATATTTCATCCATATTAGTGGTGATAATGAGATTTGGATAAATAAAAAATTGAATTGGAGCTTAAATAGTAAATTTTGGAGTTTATTTATCAATTCCCTAAATATAAAGCAGACTTGTTAGAACATTATTAGACTTGTTGTCAGTTGAATTGACCATTTGATATTCATCAAAATGTACTATATATACTTGTCCCTAATTTTCAAATTGAAACTTGATTCACATTTTCAACTTCAATCATGTTCGAGAATATATTTTATTTCATGTCCGGCTCCAACAAGAACATGATTCTCACATAGATTCGGAGACTTTTATATATGTAACTAAAAATTATATTAAAATAAAATACTTTCTTGCAAAATAGAACAAATAATAACATCAATTTGTGATGCAAAATTTTATGAATTTATTTTTTACTCTTTCAAATTTTAATTTTTTTTATTAACTTGTTAATTATTTATAATACTAAATTACTCAAACGAATTTTAACCAAAACACTTATCATATTAATCGCAATTTTATATCTACTAAACGGCTTATATACCAAAACATGGTTATATATATATCAACTGCTATCAACTAATTAAGAGCATCTCCAATAACCTCTTAAATTGGCTCTTAAAACCAAAACTAAAAGGATAAGAAAAAATGGAGCTCCAATAGGTTCTTAGAGCAATTCCAGCAGCTTCCCTATTTGGAGTCTTAAACCAAAATATGAGGAATATGGGAAAATAATCCACTCCAACAGTATCTTAGTGATTCCCTAAATCACTAAGATCCACTAGCCATGCCTTATCTTTAGGTAACCTCTCTCATCTCCTAAATCTTATTTTATAATAAATTTTGAATACAAACATGTTCTCTCTCTTCACCTATTGCAATAATGGTAACTTTTAATAATAAAATAGTATATAAGGGATGAATATAAGGAATATTGTTGGAGGTGAGAATAGCTATTATTATCTTAAGTCATTAGGATCCAATATTTTATATTATATTTAAGGAATAGGCTAAGATGCTGCTGGAGATGCTCTTAGTACCTCCTAAAAATACTAGGAGCCTCTTCTCTCTCTTCTCTTTTAAGAGCCATTGCATGGCTCTTAACTTGTTTTTTATAATTAAATATTCACTCTCTCACCCATGTGACCTTGAACTTTTGTCATAGTGGAGTTTAAGTAATAATAAAATATAGTGTTAGGAGTGTGTATAGAGAGTATTATTGGAGTTCAAACTCTTAGTAATGTATTAACTTCCTAGAAACTTAATATTTTATACTCCCTCCGTTTCAATATACATGTCCACTTTCAAAAAAAAATTTTGTTCAAATTACTTATCCAATTCAACTTTCAATGCAAAATTATATTTCCAAAGTCAATTATACTCCACATATCTTTTATTTATATTTCTTAGATCAATCCCACTCCACATATTTTGATCATTTAATGCAATTAATTTTTGAACAACCACTTTTCTTAAACGGTGTGATTTTTCTAAAATGGACATCTAATTTGAAACGGAGGGAGTATTATATATAGAAACTAACTAAAAGACTATTGGAGATGCTCTAAGATACCAGAAACGAAAATCAAATGGAGAGTGGCGTGGTTCCGGAGCAGAGAGATAAGTTTGATGGGGGTTAGTTGGGAATAGGGAAGAAATTGAGAAGTCCGAACACAGTGTACACCAGCCAAGGCTGCATGGGTTTGTGGGGATGGCCTGGTGGGCGTGCCAATGGGCCGACAGGCCTACCTCTTTTGACTCTCACATGCTATTCTAACCCCACTACACTAATCTCTCACCCCCTAGCTTTGATTATTACTTATATAATATAAAATTGCAGTTATCCATCTGTCAAAAAAGAAAAAATTGCATTTCTCCCGATACAGTGATTACTCATTAGGATATCATCTCGCCGGTTTGCAGTTTACGAACTACTTATTGAGAAGTTCAAATTACATCCCCCGAATGGAAGCATGCACATACATAACAAATATGTAATCAAAAACATAAAAAAAGAACATAAAAAAGAGTTGATCATGATAAACGGGCATATAATTATGTAGTAATATGTTGACTCCATCTCGAGCTCAACACTGCTGCGGAGGATTATATAAACTAATACTAGTAGGCTAAGACTAGGACATAGAAAAGCATGCAGCAAATTGTTGGAATTGTAAGCAAATTGGTTAACGAGATGTAGACTTGGTGCTTGCAAGGGAGTTGTCATATTTAACTGAACCCAAAGTCCCACCATGTGGCGTAAGAACATTCCTCATATCACATTGGACCATTCCCCCCTCATCTTCTCTTTTCTTAAACTCATGCCCATACACTCCCAACACTCCTCAGTTTTGTATACCACCATTACTCTCATCTTCTTGGACACACACACAACCACAAGGACAATGTGTGTGTGTGTGTATTTGTATATGAGTCCAGATTCAATGCAAATCCTCTTACCAATATTATTTCAGCGAAGTAATATCATCTTCAACATAATTTTCTCATCTTTTCCAAAATTACTTTGTGTGAATATATGCATTTACTGAACTCTGATTAAATACTCCTAGGAAGCATGACAATGAAATGAATTTCATAACTGGGCTGTATAAACTGTTTTCTACAGTACAGCTGTCGTATGAATATGATTGAATCGCAATTGACAATAATAGGGTACATATTTAATGGGACTTGGGAGACATGTCGAGCTTGTGCTTCAAATACAAATTTAGGATAAGAAATACAATTATAAAGCATAGGTTCTAAAGCCAGGTACATTGGACATTTTGTACTGTACCACCAATGAACGTACGGAGCATGTGATAGTGTTGAGTTCTAGTCGGTAGAAAATTCATACAAGTGTTGGGTTGTAAGGGGGTTTTTGCAACAACTCTAATAAATCATGTTGTCTCTGTGGTAAAGCTTTAAGATCATGTAAGCCCCATCGTGTATGTTCATGCCATACAAATCAGGTTTCTTATAAACAGTTAAATCATTTTCCAAGTTACAGCCCAATAAATTATCTTGTCTTCTTGGTAGAGCTCTACGATCATGGAAACCCCATCTGTTTATTACATATGTTCATGGTATGCTGATGAGGTTTCCTGTACACAGTTCCTATCATTTTTCAAGATAGCGAAGTTTCAACTAGAATAGCATTGAATGAATTGGATTGTCTCTGATTTTGCCTTCAATTTCCTGCTCATTTGACATTTTTATAGGTTATCCGGACATTGTCTACTAACAATGTCTACTGGTGAACTTACCTAATCTGATTGCGGTGTGCATCAGTGAAAACAATATCCTGAGAAAAATTAAACATTCCATGTAACCACTATCTCAAGACAATGAGCCTAAAAGACATGTGAACGAGTTTTTGTTTGTGGATTACATCTCATTATTACACCAACTAAATGAGAAGTCTATTTATTCCCAGACCACTGTCAAGAACAACGTATATACAAATAATTACAAATCATTCTTCCCCCTATTGATAAGTAACCCAGGATCGCAGTTCTTGTAGAACCAAAATTATGTAGTTAAGGACTAAAAAAATTCCTCTAGGAGCAAGTCTAACTGGACACAAATACCAAACGGTGCAATTTTAGGAGTAAGAATGCTGATATAATCACATGCCCGGGAGAAAACAAATCATGGAACAGAACTGCTATAGTTGGATCCTATTATCTTCTATCTGCATCAATATTTTTTTACTAATGTTTTTCATGATACCAAATTTAACATATTTACTTTCTTTTGCAAAGCAGTAAAGCACACAAGCTTCTAATAATTTACGTATCTATATAAAATTTAAAAGAGAGCTAAAATGTTTGGTACTGGAAGGGCATCAGCTATACAGGTACAGTGTTAGGTATAGACTATTGAGATAAGATACAGAACACGTGCGTATTCACAAACTACAGGACTTCAACTTCATTTGTAATTTGGTCTTCTTTTTCGTTCTCAAATTTTCATGTTCGAAACACAAATGTACCTTGATCTGAGATAGAGACCCTCTTCAGATGGAGAGACAAAAAAGTCACATCTAGTGTTAATCACCAAGAATGCAAAGCGGCTGTCTCATGCTAAGTTCTGCTTTAAGCTCAGGGAATTTCTCCAAATCATGGGACATGCCTAAAGTTTCCTGCACATATGGCCCAAAAAAAAAATTGAACTAAATGATATCAATCAAAATCCTAGTAGCATTATTTTTTATGACATCTGTGATATGCACCGTAAAATAAGTTGTTCACTTAATTAAGATGGCGTTGGGCCTTAACAACTATCATTCAGGCAATCACATATATTAATCAAGAAGTTATTAAGTTATGGAGCAAGGGTTTCGAAATTGTTACTAATAAGTTAGAAAGAAAAGGAATCATAATTACCAAGGCGGCGGCATGTGCATCTTGTAGAATATTCCCATCTATCTCCAGTCTGGCAATAGGAAAATCTGGAAGGTGTCCTGACTGTTTCTTACCAAGTAAGTCACCAGGTCCACGAAGAATAAGATCCATGCTTGCAAGGTGAAAACCATCTTGCGAGCTCTCAAGCACCTTCAACCGACTTAAGCTACTGACGGAAGACGCTACTAGTATACATTTTGATTTTCGCACTCCACGACCTACTCGTCCTCTAAGTTGGTGCAATTGAGCCATTCCAAATCTTTCAGCATTCATAACAACCATCATAGATGCATCTGGAACATCCACACCGATCTCGATAACTTGTGTAGCTAGCAGTATATGAGTTTCACCAGATCTAAAACGTCTCAATGCTTCATCTTTCTCGTCACTCTTCATTTTCCCATGCAGCAGCCCACAATTATAATCTCTGAACTTACTAGATATAGTTTCAAAATCAGCAGAAGCCGCACGAAGTTGAGGAAGCTGTTCAGAGAGCTCAATTACCGGATACACCAGATATATTTTTCCTCCTGCTTCTAGTTCATCCAACATAACCTGTTGTATTATAGATCCTTGCGTCAGATAAGTGTAGGATTATAAAAGTTAATTTAGACTCATTGCGGAGCACGTCATTTTTGTTATCATTTCTTATTAGGTCAGTTACGGATCCCTTTCACATATCCTTGGCAAAATGTCAGTAAAATCAAGCACATGGACTTGACACATCCGCAATTTAAAGAAGCATAGATTTTAGTTCAAAGAATGCTGCTTTATAAATATATTCACCAGAATTTAGCACGTTAAACATAGATATATCAGTTTGTGTTGCTTTACGTTTGATTTTCAATAGGGCATAAAGCAGTATATACTAAATGCCAGTATATATAGTTACATTTTTTTAGTACAAAACTATTGATAATAACTGTATAGACGGGGAACCCACGAGCATTGGTTAATAAGCGACCAGCAGCAACATGGATAACTATAAAAGGATCAAGACACCTCTTACTTTGTGAGAAGTTCTTCAAGGAACCATCATGTGATTAAAATATTACAGCACTAATCAATCTTTGGGGAAAGGCATATAACAAGACAAAAGATGAGAGCATGTAGTAAGTTTTAGATTGTTTTGACTATGTAAAGGCTTATTGGAGGGGGGAGTTTAAGATTCAAGACCACATCAGCCTCTAGACCCTAGCTGAATACACAAAGAATACAAGCACCACCTTATGACTACACCATCCTTCCATAGTTCAAGTCCTTCTGTACATGTTAATGCACTGGCTGGCTTTTGTTTGTTTCAAAAAGTAGAGGTTTAAGTATAACTAATTAAATTGTTCATTAAATACACCTACATTTGGTGCAATGATTGCACAAAGGTTAAAATCAGTGTCTCTTGTTGTAGAAAACAAACTAACCTGGTAGACCTTCGAAAAGCCAGATTCACTTCCTTCAATAATACATGTCTCTATAGGTATCCTTCCAGGAGGTAAATCAGTGATCTGTGGATTCAAGAAATTAGCAGTCAACATAAAACACTTAAAAAGGGAATATATAAGCTTATAGTAGACAAAATATATGAGGTTATAATAAAAAAAATAAACCGTCTATGTCGGTTAGGTTAATCAAGTTTCTAGAGAAGTAACAGTAACAGCAATATTATTAACCGTTTTCAAGCAGACTCCATGTTCCATACACATGTTTTGCTACATAGATCTATATCATTAAGATAAACAATAACGACACAAACAGTTTGAGCCAGATTAATGTCTTTTATTAATTAACAGAATATAAGTACTTAAGATTTGTATGTTATATATAGAACTTATACATACTTGGGTCAAGGACATATCACCATACAAGGCCAGAGCAAGTGTCCTTGGAATTGGGGTAGCCGACATAGCGAGAATATGAGGAGCCATATACTCGCCCTTGGGCGAGGCACTTGAATCATTTCCAGCTAGTGTCGAACTCAGAGAGTTAAAATATAACTGCAAAACATTAATAAGTCAATCAGTTAAATAGCATGTCGCAAGGATTCAATATTTCTACTACTAGAATAAAACTCATGAACTTCTGGCAAAAGACATATTATAAAGCACCCTTTAAAATATATTATCAAGCACCCTCGTCCCCTTCATGCTTGATTAGTCGGGCATAATTTTGGAGTCATTGAGCAACTAACTATCAAAATTCAGTCATAAACAGAAATCAAAATACTTGGGAACTAAAACTTCATAGCAATCTACTGGAAGTAGAGTCCAAGAATCTCATATCTTACAGAACATAAGTACAAATTTATACACAGGTTAGTTGACAAAGTAATGATTTTCACTTTCTATTTGATCCAATAATCACAAACACATTTCTAAAACCTAAAGCCCAAATTCACTGGACTTCCAGCCCAACAGGCCTTGATACCATTCGAACTCAAAAGTCAAAATCCACAAGCCCAATACATACACGCCCATAGGACAACCAACCACAAGTTTGGTCGGTCTGCCGGTATTGGGCACGCCTCCTTAATTTATATAACATATTTTAATGAGGCCTTTTTATGATAATTAAAATATGTTTAAGTATTCTCATTAAAACATTATCTATTCGGGCCAAATTAGCCTTTTGACGGGCTTGACTATTAAGAACTTATTCAACATGTTATATAAAAAACATTTTAACACACCCAATAAAAATAGATTAACCCAAACATGTCTATTAATTATTTAAAATCTATTTCACTTAAAAAATGCATATTATCCTAACATAATTTTATCTTTCACAATAAAAATAATTATTACGATACATAGGATATAGTAACAAATATTATTATTAATATATATATATTAGACAAAAAACTACAATATCTTAACTTTAACTAAAACACTATTCTGAAAAATTAAAAAAGTCACTCTTTTCTTCCACGCAACATGATCAGAATCTATAAATCATCACCTATGACTGATGCATGCCACAAGGATAAACAATCATTCCTTCAAATATAAAAAAATACTTCCTCCGTCCCACTCATTTTGTCCATAATAAGAAATCCACCTTGTATTCACTCATATTAGATAAGCTGATAATTACCAAAAAGTTGTAGTGTTTTTTTAAAGATATTAACATAATAAATACCTAATTCACCATATTTACTAGATGTGGACAATAGTTTTGGGACAAGCAGAATAGGAAATGAGGACACAATGAGTGGACGGAGGGAGTAATGCACAAACATTCTTTTATTATGCTTGCATAGAAGTAGTACTTCCATGCTAACAAATCTTCACCCCCTTTCTCTTTTATTATGCTTGCATAAAAAAAATTACTTACATGCTAACAAATCATCACCCCCTCCCCCCCCTTTCTTCCCTTTTATACTCCTCGAGGGAGTTATAAAGGCCCATTTCCACAGGGCACTAGAAGCAACTCACCTTGCTGTTGAACCTTCCTCTCTGAATCACACCAAAACGGTGTTGCTCGTCCACCACAGCAATGCGTAAAGCTAAGAATTCTACTTTTTCTGCAATCAAACTGTGAGTTCCAATGACCAATGAGATGTTGCCGGCTCGCAGACCCTGTTAATCAAAGATGACATAGATGCAAATCAATCATAAAATGTAACAGCAGATTAATGAGTTACTAGGGAATTACCTCACGAATTAGCCGTGACTGTTTTGATGGTGTTGACCCAGTCAATAAAGCAACAGAAGGTTTGTCATGCTCATTCCCCATATTCTCTAGCAAATTAAGAAGGTGCTCATAGTGCTGGACCGCAAGCAACTCGGTGGGAACCATAAAAGCAGCCTACATATGAGTAAAGATAGAAGTCCAATTTATATAAGAGCTTTAAGGAAAAAACTAATAAACCCTATTCTTTCACACATCATCACAAGCTTATTTTATATCATATTTTACCAAGTTCACCCTCTCTTTCACCTCTAATGTTGCGTTTGGTTGGGGTGAATTAAAGTGGAGGGAATGTAATGAAATTTCAACTATAATATAGCTAAAATGTTTAAATTTTTCATTCCTTCCACCATTCCATTTCTATCACCCTTAACTAGAGCTCAACACCCCCCCCCCCCCCCCCCCCCCCCCCCACAATTATTTTGTGAAGAAATGCTCCATTCTCTATCATATACCCATTTTCTACAGAAATTTCATTACAGAAAATTTTTGTTCGCTCATTGTTTTTAAGTCTTTCCTTCTACCCACTATCATTCACCCCAACCAAATGTAATTCATTCCACTCTTTCATTCACTCTTTTCTTAAAAGAAGGTTTGAACAGTTGATAAGAAGGGAAATCCTGCCTAAAATAAATGTCAACAAAAACTGTCTACAATAAGCTCAGATGAAGTACAATCCTTAACAGCAGTAACTATAGATATCAGATTTGAAGAAGCTTAACCTGAAAACCTGAGGCAATGACTTCCATGCATGCCAAGAAAGCTACCACAGTTTTCCCACAACCAACATCACCCTGAGCACAAACAAAAAGTTCTAAAATTGAGAAATAGTGCATACGCATAAAACGAAATAAGTATTATTTAATTTCTAATATACCAGTATTTGGTCAACCAATTACAATATATTAATGAATAATCTCAATCATCTCTCAGACTAAAGGATACTCATACATGACTGGCAAACCGGCATCTTTTCCCATATTAGCTCATATGCAGCTGTGCTCGTTTACTAGTATTTTGATGTTAAAGGCATGCTGAAGATCAAATAAATTTGACACGTGACAGCCAACTACAGAACAATCTTCAATACTATATAAATAGCATTCAACATGAGGGGCTATTACTCTTAGCTTCTAGTTACAACCAGAACTAGGAGATATACACACACGCATAGGACATGCTGATCAACAGTTCTGTACTAAAGTAAAATATGAGACTGATGAAAATTTAGTAAAAATATAAATCAAGACCTGTAAAAGGCGATACATGGGAATCTGCCGCTTAAGGTCCCAGATAATTTCTGAAGCTGCATTCAGTTGACTACGTGTAAGTGAATACGGAAGGGCCCCTAAAAAATGCTTGGTAAGATTGCACCAGTCTTCAGCAAAAACCACATTCAATTCAGGCTTCCTGTACTTATCAAGCAATTTGTCCTTCTCTATTTGTGTTCTGAGTCCCTCAAGCATTTGGAACAGACGTCCTAACTGTTAAATATTTATGATGTAGCAGTTAGCATGTTGACTAATGGTTGCAAATGTTGTCAAGATTTCAGTGACCCGATAACTCAATAGCATTGTATAGAATTAAATGAGAACAGGACTAGTCTAAATGATGTAAGCATGCAACAAAGTTCAAAAATATGTTTGCAAGTAGTAAGTATCTATACACCAATCACTTACCAATGTTAATAGATGAATACAAAGTAAAAACAAAACATGCAGCTGTGCTTCTACACCATATTTGACACCTAACAACATGCAACAAGTTGATGCATGAACCTGAAGGTAAATGCCAATGTCTAACAGATACAGCATAATCATTCTGAATGATCATAAATTGGTATAGCTCTTCATCATCCATATCAGCAAAATGCATCGCATATTCGCATGTATGATACATTAGTGATTATGCAGACTGACTTGAAGATGTATCAAAACTCTAAAAGTAAACTTTTCCCATTGTTAACAACAATAACAATCCAATCACCTGAAGATAAAAGAAGTCATCAAAGATGAGCCTCCTACGAGCTAAATCAGCCGCATCTATGTTCTCTGGCTGGTGTATTCCTAGATAAGCCTGCATCAGAAATATCAACCTTGACTTTCTACCGCAAACTTTTATAACAAGAAACTCTATGAAAAGAAGATAAGTGAAATTTCACACCCCAATAATGCATCAATTTAATTGTAGAAATATCTTCAAAGGCATTAATTTGTGTACAAGTGTGTTTATGTAGTATATACACAATCAGATATCATAATGGATAAATATTTGTCTGAGATGACAACAATATGCAAGGCTGCTTCTTCCTGAATCTTAATAGGATGTATAAGCTAAAAAAATTCATCAACAAGATTATAAAAATAACAAGCAGTGAAGATCACAGGAAAGTGATGTCCTGATAAAATCTTATTTAGCCCATAAAGCCCATCTTCTCATGCTGGATGGATGTGGGAAAAGTGAGTTAACACGACATGCTTGTAATCCATCACAGATGGTCATCTTCCCCAACCACGTCACCACTGCAGTTATTTTCCTTGCTTCATAACTTCTGGCAGTATGTTACAGCCTCCCAGTATAATTTTATATTAAACAGTTAGGCTGACTGGAAACCCGCCATGCACATTATTTATAAACTGACTACATGAAGAACTTACATAAAGTAGCTCAACATCCATCTCAATGTCAAATGGTTTCTTTTAATAGACCCCCAGGCCCCAACATCAACATATCATAAGACAACGCGCCCAGCAATAAACAGATTATAAACATTCAATCAAGTATTAACCATAGTCCTATAGATGTCATGATCCACATAGTTCTCAGTTATCATTTCAAATTAACAACCACAAGATACCTATGTCATACTCCTATTTTTGGTCAAGCGATAAATTTAGTCCAACTCCTCAGATATGAAACATTAAATGACAATTATATACATGATACCAAATCAATCACTACTTATCTTCTGGCATGAAGCAGACTTTAATTTTTCTATCGCTCTGCTCGTTGACTTGTTATAACATCTTTGCTATTAATTTAATTATGCAAGTAAAAATACGTTTCTAATATTTCAACATCCTTTAGATCATAATAAAAATGGGGATTTTTAGGGTGTAGCAGAACTGGAATTGTTTGCATATTAAGCGATGTTGAAATTTTATGACATGTTGGGCTTCTGTTGCCTTGTTAATCAAATAACCACACTGATTAATATAACAGACTGCTACACAGTTCATCTTTTACAAAAGATTCTACTTACATCCCGGAGGGGTACAAGTCCAAATTCCTCAGTGATATTTCTTGGAATAGGATCAATTTCGCCAGGCAAGACCTGTAGCACCCTGCAAATGTACAATCAAGATAACTAGGTTGTAAGAATATCAAAAATATAAATTAATTTGCAGGAAATTTACCCCACAATCTTTTATGTAGCCATAAAAGAATAACAGGGATAGAAAAAAACCACCCTCATGTAATTTCCTGTGGACAGCTATATGTGGCAGGAAGTGCATAACTTATTACTGCTGTCAGTAATCCACATAATGGTACATATATAACATTGTAATCAGTATATTTTATATTAAGTTAAAACCAAATTTATATTCCATTATTATGGTTCAGTCTTCACGAGTAACTTATCAAACAAGAAACAAAAACAAAATAAAAGAGAAGATGGGTGCACTTTCGAGTGAACTGCATCATTCTCTTGTAAGATTACATCACATTACATAATAAAATAAAGTGCCTTCTCTCTATATTGATATCGACTAAACACTTGGTATTTAACCAGACAGCATGATTCATCCAGACAGTTGTAATTTTCAATCTCAGTTAATGACTCTAGAGAGCTCCAAACTTGGATCTCGAAAGCACATGCAATTGTTTGGGCATTATAGCTTATTTGTAAATCCAGCCAACGATGGCAACAAGACATATATCTGAATTTTATAAGACTAATAGGCGGATAAAATTAAGGTATAAACACAGACGCAGAAAGCTAGTCAGAATTTGTGTTTGTGTGAGCGCACGTGTCAGAGAAGAATGTAGTACAGAAGGAAGAAAATAAGCAAGGAGCAACTTTCAATTTAAAACAGCTAGAGAAGATTCTTAGTGAAAGGAAAGTATGGAATCCATACAACGCCGTAATGAGCTAAAACAAGTCTAAATTTACTAAAGGTTCAATGAGCAGACCTTGAGATTATACTTTTAAGAATATTCGGGTTTACGCCACCTTTCGAAGGATAAATTGGATATGGTCTCTCTGTTCCAGAAGCATTTGAGGCATTTCCATCTGGAATAACATCCATATTGTATTCCCTCATCTCATAGTGGTCTTTGGCATGCATAGACCTCACCTGCATCAAAACTGCAGCACTTAAGAAATTGTCTCCCCAATTATCACTCTCAGACAAATAAAATATGATGTAAACTAATTGAACAAGACAACGGAGGACGAATAAGGAATTATAAATCCATAATACTACCAGACTAATTGCAGAAGTCAGTATTGAGATTATTACATCTATATTCTATAGACTAACGGCAATCAAACCTTTCTGCTTGTTGCATGAAGAATACATAGGCAGGTAAACAAAGATAAACCTTGGCACAGGATCAAAACCTTGCATGTGAAAGATACATGCTAACCTCTTAGCATAAGCTGTCCAAGGATATGTCAGTATATCCCTGTGTGCTTAAGGTATACAAGAACTAGTTAATATTGTTATCATTTGTCCTTGCAAAGAGGAAGAGCATAAAACTATACCAGCGATATAATTCCTGGAATAGGGGCAACAGTTAATATATAGCTGTCATTGCGTGAGTTTGGCATATATACCCTTGTACTATATTCTAGTAACATGGACCAGACTCAAAGAGGGCAACATTTGTAGAGCATTTTGTAGCCTATTCTTCTTCTACTACTACTACTAAGGGCATTGAAAATCATGTACTCCTGACATCTCGAAATGGAATTCAAGAACTGCAATTTAAGAAATCCAACATTTTGTAATTAGTCTAGGGTTCTGAGGAGACTATAAACAAGACAGTAGGTGCAATTTTCTTTATTTGACCTACATCAGCACTCTAATTTTCCTGAAAATAGTAACATAACTGACCTTACCACTAACACAGACAATTTCTCCCTCCTTATGCTTAGCCTGAAGACTTTTGAGAAATGGCTGAAATGTGAAACGAGTCCCGCGGAAGAATTTCATCAAATGTAGGTAAACAGTTTTCTTTTTTTTGTAATCAATTTCATCTGTGAACTGTTCAGAAGTTGAATTGATCTCCACAATCTCACAGCCCACTACAACCTCAAGAAAGGATAAGTTAAAGCTAGCCCTCACTCCTCTGCATTATTCAAAGTCAAAAGTCAGAATTAATTTTAGTTCATCAAAAAATAATTTTTAGGCAAGACAAAATTTATGTGCCACAATTACAAAATAACTAGAGCTATACAAGTAGAAAGTCTATTCTTTGTTATCAAATATTTAAAATGAACAGTTATTATTTGCTATCATTAACTTGTTTTTTGTAGTTGAAGATGTTGATCACCTTGAGGATAAAACTTTGCCAACAAAGCTGAAGTACTGCCCGTCCTCTATTCCTATTTGTGCATCATGTAGATCGGCATAGGTCCTAGGGAAATGGTGAAGCAGCTTTCGCAGCTACATTGTCGAATAATAATATTAAATTTAGGAGCTCATTAGAGTAAAACATCCAAAATCAGAACAACATTTAATAACTCGTCACCTCACCGTGTGTAAACCACAATTTTCCAACTGACTGCTATGCTTCTTACTCAATTTAGGGATGAAACTTATAGGTTTGTCCAGAAATAAGTTAACTGATAAAGCAGTTTGCTGAATTTCAAGTGTAGTTCCACTGGGAGCATCATCAACCAAGGGTTCTGGAACTAGCTTAGGTTCAGCCATCGAAGTCTGGGAGTTCGCACGCAAAGGAGAAGTATAAGATGTTTCTTCCTTTGAAGAAGAAGATTTTTCAACACGAAGGCTGGCAGCTTGAGAAAGCCATATTTCACCTGTGCCACTACTACCTGAAACTGAATTATTATCCACGGTTTGAGAGTCCAAAGATGAAGGTAAGTTAAAATTATCTTCTCCTCTCAAGGAAAGAGATTCTAACTTATGAATGCTGGCCATAGAAGGCCATGCCTCGTAGAAACTATCAGGATTAACCCACATTGCATTGACAGCGCTTGGGGAGAAATCCTTACAAATCTGACCTGCTGCATGGTCAATCCTTTCATGTAGGGTGTTCTCATCATACAACTTCACTTTTGGAGATTGACCTAAGATGATAGAAGGAAAACGTTTACGTGCAAAACTAAAATCACCAGCTGCAGCTTCTTGGTTCAAGCCAGATATTGTCGGTACGCTTTCATTCTCAAATAACTCATTTAGATCACTGTAGCCCATCAGGATAGATACCTATTAATCAAAATGTACTTATTAATACTGAAAGGTTTACCTCACAAAGAAAAAAACTGATGTGAAAGGTTACATAAACTTATAACAAACAGAAAAGAAAGATTAACTAAGAAAATGCTCACACAAATAGGACTAGTTAAGACAGGGCACGATGCCACAACCAATTATAGAGGCAAGAACACAGTAGAACAGTAGATATAAGTGACAGATGCTAAATTATGATGCATAAAAGTACCAATTGGCATATATTGAAGCAACAAACCAACCAAATCTACGTGATATGTTGCATCCCAGAAAAGATGCTATGACATAAGGTCCATGTCAATAAATTGAATCGCAAACCTTATTTAGCAGCTTGGATCGGTCTGTAATGCTTGCGCGCTCATAACTTCCCACCTCCTTTAACAAGCTTTCTGCAAACTTATGCTTTGATCGAGAGCACAATTTTGAAACCTTAGAGAAAAGGAAACTGTTAAACCTGAAATAAAAACCAAAGAGTTTAATATGATAAACTATTAAACTATGAAATGTAGAGCTTAGACCAAACAAACATAAATTAATAAACTATGAGTCTTCGGCTTATAGGTGAGAAACAAAATTACCTCATTTTCCTTCCCAAGGCATTCGTATAGCCTCTCTCAGCTTCAAATATGATAGCACTTCTCAGACATTTCTCACTGAAAGACTGCAAATTTAACAATCAACAAACTTGTTCATAATAGATAAAACCAATGTAAAGAATGAAAGTCTATAAAGTCCCCCCCCCCCCCCCCCCACACACACACACACAATACACTTCATGTACCGGTCAAAGCACAGTGTCCTTGAACATATTTATTTCTTATTTGTAGTTAATAGTCCATATTTGTATTTGTAGTCAAACTTGATTCTCTCTTTAAAATACATTTGGTCCATACAAGAAACTGGTATTAATTATTAACATTCAAAAGCTTTGATAGGCAAAAGAGCTTCTCTGAAGTATGCTCTTAATAATTAAAAAAAAAAGGTTCTCTTTCACTCTGATTTCCATTTAAATAGGCCTTTCGCCTATTTCTGTAAATGCAAGATTTTGTTAGTAATATTGGTTTACAATCTCCCACATAATAGAGATAACTTATAAAATAGAATTATTCTAATATTGGTAATCAATCTCTTCATTTATGGGTTGTGATCCATCAATTTTTCTCCCTTCTATGCTTAGGAAACCTTACGCATAGTGGCTGTTCTGCTTGAATCACCCAAGCCATTCTTTATTTCTCATCCTTGTCCTGCCTATACTCTGTCCTTACTTAAAACCAAGTCAATTCATCATTTTGTACTATTTCAGTTACGGATTACCGCTAGTAGTACTTTATTTTTGTTCCCCAAACTTGTCCTGCAATAAGTGTATCCCAGCTCAAAAACTATAACAACTCATCCTTTTTCTAGACTGTCAATAATGTACATTCAGGAAATTCTATCACCTTTCTTTTCTCATAAAATTACAGTATATTTTAATAGCTATACTTCTGGTCAGACGATATAGAATTCCGGAAAAACATTTGAAGCAAATTAAAGGTAGTACGTTACCACACTACAAGATTGCACAAAGGAGACAGTCAGAGCCATCCGCTACAGATCTCCTGCGCGTAGACGCTTATTGCAATAACACAACAAACCTATGAAAAAACACTCTACACTAGTTATACTTCAGCAGCGGCAATATATAGAGGGTCTTACTCCAATACAAACCTCCTTGAAATAAAAACTACAAAGTAAAATTTAAAAAATTCTAAATCACATCGAAATATAGCACATACGGTATGCAAATTGATCGTAGGGAGATAAAGAAAAACACAGTAAAGCCAGATTTTAAGAAAAGCTCGCCGAGTGACGGGAAAAATCAAATTAGAATGGAAGGATTTTGTGGAATATTATGTAGGAGCGAGTATTTTAATTATGTGTGGTGACTTCTAGGGGGCGTTAGATTAGATTTATCAAAGGGCTTAAATTAGTTTGTATTTGAGCAATTGTCTATATATATATATACACACACACACACACACACACACACATATATATATATATAGAGAGAGAGAGAGAGAGTAAAGTTCTATGGAGACCACTTTTATTGGAGACCGTGGAGACCACTTATGTTCTGCAAGTGAAATATTGCATAAAAACATTGCAAAACGTATAGTTTTGCACATCATGTTGGGGTTTTATATCAAATTGGCCACTCGTTACGTCAAAATGTCTCATTTGACCCACCCATCTCAACGGGGACTCATTTCAACCACTATAAACCAAATATATATCATTTTACCCACACTACTATTCATCATCTTTACTTAATCATTTATCAAAAATCAACCGTTTGTCTTTTTACTATAAAACAACTTCGAGTACTTTCACAATTGTCTCTAGTATTTATCAAAATAGTTTGAGAATTTTTAATGCAACATAGCTAGAGTGATCAAATAAATATATATTCATAGCTATATATTTTTTTAATTGCATAGCTATGTTGTTTTAGAAATTTCTAAATTATTTTGATAAATACTAGAGACAATTATGAAATTACTCGAAGTGGTTTTGTAATAAAAAGACAAACGGTTAATTTTTGATTAATGATTAAGTAAAAAGGTATAAATAGTGATCTGGGTAAAATGATATATATTTGATTTATAGTGGCTTAAATGAGTCGCCGATGAGAATGATGGGCCAGGTGAGATATTTTGACGAAACGGGTGGCCAGTTTGATATAAAACCCCATCATGTTGTACAAAATCATTATTTCACTTTAAAATCTTGAATATCATATAAGTTTCGCATGTAGAACATTACAAAATGTTATATTCTACGAAATATATTTAGTTTGCAAGACATTGTTCAACTTGCAGAACATACATTATATACTTATGAAACATAGATGATCTTCAATAATTTTAATGAATACATGATATTTATTGAACATACTTCACAAAATAATGTATTTTATAGTGTTTTGATTGCAGAACATAAGTTGTCTCCACGGTCTCCAATAAAAGTGGTATGTGTATATATATATATGTGTGTGTGTGTGTGTGTGTGTGTGTGTGTGTGTGTATATATATATATATATATATATATGCTAGTGATCAAATACAAACCAATTCGTAAATACAAACTAGAAACCAGTTCCACAGTCACTATTTATAACTGCAGAAATCACTGATTTATACTGCATTAAGCATTGTTTCATACAGTAAAATAAACAATTGTTATTCTTCATAATTAAGAAAATATAGTTTTGTTAACAATTGGAGGTCGATTATTGATCATCAATTGTAGTTATAGGAGATTCATGATGGTAAGAAGTGACGAGGAGGTATGTGATGGTGGTAAGTAATCGCTAGTTGTGGTAAGTTATTTTGGCAAGCTGCGGTTGCTATTAGTGATGGTAGGCGATGGTGGCAAGCCATAAAAGCGCTAATGATCCGTATGAAGATGATGAATATATATGTTGTATGTATGCATATATTTATCTTTGATAGATATGTTATATATTAATTAGTGATTTGTGATGTATTAACTAGTGATTTGTGTAGTTAGAAATAGTGATTAAAAATGGGTCAGGACTGGTTTTTAGTTTGTAGACTAATTTGGTTTGTGTTGGAGTATGACTCTATATATACATCAAAGGCATCGTCTAATTAAACTTGTCAAAGATAGATCCAATGTCAATTTGTATATTACAACAAATCTACTTATATATATAGTAGCCCAACAGGTTCGTGTCAAGCCTCCCTCCTGAGCAAATAAATTACCTAGCTCCGAACCTGAGCCTAACTCCGAACCTAACCTCTTCTCATATATATATAAAAAAAGATGTTATCCATGAGACTCGAACTCAAGACCTCTCCAATACAAATACATCACTGAAACCACTTGAGCTACACAAACAATTAGTTTGTTATTCAAAAGCATTAATTACATACTTTAAAACTTTTGTATTTATATTCGTTTCAATATCTTATTTATTTGGGATGAGTTATTATTTCAGTTTAGTCTCATATATTGTTTACATGATAGATTAATATCTATAAATTAATTATTTACATAAATAAATTTAAAATTGAAAAAGAATATGAATAATCGGGTTCGTGGCATGATTCAGATTTCAAAAAATAGATATAATTTGTATTCGAATAAAAATGAACGAATTCAAATCTAACTTAATAGTTTAAACGAGCACCGATACAATATTATAGAAATTTTAAGTCATGAATGTGAGAAATAAGCACAAAAACTGAGATTTAAGCGAGCATCTTTGAAAGGAAAAATTGATGGGCTTTCAACATGGGCTATGTCATATTAATTTCTTTTATTATAAAAGGCGATTTATAAAGAGATTACAATATTTTGGAGAACACGAAATAAGGTGACTGAAAGAATATTCCTATTTAGAATATTCTTTTATTTTAAACTTATGAATTCAGAATTTGATGTGTAACTAAATCTTTTTTAAAAGAAATTATAGATATAAGAATAGTGACAATACATCAAATTTGGTGTCGGAAAATATATCTTAATGATATAATTTTGATGATATATGTATTTGAAATACTATAACTTGTGATATGAAGGTGAATTTAAGGAAATTTTATATTGTTAATCAAAAGTCAACCACATAATAATAAAACGCGTTTACGAGAACTACTAAAAAGATTTGAGTTATAAATTTTACTTTTATTAAATAAAATAACACAGAGAAATAAGTTATATATATTAAAGTCTTAAAACTATAATTTTTAATATGCCATCATCCAACATATAACATACCAGTTAAATAAAATGATTCAAACTATAGTTAAATTAATCATTTACAAATTAAACTAATAAAATATAATTAATTCTGAACCGGATAATCTGACGCGATACGGTGAAAACTAATATCTGATTAAACTAGACTAGAACAAGAATAGTTTTTTCATAATACAAAATATCGAATATATGACTTGATCTTTAACAATTGTAAAGAGATTACAATATTTTGGTGAACACGAAATAAGGTGACTGAAAGAATATTCCTATTTAGAATATTCTTTTATTTTAAACATATGAATTCAGAATTTGATGTGTAACTAAATCTTTTTTAAAAGAAATTATAGATATAAGAATAGTGACAATACATCAAATTTGGTGTCGGAAAATATATCTTAATGATATAATTTTGATGATATATGTATTTGAAATACTATAACTTGTGATATGAAGGTGAATTTAAGGAAATTTTATATTGTTAATCAAAAGTCAACCACATAATAATAAAACGCGTTTACGAGAACTACTAAAAAGATTTGAGTTATAAATTTTACTTTTATTAAATAAAATAACACAGAGAAATAAGTTATATATATATTAAAGTCTTAAAACTATAATTTTTAATATGCCATCATCCAACATATAACATACCAGTTAAATAAAATGATTCAAACTATAGTTAAATTAATCATTTATAAATTAAACTAATAAAATATAATTAATTCTGAACCGGATAATCTGACGCGATACGATGAAAACTAATATCTGATTAAACAGGACTAGAACAAGAATAGTTTTTTCATAATACAAAATATCGAATATATGACTTGATCTTTAACAATTGAATATGATATGCCACATTGATCACTCCTAACAAATACGAGTATCAAAATATTTAAAAATGTGAGTTTGCACAAAGCTAAAAAAGTAACTACACGACTAATTGAACTAAATCTTTTATGGTTTTATGAACTTCATGATGCCTAACTCATATCTACTCTCTTTTTGCTATTTGAAATTCTAGAAAATCATTTCTTTGAGATCTGTTTTATAACGATTACATGAAAAATCATTAAAAGTCTTAATAGACAAGCTCAAAAAACTAATTTTAGAAAATTAAAATTTTATAACGAGATAATGTTATAACATACTGTATCAAAGTAATAATCATCTAATATTTTTAAATTAACAATAAAAATATAATACGTTGAAGTACTATATAATTGATATGAAACATAAAAGGATAAGACACATCAAAAGTGTCAGAAATTTTTGGGTTGCAATTATACTGTTAGTAGTTCAATTGATGCTTTTATAATAAAATAAGGTACATGTCTTTTTACGTACAACATATGTTTCAAATTTTATTTATACAAAATGTGTGCAACATATGCTAAAAAGAATGTGTTGATGATCTGCTCCATCATGTATCACTTTAACAATTATGCAAACGTACGCTCAAAAAAGAAGAAATAAATGTAGGGCAACGCGGACCACACATCTTCATTTAATCATGATTTAGGATATCGTAATTCACATATCAAGAACAAGTTTTCATCAAAATCATGGTATATTAGTTGAAATAATTTAATAATTTCAACAATAAATTACAGATACTTTTAATGAGGTATAATATATTTAAAATTTAAAATTTCAGTATTAATTTCGAATATAATTTTGAACATTGATAATATGATAATGGTCTCTATATCCTAACGAATTTGAATATAGAAATATCAGTTCAAATGTAGTTTTTAATCTATAATTTTTTTTTAAAATATACTCCCTTCGTCTGATTTTAAGTAACCTTATTTGACTTTCACGGAGATTAAGAAAAATGTAGTAAAAAAGAGTAAATTTAGTTGGAAAGTGGGTAAAGTGGTGGAATATATCAAAATTTAATAATAGATTTGAGATAGTGGTGGTAAGTAGTGAGTGTAATAGTGTTTATTTAATATAAAAGAGTATATAATAGAGAAGTAATGGGTGTAATAGTGAAAAATAGTGTTTAAAAATAGTAAGTATAGTAAGTTCATTATTTTAGAGATGTCTCAAAAAGGAATAAGGGTCATATAAAATGGGATGGAGGGAATAGTACTTATTATTACTATTAATGCTATTAGGTTGCATATATTACATTTTTCATGTTTACATATTTTGTCAAAAAGTAAAACATAATAGTTACGCTCGAAACAATATGATGACACACGGATATTATTTAAAACATAATACAAATTCAAGGTCCGTACGAGAATAATATAATGATATATGAATATTATTTAAAATACAGCAAAAACTAGAGCCCCGTGCCTCGCACGGGCTTTTATGCTAGTTATCTAACAGCGAATCAACTGAATTTGTCCTCTGTATTCGATCTATACTTATCAATATTCTAGACTAAAACAAGAACAACTAACGGGGGTGTATTCGATTGGGATTTTAATGAATTGTTTTTAGTCTATGGATTTTAATAGATTGTGTGATTTTGATTTTGTGCGCATTCTTGATAAAATGTCGCAGAGTTGATATAGGATCTTTAGGATTTAATAACAATGCTTCAAAATCTCATCGATTTTGGTGGGATTTCAAAAAACTTAAAATACACTGAAGAATGCCACAAAATCCATCATTTTATGAAATCCAAAAAAATCCATGAGCATTTGAATACAATCAGATTTTAGTGGATTTTCAACAAACTCAATTGAATAACATCGGATTTTAAAGCATAATTTAAAATCCTAATTGAATACCACCATATTTTGTAGCATAATTTAAAATCCCAATTGAACACCCCAAAATTTTAATGGATTTCAAACAATCCCAATCGAATACCCTCGGATTTCATGAATGAAAATATTTGCTTAAAAATCTGAATCCAATACACCCCCTAAATTAAGCACAGTTATTCATCCGAAAACCATACATAATAGCTATAATGCATGAAATAAGTAACAATTATCTCTAAACAGTAAAGGAGTGTGATAATAAGAAGTAGTTAAATACGATTGCGAAGTTTAAAATGAATCGAAAAATTCGTACCGGTTATGTAAAGCTCCAACTAATCACACAAAACAATTGACTAGTTAAAAAACAAACTGAGCGAAACTATATAGAGATGGAGATAATTACCATGTAAATTGAGAGGCTTGCTTAGCTAGGGCTTGCAGAATAAGATATTAGTATGGGCGGGAGAGGTTTGTAGGCGAAGAAGGAAGAAAAAGAACAGTGGAGCATAAATTACATGTGGAATGGGGGAGTTCTGATTTCTGACCGTTCTCTTCTCTATCTTTTCGACTTCACCGAAAAAACAGATGACAAATAATTTTGTTTATATTGATTCACTTCGAATTTTCAGGTTATTTTAGATTTTGAGATATGACTTATAAAATTAACTAAATTATGTATTTGTAAATCTAATGTGCAATTTAAGTATGCTTAGTTTGTATTTTTTAAGAGTTTGATATTCAATTTTTAATAAGCTAACTTATTATTTAGAATTTTTTAAAACTAATTAAAATACTGATAAAATTATTATTATTATATATTTCATATCATTGATTTAATTTAATATTAAATATTTATATATAGTTGTTTAAACAGAGATAAAAATATGGGAAATAAAATTTATTTTCGTACCCACCTCCACTTGAGTATGAAAATTTTAGTTCAAGGCATGAATTTTAAATTAGTTTTTTTCACATACTTCGAATGAACGAAACCCATAATTGATTTCAAAACACCCCCAACAACAATTTCTTAATCTTTTCAATATCAAAGCCAACAATCTTATATGGAAAGACCAGCGGAAAAAATATGAATGTAAATGAGAGTAACTTGTGCAGACCGCTGTAAAAAATATGAATGTAAATGAAAGTAATTTGTGCGCAGTAATGCTCTAACACCAGCAGGAAAAATATGTGTTCCCACCTAGATAAAAAAAAAAAAAAAGGTTCTAACAACTTGTTCGGACTTGGATAATATGCTTATGAGTTTAAATAATAAGCTCAGAAGCATGATTACTTCACCGTCGACAAACAAATCCAAACATATAATTTTGAAAATGCAAATTCTTCAAATTTGAAATCTGGATGCCCAGGGTTTGCCTATATTTAATGATGTTTACAGACTTCTGTATGGTAACATTAAGTTAACTAAAGTAATAACCCTCATTTGGGAATCAGTAAGTTGATTCAAGGATTTTGCATTGACCTCTGTCCCAATTTCATCTTAGGAGGTCTACCGCGGCCTCTCCCTCGACCTTGGGGCATTTGTGTCCATCTTTGATCTAAAGTTGGCATGTCCTTCATACTTGTGTCTGCTACCAACTTAGTTGTGCCAGACAGTTTTGTGTGAGCTTGCTGCTGCATCGACTCTTTCAAAGCTACAGGTTGTTGATAATACTCTAGACACAGTGGTACTTGTGACATTTGCTCTGTCGGCCCTATAGCCGATGAAGAACCAGGACAAGCAGTCTGTGTATTTTCATGGGATGTGCACCGCTTTTGCCAACTACGAAGTTTTGCATGTTGTTGCAATTCTTTGGTTGTCTTAACCATCTGCACCTGGTCCAGGGATGATTCTGAGGACCCTGTATCTGTGTGTTTTGTGGTCTGAATATTGTCGACAGCAGGAAGCTGCAATAGCTGAATTCTCTCGGCCAAGTTAACATAATCTACATCCATTCTCATCAGCTGGGGCGCCTGAACTTGTAAAGATGACTGATCATTTTTCAGGATCGGTTGCGCAGGACGACGACATTGTGACTGTGAGCTTGGCAACAAGTCCAGTGACAAGGTATATGTTTGTGTAGATTTAGAAAGCCTTTGACTACGACGTACCACTTGGTCTACCTTTTTTGTCCCCTGTTGCTCGATATGATCATTTGAAACTGATTTATCATGTTGTTCAATATGCTGCTGCTTTGAATTCATATCAACATCATTAGATGTCAGTGTTGCCTGCTGCTCAGATTCAGGTAATGGCTGGGACGATTTATCTAGATCTGAAAGATCCAGTTGTTTCGTCTTCTGTTCGAGTTCAGCAGTCACGTCTTGAATTTCTTTTTCCTTTGTCATGGGGTTCAGCTTCCTCCGCCTTCCATACTGCTTTAGATTCTTTGGATGTGATTCCAAAAGTTTCACATCTTCAGATTTTACACCTTGTAAACCATCTGAGTTCAATGGATCCATTCGCTGCTGCTGATTTTGAGTCAACAACTCTGTTGAAAAATCTGATGATGCTGATTTGGAGCCTGTTTAATATAAAGTGTAAGTTGAATATACATGATTTGTAAATTGAATTGCTCTAAGATCTTGGCATATCTAAATATCACTTTGATCGGGGAAAAAAAATCAAACAAACTGGAACGGTGAATTTCAAATGCTTCATATACAGACTAAAACAATTTAAGCGCAAGGTAGTTTAAGACCCCAATATCTAAACTATAAACTTATATCCGTGATGTATTAAAGTTTTTACAGCATAAGATTGTTTTGTTTCCATTCAAAACTTTAAGAGCCTGTAGAGGTAATATATGTTTTCCAATAAAGCTTTATATCTTAATATTGCATCACAATGCCCTTTAATTTGTAAACTTTTTAGTAAAACCCTGATAATATAGAGAGAGTATATTATAATTCCAGATAATAGAATCCTCAAACTGCAACTACAGAACATGTATTTATCTAAGAACTATTTCTTCCTCGATATTTCCTTGACATAGCTAACAGATACTAGAAAATATCTTATTAATTTAACTTCACTATAATTCATATATACAACATTTAACCACCAATACAGTAGCAATTATCTACTTTGGCAGATCGTAGTAGGCCTCTCCTAGTCACATGCAATGACTAGCATAATCATTCAGTAAAGTTTTGGAAGTTAATAGATACAATTAACTGAATTTAGGTATAACTCAAAACTTATGATATGTTTGGTATATAACAAAAGAACAGTAAAGATGTTGAAGAAAACTAATAGAATTATCAATGGAGGACAGTCATTTATTGTTATCATTCAACCATCAAGTCAATTTAATGGCTAACTACCCACCCAAATTATGTGTATTGACAATTCAAATATTCCGTCTAAGAGTATCTCCAAGGGGCTCTCTAAATGAGCTCTCAACTTCAAATTTAAAGAGCAAGGCAAGAATTAGAGCTCCAATGGGCTCCTAGAAGCTCTTTAAAAATTTAAGAGCTTATCATCTCTCCTCTCTTTTAAAGAGCATGTAGGAGCTCTTAACATTTTTTTCATGAATATAATATTACTATCCCTCCAACTTTACCACCAACATTTCTCTCTTTTTACTTTTCTCTCTCATTTATATGAATAAAATATGAATAAGGAGCAAGTATAAAGAGGAGCATTGGAGTTTTCATCTTTTTCAATGTCTTAACTTACTAGGAGCCAAATATTATATTATATTTTAAAGAGTGATTTAAAAGCCCCATCGGAGATGCTCTAAGTGCATAATTTTATATACTTTTTCTATCCCAAAATAATAGTCACTTGGACTTCTTGCACGTAAATTAAGGTAAAATAAAATATGTTTACAAATTATTTTTCAAATTTTCTTGTTCTGAATAAAAGTTCAACATCTATATTTTTATTCAAAAAAAAAAGAAAATTTGAAAAATAATATGTAGAATATGTTTCTTGTGCACCTCAATTTACGTGCAAAAAGTCAAAACGACTATTATTTTGGGACAGAGAGAGTACATTATATATGTATATCATCGCAGCCTTAACTAAATACATTAAATGATAAGAAGATTTTGGGGAAAGTAGTAGCCTAATATTGTGAGCTAATCAAGCGAGTTAAAATTCAACTATATGAATTATCAATTATTATAAAAATATGACTCATGAAAGTTAGCAAAGAGGCATTACCCTCAGACCGAATATGATATTTGCAGTTTGCTTGTCCCTGAAGCCGCCATTGCTCCTGATCTACCTGCAGCAGTGTTTCAGACTCGGAAAGCCTTCCAGAATCAGAAATCAATTCTGGTTCTTGTACAATTATACAATTCTGCTTCGATTGGAGAATTATATAGTCAAAACCAGGGGGCCTGTCAGGACTTGAATGTTCAGGTTGTAATGAGTCAACAACAGGTGCACATATTTCATGTGATAGCTGCTCGTGTAGCTGACTTTGCTCATCGAGCATTCTATTTTCCAGCTCAATTTGTTTAACTACCTGATCAAGTTCTCCAACCCCGTTGACTTTGTTATCTACTTTGATCTCATTGTTGTCTAGAATTATCCCATCATTCCCTTTATAAAACCTAGCAGTTTCTCCATGTTCCTCACCATGCGATTCCCCATGCTTATCAGTCTCTGTTCGACATTTTTTACCGACCCTGCCGCGGCCCTTTCTTGCCTTTCTCTTTCTTGTCACCCTATCTTTCTCAGTTCTAACACGAGACTCCAGTGTAGGGTTGCTGCCAGGAAGTAAGTATAGATGTTTACCGGTCACCACAATCTCACCAGATTCACACAACTTACCCAAGTGATGTTTCAGTAATGAATTGTGAGCCAAAGGTAAGTCAGTATGCTGATTTTTAATATACTCGGATATCGACTCTTCACTGGAACCTCTCTTGTCATTCAACTCGATAATTGCATTGTGTATCATCTACATTATTAAGCAGAAAGCCTTAAAATTACAATCATGAGAAACAAGATGAAAACAGACAATACATACAAAATATACTAATACCAGAAAAAGGAAATAAAACAAAATATAAATTGGTGACCATCACCCTTATATAACATTATAATTTATAACCCCCCTGAGGTAAGTAAGCTAATTGCAGATTGGACTTGTACAACTAGTTGTCTTGCTTAGAAGCCGCAATGCACTAAATCTTACCTTAAAGAGTCGAACACATAGTTCAAAAACACATGCAAAAACTGAATCTTTGTCAATTCCCAATTCGGCAAACATGTCTTATAAATTAACCAATCAAATCACTCAAAATTGGGGATTCGGGGTCTTCACTCCTATTCCTACGCATACAAGGAATTCTCCACCCTACTTTACGAAGGGTTCTTCATAAATTACGAATTCATTAACATCACATTGTAGTATGCATGAAAGCTTCTACCTTTACTAAAATCAAGAAAATAACATAACCCTCATACATCAAACAATCAAGAAAATAAAATTTGAATGATTTTATAAACACTAACAGTACCAATTAAACACGTATATGTTTGTGTTGATTACTTACAGCAGCGTAAGGAGGATGATCAGGGGTATGAAGGGCAGAGGTGAACTTGGCGAGTTGTTCTTGAATCACGATTTTGAGTTCAGGGGCTGCATTCTCAGCGAGTTTCATCACAACGTCTTTAAATTTCTTCATGCTTTATTTCTGGGTTTTGAATCGAGGGTTTAAGGGTAGTGAAATTTAGGGAGAAAAGGGGGGTTTTGTAACTGATAATACTTGAGAATCCATTATGGACTGGAAATGGGACACAATTGTGTTGGAATAAGGAACGGAGATATGGGATTGTTTGGTTAATTCAGAATAGTTCTATTTGTGTTCTGATTTTATTTTCTTGTGGAATATATTATTCAATGCAGATTTTTAGATATTTAATCGATAAAGATGTTGTGTTGAAAACCCTCGGCTAAAAGATGATTTGTCATATTTAAAATAAAAAAATTTAGATAACAGCTCGAAAAACTCATCTCCAACTATGCTTAGTTGTTATCTATAAATTTAGCCAACCTCCTATAGATGATTAAATTTATCGAACCTCTACAAGTCTGTAAGGAAATCTATAGGAAGATTGCACATCATTTATTAACATATTGAACTGATATATTCTATATTAACAATTTAAAATATTAATAACATACTATTTTTAAATTATAGCCAACCAATATATCCAATACCATTGAAGCAAAATGTCTTACAGGTTCAGCAAATTTTACATAATGTCTTACAGGTCTCGTTTAGCCAACGATTATAGCCAATACCGTTCGAGATGCTCTTATAAGATTGTATCAGATTAGTCGCAGAATTATTCTCGGTTGACAGTAATATTTTGTAAAACGGACTCGGTGTCACATGGTTTTTTGGTAAAACTTCTTATATATTTCAAATTATTTTTTAAAAAATTTGAAATATATATAAAAATTTAGTATCATCAAATTTTGAATTTATCAAAATTATAATTAGAATATTATTTTTTTAAAATATAATTTAAAATTTTAATCGAATATATCATTAAATCTTTTTAAAATACTTCACATATTATTAATAACGTGTCTTTATAATCCATACACTTTAAAAAAAAATTAAAAGCCCCAATCATATATATATGGGGCATTACTCAAAAAAGAATACTCTTAAAAAAAACACAAAACACTTTAGAATAAATATAGAATCTCATCTAAAACTTAATTTTTTTCCCAAATTTTAAGTTGATTAACTTTTTGTTATAAATAATAATAGAATTCATCATATTTAACAATAAATTCGGGTTAAAATACCATGATTCTATGTAAAATTATTCGTGCAAAAAATTATATATATGATTCTATTCTGGATTTCATAATATTTCATAATAATAATGTGGATGAATTTGAATGTTAGATTTCATATATTAAGTTTGAATGGTGTTTAATTATATAATTATAACCTTAACAAATCATTCTTTGCGAAAAATAAAGGACTATGATAGTGTTCTGTGTTACTTTTTTTTTAAAGTGTTCTATCTAGAGTGTTACCCATATATATGGTTCATGTGCTAGCATATGTAATAACACACAGCTTCCTGGTCGTTGGATGAATATCCAGCGACCAGAATTAAAACATATGTTTAATACATTCCGCGCTTTTAAAACGCTAGACGGGTTAGATCAATTCAATGCGGCCGCCTTCAGTTCGATGATGATGTGTATGATAAATTAATCTGGCCGAGGGTTTTGGGGGATTAATCGAATATAAAACAACGAAATAGAATATCTGTATGTATATGGGTCCAGATCCTTAGCATATATATGTGGGGACCTGTGAAATAACACACAGGTTCCTAGTTTTTGGATGAATATTCAGCGGCCAGAATTAAAGCATCTGTTTAATACATCCAGTGGACGAGGGTTTCCCGTCCAGCGTTTTAAAAGGTTATAAAAGCACGGGATGTATTAAACATATATTTTAATCCTGACCGCGAGATATTTATCTACTGACTAGGAATCTGTTATTTAACATGTCCCCACATACATATGCGAGGGACTGGACCCATATTTTCTATTGGGTTAATTATCAAATAGGTCACTTATTACACTGGAAAATATCAAATGGACCACTCGGAAATTTTTGGTCTCATTTGAATCACTATTGTCATGAAATATATCAGATAGATACCTCTAATATTTTTTCGAGAAGTAAATTTTATTTTTCATTGAGTTCCACACATTTTTCTTGCGTGTTAGTATAATCAAATGAAAGGTTATCAACTCTAGTATTTATGATAATATATTCAGATTTTAAGAAATTTATTTACTATTTATTTTTAATTTTACAATTATTTTGTTTAATTTATATTAAGCAAATAATAAGTAAATTTCTAGGGTTCGCAAACAGATGGCGTTTAAGTCATTGATGGAATTGGAAGAAGCACGTAAAGCTGGACTTGCCCCTGCTGAGGTGGACGAGGATGGGAAAGAAATTAATCCTCATATTCCTCAGTATATGTCCTCTGCAGTCCGCCCCTTGGTATCCTAATGCTAAAAGACCGAGTTTGAAACATCAAAGGAAACGGAAGTCAGATCCGAATAATACAAAAGCAGCTTGGTATGACAGAGGAGGAAAAATATTTCAGGCTGAAAAGTATAGGAAAGGTGCATGTGACAACTGTGGAGCAATGACACATAATGCAAAGGCATGCATGTATAGGCCTCGCAAATTAGGAGCAAAGTGGACAAGCAAAAACATTGCCCCAGACGATAAAATTGAGTCTTTTCAACTTGGTTATGATGGGAAAAGGGATCGCTGGAACGGCTATGACGCAGCAGCATCGTATGCCCACGTTATTCAACGATATGAAGCTCGGGATTAGGCTAGAAACAAATATTTGAAGGATCAGCAGCTTAAAAAATTAAGCGATGATGAAGAGAATGAAGATGATTTCAGGGTAGACGAAGCAAAGGTTGATGAAAGTAAGCAGATGGATTTTGCTAAGGTGGAGAAGCGTGTGCGTACCACTGGTGGTGGAAGCACTGGAACTGTCAGGAATCTCCGTATTCGAGAAGATACAGCTAAGTACCTTCTTAATCTGGATGTTAACTCTGCGCACTATGATCCCAAGACTCGATCCATGCGTGAGGATCCTCTTCCGGATATGGATCCTAATGACAAGTTTTATGCTGGTGATAATCAAAATAGAGTAAGTGGTCAAGCTTTGGAGTTCAAACAGCTCAATATCCATGCTTGGGAGGCTTTTGAGAAAGGAAATATTGATCTTCACATGCAAGCAGCTCCATCACAAGCCCAACTGTTGTATAAAAATTTTCAAGTAAACAAAGAAAAGCTGAAATCTAAAGCCAAGGATACCATTATGGACAAGTATGGTAATGCAGCTACTGCAGATCCACTTCCAAAGGAGCTCTTACTAGGACAAAGTGAGAAACAAGTCGAATATGATCGTGGCAGGATTGTCAAAGGACAGGAGATGGCCCTTCCAAAGAGCAAGTATGAAGAAGACGTTTACATCAACAACCATACCACTGTTTGGGGTCCTGGTGGAATAATCACCAGTACTGGGGATATAAGTGCTGCAAACAGTCTATTCGAAACAGCTATTGTACAGGTGCAGCTGGAATTGAAGCTGCTGAAGCTGCAGCAGATCTCATCAAGGCCAATATTGCTCGTAAAGAGGCTACAGAAGAGGTAGATGCCCCAGCTGAGGAGAAGCGATTTGCCACCTGGGGAACTGATATACCAGATGATATGGTCCTAGACCAAGCAAAATTAGCCGAGGCTCTCAAAAAGGAGGATGCTAGGAGGCGAGAAGAAAAGGATGAAAGGAAGCGCAAGGAAGATTTTATTTTGTGTTTAATCGTTGAGCAACAACTATATACAATGCAGTCACTTTATACATCTAAAACAAAAAACTGCAGAGGCAATTAACCATGACATCAGTTCATCTTTTTATTAATTTTTAGTTTATATTCTTGAATGGTTTGATAGTTTATAATATATTCAATCTCTTTTATTCTGTTTTACAATTATTTAATATTGTTGTAGTATTGCTCGTTTACGGAATCAAAGTTGCGAAATTTTTTTAGAAACTAGCCTAGGTGAAAATAATTTTCTGGCTACGCCCTTGCTTTTGTTGAGGTTCAGATCCAAGTTGGTACAATGGTACTGGATAAAAAGAAAACATCATAGCAGCAAACTAAAACATTAAAATTATTATCTGGTGGAGCATTCAACAGGCTTGGAATATATTGTAACCAACTTTACTCTCTGCCATGATTGTAAGGTCCAGGCATGAGACACCAAGCTCCACTCATCTGAAGACATTAACAAGAAAAAAAATATAAGTAGATCTTTTACTTCAATAACCCAACAGAGAATAAGTATAGTATCATATTTTCATACACCTATGCCATACCTGTTCACTTATTGCACTCTGAATTTTTATCATCTTCTCCGGTGCAATGTGTTGGCTCACTGGACGTCCTCCCGCCTTCATTCTTTGATTGATCCAACTGTTTATCTTTATATTGATAACGATATCCAGAATGTAATAATTCCATAAATGTTGATGTCTCTTCTTCAATTTCAAGTAATGGCTCTTTTCCTGTATGTATATGTTGTTGTTGTACATCTTCGTGCTGATAATTTGACACAGTAGGTGGTGCTTTAGTTGTCATGTTTCTATATCCAGGTGGCCCGCCCTGACCAATGCACCCTGGTTGCTGCTCTTCATGTGCAAACTGTGCAGGTGCCATTTCATTCATTGTTGTAAATTCATCAGTTTCAGATCTAGAAGCTAACCGACAAGGATATGCCTCATCCTCTTTACCTTCTCGTGGCAGCTGAATTGGCGTCCCTGACAATTTTTCTATATCGTCTAGTTCTTGGGACTTCTCACGTAGTTTTTCCCAGCCATGCTTATCGAATAACTCTGCCCATCCCACAGAACTCTGAATGTTCTGCTCCTTTTCTTTCCTCATCTTATCATCAACCACTGGTTCACAAGCCTTGGAAGAGAAACATGGAGAAGCTGGACCATAAACATTCTCACCGTCATCACATGAGATTTTCATCTTCTCAAACATTTCTTGTATCACAGTCAACTCAAGTTGGTCTAGATATTTATTTACTTCTTCTCTTTCATGTTTGCGTCTAAACCGTCTTCTCCCCTGTTTCAACTTCATCCCATCTTCGTTTGTCAGATTTTGTTCCTCAATCACCACCAATTCTCCTCCAGAATTCTTAGGTGGCCTACCAGGCCCTCTCTTCTGTTCCTCAATCACCACCAATTCTCCTCCAGAATTCTTAGGTGGCCTACAAGGCCCTCTCTTCTGTTCCTCAATCACCACCAATTCTCCTCCAGAATTCTTAGGTGGCCTACCAGGCCCTCTCTTCTGTTGCGGCTTCTCCATGCAATCCATTTGATTATATGAGTCAATCACTTCCCCTTGTGCTTCTTTCTGTCTGACATATGTCTTACTTCCCAGATTTTTAGGAGGCCTACCACGTCCCCTCTTCTCTCCTGGCATCTTCAAATCTTCTGTTGCTTGATTAAATGCTTTCGTCACCTCTTTGTGTACTTCCTTGGGTCCAAAATCTGTATTAGTCCCAAGTTTCTTAGGTGGGCTGCCTCTTTCCATGCTCTCTTCTGCCCTATTCAAAACTCCCCTCAGTTGATTATGTGTTTCCCATGATAGCTCTTGTGTTTCTTTGGGTCTAGTCTGTGTCTCAAATCCTTTAATCTTAGATGGCCGGCCACGCCCCCTCTTTTGTTTAAGCAACTTGGGAACTTCTGCTACTTGATTGTGTGTTTCAATTAGTTCCACTTGTGCTTCTCTAGGACCAATATATGTCTTCGGTTTAGAATACTTAGGTGGCCGGCCGCGTCCCCTTACCAGTTTTGTCCCCCTGTTATTCATTCCGATCACTGGATTGTCGACCGAAACGGCTCCTAACCACTCATCTTTAAATTCAGATTTATCTTCAGTCTTGTTCTTTTTGGCACCTTCAGTCCTATGTGTATGCTTCCTTTTATATTTTATTAATCGATTTTCTACTTTAGTCACTTCCGCTTCCTCTTCTGTGTTCTTAAATTCTTCAAATTCATCTTCATACTCTTCAGAGTCTTCTTCCTCTTCCGTATCTTCAGGATGTTCTTCTTCATTGATATCAAATTCTTCTTCAGACTCCTGCATCTTTCTACCACTGCGACGTTTCTTTCCATACTTACGTCCTGTCCTCTTCTGCTTCCTTTTATTAACATATGGGGCGTAGTCAGAATAGCTACCAGAAGTACTACTGCTAGGACTAGAATAAGGACCATAGCTAGGAATAGGGGATGCACCAATCTGATAAGGATCAACGGCTACAATCTGACTAGGATCGAAGGCTTTAATCTGATCAGGAATATAGGTTTCGCAAGCATTATTAAGCATATAGCATTTCTCACCAGTCACAACAACATCACCCATTTCACAAAGTTTTTTGAGATGGTGCTTTAGCAAAGAAGCATGAGCCCATGGCAAATCATTCTGCTCTTTTTTTATACAAAGTGATATGGCTTCCTCGGTGGAACCTCCTGTTTCATCAAGTTCTGTAATTGCCTTGTGAATCATCTGCATGTAGAGCACAAGCTGATAACTGTGGCCCAATAATGACTTACGAACACATCACAAATACACATGCCTTCAAGAAACATATACACAGTCCACGAAACAAATAACTAAAACCGGATGAAAATAAACCCTGTTAACAATTGAGCTCCATCGGAAATTAATTCTAGTCCCCGACTCCCCGGAAGTTACACCCCTTTTTTTTAGTAATAATTTAAATCAGCACAAATTTTTAGCACAAATTTTTTTGAATATGACAGCATAACTCCATGATCTTGTCAACACTTAACCAAAAAATCACATTCAAACCATGATATAAATACAAAAAACTAGCTATTTAATCTGGCTACACATATAAACACTATATAAATGAAAGAGAGGTTACCGTTGCGTAAGGAGGATGATCGGGAACATGCAGGTCAATAACTAATTCCGGCAAGCGGCGTTCAATAAGTAAGATACGCTCTGGTGACATTCTTGAATCTCGAGCAAATTCAAACACTTTTGCTTTAAAAAATTCCAACGATTTGGCCTTCTTTATATCTTCGCCTTCGCAATGGGGGCTTCCTTTACTCTGATGATCTACCAATGCATGCTCTTTCTGTTCATTTTCTTGATTTTCCGGCACCGGTGACCGGTTTTCCTCCGGCGGGGGTTTAGGTTCCATCTTGCTTCTTTCTTGCCTTAATTTTGGTAAAGTTATCTTTTTTAAGTTCAAGAGACTTTAGATGTGAGACTTGGGATGTGGTGGGACCTATGTTATTCATCCACGTGTATTGCCTTTGCATTCTACGATCTCCACGTGTAAATTACCATGTCCCATTTGGCCATTTCACACAAATAGTTTTGTTACAACTATCGTGATAAATTGCGTGACACACTTTATTGACCAGGGTGAGAGTCTTTATCAAAAAATATAAATTTTGTGAAATACTTTATTGATGAGAGTATGTATCAAGTATATAAAATTAACATGAGGTTATGATGCTTTGTTCTGGGCCGTTTTGTAAAAATGTAATAGCTATTACATAGTAATTCTTTTGATTTATTTTTATATATTCAAGAGATTTAACTGAGATCGATAATATTTAATATTTTTAAAATAAAATTTAGAATACATATTCATCCACGTGTCTTGCATTTGCATTCTCTGCCTGTTAATACCATGTTGTCACAATAGTTTTGTTATCTTTGGAAGAATATAAAACATTTTAAAATTATTTATTAAAAATAATTCTTTATTTTTTGTCATTTTGTATTAAATGTTATTTAATCAGTATATGCAATCATAAATTTGTTATGCTTCACAATTATATTTTAAATTAATTTATGCATTGTTCAAAGAAGATGATGAGTACAATTTACATCTGTTGACACTAATGACCGGATAGCAGCTCTATCTCTCTAAACTGCAACAAAATTTTCTTGAGGTTCTTCAACTCGGAGAAAAACTTAAAGAAAGGTTCTTCAACTCGGAGAAAAACTTAAAGAATGATATGATATTTGAAGGTTCTTAAACCGGGAGAAATACTTAAAGAGTGATATGATATTAGAGTGATATATTGGACAAATCCATTTACAAACAAGTAGTTTCTGAATTTGAAACTTACTGATGGAATCAGGACATCGTTACAAATTCATATCCAGAAAAGACTATTTACCATTTTGTTGATCGGCATTTAGCTGGTGTTCCGTTTACACTCAAGTAAGACCTGAAAGTTCTCATAACTTCCTCATAGGTTGGCCTCTTGTAATCCACTGCCTGTTTAGTTTTACTCTGGTAAGTTTCTAAATTACATAAGTTATGATTATGTGAATTTAACCGGGGCTAAAGTTACCTGTTCAATCACGTCTTCGGGGTTTGCCCATTTCCACTCTGCAAATTCCGGATCTACCTCACCATTGGCCAAGTTGATCTCGCTCTCATCTTTTGTAAATCTCATAAGGAACCTGGAAATTCAAATTCTTTTATCCACATCACAAATTTAGATATGTTCCGCAAGATTGCTAATTACATAATCATATAAAGTTTTATAATTGCTGCACATATCTAATGACACCAGATAGAGACACTCAAATGGAGGAGCTTGTGGCACATGAGATAGAAAAGAATGCAATATAAGAACTACGATGAAACATGTCCTAGCTCACATTTACAGTAGCCACATTAAATACTTGCTCACATTAGTAAAATCATACATTTTCCTTCTCTTTTTTTTGTTTCATAATTATAAATTTGGCCAAATTAATATGATCACTGGTACTGTTGGTCCAATCGTACCACTAACTGAACGTGTAATCCTGAACTCTTTAACTTGGTTATATCAGACATAACGTAAAAAAGAATAGCATACAAGAGCCTTTTAAGTAATGGAACTAACCACTTCTGTGCCTGTCCATGCCATTCACCTCCTCCCCATAGACGATTTACTTTGGCTTTAACGGCGGGTGGAAAATCATATGTAAGCCAATTTGGCACCTGCAATCAGCAATCTAATAACGTACGTAGAAGTAAACTGAAATATGTATAAACCATTTCAATTCTTAGTTGCTAATATTGTAGGATAAAATTAAAAAGAGCTCTCTACTCATGGACACAATGATCTTAGGCATCTAACGCGTGTACTCTAATTTACCAAAAGCAAGTGATTCATATATCATAGAGTAGTTGATAAAACTGGGATACATGTGAATATTTCTGGACACAACAATATCCTCCATTCTTTCAAGTTTCAACTATGATCCACAAGCAAATAAACTAGAGATTGTACTTTATTATCTTATAACTAAGGAAACCCTTACATCGTTAGATCCACCCGAATCCATGAAAAGATCAGTCCAAAGAAATTTTTTTCCTTTTTAAATACTCGTGATTTAAGAGTAAAAGGTATACAACTACAATATCAAGATCAATAGCAATGGAACTTGGAAATTATCATCAAATATGTTGAAAAGTGATTATCAGGGTTAACTCGTATGCACAGGAAGCTAGCATAGCACCTATTACATAGCGCCCACTCGTGTTTTTTTCTGTTCCATTAATTAGCAAGTGTAAATAAAAACAGTTATGAAATGACAAACTAACCTCCGCAATAACTTCAGCTGATACTATCCCAGTTTCTTCACGCAATTCCCTAATTGCAGCAGATACTGGCTCCTCACCATCTTCAATTCCTCCCTGAAATGAAATTGAAAGGTAAGTGAGCAGCTAAAATTTTACTTTGACAGAGTATTAAGTTTACTGTGTATTAGCAATTTCTTGAAATCTGTTGAAGAGCAATAGCTTCATCAGCTTATAATTTGTTTTGTCACAAGCATTAATACTCAATTATAGGCATTGGAAATCTTCTGTATAGGGAAGTTGCCAGTGTGCAACAAGCAGGACATTCGATGAATGATCCAACTACTTTACTAAAATGTCTGGCCTGAAGATCTGTTTATGTAACTTACCTAAACAGGCCATTCATGTTTACTTATTTCCATTCCTAGATCCAGAGACAATCGATAATATGCCAATATCCAAAAAATCACAGGGACAGTTTGTCAGTTTATATTGTGTTTCAATGTCATACCTGAGGCATCTGCCATGCTCCTGGAACATTCAATCTAGAAGCAACGAAGACCTACAAGATTATTAAATAAGAGTATATCAATTCTTTGCATGTAACGGGAATAGATAATATGAACTCTAAATGCCAATCCTATATCTTGTGAACTTGCTGTCTAATATAATAACACATTTTGAACATGGCGTGATGCTAAACTTTAATGGAGGGGAAAATTTATAAACCGCTAACGAGACCAGCATAACATCACACAGATCCAACTTTATTACTACTGTTGAAGTTAGAAATTCAGGATAGCTTGAAAAATACATATAGTCCAGAAGACTAAGGGGTCGTTTGGTTGGGTCCTCTCTGGTATCAGGTATGGGTTTGGTTCATTCCAACCTCATACCTGATGTTTGGTTGAAATTTTTTTAATCTGATACCCATACCTGAAACCCACCAGGAATGAGTTTCTCATACCCTAGGGGGGAGGTGGGTATGAGAAGGGGGTATGGGTATCAGTTTTAGTTTAATTATTTTTTAATATAAAGTATTATAAAACTTTACAAAAATATTTTAAATTAAAATTGGTAAATCTCACCTGAATAATAAATATTTTTATTTAACAATAATTAGTTTTATTTAATTATTTTATAAAAATATTTCAAATAACATAAATTCATTCCGGCACTGAACCAAACAAATGTTATCAGGAATGATACCTCAAACCCATACCAGCTCAAACCGATTCCTGATTCAAAACCGATACCGTCTCGCGAACCAAACGACCCCTAAAGGAGTAATTAGTTCGATCTCCTACTTTAGCATCACGTCGGAGACCCACACCCGGACCCTGTCTTTCTTATGTCCAAACAATCAAATTCTACTTTTCGCTTGGTGGGCTGGGAATTTATCAATTTATCCGCTAAACTACTAGGGGCTCATGTAGCCCATGCCGAATTAATCGTATTCTGGCCCTTAAGAATGAACCTATTTGAAGTGGCTCATTTCGTACCAGAAAAGCCTATGTATAAACAAGGATTCATTTTAGTATTTTACTTCCTCACCTAGCTACTAGTCTGTGATATAATTGATAGGACCCAACCCAAATTAACACACACACACACACACTCTTAAACTGTGATGTTAATCCAAATCAGTTTGATACCAAAAGGCCGGATTTTCTAATTCACCTGGTAACAAAATTGAACTCGGAAGCTACAGAAACACACACACAGGTGATTCTCCAAAAGAAGAGGAACAAACATAGATACATAGATTACAAAATTGAAGAGCAGACTGCAAACAATATTCGTCTAGAATCGTTTCACAACACAATCACACCGAATGAACTCCCTGTGTTTAGGAACATGCAAGTAAACAAAATACCTCAAAATTACATAAAACAATTACAAGCTCCTAGACTGCAAACCAAACCAGAGCTAATAAAAAGTATGAATCTAGGGATTAAAAAGACATAATCAGATATATACAGACAAAATATGATATGAAATTACCTGATTATCAGAGTTGATGAGACAGACACCAACGTTGGGACGGTAGCCAGAAGGCAGATTCTCCATTGAATTTCGAGCACACTTTGAGTTTCAGAGAGACACTAGTGTACTTAAAGGTGAGGGTTGCAGAAAGTCAATAAGTGATAGATTGAGATGGTGATGGCTTGAGATTTGAGAATAATAACATAAGTAAAAGTCAACATGAAATGTGAAGAAGAGTTGGTGTATCATGTGTGTCTAATATAGGACTAGATTGTAGTGCTGTTTAACTTTGTACTTTACGAATGTGTACGTGGGGTTCTTCTGTCAAGTCCTTATCCTGTGCACCCCGTTACACAAGTACTCCCTCTGTGCCTCTCATTTCTTTACGGTTACTATTTTGAGATGTTCTTTTCATTTTTTTACGTTACTATAAATAGTAAGTTTTTCCCATCATTACACCCGCTATCTTCCCCTACTATCTCATATTTAACAATAAAAATTACTATTACACCCACTACTTTCCTCCACTATCTCAAATCTATTATTAAATATTGATAGGTCCCACCACTTTACCCACTTTTCATCTAACTTTACTCATTTTCATACATTGTCTTGGTGTCCGTGTCCCTCCCAATGTAAACATTTGAGGGGGACGGAGGGAGTATACAACTTAGTGGTGAGCGCTGTTCAAAGTGCTTTACGTCCATAAAAAATGTTGGTAGAAAATATATTTATATTTATATATTTTAAATTATAAAATTTAAAATTAATAAAATTTTCTAGAATGTGGGATAATCTTTTATAAATACTGAAAATTAAATTTCTCAAAAATAGATCTACTTTTTATAAACAGTTTTTGAATTAAGAATAATTGTTCGATTATCTAACAAAAAATTATTGCTGTTGTCTGTAATAGAACTGACAAACGGGGCATTCCGAGGAAAATTTTTATTTTTTGTCATAACTTATTAGCAGAATTAATTTATTTTAGAATTATAAAAACCAAAGAATCTAGAGAGCGATCATACTCTGTTGAATTATATACCCAGCCACAATCCGTAATAAAATAACCCATTGTCAACTTCATCAAATTATAAAAATATGATATTATAATATCAAATGATGCATGTTAAGAAAAAGCTAATGATAATCCGATTATAACACAACATCAGGGTGTGTGAAAACTGTTGGTACTAATATTATTTACAATTAATTAATATTATCTACAAAGAGAAGGCCTAAATTACAGATATTGGAAGTGGCGCATGATAGCGGAAGATGCATTAGAATAATCCAAGAGTGCACGACGGGGAGGAGGAACAAGAAGACGATAGATACGACAGAGAATAGTGGCAAGGAAGAGAGTTGACTTTGCAGGTGGAAATAGAGATAGAGGTGGAAGCATCTTAATGATGACTCATTATTACATCCATACATCGTAATATTCACTAAAATTAATCAAATTACATGCTCCTCATGATGCAATACATACGCACAACTTAAAATTACTTTTAATTATTTTTTTACATGACTTTATCTTGCACGTGTTTATGAGCACATGTTAAACATAAAATTTTATATGTCTCAACCATTTTGATTGTTGTCTCTCATTATTACTTAACAAACAAAAATCAATCAAAATGAATCAAACTCATAATTTTTAATGTTTAGCATGTGCTTATGAATATACCCTATAAAATTCGTTTTTATAAAAGTACATGTTCTGCTGAACATATATGATTTATGACTTATAAAAAATTGAGAAGCCTGAGTTTTGTTTCAATACTTCGATTTTTTTTCCTAAACAGTTTAATCATTTATAAATCTCACTTCTAGCCTTTTTATTTACTTTCAGCAAAAACATTTTTTTTAAGTGATAGACAATACTTCAGATTCTTTATATGATATGTTAGTGGAAGAATATATTTTCAATATTTTATTTAAACGTTACAGATCTCCAAAGAACTTTTGTCTCTATATATTATAAATTTATAATGAGTAATGAGTATATAAAAGAACACAACTTCGACGGGGACCAGCATATGCTTCAGATCTTCATCCTAGTCTATAGACTCTTAACACCGGCATATTCGCTCACAAACTCTACATGTACATAATCTAAAATTTTAGTTTGATCAACTAACATATTTAGTTGCAGAAGTTAAAATCAAGTTTAAGTTTTCAACTATCCTGTTTAATCTCCAAACAGCGGCTGTTCCTTTTGAAAAATATTAAAAATTAATAATTATGAATTACGACTTTGATTTTATATGATAAACCGAGTGTGATAATTTTGATTTATTAATATTTTTTTTAAGTTATGAAACATGTAATAATAGAATTAAAAGTGAATTCTAAGTAACTTTTAAAGGAAAAGATTAGAAAAATTAAGCCACTGGGAAAATATCTTAAACTTGCACAAACGAACAAGGGGGAAATTAAATGTACACAATTGTACAGCCCACTTTTACAACCAACGAATCGTGATCGTTGGTTGGGTGAGATCTACGGTGCTGGTTGCGTACATCAGTGACTTAAAGTCACTGATCAGTGACTTTATATCACTGATGTCCCCTCCATAATTCCTTTTTCTATCATACTCTTACCAAATTAATAATAACAGTGAGTTCAAGTCCCTGATGGTGTATAAATTAATAACAACAGTGAGTTCAAGTCCCTGATGTGTACAATGTTATTTACATTTTTATTAAATTATCCATACTTACGGATGTTAAGGTCTAAATGTATCAGTGATATTATATGAATTTCAGAAGAAAAAAAATAACTCTATTTGTATTGAGATTTTAGCAGTCAAGTAATGGTTTGTTTGACTTGTACTATTATCGTGTACTTTATCATGTATTGCTATTTACATTTTTTTAAAAATATTGATCAATGATCTAACCGTACAGATGTGAAGATGTATATATTTTGATGCTAATTAAGAAGAAGTTTCAGGAAAAATAATTATATTTGGATTGAGATTTCAGCAGTCAACTAGTGTTTTGAGTTGTACTAGTATCTAGTGTTTTATCATGTATTACTGCTCATTTTTTTAAAAATATTTCTGGATGATCCAACTGTACGGATGTGGAGATTTATATATTTTGATGATATTAAAAATGTTTCAAAAAAAATTAATTTTATTTGGTTGGAGAGATTAACAGTCAACTATTGATTTGACTTGTACTAGCATTTAGTGTTTTATCATGTGTTACTACTTACATATTCTAAAAAATATATCTAGATGATCCAACCGTACGGATGTGGAGATTTATATATTTTGATAATAAAAAAAAGTTTCATAAAAAATAATTAATTTGGATGGAGAGTTTAGCAGTCAACTAGTGGTTTGACTTGTACCAGCATCTAGTGTTTTATCATGTACTACTGCTTACATTTTTAAAAAAATATTTCTGGATAATCCAACCGTACGGATGTGAAGATTTATATATTTTGATGATACTAAAAAAAAATTCAGAAAAAAATAATTTTATTTGGATGTAGAGATTTGTCTCAACTAGTGGTTTGACTAGGAGTAGCATCTAGTGTTTTATCATGTATTACTGCTTACATTTTTTAAAAAATATTTCTAGATGATCCAACCGTACAGATGAGAAGATTTATATATTTTGATGATATTATAAAAGTTTCAGAAAAAAATAATTTTATTTGGATGGAGAGTTTAGCAGTCAACTAGTGGTTTGACTTGTACTAGCATCTAGTGTTTTATCATGTATTACATTTTATATTTTTAAAAAAATATTTCTGGATGATCCAACCGTACGGATGTGAAGATTTATTTATTTTGATGATATTACAAAAGTTTCAGAAAAAAATAATTTTATTTGGATGGAAAGTTTAGCAGTCAACTAGTGGTTTGACTTGTACTTGCATCTAGTGTTTTATCATGTATTACAGCTTACATTTTTTAAAAAATATTTCTGGATGATCCAACCGTACGGATGTGAAGATTTATATATTTTGATGATATTACAAAAGTTTCAAAAAAAAATAATTTTATTTGGATGGAGAGTTTAGCAGTCAACTAGTGGTTTGACTTGTAGAAGCATCTAGTGTTTTATCATGAATTACTGCTTACATTTTTAAAAAATTATTTTTGGATGATCCAACCGTACAGATGTAAAGATTTATATATTTTGATGATATTAAAAAAGTTTCAGAAAAAAATAATTTTATTTGGATGGAAAGTTTAGCAGTCAACTAGTAGTTTGACTTGTACTTGCATCTAGTGTTTTATCATGTATTACAGCTTACATAGTTTAAAAAATATTTCTGGATGATCCAACCGTACCGATGTGAAGATTTATATATTTTGATGATATTACAAAAGTTTCAAAAAAAATAACTTTATTTGGATGGAGAGTTTAGCAGTCAATTAGTGGTTTGACTTGTAGAAGCATCTAGTGTTTTATCATGTATTACTGCTTACATTTTTTTTAAAATTATTTTTGGATGATCCAACCGTACGGATGTGAAGATTTATATATTTTGATGATATTAAAAAAAATTCAGAAAAAAATAATTTTATTTGGATGGAGAGTTTAGCAGTCAACTAGTGGTTTGACTTGTACTAGCATCTAGTGTTTTATCATGTATTACTGCTTACATTTTTTTAAAAATATTTCTGGATGATCCAACCGTACGGATGTGAAGATTTATATATTTTGATGTTATTAAAAAAGTTTCAAAAAAAAATAATTTTATTTGAATGAAGAGTTTAGCAGTCAACTAGTGGTTTGAATTGCTACAACATCTAGTGTTTTATCATGTATTACAGCTTACATTTTTTAAAAAATATTTCTGGATGATCCAACCGTACGGATGTGAAGATTCATATATTTTGATGATATTATAAAAGTTTCAGAAAAAAATAATTATATTTGATGGAGAGTTTAGCAGTCAACTAGTGGTTTGACTTGTACTAGCATCTAGTGTTTTATCATGTATTACTGTTTACATTTTTTAAAAAATATTCTTGGATGATACAACCGTACGGATGCAAAGATTTATATATTTTGATGATATTAAAGAAGTTTCAGAAAAAAATAATTTTATTTGGATGGAGAGTTTAACAGTCAACTAGTGGTTTGACTTGTACTTGCATCTAGTGTTTTATCATGTATTACAGCTTACATTTTTTAAAAACTATTTCTGAATGATCCAACCGTACGGATGTGAAGATTTATATATTTTGATGATATTAAAAAAGTTTCAGAAAAAAATAATTTTATTTAGATGGAGAGTTTAGCAGTCAACTAGTGGTTTGACTTGTAGAAGAATCTAGTGTTTTATCATGTATTACTGCTTACATTTTTTTAAAATATTTTTGGATCATCCAGCCGTACGGATGTCAAGATTTATATATTTTGATGATATTAAAAAAAATTCAGAAAAAAAATAATTTTATTTGGATGGAGACTTTAGCAATCAACTAGTGGTTTGACTTGTACTAACATCTAGTGTTTTATCATGTATTACAACTTATATTTTTAAAAAATATTTCTGGATGATCCAACCGTACGGATATTAAGATTTATATATTTTAATGATATTAAAAAAGTTTCAAAAAAAAATAATTTCATTTGAATGGAGAGTTTAGCAGTCAACTAGTGGTTTGACTTGTACTAGTAACTTGACATTTATCATGTATTTGTGTTTCTATATTTTGAAAATATTTTTCGACGATCCAACCGTACGGATGTCAAAGTCTATATATCTTGATGATATTAAAAAAGTTTCAGAAAAAAATAACTATTTTTCGTTTGAAATCTTAACAGTCAACTAGTGGTTTGACTTGTATATGTAAGTAGTATTTTATCATGTATTGTCGTTTCAATTTTTTTGAAAATATATCTCGATGATCCAACCGTACGGATGTCAAAGTTTATATATTTTGATGGTATTAAAAAAGTTTTAGAAAAAAATAATTTTTTTTCGTTTGATATTTTAATAGTCAACTAGTGGTTTGACTTTTATTTTGGTTATTTGTAAGTAAAATTATTTTTCAAAAATATGTATGGATGATAATAAAAAAATATAAATTATATTATTAGTTATAAGTGATGAGTTTTTGTGTCAAGCAAAATAATCATCTAAATTGAAAAGATAATATGTGTTGTGTTGAACTTGCGCAAATTCCATCCTTTTCATTTTATTATTGTTCTTAAAAAATCACGAATTTTGTTTTTTTCGTTAATTATAGATATAACGAAACTCCTATACTTTATATTAATCAAATGCTAAACAAAAATCAATATTTTTTTGAGTTTTACTTAAAATCATGTCAGTGACTTGAATTTACTAGTATTTACTTGGAATTTTTTTTTTCCCGTGTCGCTTATTTGTTACTTGAGATTCTTTCCAAACCTCTAAATCAATCTCCAAAATTACAACAATGACTTGAAGTTACTGATTTGCTTTACTTAGAATTTTTTCCAAAATTACGCATTAGTGACTTCAGCTCACTAATGTTCTTTACTTAAATTTTCCAGCCCTCTAGTTTTGGGGAGCTACTTTAACGATTTCATCAGTGACTTAAGGTTACCGATATCCCCAGAATTACATTAGTGACTTCAAGTCACTGATGTTTTTGACTTAGAATTTTTTACAGCCCTCTAGTTTTGAGGAGCTACTGTAACATTTTCATCAGTGGCTTAAGGTCACGGATATCCCCATAACTATAACAGTGACTTGAAATCACTGATGTTCTTTACTTAAAAAATTTTCCACCGCTCTAAGCTTGGGAGTTAATATAACGATTTCATTTCATCAGTGACCTTATTTGATTTTTTTAGTAGGTAGTTGGGGTGTTGGTACATTGTTGGCTGATGTAAATTAAATGCAACATCAGTGACATAGAGAGGGATAATACCGGCATTTTAGGTTTTTCGCTCAACATCCGTGACTTCCAGTCACTAATGTGACTTCCGGTCACTATTTAATATTTTTTTCATGCGTCCGGAAGATCATGTCACTGATGTACTTCATTTAATGCACACCATTAATAACTTCAAGTCACTGATGGTGTACACCTACCTTTCCTGTGCAATTGTGTACATGTAACCGGCCCCAACAAATATTTCCAGTTAAAAGTCAGAAACAGCTATAAGCCGGTACTTAAAGCTCAAACAAACTGCCTCTAGATACCGAACCGTTTCTTTATAAGAACCATAGTTGCGACTCCGTCCAATATGAAACATGCAATACAAATAATACTTTCATCACTCATCCAAGACTTCAATTAATTTAAACGTCCCTGTTTTACAAAATTAGATATGCTGTAATTTAAAGTAATAGAAAAGTTAAATATCCTGATCCACAGGGCAGAGATACTCCACACATTTTTAGCAGCAAGATTGCTTTTAAGGAAGCATTTCTACCAATTTTGTGTAATACATGGCCATCGCTAGCAATATTATCAGCAAAATGATCCACAAGCTTGTTCCTGCAGTTGATTCAAAGTACAATAATTAACAATCATTTCAAAACCAGCACACTGAATACTCATTAAAATAATCTAAGATGTCAGATGCATATTTTACTTGAAAAACACTGAGAACAAACCAGTTGACAGGTCTAGATCAGAGACCAAATTTATTCATTTTATTTGGTGTCGGTGTACTAAATTGCCAGCCCTACGTGAGCCACAAACCTAAATTCGGGGGTTTGGTCTAAATAGCTCACTTAATGCATTTGTTCTTCTCTTTTATGTTACTAAAAGGACAATTAGTTATGGTAGGGTTTAAGGTCTCAAACCTACAACATAATGGCATCGTCGACATTTAAAATGGCTCACAGGGATATACTTTCTGAACTTCATTTTAGTAAGTCTAGGTTTCAAGTTAACTGACATTTGGTTGTGCTTATAATTTGTATTTTGGACATTTACTTGCACAAAGCATATATTACTGTTTGTCGAGTTATATATACCTCTTTCCTTCTTATCAGCAACCAGTGTCACTCTTGCACTTGAATCGAAAGATGTTGACAAAAGTGCCCTGTAAACAGATCATGTGCTATTAACAATCAATCAAACCTATCAAGATGCAGGTGCATAATATTTTACAATGTCTATATGATGATGGGAACAAAGTTGTATAAGAACCTTGAATCATGAGAAAACATCAGGGATGTAACTATGCCAAGATGAGCTTTCTTAACTACCGTATGTACCCGCATACTGGAAGAATGTAAAACTAAAATGTCACCTTCCATTGTCCCTCTGCAATTCGAACAATCATGATATGAAATAGCAGAAAGAAACACAAGCAATTCAATTTTGTTAAACAGAATGAGTTCTATATTTTCCAGAAATAAAAGGTGCAACTTGGTCTTTTTTATTTCTAATATTAAATATACCACCAGATCAGTTCAATAACTCGAGAAAAAGAATATCCTGAAAAATAACCACCATACATACATCCCGAACAAGACCAATTTATTGCACATACTTGTTATACCAGACCAGTTTCTTCAGATCATGTGTACCAGAGGTCACAGGGACCCTAAACCTAGAGGAAAGTAAGACACTAAAAAAAAACATGCTTCAGTAATTTCTATCCAAAAGCAACAGATTATAATCCTGAAAACAATTACTTCAGCTATCCAAAGCTTATGCTTTATTAATTAGGTATTTCCACTATCAAGTTATATCCACAAATAGACAAAAAAAGAAATCTATAGTATATGGTTCCTGTCATCAGATTTTAAGGTTATCTTGGTGAAAAGAACTGCATATATAATGTTCTAACTTCCAACATACAGATAACTTTTACAGCTAAGCAAACTGACAATGATAAAAATCTTGATAAAATTATCAAATGTGACTCGTGCAAAAACAAGAAATTCTTACACAACAAGGTGTTTTCCGTCAGCTGAAACATTAAAGGCGGTTATGGAGTCGCTGGTTATATGCTTCGAGCTAATTCGCTTCCATGATGTAGTGTTCCACTTTATAATACTTCCACCTTTACCTAATAAGCAAGAGATAATATAAACACTGAATTATGCTTCTATTTGGCATATAAGTTAAAAGGTAAAATTATATACGTATGTATCAATGATTTTTTTACAAATTTATAGAAAATAAGAAAAAACATGTAAAGAAAGAACAACAGCTCTCCATTAAATAAAATAATATGGATAAGGGTGTCCCCTCAATTCTGCTCATGCATAAAACATAAATACCATGGGAAGAAAAAAAATATTATTTGCCCTCATCACGCCACAAAGCAAAATTCATAATTGTGAATAGGCACTTAAGCCGAAAGCCCGCCAAATGACCAAATTATGTGGTTTGCAGTTTGCACTTTGATATGTAAAAGTCCAGCAACTCTCAGAGAGCACAGCTTAAGGACTAATGTGATGGAAGCTCTTAGGGCTTTCTACAAGGAGTTTGATCAACTTACTCTTTAATCTTAGTCATCAAATTTTACGTCACAAATATAAGAAACTAGATAGATCTAAGAATCTTCACAAAGATGAAAATGTTTGATGAATGAAGACAATTTAATGTCATTAGAATATGTGTTTTTGTTGTGTCATACAGTGGTTGTGTATTGTGGACTAATTACCGCATAAACTATTTTTTTCATAGATAACTTCTTTTTCTTTGTTTTAAACTGTATAATTATCTATTGAGGCCTCGTTTGTTTGATGTAACACAGCTAAGTAAATACAAGTTCCTTGGTACCGAGACTAATTACTATATCTATTTAATAAAGCAAATAAACATCAACTATGCACTTTTTTCGTAGTCACACCGCCGAAACATAGTAACTTAGTTTAATAGGGCTAAAACATAGAAAGTTAGTTAACTAACCCCCATGGCCAGTAGTCACCACAAGTTACATAGTCAATTAATTACAAAATGATTAGCAAATTTACCAAAACCATGTAACTTCTACTTGCATCAAAGGAACCAAACACAAACAGTTCATTATCCTTACAACTATAGTCCGATTTACTTATATTTTTATGACAGTCCGATCTGATTTACATTTATTTGCAAAACTCCACTTTTTTAGGTTTTTCATCTTAAGCTTTTGGGTGCTTCAGCGTCGCCTTCTCATATGAAATGGACCGTTTTTAAGACATAGATAAAATTTGGACAGTGGCAAAAATTCTACTGAGTAGTATTTACCTTGCATTGCAGTGACATAGAGAACTTGATGGTTCTCGATACTATGTGAAAATCTGCAGAAGCCAAACCGCTCATCCTAGTGAAAAATCAATCAAGTATATAAACAAAGCAGGTGAGGGAATATTTGAAGGGATAAAAGATATCATGATTAATAATAGACGCACACACACATACATGTGCAGTGTGTTAAATTGAAACTAATGAAGTGTCAATAGATAACTGAACAATTCATTGAACAGTATAACATTGTTAATAATTTATAATTACTGCACTTTAGTATAGTCCGTTCAATGTGATATTTGGGAACTACCATGCACTATATACTGCCAAGGTTTGAAAACATCTATATTTAAGCATGATATATTAGTGGATAGGAAATCATCAGACATGCAAAGACAAGCATATGGCTTCCTCAGTAAGTGTACTTCACATTCTTCTATTTGGTAAATACCATCAATAACTGAATATAGTGTCTGACCTTTACTTTCTGCAGAGCAGCTATAGCTGTTGCTGATGCAATTTCCCAGATCCTACCAGGCCCACTACTTCCAACAGAGGCTAGAAACTTTCCATCGGGGCTGCAAAAATTTGAAGGACGTTTATATCTAACCATAAAAATTACTAATTCAGTGAGGTTTTAAAAATGTTATTTGCAAGTTGGAAGAGTATAAACTAACCAACCTGAAAGATAAATCCTTCACAGAGGCATGAGCGTTCGACTCATCTATAATGCTGTCCATACTGGGCCACTTGAAAACCCTCAATTTTCCATCCTGTACTGTACCAAAATTATATCATCAACAAATATACTTCTGTTCTGTAGCATTAAGAGGACACTTGTTCTCCACAGATCAAATACAGTGTGTTAAATACGGATGCATATAATAACACAACATTGAACTTTTCTCTTATGCTAGCAATAGACGCAAATCATAGTAAACCAGATATAACAGGGATGATGAACCCTACCTCACCACCAGCAGCAAGTACAGATCCCTCATCATCAAAAGTAAGTGCTAATTGCTGTCCAACATCTTCTAGTTGATTAAGAACTTTTTCAGATGATTTAAGACCCCACCCATGACCATCGTCGCTTTTTACTGCATCCCATTCAAACCATCTATACAAGTAAATCATGGTAACAAGTGTTACTTCGATATAAGTCTGCTCATAGTATATGTTGTTAGGTTTGAAATGAATATGATTATTTCCAAAAGTAATATGATTACAAAGGACGAGCAAAAAACTATAATGATTAGGGAAAATCTCCACTATTTGTTCTGTAATGTTTTGTTCTTCTGGGAAAAAAATTGGCCATGCAACAGAGCAATTAAGTGGTGTAATATTGTTAAGTCAGATAATTCATAATCATCTTTAATTACATTCCAGTGTGCTGAACTGAGTTCATTTTGCAAGTGAGTAAAATTGTATGTCAAGGCTAAGCAGGAGGCAAAAAAAAAACACAGATGCTGCAAAAGAAAACTGAACAGTGGCACAAAAGAACAACACAATCCCCAATTCATGGAAAAGTCACCTCAAACCCAGCTGTTGGCACTTAAGACAAAGCACAAAAGAACTGCATTATACATCCTCTCACAACCTTCACCAGCCCTCAAGTTCCAAGATGGTAAAATGAAACTTTAGGGTCCAGTACTATAACTTAGTAGTATAGAAATTTACCTACAGCTTTGGGGCATTGAGCATATAAGGCCTTCTCCATTAGGGTGGACAGCCATTCTATAAGGCAGATCAGCCCCAGTACCAAGCTTTGCAACCTTGAAAGCAGAAAGAATAATTAGTCCCATAAAACAAACGCCAGAGCAGTGTTGTCAGTAATGACTGCTCAGTCTTGTGAATGTGCTATTACAGTAGACAATATTCAACTTATCAAACATAGGGAGACGGGTGTGACTTTAAAGGAAGCATTGTGTTCCCTTTCTTAGCCTTTTTTTATTCCGCATAATACAGTGTTTCAGGAATTGTAATATTCTGTATTTCATAGGGAAATATTGTGCTAAGTTCTGTGAAGACATGAATAGATTTTCATACAGGTAATTCTTTTCAAATAGAGCAGTATTCCTATACAATAGGGCAAGGTTCCTAAGACGGTACTAACAATACGACTAATTGTTTTTTGAGTGAAGAGTGAAAAACAAATTTTGGTTCAAGCCAAATATAAGTTTGCAAGTACATTTTTTCTAATCTTTCAGTAGTCAAAAAGTATTAAGTATCAATTCATTAGAAAGATGTGTATAATGAGGACACTTTTGTTTATCCCTAAAAGTTGGTGAAACCAACATACACACCCCAATTAACTTATCATATCCATTTGGCAAGTGGCAATTAAGAACTAATAATGTGAAACGTGCTTATTAGTTGAATCTTAGAATTCTGGTATGATCTTTTTATTTAGGCACAAAAAAAAAAAAAAAAAAAAACACTTTGGTTTGAATCTCACAAGTGACGATACTAATGCTGGATGACCATGCCCTTTATTCATCATGTATTAATTTACTTCTTATAAGTTAAAGGCATGCATTAGAAAGCACAAAACTGGCTTCGAATTGAACTGTCCAGCAACATAACAAAAATGCCTTTAAATTATAAAACAAAACAGTGAGTGTAAAGCAACTTTATCAAGAAAACCCCTCTCTTGTGAAAATTACCATAATCACCAAACAAAACAAATAGGCAAATATTGTTTGCGCTAATTCGCATTCTATACATCGAGCCAATTCAACATTCATCTCAAACAGTTGAGAAATTCAGAGCAGAACATGCCCGGGATGAGAGAGAGCGAGAGGGGGGGAGAGAGGAAGAGAGAGAGAGAGAGAGATTATATAGATGAAACAATGAGAGAGATGAGAGATTCGTTAAGAATGATGAGAGAGAGAGAGAGATGCATACAGGTTGATCGGAGAGGGAATTAGAATCAGCATAGAATTGAGAAACGAGAATAGCGTTAGGGATCCCGCTCTTGCCCTCGCCGCCACCGCCGGAGAGAACGACGTGTCTGGTGGCGTCGATCGACGGTGGAGAATCATCGGAGTCGTCCTCAGATTTGGATCGGGATAAGCTGAGCGGGAGCCAAGATGCTCCGTAGAGAGGGACGCCGTAGCTTTTGGAATTGGCAATCACCATCGCAATCACTCTCACCTCTCGTTACAATCTCCGATTTTGTGATTCGGGATTTGCGTAGTTAATGTTTTGCAGCTGGGACAGTTGGATTGAAATCTTTACGGAGAGAAGTACGTATATGTGTGCTGGAGTGTTTCTCGTATTTATACTTCGCCTGTACACAGCTGCCCGGTAAAAAATGGTTGTGCAATACTGCGACGCGTAGCTGTATTTTGACTTTCCTGTGAATAATATTTTACATTTTATGAATTTTTGTCTCAATTTTTAAATTCCAAATTGTTTTTAAAATTAATTAAATAATTGAGGGTGGAATATTTATAATACTAGGATTAAAGTGCGAAGCACGGGCGGTTATATAATTTGTAATTTTTTTATAATTTAAATTGTAACATCATTTTATTAGTATTTTAATATTAATGTATTGAATTTTAATTAAATTATATTAACCAACAGATTATATTTTCTCGCAGAAATTTAGTTTTTACAATTTATTATATATTTAAAAATATTTTTTTGTTATTATGAGATTGATTTTTAGTATTGTAGTTTATTTTAAACTTGTATTTATAGGAGATAGATTTTTAGTCTTATAATTGTTTTATACTTGTACGTATTAAGAGATAGATTTCTAGTGTGATTTTTTTTGCTTTTAGCAAGATAATAATATAAAAATGATTAAAAAAATATGATCAAACCAAAAAAATATAAACAAAATTTAGGATTACAAATTATAACCATGCTGGCTTATTATAGTGTATAGTATAGATTAGGTATAGATTTTTTACAAATTCCATGACGGCAAGCAAACAAATATTATTAGTAAAATATATTGAATGATGTATACTTCGATCAAAAGATAAATTATTTTAACAGATAAATTATTTTAAAATCACATGTGCTCGCCTTTTAAAAAATTTGTTCATAACACGAGGCGCGTCTAATTATTTAATTTATTTATTTATTCAACCTGGTTGTACAATTAATTGGCGGTTTGTCCGGTTGACCTTGGTTGTACAGTTAATTGGCGGTTTGTCCGGTTGAGCTACTTTCTAAGTATTAATGAAATCCACTTTTACTTTGGTAAAAAAAAATATTCAAAACTAACTATTTACACGTATTTGTATATAATTTAAAAAATATATATAAGTATAAGTAATGTATCAATGAAGATTACCTTCCACTATCAATTTTCTTTTGTATAACAGCTTATAACATAGCACGGATATTTTTTTAATTACATTTATTTTAATAATTCATATGATGTATAAATATTTTTTTATTATATATATATGTATTAATATAGATTATATAAGATATTATTATTATGTTTGTAAAATAAACCATCTCACTAATATTTAATACGCTGATTTATACACGACTGTATTCAATATTTTCATATGAGTGAAAATAAATAGAATGATTTAATAATTATATACTCCGTCCATCCCATCAAGTTATTCACATTATTTTTTGACACACATTTTAAGGCTCCTATATAATATAGTTTTATAATATATTTTTTAAAAATTATTTTCTAAATAAAAGGCCAATGTTTAAACTTGTATATAGAAAATATAAATTAGAAAAACATTATTAAACTATATTTTATAAGAATTTCAAAATACGTGCAAACAGTGGACGTAAACTACCTGGGGCGGAGGTGGTATGGAATATAATAGAAAATAAAATTTTAAAAAATAGTCGTAAATTTTACAACAGGAATCGTATTCTATTTACAAACCTCACTGTCTTTGATTTAAGCATAAAAAGAATAAATTTTATATTCCAATTGCAATTTTTTTAAAACATCTATCGATTTTTTTTAGAACGTACCATTGAAAATATAAATTATTTTCATATTTAGATATCACACACACATATATATATTTTATTGGTATGAATGTAAAAATTTATCAGACAACGAAATTCAACCATTCGTATATTTAGATATTTAGAACATATAGATAATAAAAAACGTATTCAATTACAAAACTTACTTCCATTAGAATTTTACAAAACCTAATTTTTTGTTTTATTAAAAGATATATTTTATATACAAAATCTACTTCTAGTTGTTTGATACAGGACATGAATACACAACTTTTTATTCCATATTAAGATATTATACGGAAATACTTCTATTATTATGTACTCATAAACGTTTATTAATCAGTAATTGAACAAATGACCAAATTATGCTCATTACACTTATTGTATATAAATAAAACAATATAATCAAATTATCAACAAATTAATGGATAAGTAATTAGGTAACAACATTTAAATACAAAATTCTACCCGTATTTTACCCTTACAAAAATAGTAGGCCTAGGCTGTAAATCTAACAAGTAGAAGCACTTTGACATTTTTTTAGTGGGCTATGCGAATCAAACAGCCCATTAAGTAACGACCCGATAGTAGGTGTACAGATTTAATATCGCTAGGATGGCAACGGTAACACACCTTGGGAACAATAACGGACCGTTGGGTAATAGGAAAAATGTCGCCGATCTTGGACAGGACGACGGCTGTGATGAGCGCAACAGAGACAAGGAGGGATGGACGACTAGTATCTTGGATGGAGATAAGCATTCCCAGCTGGCTAAGGTATTCAAGCACTGGTTCCTTCTTGAACCAGATCTGGTGGAAGCGTTAAGGAAGGGGAATCATGCGCTGCTAGCAATGGCGCTAGCAAGAGTGGATTTTCTCCTAAAGGTTGTGCCTTCAGAGTTGCTAGCTGAGGGGTTTGTTGGAGAAGAAGAGGGCCTTTGCCGTGTTCACCGTTTTCTACTAAATAATGGGTGGTGGGAAAGGGCTTGTAACCTTAAGATAAACTTGCCTATGGGCAGGGGGCAAGGCATGAGTAAGGATCCATTATTCGACTTTCTCCAAGCGCACGAAAATATGATTCATCCAAACAATAGGGTGGGTGCTCTAAAAGGGGAGAATGAGGCGGTGAGGATGGCCTTAAATCAGATACACTACGGAACTATTGAAGCCAGGAGGCAAACTAAGTCTAAGGAAGCGAAGCAGCCTACACCGCGACGCAGTAGCAAAAACTTGTCCCAAGTACGGATTCTGAATGAATTTCTGGAGGCCTTTAGCACACTGGTAGAGCCTTCAGTACTCAAGGATGCGCTGTCAGGAAATGACAAAGCACTTTCACTAGCTTTAGGCCAGATTCACCACAAAACACTTCCATCTCTGGGAGTTGATACCAGGAAGAAGTCTTTCAAAGCAGCCCTGCTGTCTCCTGCTAAGAGATCACTTACAAAGGCAGCGTTCCAGGCTCGCTCGTCTTCAATACATGACGCTCCTAATGGTAAGATCTCTATCTTTTTCACTGGGTTTGATGAATCTGTTCATGCGAGAGAACTATGGCAAATGTTTAAAAGGGTGGGGAAAATTGTAGACATAATATTGCCAAGGAAAAGGGATAAATATGGAAATAGATTTGGGTTTGTTATTGCATTAAATCATTCGGAAGCTTCTAAAATCATTGAAACGCTGAATGGTAGACAAAGTGGTGCATCAAAACTATATCTAGTAGTTGCAAAAAAATCAAAACTTAAGGAATATGCTAGTGTGCGATCTTCACGCAAGGGTGATTCACGTCAGGATTCAAGCCATACCAACATAGGAGTGGATCCTAAGGAAAACGGTGTTGTGAGTAATAAATCCAGTGGAAAACATCCGGCTTCCCAACCCATTGTGGGGGAAAGAATTGGTTGTGTAAGTCTTGCTACTGAACAGGTCAAGGAGAAGGTGGTTTCGCTTAAACATGATGAGGCGTTTCAGGAAGAACTAAAAACCTCTGTCATGCTCATCACTATGAGAAGGGAGACAGTTTCTAATGTGGAAATGATAGTAAAGGGACTAGGCTTCAAGGATGTAATCATCCGGGGGATTAGCAAAAACAAATTCTTAGCTTACTTCCCACATGCTGCAAGTCTTGAAGAGATTGACCTTGAATTCCTGGAGTTAGGTTTCATTGAAATACGTAGAGTCAAAGTCGAGGATCTTATTCCACCTCGCCAGGCTTGGATTGAAGTAAGGGGCCTGCCAATACAGGGGTGGACAGAGGGGAATTTAAGGTCGCTCATTAAGCCATGGGGGGAAGTTGTCCACTTTGGTCGTACCGTTGATGAGGATGGGTTTTATGTTACCCCGAAGATGGTGATAGACACAATGCACAAGGAGAATATCAATGTCTCTGTCAAAGCCTCAATTCAGGGCAAAGATTGGAAAATATCATTGACTGAAACATGGGGTTCATGGGACCAGCTGCAAGTTGACACTGATAGTCAGCCGGATTACTCCTCAGATGGTCACATATACGTAGAGGAAAATATGGATATCAAGGAAGCGGATAATGGAACGGCTGACAATTGGCAAGTGCAGGAAACAGTGGTGCAAATTGAAAATGATATGACTACTGAGCTAGATATCCATACTGAGGAAGAAGGGGAAGATGGATCATGTATCAACCCGGTTACTCCGAGAGCAGTGCCTGAGGTACCATTAGAAATCCCATCACTAAATAGGGATGATCAACCAGAAGTTGAGTTGCGCACATCCAACTGGATGCCAAGGGAAAAAGACTCGTCAATCTCTTTACAAGTAACCTCTTCAGATAAGATTGAACAGCCAAATCTGGATGACTCGGAAGTGGTCGACTCGGATGAAGGAATGGAATGCTTGGACGTCCTTCAAGATCTACAAAACTTGAAGGTTCAGATTAAGAGAGGACGCCCGCGCAAATTTAACAAAAAACAGGTGAATAAGCATTTTAAGCTCCCTCGTAAGAAAAAGGTCAGAGGCGAAGGCCTAAAGCAAGTTTCTCATTTTTTCCTCAATGCGAATGTTGATGAGGCAGAGGCAGTGTTCGAAACGGGAGTGTTGATGGGGTTGTTGCCTCTCAATTCTAAGCAGCGTTCTATGGAGCTCATCAAGGAGAACCTGCAGTGACCGACTCCTGCGGTACTCTTTTCTCCTACCAAGTTTAAATGGAGTTACAAACTTTTATTTCATGGAATCTGAGGGGTGCAAATAGTGCATCCAGTAAACACCTGGTACGAAACCTAGTACTCTCCCTCAAACCTTCTATCTTATGTCTTCAAGAAACCAAATGTGGGTCATGGTCTGATAGGAGCATTTCTTCCCTTGGTTTTTCGGCAAACCCGGGCTGGATCGAAACTCCTTCACAAGGTCAGTCGGGGGGTCTACTCACAGTATGGGAAGAAAAATTCCTATCTTTATGCTCTTTCAAAACATCGTCCAATTGGATTTCGATTAGAGGAGTCTGTAAGTTGGACAACCGATGTTTGGTGATAATCAATGTCTATGCACCACAAATTTCAGATCACAAACAAGAGGTATGGGCTGCTATACAGGATGAAATTGCTTCTGCGCAGGTGCCTTATGTATTGTTGATGGGTGACTTCAACTCTGTCCGAAAGAAGTCTGAAAGACTTAATACTGCGTTTAATAAGGTGGATAGTCTCCGGTTTAATAACTTCATTGAAAACTCGGGGTTGTATGAGGTGTACATTAGGAACTCTACTTATACTTGGTTTGGTCCTGCACAAAAATGCAGTCAATTGGATAGAGTGTTAATCTCTCAAGAGATGCTGGCTTTAGGTAACTGGTCCACTTTGGCACATGATCGCTACACGTCAGATCATAAACCGCTTAGTCTCTCCACAGCTTCGGAAGATTGGGGTCCAAAGCCATATAAATTCTTTAACTACCTTCTTCAAGAGAAAGAATTAGTGGAAACATTGAGGCACACCTGGGGGGAGGGTCGCTCTGCAAACCTGGTCTCCAAGTTTCGAGCAATAAGAGGGGCGGCGAGGTCATGGGCTGCTAGTCATTTTGGGAATTTAGATGATCGCCTTCAGCAGTTAGCGAAACAACAGTCAGAGCTGGATGAAGGCAATGGTGTAGGTCTGAATAGAATCGGTATTAAAGAGGAGATGGATAAACTCCTTCACATCAAGGTTAGCATTCTATGTCAGAAATCGAGGCAAAACTGGGAGCTCAATGCGGAGAGAAACACACGTTTCTTTAATAGAGCTCTAATTAGGAGGCAACACTCAAATAAAATCTCATCCATTGTGCTGAATGGAACTGCACTATTCACTCCATCAGAAATTAAAAAAGTATTTCACAGTTACTTCGAACATATCCTTCAGGAGCCTTCCTCTCTGAAAGTTTTTCATCTCAGTGCTGATTTGCTGCTTCACCTCACCAAAACACAACAGCAGGACCTGGTGAAAGAGTTCTCGATGGAAGAAATTTTTGAGGCTTTACAGGCTACAGATGGATCAAAGGCCCCGGGGCCGGATGGGATCAATGCTGGGGTGCTTCGCTCTTTGTGGCCAGCTATCAAGGAAGATGTACTGCAATTCTTCTCTGACTTCCACAGTACAAGCTTTGTGCCAAAAGGGTATAACGCATCCTTCATCGCACTGGTGCCAAAAATAGATAATCCGACTCTACCTTCCCACTTCCGTCCTATTAGTTTAATGAATTCAGTCATGAAACTTCTGTCCAAAGTCTTGGCGAGGAGGCTTAAGTATGTAATGAACTTTCTTGTTAGCCCGGTGCAGTCTGCATTCATTCAAGGGAGACAAATATCTGATAGCATCATTGTAGCGAATGAAGTCATATTCGCACTACAGAAAAAGAAGTCAAGGGGTATGGTGCTAAAAATTGATTTCGAAAAGGCATTTGACAAAATAAGATGGGAATTTGTTTTCGAGGTCCTACGTAATATGGGGTTCGATTGCAAATGGGTGGACTGGATCACATCCATATTCAATAGTTCCACAATCTCGGTGCTGGTAAATGGGGCCACGACTGATGAATTCACCCCTTCACGCGGCTTAAGGCAAGGTGACCCGTTATCGCCGTTAATCTTTAATCTGGTGGGGGAGGTTTTATCAAAGTTGCTGGACAGAGCATTGGAGCATAAAATCATTGAGGGGGTTAGTTTACCGAACGTCCACAGGCCAATCTCGCATCTCCAGTTCGCAGATGATGTAATCCTATTCCTAAGCCAGGATGTCAACTCAATAATGGGTGTCAAGCGAGTCCTTCAGTGCTTCCAGATCATCTCAGGCCTGAAGATAAATTTCTCTAAAAGCTCTCTTTACTGCTTTGATAAATCTGCGAAAGAAGTGGAAGAATGGGCATCTTTCTTAGGGTGTGAAGTGGGGAAAGGGCCGTTGAAATACCTTGGTGCAGTATTGGGTGCCTCACCTTCTTCTCTGGCTTATTGGGACCCGTTACTGCGGAAAGTTCAGATGAAAGCTAAATCTATAGACCCCTCGACTCTGTCAATAGCTGGTAGAACGGTTGTTCTTAAGTCAATGATAGATAGCATTCCCTCCTATTGGTTTAGTCTATTTAAGATTCCTGCTGCGATTGTTAACAAACTAGAAAGGATCAGACGTCATTTCTTATGGGGCGGTAAGACTTGCTCTGATGCTAAGAGAGTTCTCCACTACCTAAGCTGGAACAGGGTATGTGCACCTAAGGAGTATGGGGGGTTGGGATTGGCATCTCTTCGTCAAAAAAACCAAGCTTTAATGGCAAGATGGGTGTGGAGAGCCTATAAGGAACGAGATAAGTTTTGGAACAATGTTGTGGCACAGCGATATGGACGATGTTGGAACTATGATATCAGCCGAGTTCCTTCAGATCAATGCTCTCCAATAGTTAAAAGTATAATATCCGCTCATTTGGCCTCGCCACTAGTCCCTTTCTTAGGTACTAATTGTTTCAAATGGAGTCTTCGAAATGGTGAGAGGATCTTGTTCTGGGAAGATTGTTGGCAGGAGGATGCTCCTTTACTAATCAAGTTTCCACAAATTTATTCCATTCTTCCGCATAAGCACTTAACTGTCAAAGAATTTATCAATAGGTGGACATCTGAGACTTTAGATTTTATCAACAAATGCGCTTTGACTTCGATTCAGACAGAGTTAGATCGACTTGCTGCTCTGATCGTAAGAATACGATTAAAGGAAGGGGAAGATTTGATAGTTTGGAAGTTTGACACTGGGATTTTCTCTTCTAAGGCTTGCTCTGCAATCTTTTCAAAATATTCTGGTCATGAAAATAATGGCAGCAATATTTGGAACCACATTTGGTCGATTAAAGCTCCTCCAAAAATTAAAGCTTTCCTATGGAGGGTCCAGTGGAAAATCCTTCCAACTAAATCTTTCCTGCACTACCGTTCGAGTTCGATCACTGATGAATGCCCGTGGTGTGGCACTGAGTCAGAAACCATCTCCCACATTTTCTGGGGGTGTGAATTATCTGTTTGGGCATGGGATTTCATTAGCTCATGGTGGAATGTAAAATCTTTAAGAATTCAATGTTCTGGGTTTTCTTTGGCCAACATCCTTAATGCTAAAGTAATTCCACCTGCTCGTCGTATTTGGCAATTGGTGGTAGCTGCAGTCCTTTGGTCGATATGGCTGGCTAGGAATGAACTAATCTTCTCAAATGTTCGGATAAAAAAGGGGGTCCTGCTTGCTTTAATTCGCTGTAGAGTATCTGTGTGGGGGAAAGCGTCAGGCATTCTGGGTTATGGTGACACCCCAATTTGGAAAGTAAATCCACAAGGGGCTGTGGCCCTCCATCTATACAAGCTCTCCAATGCTTTTTGGCTTCATAAAAGAGCTGGGTTTGATCTAGTCTGTGCGGTGGATGGGGCATGGGGCTATTCTGGAAACAAGACCTTTGGTGGAGGTATAGGCGGCACTATTCGAGATAAGTCGGGCAATCTTGTTCTCAATTTTTCAGGTCCAGTTTTGGCTGATGCTGCTGTCATGGCTGAACTTAGAAGCGTCATATATGCTATTGATTGTATTGTCGCAAGGAAACTATCACATTTAAGATCAGTCATTTGCTCGGACTCAATTTTAGTGGTAAATGCGTTTAATAAAGGGGTGCTCATCGATTTTCCGATACTACATCTGGAGTTCAGACATCAAAATCTTATAAACAAAACTATATTTGTGCAATATGTTCCTAGATTTCTGAATGAAAATGCGGATTCCCTTGCTAAGAATGGAATCACAAAGCATTATGTGAAGGCCTGTTGGGCAATAGATCTTTAGAATACTAGCTTGCTCTACAGGCTTTGGGCTGGTAACTCAAATTGGTGGCTGGCTTTTCGCCCAAGGAAAATCTGATTTCTCAGAAAATCTCTAGTTGCACTGCTCAAGGTTAGGTGTACGGCTTCAGTCCGGTCATAGAAGAGGATGCTAAGGGACTAAGGTTCTTACCTCCAGTCATTGCACGAAACCACTGCTTTTCGAGCCGTTTGTTTCTTGGAACTAGTACTATGTCAGGCCTCCTCTCAATCACCTTTCTGTCATCCTTCCTCTCTGATGTTTTCCATATACTGATACTCTCTTTCTTATATATTGTTCATCTTCTCTTTTTCTTCTTCATTCTTGGGTTTTCTTCTCTCTTCTTTCTTTCTTCCTGCTACTTCTTTCTTCTTTCTCTTCTTTCTTCCAATGGAACTTCACTGGGAAATTCCTGAAGGGGGATACAAAAAGATTAATGTCCACTGTGTCATCTTGGATGCTCCTTTGCCTAACGGCAACCAGGTTAGCATTGCGTCACTTATCAGAGATTCTACTGGGGCTAAACTATGGGGTGCCCTTGGCCCTCTGCCGCTTCAATCTGAGGAGCAAGCAATCATGACGGGTATCCAGGCGGCTCTCATCCATGCACAGGAGAAGGGTTGGGAGTTGACACACATCGAAACCACTAGCATGCAAGTGTATGACACTGTTACCCATCAGGAACACTTTTTCCTCGACGATGTGCAGCTGGAAGCTTATGGTGCTTTTAACACCATCTACGCGAACCACTATGAGAAAGATAGAACAAAGAGAGTGATTGCTTGCATACCAGCGCGTATGAATGGATCGGCTGCTTACATGGCCAACTATGGGCTTAACCATGCTTCTGAATTTGGTGAAATCTCTGGACTGGTGGGAGAACTAGAGTACTATCTTGCTCGTGACATGGGGATGACTCTCCCACGTCCAACCCTGGAGGTGGCCCTGAACATTGGGGATGGGGAGGTGATTGATGGTCCTCCACCGTCCAAAAAGCGAAAATGTGCTCAACAGGATGCCATGCAGAAGCGTGTGTTCAAGGATAAGGGTAAAGACAAAGTCTATGAGCATTTCTCTTTCAATGACAATGGGTTGATCAGCAGCAGGGCGCTGCATGCACTGGAATCAAATCATCTGTCTGACCACTCTCCAGAGTTTAGCAAGGATGTCATCAACCTGGACGCTCCAGTTGGAACCGGCATCTATGCTAGGGATGTGCTTCACCATGCTGTCACAGGCTCTCTGCAGTCTATAATACCAAAGCTATATGTCTCTAACCCTTTCTCAAGAGATTTTGATCTCAAGAAACTCATGTCCGTTGACAAAGTGCTTGCTTTGATGGGGTTTACCAAGGGGAAGGCATCCTCTTCTGCTGGGCCGGTTTAAGTGTTGGCCATGCTCTGCTATGTTCTTCTGGCATTTTATTTCTTTCTATGTATCCTAGCTTTAGTATTTCGATGTCCCTAGGCTTCTTCTTCTTTTGTCTGCTGTGCCAGAATAGCTGCTAGTAGTTGGTAGGATCTCCTGTGGGGATTGTTTTGTTTAAGCATTCTGGGGACATTGTATGTAATGCTTCTTTTATAATACTACTTGCGTTTCAAAAAAAAAAAAAAAAAAAAAAGTAACGACCCGATTGAAAAACCCGGATTGATTGTGCAAAGAGTCCGATATCAAAACCCTACCTAAACCCTCAAAGCCTAGAACCTTCTATCATCGTCTCCAGATTCATACATATACACAAGAAACAACAGTATCAATCTTTTCCAATATAAAGTAATAACAATTTGGATTAAAAGCAAGATCGATGGCAAAGCGGTTGATCCCAACTCTCAACAGAGTCCTGGTGGAGAAGATCGTGCCTCCTTCCAAAACAACCGCCGGAATTCTCCTCCCGGAGAAATCTTCCAAGGTCAGATTAGGTTCTAGTTACATTGTTTTCATATGATTTGATGTGGACATAAGTGTTTAATGATGTTTGTTTGTATGTGTGTATGACTGTAGTTGAACTCGGCGAAAGTGGTGGCGGTTGGGCCTGGGGATATTGATAAGTCTGGTAATAAGATACCGGTGTCTGTTAAGGAAGGTGACACTGTTCTCTTGCCTGAATATGGTGGCACCCAAGTCAAGCTCGGCGACAAAGAGTATGTCATTTTTCAAACACATTCACACACTTGTAACCCCCTTAAAGAGTTAACAACACTAAAACAGGAAAACAACACAGCAAAATGGAAGGAAGCAACTGTATTATAAAATGAACAGGATAAAAATTGTGATTTACTTGGAGGCGGCAGTTTCGGGTTGCGGGTTTGAGATGTGCAATGTGCTCTTTAGTTAATTCTGTTAAAATGAATGTATTGTATATAAAGAAGACAAAATTGATAAGAGTCATCAAATTTAGCTGATTGATCTGTGTAGTACCAAATCTGAAAACAGTATACATATACTAATTTTTTTTTTAATTTGTCTCCCTTCTTATCTCTTCTTATCTCTTCTCTGTTTTCTTCATATCTATCCCCTCCTTTCTTTACCTCTTCATCAATAATAGCTGAAAGATGTGTGTGTGGTAATTGGTTGGTAGCAAAAACGGCTTGGACTGAATCCCAAGAACCAATACGGATGAACCAGCATTGTCGCTCGATTTCACATCTCCTACATCATTTACGCTTGAACCACTCCTTAATCGTCCTCTCATTGTTGATCGTTGTTGATTTTAGGTTTACGGGGTACTGGTGTAGTGGTGTGAGTAACGGGGTTTGTAGTGTGTGGGTGTGAGGAAGACAAAACTTAAAGGGGATGGGGGAATTGGAGGGAATTAGGGATTTTACGTTTGTTTATTCAATTAAATTAATTAAACATAAAATAAAGGGTGAATGGTCAAGACTACCCTTAAATTTTAACGTTAACGGGGCAAGTTGAGTCAACTTTAACAGAAACGGGTGGGAAGGGTTCGAATTGACGCGCTTTTCAAACCAGCGGGGTGCATACTGCAATTATTCAAAGTATACGCCTTAAATGACTTTTCGGAATACCAGCGGGGTGCAAAACGCAATAAACTCTTTTGAATATAGAAAAATGGAATTTAGCAGAAAACAAATTATAATAATTAGGGCATTTTGTTGGTGGTTGCTCATTTAAGGGGTGGCGTTATGGTGCAGGTATCACTTGTTCAGGGATGATGATATCTTGGGAACTCTCCATGATTGATTGATGATCAGTTTGGATTTTCTAAGTGAGGACTGTGTTAATGTTAATCTTCTGAGGTTTCTATCTGTTACTAAGACTGTTGTTTAATTATTTCAAGAGATTAGTTTTGGTTTTTGAATTTAGCTTTCCCAAGTGTATCAGATATTGGAATAATATTCACCAATTATATTGGATAAAAGTGATGAAAGACGATTCTGTACTTATTTTTCTCGTATGTTTCATGTTGATGCTTTTGTCTACTAAATGTTGAACCCTTGACGAGTTACTATTTCTAGTTTATTTTAGTCTTGCTTGTTGCATAAAGAAAGTCGATGGATATTTTACTCTATGCTTGCTGCTGTCGTCGTGTAAATATATAATAGGTGTACAGATAATAAGCAAGTAGAAACACACACAAAGAGTACAAAACATTCTTAGCAGCACTCCGGAATTTAAATACAATAATGTAAGAATATGATACTACATATAAACTTAAAACTTAATTATATGTTTTACATATATCTTGGCAAAAAAAAATAAAAAAAATATGTCTTACATATGAGATTTAAAAGTGTCGTACTTCTAAACTTACTTTATGATACGAGCATGTTTCTATTTTTGTACTTGAACATCAGTTTGGTCAACTGCCAAAGTGTTAGAGCTGTGAAATAGAATCACAATTGACTATTGGATAAATGATTGAAGGTTATGTTGACTGCTTAAAAGTTATATACTGCATTTTTCACTTTTTTTTTAAAATTTCACCTATCATGTTCATGATTAAGTGGGTTGTGCTCAGATTATATTTTAAGAGTGTTGAGTACTAAAACAATAATTATAGAGCATACTTTATTGATTGGGAGACCTTTCACTTGTTTATGAACTATTTCAGTGAAAATGACAAATAACTTATAGTTTTTGTGTTTTATATATTCGTAGATGTTCTGGATGTATGGTGCAGAGTAGATTCTGTATGCTTTGACGTCGGACTTGTCAAGTTGTGGGTATCCTGTGTTATTTACTAGTAGGAAACACTTGAATAAAACCATATGGTCTTTTGTGATTTAAGCATACGAGTCTCGTCTACAACTGAGTCATGTTATAGTTTTCTTCCGCTGCAAATCTTTTGTCTTTTCATCCCCTCTCTGATCACATCCTTGGCACACTCCATTTCACATCTATACCAGTTCATTCTATTGAAAAGAATAAATTGTGTGTGAGGTGTAACTTTGTTGATTCTTGACACTTTGAAAAGTATTTCAAATGGTTTTTGGCATCACTTGTTTTTGCTATAACTAATGTGCTGTAGCTTTGCGTAGTATTTGATTTCGCTGCAATGGAGTAACTTAACCATGTAACCCAGCAGGTATTTATCGCTTTTGATTTGAAACTGAGATTAGAGAAAATTGCTTTCCGCGGTAAGCCTGCAAGTGTCAGCAGGGCCGGCTCAACCAAATTTGGGGCCCTAAGCAAAACTTAAAAATGAGGCCCTTCCATATTTATATATAATTTTTTTTTGATATAATATAAATTTATTAATACAAGACCCTTATCTCAATATTGGATGTTAAATGATGAAGATGAGAAAGATACCAAAAAAAAGATTATAATAGTTCAGTAGCAAGTCGTTGAGGAAGAGTTATAAATAGATGTACACACAACAGTGAAAACTGAAAAGACAAGCTCAAACACTAATTTCATCATAATTATTCATGATATGTATATATATTTTAATTTTTTTGAACAAATATGCATATAAATATGATAAATATTATTAATAGAAACATAATAAAAATAATTTATATTTCAAGAATCTTTCAAAAAAAATGATACTTTACTTAATTATTCTCATTTTTAAATAATAAATCAAAATTTTTTATATTAATTAAATATATTAAAAAAATTAAAATTATTTGGTAAAAGTTTGTTTTCAACAAATTTTTGATAAAACAAATATTAATATTTATGTATGCAGATATATATAAAAGGGTTTTAAAAATTTGGAGGCCCTTTTTTTGTTTGGGGGCCCTAAGCCCATGCTTAGTTTGCCTTATTGTAGAGCCGGCCCCGAGTGTCAGTTATATTTGATTCTTGCCTAAAGGCTTACCTTTGGCATAATTCGAATTGAAATTCTCGTTTAGTTTTAATGTACCATGTATCAAACGAATGATCCACTGGTTACATTAATACTGTTGTGTGGATTTCACCGTATCGTGTAACCTGCAGTTAATTAGTTATTGTCGAGGGGCTTAATGCTGATTGCTGACATGTCTTGATAGGCTGAAAGCTCGTCTATTACTGTAGTGGATTTTTTTTTTTTCATTTTTATAGTCGTTGAAAAAGCAAAATTAGGAGTCGTTGAATTTGGAAATTGAAAGTACTTTCACTTTATAATACTGAAATTGACCCAATTTAAATTATAATAAAACTTTTTTATATTATTTTAAATTTAAAAAACAAGATTATATTGTATAATACAATTAAAATATATATAGTCGAGAATCAGGAAAGAAAATAGAAAAAGTGAAATAAAAAAGAGGGAACAGTATTCTATTTTTTTAAACCCACTGAAAATCTATTCAGATCTAATTTGATAAACCTTTTTTATTTTTTTTAATTTGCAAGTAGGACTGTAGGAGCTTGTTTAAGATTCACTTGCACATACTTTAATCCCAGAGATCTTCATTATTTTCAGAGTAATGACGACAAGTGTAGTGGAGGTATCACCTGCTCCCAAATCATAAAGTCATGGATCCACAGCCCACATAGTAATTGTTCAAAAAACAGGCCGCAATTTCTTAACAGCCGTCCTTTTCAGCCCCCTTTCGTCCCATCATCCCCGGACCGGGTAATATTATATTGTAGTAATTCACTTTACGAGCACAAATAAAATAAGACATCATTGAGGATCAGGCCTAAAATTTACAATTTGCACTTATATTCTTTAAACAAAATGCAAAACATTTGCATCAAACAATAATTATATTGATTATATAATTACCATTATATCACACACAATTTTATTAATTGTGTCCGGGATATTCACGGAAACAACCTCTCTAGATCATGGTCTCTTACCCTCCTCAGACTCTGCTGGGATATACTGAGTATGTCCTTAAACCCGGGTGAGATATACTGAATATATTTGATTTGATTTGGTTTGGTTTGGCTTGATTTATATAATTATACTGATTTTAGCAAAAAAAAAAAGTTTTAAAATTTAAAAATAATATTTACTACGTTTACAATGCTCCTAAAAAAGGATAATAGACAACGTCATATTTTATCGCAATATGAATTTGTATGCTGGACATAAATGCATCTCTACAGAGAGAGAGATCGAGAGAGAGAGAGGAGAGAGATGAAGTCACGATGTGATTAGTGAATCAGCGATGCACGCATACAACAGGCTCCCGAACAGCGGACACACCTCGCCATCTCCCCCAGCTTCTCCTCGCCGTTCTCCTCGCTTCCGTCACGTCCGTACAAAACACGGCCGATTCAACTCGCCCACCCCCTCCGCCTCCTCCCCCTCCGCCGCCTCTCCCAGAACTCCATCTCACCGCATTGCTCGCACTCTACTCTCTCTCCTACTCCGTCGCCAGGGCATCTTTCTATTCGCTCCACTCATTTACATTCTCTGTATGTTGTTTTACATTGGCTCCGTCTCTTTCGACGTCGTTCCGTTCATTAATCACCGCCCTGCCCCTGGCTCTGTTTATAAGTCTCCTCTGTTTTATGAGAAGCTCAAGAATGAGATGGAAGCCGATACTTCCGCTTCCGATGCGGTTAGTGCTTTAATTATTTTATTACTACTTGTTAAAATCCTTCATTAGCATCTCCATCTAGTCAATTAGAAGAACCGCATCGAAAGCGGATATGGGTTTAGTGTTTGATTATTGTTAAAATCCTTTATACGAAAATTACCGGGCACATTTCGAAACGGATATGAGTTTAAGATTAGGTACACGAATCCTAAACGGGTCGGATATGAGTTTCACCTCCAAGCACATGAAACACGAAAGTACACGGCACGATTGACAGGTCTAGTACCAATTGAATGTTAAAATTAAAAAATATTACTTTATACAAATACGCTTGCATCTAAATAATAATATAATCAAATGCTATGCTGCATAAGTAAGGCCTTTCACTTGAAACCGCCTTTCAATCTCACCCATTACCACTCACATTGGTGTAAAATGGACTTCTTATCCAACTGTAACGTAAAATGGTCCATGTATATGTACTTAAATAAGTATCACATCCCGATATCCTGTGCTGATCTACTCCAGTTAGAGCATGTTTAAGCTTATAAGGTGGTAGTAACAATGGACGTAAGTTTCGCTTCATTCATCAGCATTACGTTTGAAATGTATTCTCAATTTCTAATAAAAATATATTAGAAGAATATGAACAGTGAGAAAAGTGGATTGGCGAATACGACAATGACTTGGATAGGATTGACTAGGTTGTACTGTTTCTAGTTTTAGCTTGTAACATGCATAACTCTATGTTGAATAACTCTTGCACATGCCAACATGCCGTACTTTTCCTTAAGATTTGGAATTTGAAATTTACTGTTTTCTTCTTTTGGTATCTATGTTTGACTTGAGCCATTGAATTAACTATAGATTTCAAGTATATGGAAACTTAGCCATAAAGGCGGTCAGTGGAGGCCATGTTTAAACAAGCCTTCTGGAGGTATGGAAATGTATTATTATATCATCGAAATAAAGAAGCTATTATGTTTTTATTGTAGTAAAATCTCTTAGTTGGTATCTTCAAAGGGGGTTTGCATAACTCTGTACGCTGATAACTTCTATAATAGCATACTATTAAGTATTAACTAACATCACTCAATGAATGCGTCTCGCGCCATGGATTTTAACCACATTTACCAGATAGGTATACTAGTTGTTTTTTCGAACATATTACTTCTCTGTTGATCAGTTAACAAATGGAGGTCTTGTGATCATCTAAGAACAACCATAACATATTTCATGCTATTGGAATTGATGACGTGCTCTTCGTCGAGGTTTCTCTTTATCAATCGATTGTGTTCTCATCCGTGATAGAAAACTGGCTGAATAGAATCTTGATCTTCTGGTCACAATTTTTGTATGCATAAACATATTTACTAGTCATGTAAGTTGGCCCGATCATATTCAAGTCACTCTGAGTTGCACATATCGACATTTATGCTTCATTATTGATGAATATTGATTTAAGGTAGTTTATCACTGCAGGATTACCTGAATCAAATGGATATATTTTAGTCGAGGCAAATGGTGGCTTGAATCAACAGAGGTCATCGGTAATTTATGTGCCTTTTATGCCAATGGCTTATATATATCCAAAACTGCCTTAAACTTTTACACGTAAGGGCTTACGTATTGCATTTTGGCATGGTTTATATCTGTCTCATAGATATGTAATGCAGTTGCTGTGGCCGCGTATCTTAATGCAACGCTTGTCATTCCGGAGTTTCGTTATCATAGCGTTTGGAAAGACTCTAGGTGTGTATATATGTTTGTATTTTTTTTTTTTTTTTTGATGATTACAGTGATAGATTGTCTGAATGTGCAATATTTTTGTAATCTTAACTTGTTTTGATAAAATTTGTTCCCAGCTGAGCTAGTTGATACGATCTTGCATTAGTTTCATTTGAGTAGATCTCTTTTTACTTAACTATGTAACTGATGTATGTTTATGATGTACTATATATGTACACAAACATATACAGTCTATGTGTATATGGTTTAATATCTGACTTGAATGTTATTGCATGTTATACATGGATATAATTAGAAATGGGACTGACAATCTCTAATAAAAACAGATGGGATCATACTCAAAGCTATAACATACTTTGCACTAATATAAAATGTTGCTATATTCAGATTTGTAGACAGTTTGTGTAGGCCATGGTTCTCTGATTCTTGAACATGTAATTATGGTGTTCACTTACTTTACTGTCAAAATTTAAGCAGCTGACTTTCAAGCTGCCGAAAGGAGATCATATATAGTCGTTATTTATTTGGATTTAATGTTAAACAAACGGTTGATGCACTATTAGCTGTACTAACTTAATTTCCCATTTCCCGAAAAATTTCATTTTATCTCCTTTATTCTGTGCCGACTGGGATATCTATTGATAGTAAGTAATAAGCGCTTTAAAATATTGAATATTGGCCTGTAGACATTATTTATAAATAAAAATTTTACATTTGTTTGCTATACTTATTTTCTTAGCAAATTTACTTGAGTCACTTCTCGGTCGTATTTGTTTTCGTAGATGGTTGTAGTACTACAAATTTGAATTTGTTTGCCTCATTTTTCCATGGACAGTGAGTTCAAAGACATCTATGATGAAGATTTTTTCCTTAGGACCTTGAAAAATGATGTACGAATTGTCGATAAAATTCCTGGTTACTTGATGGAACGCTACGACATAAACACAAGCAATATACTCAATTTCAGAGTAAAAGCCTGGGCCCCCGTTCAGTTCTACAAGGAAGAAATTCTTCCCAGGCTACTTGAAGAAAAGTGAGTTCACATGCATATTGCATTTGTCTTTTTTTTCTGTCCCACTTTTCCTCACTCTTAACCTTCGATATGTATGCGGGATGCACTTCTTGGAGCTGCGATACTCCTATATGGACGTCTAGTTTTTCTAAAACTTTTTTTCAGGGTACCACTGTGCTAAGTGGATCAAATTACTGTTAAATTTGTGGTTGAACAGGTTGCGCAAATCGCAGCTGTTTGGACCAAAATATACTAGTTAAACATTCTTGAGGTGGATAATGAATCTGGATTCTGGAATAATGTAGTTACTTATTGATAATTATCGTCATTTCTACTCGGTATTCCAACAACCAAATTACTGTAAGAGAGATTATATGCTTCTATCATTAAGTGGGTATGACTTTGGTTGATGTTAAAGTTCTCGACATTCATTTCCTATATGTCACCTGCTATCATATTAGGTATTTGGTCCGATCTACTGTGTTCGTGGACAGTTGGAGTTTTTCTATTGCCTATCGAATGTTTCATTTAGTTAAAAACTGTTGGTGTATCATGCTTACTAGTACTACATCATATGTCTCATCTTTACGGTCTTCTACTATGGGTGAAACACCTGTCTTTCTTTCTAATATATCTCTCCCCGAGTGCAATCTGTCTGTGGTATATATATCTCTGACTTCTGAATGATATAAATTTTCTTTTTAAAACAGGGTGATAAGGATTTCTCCTTTTGCAAATCGTTTGTCTTCTGATGCTCCTCTACCCGTTCAACGAATTAGATGCTTAGCAAATTATGAAGCTTTACGGTTTTCTAGTCCTATATTAAGTTTGGGTAAATCTCTGGTTTCAAGGATGAAAAATCACAGCATGAAAAATAATGGCACATACATTTCCGTGCATCTTCGTTTTGAGGAGGTTGGTTTTCACTGTGTTGAAGCCTTTTCCCTTGTGTCTATTCTAGGGATTTTTTCTAGAGTATGTTGTAGCAAGCATTTATCGTCCTTCTAGTGCAGGATATGGTTGCTTTTTCCTGTTGCGTATATGATGGCGGGAAAAAAGAAGAGGAAGACATGAAAGCTGCGAGGGAGAGAGGTTGGAGGGGGAAATTTACAAGGGCTGGTCGAGTTATTCGCCCAGGAGCTAACAGGATAGATGGCAAATGTCCACTAACACCTTTAGAGGTACTTCATGCTTTCTCTATAGCTCATCGAGTAGACATTATGGCATTTAAATATTTTCAATTTTCACAGTTCTCACCAATAATTATTTTGTGCCTAAATCGAAAACTTCAGCTAGCTTTTTAATAAATTTTATTGTCTGTTGGGAAATCCTGTTATTGCTACAGTTTCATATCTATATAAACCTAGTTTGTTGTGTACTGAATTAGTATTCCATAATTTTAGAATTTGGTCTCCCCTAAACTTTTTGTTCTCTGCAGCTATACTGGGTCACAGTTTCCTCTTGCTTTCAATTTATTGGGACCATTGTCGAGTGATAAAACTGAATAAACCAAAAGAAATTGTCTTTCTTGACCTTGGAAAAAACTAGATGTGGCAATTGAGATCTAACTTGAATAGACCACGCAATTCTTACCTGATAACATCAGTTTTTAGCTATCTATTCCCTACCTGTACCTACATCTTCTTTATCTGGTTCCCTTCGTGGTACAGTAGTTTACTACAAACTGGAGTCTATGCTGAATAGATGAGTAGATTTTCTGCGAGAAAAGTTGGAGTTTTTCTATCTCGATATATATATTTTGTGTCTTATGCCACTCCTGAGAGATAACATATCGGGTTGTCTGCTGAACCCACGTTACAGTTTTACACTTCTATAAAATCTTTGCTATATTACAGTTTAACCATTTACGTTTGCACGAATATATACATGAACCATCAATGTCTCAAAATGAATGATTTAATCATTAACATTGATGAAATAATCAGTTCAATCATAAATAGATAAAGATATCAAGACAGCAAATGAGAGTAGCAGTGCCAACATTTTACAAAACAATGACATATTATAGTCTCATATCCAACCTCCTCCCTCTAGCTCTCTTTTAAGTCTCAACCATTATACCGTCTATACCAGTGGCGGAGGGAGTAAGAGGCCAGAATAGGTCTTGGCCCTCCCTGAAATTGGGCCAAAAGCCAGTTTTTTTTTTTTTAATTAAGACCGATCAGCCCACAACATACTTTGAGTCTTTGACCTAACACACATTATCCAGGTCTCCAGTAAGGAGCAGTAGTAACAGAAAGAAAACAAATAATTTTGAGAGAGACACTGATGTTGAGTTTGGTTGGAGTGAATGGAATGGAATGAGTATAAATAAATAAAAATAATAATAGAGTGTATGAGGAAGGATTTTGAAAAAATGAGCGAGTGCAAATTTTGTATTATAATATTCGAGTAGAAAATAGGTATAATAAGGAATGGAGCATACTTTCACAAAATGGAGGGTTTGAGCTCTAGTTAAGGGTGATAGGAATGAAATGGTGGAAGGAATGAAGTTATTATACATTTAAATAAATTATAGTTCAAATCTCATTTCATATCTTCCATTTTTATTCACTCCAACCAAACACAACATGAGAGCATGTAATTGTAATTATATTCTGTTTTTTATTATTTGTTTTTTTGCACTTTTCTAGTTGTAGTTGAGAAAAAAAAATTATAGTGTATTTTGGCCCTCCCTCGCATTTTTTCCTGCCTCCGCCACTGGTCTATACATATATAATTGGGTGTCAATAATCTCCCTAATGCATCATCTCCCTCCCCCCCTATCATTCCTGTTTTCATCTCATGGGAGGACTAGACATTTTTGTCTGATCTGGACTAAAAAAAATTCTTATTTATTCTTATATGTTTATAATATTTTTCTTTATTGTTATATTTATTCTTCCACTTAAACAAGGTGAATACTATTTATAGTTTCAAAGAAATGTCTAGATTAATGTTATTTGTTTTTTATTTTAATGATTTGTTTTAATATCTAAACAGTTTTAGTTGTAAATGAAATATTAACTCATTATAAATTACTAGATTGCTTGCACGAGTTAATTTAATATGTTTTCATATTATTATTTTATTATTATTATTATTATTATTATTATTATTATTATTATTATTATTATTATTATTATTTTCATAGTGTTTATTAATTTAAGATTACTTTTGTTTAAGACATGTCTTTATATTTGAATAATACACATGTTTTATAATTAGACTAATTATATAATATTATTTATCTCGTTAAGATAGATTTGAGGTACGCTTATATATATAATTAAATTTGAATATTTATATTTTAATGTGCTCAAGTTAGAATATTTTTCTTAGTAGTTTCATTAAATTATATATTTAATATTCCTCGTTACAATTTTTTTTAAAGAAAATTACAATTTGCTTAAAATTAGTTGATAAATGTGCTTTAATTAGAGTAGGTTTAGTTTATAGATGGCATCAATGCAAGTATTATGGTATTCCCCCGTCCCAAAATAGTAGTTCCTTAGACTTTTTGCATGTATTTTAATTTAAAGTGCAAAAGATTGATTGAACCTAAATTATTATTTTAATTATATTTTTTTTAAATAAAAAAGTAAGATTTAAATTTGAATTCAAAAAAAATAAATCTACTAAGATGTCATATTTAAATCATTAAGATACATGGATTGACTAGTATTTTGAGATGAATGGATTATTTAAATACAAATGCGTAAATTAACTTTTTATATTTAATTATATGTAACAAAATATATTTTAAATATGTAAATATAAGTTTCAATTTATTTTAAATACATTTAAAAAGTAGGAATTACTTGCTATAGACACAAAATTTAATATATGTATTACATCAATCTTACATTTTTAGTTGCAAACAAAAAAAATGAATTACATGTTAGTAAAAATGTACTCTTTTTTTTTTTTTGAAAATAGTAAAAATGTACTCTTGATTCTTACGTTTGGGACAGAGAGTTGACAAGCATTTTAAGGCTCCTAGTCCTAGAGAGTATAGTTTTATAATTTTTTTTGAAAATACACGAACACGAAAGTACATGACTTAATTTCATGTCGGTTTTGGGTTTACCCATCGGGTACACGACACGACACGAAGTACACGATATGATTAATTAATTATAATAATAGATAATTGATAATAAATAGTAATAACATGATTTATCATATATAATTTAATTGTAATAGTAGTTTTTATAAATAACATAGATATAATATCAAATAACATATAAAACTTAATTAAATATCAAATTTTAAAATATTAAAATGTAATTTAATATTCTATTTTTTCATTTAGTGTCATGTACTTTTCGTGTACATTTCGTGTTAAATTTGTGTCGTGTATTTCCAAGCACACAAAAAATTCGTGTACTTCGTGTCGTGTTATTTCTTTTTTTTCGTGTCATGTTTGAGTTTGGATTTCAAGTACACGAATTCATTCGTGTACGTGTACCAGGTACACGACACGAATTGAGAGGTCTAATATTCACCTTCAAATGCGTGTTAAACAGGGAAAAAATTGTAATGAAATGAGTGGAATGGGGTGGGAGTAATATTTTACCTAGTTAATTTTTTAAAAAATATTTAGTATTCATTAATTAAACTAGCTTATAGCCCGTGCATCGCACCAGTGACTTGTAATATTTGTTTGTTTGTTACATGTGTTTTAATATTTAACTTTGTTTTGAAGACATATTTACCTCAGAATAATATGTGTCTTATTTTTAGATAGACTTTTTAAATAATTGATTGACGTGTTTGGGTTAATATATATTTATTCGACATGTTATTTAAGTTTCAAATAATTAGGTCAGTTAAAAGATTTATAAATAAATTGACCCGAGAAATATGTTTTGATGAGGATGTCAAATGTGCTTTATATATAATCGAAAAGACGCATTAAAATATTTTATAAAATAAGAGGCCCGTGAACGAGACCAAAACTTATAATGTTTCGACTTTAATAGTATAGTATAAACGAATTGTTTTATGTGAACATATTATTTCATCATTATTCATGCACAAATTAATAGAATAGACAATGTTTTTGTAGGCAACTTCCACTAGTTTTAGAGCACAAACAAACAAATAGACATATATTACTACTTTGTCAAGGAATTGTAATTGAAGACGACCCGTTATTGTTAGATCATTTGCATCAGCTACCGGCGCGGGGGGGGGGGGGGGGGGGGGGGGGATGCTAATCACAAGGGGCTAATCGTTAGTGTCGGAAAAGACAACTCAAGCTTCTATGTCATAAATAACCTGGAGAAAATATTAAAAAGGAATAGATGTTGATAAAGGTATGAGTTGTTACTTTGTTAGATTCTTAATGAGCATTTTGGTTGATGTAGCAGAGCGTGTTCCTCTACCATATTCTTGTATTTCTCCTTCTATTTGTTTCATAAAAAAGTTATTTATGACTTTGTAGATTGCCTATTCCATGCCGTGTATATTTTTTTTAGATGTTTGATGCTTTTAGTTAGTCGGTAGTCGGTCCGCATTCAAACACATGTCTAGAGATCATGGTATTGCAAGGTAGGAATCTAGAAAGAGGGTCGGTCACTGTTCCTCTAAGCACGAGACAGTAAATTATGACGTAACTTAATATGAATTCTCTTGAACGGTCATACTTGGTATGATACAACTGTTGTTGCTCCGCCTCATAAAACCAAGATTTAAATAAGAAATTTGACAAAACAATTGTGTTTAGGCAGGAGAGAGTGCTTGAGGGAGGGAGGCGGAGCATATGAAGTTAAAGTTTTATAATGAGTTGCCATTTTACTTTCCTTTGATGGAGAGTATAGTTCGATTTTTTTGGATTTATGGTCGATCCATTTGTTTCAAGTGTATATTCGTGCAAATGTGAATGGTAAAGTATAACTTAGCAAGAATCGGATATAGTAACAAGTGTGTATCCTTCACTGTCATCAGGTTGGTTTGATGCTCAGAGGGATGGGGTTTGACAACACCACATCTATATATTTAGCATCCGGAGAAATATACAACTCGGATACTTATATGGACCCACTATTGGAAATGTTTCCCCTATTACAAACAAAAGAGACCCTGGCATCTGAGATGGAACTAGCTCCATTTAAGGTTTGAGAGGTTATAATTACAGTTCCATTTTGTATATGTTACATATCTTGCTTTGACTCAGATGTATTGTTTTCTAGAATTTCTCTTCAAGGATGGCTGCTATTGATTATACTGTTTGTCTTCATAGCGAAGTGTTTGTGACAACTCAGGGGGGTAACTTCCCTCAGTCTATGTTGGGCCATAGAAGATATATTTTTGGTGGACACTCAAAAACAATCAGGCCTGACAAGAGGAAGCTAGTCTTGTTTCTTGACAATCCTAATATAGGGTATGCATTTATCTCTTGTCTACTGTACAGTTTTACCATTTGGTATATTATATTGGTTACAGTCTTTAAGAAACTAACAGCATTTCCAGCTTTTTATCCCAGTGAAATAGCTTGAGTATTTGGTCACTATAATTGAATGTAGTTAGATGTTGCCGTCAGTTACAAAAGCCGTATTTAGTTGAGAAGTTGTTCACAGTTCTATTTTGTCATTAATACACGTCTGTATGCAATTTACCATGTGTTCTTCCAGGTGGACGAATTTTAAGCAGCAGATGCTATTTATGCGAACTCATAGTGACTTGAAAGGGTTTGAACTTAGGCGACCACATGACTCTATATATTCATTCCCGTGTCCAAATTGCATGTGCCATGTGAATAAAACAGAAGATACATAGTGCTTGTGTTTGCGGATGACAGCCGGCCTTTGATACTTTCACTTCTCCGTCAACAAGAGGCAGATACATATGTTTTGTTGGAACTTCAATGATTGATTACTCCATAAGGAAGGATACTCAAAATTTTAACTGAAAGTGCTTCTGTTATTGGAAATAATAACAGAATAAGGGGGCATGAGCGGAACTAACATCACACGGGGGCATGTGGCAACTGCTGTGCTAAACAAACTGTGAGATGACATATTGCAAATTTGTGATGAATATACAAAGTGCACATATCTTTGTTTTTACTTTTAGGTAGAGTGTTAATGGTAGTTGCCAGGCGGCTAGAAAATTGTCTCCACTGATCACACAATTTAGCAATCTTAGAACAGTTTTTTTTTTACTCGACAGAAATCTTAGGACAGTTTTGATTTTGTAATGATCTTAAATTCATAGCATTTCAAATGATCTTACATTTGTAGTTCTTCTATCATGGGTAGTTGAGTACCGTGTACAATGTCTCTTTTATTATATTCGGCACGTATTTGTAAATTTATCGGATTTTGTTATTAACATGTACTCCCTCTGTCCCTCTCATTTCTTTACCGTTACTAACTATTTTGGGATGTCCCTCTCATTTCTTTACGTTACTATAAATAGTAAGTTTTTTTCATCATTACCCCCACTGTCTTCCCCTATTATCTCATATTTAACAATAAAAACTACTATTAGAGCAAGTCCAATGGAGGTGCTAAAGCATGTGCTATTGCTATAATATAGCATCCAAGCACAAAACTCAACTCCAATGGGATGCTAAACTTGAATGTAAAATAACAAAATGCTATACTTAGTTCTAAATATAGAACCAGGTATAGATGGTGCTATAATTGCCACATAAGCATGCAATTGACAAAATACATTAATAAAGTAATAGTTACAAATATAGTTATATACTTTAAGATTATGTAATGAGAATATAGATTTATTTGAATATGTTTGGTTCTATTTTACATTTATCATTGGATCATAAGTTCTATTTTAGCACCAAAAATCATTTTTTGGTTTCAAATTATAAAAATAGCTACATCTATTTTAACATCACCATTGGACTTGCTCTTACATCCACTACTTTCCTCCACTATCTCAAATCTATTATTAAATATTGATAGGTCCCGCCACTTTATCCACTTTTCTAATAACTTTACTCATTTTTTATACATTATCTTGGTCTCCGTGTCCCCCTCCAATGTAATCAATTGAGAGGACGGAGGGAGTATAATATTATGATTTAGTACATTATTAATATTATTTGATGGTTGTATTATTATAATAGTTTTCTTGTTATGATGATTTATTTAAAAATTAGATAAAAAATTAGTTGATGTAAAAATTGGTTAAATTGGTACTTAGAGCAAGTCCAATGCTAGATGCTATATATGTATTGCTATTGCTATAATATAGCACCAAAAAGTGTTTTTTGGTGCTAAAATAAAACTTGCACTTCAATGCTAAGTTCTATAACTAGTTTCAAATTTAACCAACTCATTAACTTTTACCTAACTTCTATAAATTTTATTAAATATCTCAACAAATTCTCCCCATTTTCACAAATTGTCACCATTTTCTTTTGTCTAGTTTTTTCCCCAGACTACTCCAATGAGCAACTTAAAAAAAGAGTTCAGCGAGGAGATTTCAGTTAAAAAATAGTAACAGATTTGCAAGCATGCCGGCCAAAACTTGAGCAAAAGTAAACTTGAGCAGTGGTTTGGTGGGGGAAATGAATATGATTTTAAAACCTTTAAATGCCACCAGGTAATAGAAAAAATGCAGTGCCAGGTAAAATGCAATTAAAAGAACTGAATTTAGTCATTTTAGGTATTGAATCACATAGGGTAGATGTATAATTCATTAAATAGCTAAAGTCATCGATGATGTGGCAACATGAATGGATCCATCCTTGATTTCAAATATAGAACCAAGGATGCATCTATGCATGGATGCATCCAAATATAACACCCCTTTGAAGTTGAGTTTTTTACTTTTGATGCTATAATATAGCAATAGAATCAAGTATAGCATTGCATTGGAGTTGCTCTTAATCGGTAAAAAATCGATTAATTATTTGTTCTGGATCTTACAACTTTGAAATTTTGTGGAAGATTTTAAAATTTTGTGGTTATTCATTTTAATTAAATGTTAAAATGTCACTAATTAGTGTTTTAATCAATTAATTCTCCTCAACTCAATATTCTAACACAAACGCAGGTAACGTAATGTGTATAATTGTCATATGTTATATAAAAATAATATATTCTAATAAATCATAATTTATATTTATTTTGATTAACTAAATCTGTTATAATTATAATTATTTTATACATATAATAACAGTAAAAATAATTTATCCAACTAATCCCAATTTTATCATTTTATTGAGATTATTAATTTGTCAAATATTTATTGACAAGGATTTTTAATTCATCAAAGACATCTATACAATTCATTTTTTCGCATTTGATTTAAAAATAAATATTTAACAGATATTTACCGAATATATATCAATTCATGTTTCAATTTTTTCAGTTACATTTTTTAAACTATAATCTTTTTTCTGAAAATGTTAAGATAAGTCAAATTGCTTGCAATTCAACGCAACCCCGTCAAAAAATAAAATAAAAAATCTAACACCGCCCCGTGCCCACTCTTCTTCCTTATCAAACTCTGCCATTTTATATACACTAGTATCATCTTAAATTCTGGATTCGATCATCTATACAACATAATGGGGATTGGTGGTAATCTTAGCTCCGACCAACTCAGCTTCTTCAACTCTCAGGGTAATATAACTAACCCTCCTTCTGCTGTGTCTTATTTACATATATTCTTGATTTGCTCTGTTAATTAAAATCAACCCCTTTGTTGTTTACAAAACAAACAGGCTATTTAGTGATGGAATCTTTTTCAAGCCCAGAAGAGATAGAGTCCATGAGGAAGCGAATGGAGCAGTTGCTCAATGAATTTGATCCCTCCTCAAGTGCCTCTGTGTTCTCTACCAAGAACCAGGTTCTTTTTTATTAATGGTTATTTTAAAATTGCATCTTTTTTTCAAAGTTATGGACTTTTTATATAATTAGTTGATACCCAGTTGACAATTAGGCTACAAGGGAGGGTTTGGTTTATTATTTGTTTTTCTTGGTTTTTATTTCAGCAACGTACTAGTGATGACTATTTCTATGAAAGTGCTGAAAAGGTTTCGTTTTTCTTTGAAGGTACATGTTATATCTACGTATATACGGTTGGAATTTGCTCATGAACTTTAGCATGTTCTCAATTTATGCGGTTTTAGTTATTATTTATATGATTTGGATTTTGTACTTTCGATCTATGACAGAAAAAGCTTTTGATGATGATGGTAACTTAAAGCAACCTAAGCAATTATCCATTAACAAAGTTGGTCATGGTAAGTAAAGAATATAGCAATATTAGTGTTTTTTAAAAGTTTCTATTTGGATTATGTGTTTCATACTCGGTGTTGTGCAAATGTGAGATGCATATCCGCTCGTATCGTCTATGTAGAAGTATGCCTTTTGTAGGATGTGGCGTTATGATAGCTACTTTTTATGTTTGACAGCTTTACATGAGAATGAACCGGTGTTTAAGAAGGTCTCTTGCTCTAATAAAATGTCAAGCTTGCTGCACTCTTTTGGTTACAAGAGGCCAGTTATTATTCAGTCGATGTATATCTTCAAGGTACTTCTCTAATAAATGCAAATTGTATATCTTATCAACATAACATATTTGACAGCATGAATGTTTTCTCTAGATGCTGGGACCATTCCTGTATAGTAGTATAGGTGAATCTAGTTATAAATAAAATATAAGCATACTAGTTACCTTCTCAATCTAGTGATAACTAAAATATAAGCATAGTAACTACCTTCTCATGATTTGAACTAGAGCAGGTATTTCCTTTGGAATTATGAACAAATAATGTGCAGTTGACTTTCTTTTATATAATTAATGATATCATCACATTATAAGCTTACAGCCTTACACACACACGCCTGCACGGGCGTGCGCGCACAGCCGCTCACATACACACTAATTAACCAACTAACTATATATAATATATATCGATTTCTAATTAGTATTATTCATTGGATTATCTTTGAGTTGCACCTCTAACAAAGATTTTATAGTCCTGTCTCTGCATATTTAGTCTAAACAAGTGTTTAGTATTGCATAACAACCTTGCACCTAAGCTTTAATATATTCCACTTATCCACTATAACTTTTCATTTCTTTTATGAAGTTGCAAAGCTTTGTACAGGTTAATCTAAGATGTTTTATTTATTTCAGCAACCAGGTATTGGGGGTGAAGTAGTACCACATCAGGACAACTCATTTCTTATTACCGAACCAGCGACTTGCACTGGGTTGTGGCTAGCTTTGGAAGATGCTACCATCACAAATGGTTGCCTATGGGCTATTCCTGGATCACACAAAGGTATGTCCTTCCGGCTTTAATTTTTAGGGTTTGGCAAGTGTGTGCCCATGGGCACATGCTAAGTGCTAAATTTGATGTATTTAGCTTATTTTGATTGGTGGAGCTTTTGTATATCAGGGGGGTCCACCATTATTAATAAGTAGTAGCCAATCAAAATGAGTTAAATACATGAAATTTGGTGCTTAGCATGTGCCCATGGGCACACCATAGAAAAACCTTAATTTTTATAGCTGGTTTGTCTAATATTTTGTCTTAAGTGGTCTTCTTCTTTTGCCCTTAGATGGCCTTGTCAGGAAATTTATTAGAGATGAGAACGGGGTTCATTTCGATCGGCCCTCCCCATCCTATGACCAAAAGGATTTCATCCCCATTGAAGTGAAAGCTGGGACCTTGGTGGTTATTCATGGCAATCTTATTCATCAGAGGTTGCTCACTTGTAATTAGCTAATAGTAGATTTGCTTAATGTATGACGTGCTTAGAATATGTGTAGTTTGACATTTGGATTAAATCATCTACAGTTTTGAAAATCAATCCTCAACGTCAAGACATGCTTACAGCCTGCATGTGGTGGATACTGATGGGTGCAAATGGGCTGCAGAAAATTGGTTAGTTTAGTGAAGTTCTCAACATCTTTGCGACATTTCCTGATTTCATGTGTGTTTTTTAGTATGAATATTTGAATGGTTGATCTGTTCGCAAACACACACACACACACACACACACACACACACAGAGAGAGAGAGAGATCAGATAAACACAGGCTTACCGCGTTACCAGTTCTATCATTAAATAATATGCACATATGTTGACTTGTTAAAGGAAAATATTTTTTTCAGGATTAGAAGAAATGTGGATCCGGAACCACTTTATGTTTCTTGATTGCACCTATTTCAGCAGGCAGCGGTCTGTTATATCAAATAAAATCTAAAGTAGCTTAACAACATCACCTGGACTGTGTTTGAGGGCTTCACACGGATAATATAGGTCACAACTCTTGTAAAATTTGTTGCAGTTTTATCTGCTTTAGATTCCTTGTTATAATTGTCGATGCTTTGTGGATGGTTTTTTTTCTTGTAAGATATGTTTTCAAGCTCCTCCCTTATGTGGCTTTACGCAATTGGTTTGAAGTTCATATAACAAGAAACACCTCATTTCCTAATTCCTCAAATAATACTTGGTAGTATTTGTTGTTCCCCCATAATATGTATTAATTTTTACAATATATTTCTGTGTGATGTAGATTCTAGTTTATAGAACTAGCCACTTTGGAGTGTAGTGGTACCCTGCACGACCCCATTTGGGTACTAACTTTCCCCCTCCTGATGCATGCTTGTTAGTTTTTGCCAATCAAGTGCAAACTAAGGGATCCAAGCTCTGAATGCATGGCCTGTCTCCAAAATTCTTGGTTGCTGTGAATCTCAACAAGAATTTTTATATGTTATGAATATTACATTTTACTTGATTGAAACATGATAGTTTCCACTAAAGAAGTGAAACTGCCAAGTGGAAGAGTAGAAAGAACCCGGTTCTGGAGCAGCTTCAAGAACAACAATATTTCACTTGTGAGTCCTTTAGTTAACATTGAGTTATGATCATCTTCAGCCAACCATAACATTTTCTGCTCCTCGTCCTCGCGGTTGGGATCCAGCAAGAAAAGTTCAGGCGTCCAGCGCAGCATTAAGTAACATGCTTGAGTAAAAGTTTTGCAACTTAAAGCTCTAATGAACATTGCTAAACTTTTAGCAGGAGTATGAGTAGAAAGAAGGCTGTTTTCCTTCTCGTTTGAACAGGTAAGACTAATGTTAGCAAATATTTAGCTTTTTGCGACCTTGATTTGAGACCACAAGCCATCCAAAAACAGTTCAAAGCTACTACAGTCGATGCCAAACTATATACAAATCATCCTGTCGACACGACAGAACAGACTTGAGGGGACTAACGTGCTCCACTTGGCCAGTTAACATGCCTCCGTATCACCAAGTATCCACGTTTAACATTTCCTCGGTGTTTTTTTTCCATATTTCTAGCTTAAGAAATATCAGCAATCTGTAAAGTAAATACAATTTTTTTTTTGCTAATTGATTACACGCACACCTGATAGTCGAACTCCTGACCTCCCGTAAGGGGTCTCCGAGCTCAACCACCGCACCTTGTTGGCAGTAAATACAAATTTTTGAAGGAGAGTTAATTGAGGAAGAGTATTATCCCAAGAAGAAAAGGAAAAGAAACAAGAAAAAGCATTGAATTTATTCAAAGAGTAAAGTTCTCTTATTCAAAGAGCCGCTACAAATTAGGACTACTAAACAAAATCGCACCAAAATAAATCAATAAACATGTATTTGACCAAGAAGAGTCAAAGCCCTCTAAACCCGATCGCCAGATTGTCTCCCCATCTTTCACACTTCAAAATCAATAGAAACTAATACAGCCTCGTGATATTTTGTATGTACTGTATGCAATTAGTTCACTCTACAGCTTCGTATCACCATCATATTATCCACGTTTTACATGTCACTTGTGTATGTGTTCTTTGATTTTCCTTATTTAAACTCCAAGAAATATCAAGAGAATATTCACACAGTGGACTCTGCTGAATCTAAAGCTTAAAAGCTTCAATCTTTATTACATTTACTTGAAAAAGCTTGGATCTTTATTACAATTAGCTCAAGATCATGGCTTCAAAGCCCCCAATTGGATCCCCATGGAACCCAAACCCATCAAGATCTTTAAATCCCTCTTCAATTATATACAACCCTTTCTTTATTATTCACACCACCCGGACCCGGTTTGCATCCTTCTCTTGCTGCAGTGAGTCTCCTAATAATGCGCCAAAGAAGTTGAGCAGACCCGAAAAAGACCCGGTTGCAATTGGGGATGATTGTTTGAGAAAAGCCCATTTGAAGTTAGTTCCAGCTAGAAAGAAACAAGCACTTACTTTTAAGTCTTTGTTTGGAAAGAGGGCTTTGTGGAGAAGGATACTCTTTGCTTCCACGAAAGTTAGAAGCATCATTTTGCTTAATGTCATCACTCTCATCTATGGTAATTTTTTTAATATATTTTTTTTGAATTGGGTTAAATATCGAGATGCTCACTAAAGTGAATAAAATGTCTCATTTCACTCATCAAAGTCCACGAGGGCTCACTAAAATCACTCAACTCCATGTATATATCATTCTGTTATCTTAAACTTCATGATATAACAGAGAGTCTGATGTGGCAAGTAAAGTGAAGAATAGAATGATTACGTGGCTTAACCCGTTCTCTGTGTCATATATCACCCATCTATACAGTTTCGTTAACTCTTCTAGCTAATATTACAAATCCATATGTATATGCATTTTTCCAGAAACTTTTCTTTTCTTGTACTGAGATACGTAGATGCTGTCAAGTGAGTGAGTTAAAGACAAATGTAGTATAAAGAAGTCTCAGACTACTCATTAAAATGAATCATCATGAGAGGAGAGTAGCAGCCCAATTTTTACAACAACAAACTTGATATTATGAATGATTAAGCTGTAAGTAATAGTAATAAAAACATAATTTACATGAGTCTTGTCACTGAGCTAACTAGCCTAGCTTCACCTCTTGACATAGTTTATATCGAAAATTTAATTTGCAAGTTGCAACCCAAAATAACTTGGAAACACAACAAGAAGATTGGTAATATGAATCTAGTGGTACAAACCTGAAAGTATCTTAATATTATGAAAAGAAACAATAAAATACTAGACTTACAAAATAAAATGAACTCTTATATCAAAGTTTATAATATTAAACAGGGGAAAACATATTTATGTCATTAGATATAAATTATAGGGCCGGACAAGTTATTGTAAGACAGATCAATCATTTGCAAACTCGACATATCAGTAGAGAATGAACCAAAAATTCTACCAGACAGATGATTGTGTGAAAGATTTAAATTCTCTAAAAACTTCAATTTACCAAAGGTAGAAGGGATGGTGCCTGAAAGTGAATTGCTACTCAGGTCCATGTTTATTTGCAAATGACCCAAATTGCCGAGTTCAGAAGGTATCTTTTCTGAAAAATTGTTCTGCCTTAAGTTCAGGCTCAGTAAGCTCTCACAATTTCCAAGCTCCTTTGGAATGCTTCCTTTCAATTTGTTTGTAGACAAATCAAGTTGGTTGAGCTTTGATAATTTGCCAACATTCTGAGGAATTTCTCCGGTCAAATGATTATTGCTCAAGTTGAGTTTCAACAACAGGACCAAATTTCCTAATTCAGCTGGAATCTCACCTGTCAACTCATTTGAATCCAGTTGCAAAGCTTGCAAATTCTTTAAGTTTCCAAGCTCGACAGGGACCACACCTGAAATTTTGTTTCTTGACATCTCAATGTTTGTAAGATTTTCACATTTTCCCCACTGGGATGTGAGCTCAAACATATTTATGTCATTAGATATAAATTATAGCAAATGGCACTTATTATACAAAATTTATCAAATGGTCCAGGCTATGCAACATTCAATCAAAAATTCCAAGCCATACATAATCATTTAAATTCAATTAAATGGTCCAAGCCATACATAATTAATTATTCATTCTTTCTCACATAATCATTTAGTCTTCTGCAAGATTAAATGGAGTATCAAATACGTTGCTACTGGAGGTTTCACTTGGTAACTTATTGACCCAGGTGGTTTCAGGAGTTGAAACCAAAACTGCACCTTTTGCGGTACCCTTTCTGATCGGCAATTTAGACCTTCTAGCATTCTGATCTCCACATTGTCTATTACCTTCATGTACACTCTGAGCATTTTCACCTTCACTTTGAGCATTTCTAGTTTCTTGATCAACCGACTTTAATGGGCATTTCGTTTTTCTATGGCCAGACTTTCTACAAATGCTACAATGCATAATCCTCCTCTGACTAAATCTTTGAACTTGAGTTGTATCAATTTGACATATCCTTGTTTGTCTGCTAGTTCCACCCTCCCATCCTTCCTTTCTTCTTAACCTCTTTGGCCTGCCCCGTAGCTTTTTAGGAATTACAGGTGGCAACAATTTTTCAGTAGGTTGAACCTCCCAATAATCTTCTCCTTTTAAGGCCTCAAGAGAATAGCTATATGTTGTGAGATATGCATCCCTCTTGTAGTAGTTAGAGACATAATCAACTGGTTGTTCCCTTTTGTCATGAATTGCAGCTATAGCGTGTGAACAAGGAATACCGGTTAAATCAAAAATCCTACAGTCACATGATTTTTTAGATAGATCGACTCTAACAGCTCTTGTGCTTTGCTTAACCTGTATCCATAATCATAAATTAATACTATAACTAAATGAGAAAAGCAGAATCAACAAAGAGTTGAACTTGTTACCAAATATTTACTTTGTCCATCCCAAGCTGCTCTCCACTCCCTTGATAGAGTAACATTTTTATCTAGTCTCTTTTTAATCCTTGGACACACCTGATTTTGGCTACTCAACATTTCATCTCTTTTGTCTCTTATTCTATTCATCAATTTAAAATGAATCTCTTGTAACATGTTTAGCAACGGTAGATACCTGCGGAAGCAAACAAGCAGAAACTCTGGTTTGTATTTTCTTGTAACTTAAACAATTTGTTTTAGCATCTCAATGTAATTTAAGAATTATGTACCTTTCATTTACAATCCATGCGTTGAAGCATTCAGATAGATTATTTTCAACATTGTCAGCATTGGAATGAGTTGAAATGAATGCCTTTGACCACATTTTGGGATCAATCTTTTTCAGAGCTTCATAAGCAGGTTTTGAGATATTTTCTATCTGCTTCATAGCATTTTGGTGTGCTACAGGATGTGTAGCAGTAGCAGCCATCCAAAATGCATTCTTTAGGAGTTGAGAAGGGTATCTGCAAAAATAAAAAAAGACAAACATAAGTAATTATATATGATTATAAATATCCATTAATTAGAATTACTTACTTTTTTCTAAAGTTACTATATATATGCCTGGTACAAAATCTATGTTCAGCATGGGGTAGTTTTTCTTTCATTGCATTTTCTAGACCCTTTTGTTGATCACTGATGATGGTTAGACCTGTGCCATCTCCAAGATCCAAGTCCTCTTTTAAAAGCTCAAGGAACCATCTCCATGAATCTGTGTTTTCGGACTCTACAACTGCATAACAAACCGGAAACATTTGATTGTTTCCGTCTCTTCCGACAGCAGATAACAATTGACCACCAACTACTGTTTTTAAGAAGCACCCATCTAAGCCTAAGACGGGTCTGCATCCATTTTTCCACCCCTCTTTCAAAGCAGCATAACATATATAAATCCTTTGAAATCTATTGACATCATCTTCATTTTGTCTTGTACCACTTATAATGACCCTATTTTGTGGATTGCATAATAAAATTTGATGTCCAAAATCTCTTACTCTTGAATAATGCTCCACCAAAGATTCGTGCACACCCTCTAATGCAGCTTTTCTCAATCTCATAATCTTAATTCTGGGGACTTCAATCTCTAATTCAGTTCGCATTACTTCTATCATTTCTTTTACTCTCCATTGGGGATTTTTCCGTATCCTCTCACCATAAATATTATTGAGGTATCTCACAGTTGCTAGTCTGCTGTTGTACGGTTTTGTACAGAGATGATTATCAAGTAGAGTCTTTATTTCAACAATTTCACTATCCTTTCTTCTACTCGCCCATATCTTAAAAGGGCATCCTTTATCACACTTTACTTGGCATCGTTCTCCATCATTTGTTGCTAAATACACAGCCCTCCTCTCCCTAATCCCGTACTCCCTAACAATGGTCCTAAATTCAGTCATGGATACAAAAGACATCCCCGCTTTCCACTTAATAATCTCATTCTTTTTAAAGTTACTTACACTTACAACCCTCCTTCTTCTCTTCTTATTAATGACAGGAGGCCCAACATAGCCGATTTTAAAGTTTTCATCTTCACTGGAGGATCCAATAGACCTAAGCTCATCGGAATCATATTCAGACTCATCACTCATATTGTTGACGACCATAGCATTATTCATCTCATGCTTAACTAGTTTCTTATTTTGCTTGTTGATTAATAGCTCTTCATCACTTTCAACATCTAAATTTTCATCAACCACATCAAAATCACTATCACTTCCATCAGTTTCACCTTCATCTATATAATTAGGATCATCAAAATCTTTATCACTTCCCAAATTATTTTCATCATCAATTTCATCCGCAAATTCAGGAGAAGAATGATCAACATATAATTCGATCATACCATAAGGACCACACAACTCAATCATATCCCTGATTGTCTTATCATCATAAACAAGTCTCATACCATTTCTAAAACTATGCCCATCGCTTTTAAAATACACCAAACAATTAGAACTGTATTTATATAATTTAGCCCAATCTTCCAAATCTCGAAATGATAGCAAATCAGTATCTATGTCGTTAAGCACTTCTATATTTCCACCAGTATAATAACATTCAGGATGGTCGAGAAACTTACCATGATGGTGAAGTTTGATCTTCACTGTAGACATACCACCACGTTTTTAGTCAATATCTCGTCAATATGATTGCATACAATTAGGGTTTTAGCCCCATTCTAAAACTTGCAGTGATCGAGTTTGCTCGTATGTTTTCAGTTTTTTCTTTTTTTAATTGTCTTTATCTTCTATAGTTTACGTATATGAAGCCATGTAGGATACACGGTGGCATGTCTAGTCACCAGTTTTAGATTTATATCAATTAATCTAACAGTGTAATCTCAATGTTAACGGCTTCCGTTAAATTACAAGAAGTGAGATGCTAGTATGATATATAAAGGCAGTTGAGTGATTATAGTGAGCCCTGGTGGAAATTAGTGAGTTAAATGAGACATTTTATTCACTTTGATGAGTACTTCGATATTTAACCCTTTTTGAATTTAACTGAGTTGGTTTGAATTTGTTGTTGTCAGTTTAGTGGCTTGGTAGTAGTGTATCTTGTTTAATATTTTTTTCCTGTTGCGTAGAATTCAGTGTGTTTCTCTATGTTTTTTAATTATAGAAATTAGTTTAGTGTTACAGTTAGGTACAAGGTACTCTAGCTTACGTAGTTCTTAGATATATAGCTTGTTATATGTGCATGTGTGGTTCTTACTTTAATTCAATCTTGTTAATGGAAAGAGAAATGAAATTCTGTTAAAATACACTTCATAGACAAGCTGCATACGCATAATTGATCACATTGATCAGATGTATGCTTTCAGATTTAAGTGTTTGACGTATGATTGATGTATATGATATACAAATCAAGATACACAAGGTATTAATGTGTCCAAATCAAGATGGATGAAGATGGATTTTAGTTGCCTGACAGGCTAAACCACACCTAAGTAACTTAAGAAGATGAGGAAAGTACGATTTGGTCTTATATTATGAGGGAAGAGATTATTGTGACGTTAAGGTTTTTGTTCAATATCAGCAGAAAGATTACAAGGGCTAGCTTGGTACTATCACACAATTACTACTCTGATTTGATAAAAATAAAATTGTATTTCATCTTTATTTGATGTGCATACTAATTCAACTTTTCGGAAGATTTATGGCATGATTGGAATAACTCCAGTCTTAAGATTGGGGGTTCGTGGATGAAGATGTTGATATTGTTACAAGTTTTGGGTTTTAGACCACATATTTGCTTAATTGCATTATAAAATAGATTCTGCTTTTCTAGCTTTACTTGGAGTTTTTTGCTTGTAGATAATTATTGATTTAATATCTGGTACTTTTTATGGTTATAGGCTTATAGCTTTGCACAAATTATAAAACTGAAATATCTTTTACTTTTATCTTGTAGCTAGTGACATACCAGTTCTCAAAGAGGTTGAAGCAATCATTGACCCTGCCACCTTCACTGTTGTCAGATTTACGCTTTCAGCCATTCCCTTCATCCCATTTGTGTTACGAGCAAGATGTGATGTTCAGACCCGAAATGCTGGGGTAGAGTTGGGATTCTGGGTCAGTTTAGGCTATCTTGCACAAACACTTGGACTTCTTACATCTGATGCTGGACGTGCATCCTTTCTTTCTATGTTTACAGTAAGCAACTAGATGTTTACGGAAAGTTATTTTCTAGTGGAAATATTTCTATGCTACTCATCGCTGAAAGTAGTTTCGGTTAGTGTACATCAAGCTCTAGATTGGTTTACTGTCTCCAGGTAATTGTAGTTCCGTTGCTTGATGGTATATTAGGAGCAGTAGTTCCTGCTCATACATGGTTTGGAGCGCTCATGTCTCTTACAGGTGTTGGCTTGCTGGAATCCAGTGGATCGCCTCCAACAGTAAGTAGTTTTTTGTACTTGATGTTTTACATGACAAATGACAATCGCAAGAACCATATATATGTATAAGTTGTCATGATAAAATCCTTACTTTTGTGATCAATATATGTGTGCTTGCTTGCACTCAGAATCCAGTTACTTGCTTTTTCAGGTTGGAGATCTATTAAACTTTTTAAGTGCAGTGTTTTTTGGAGTCCATATGCTTCGAACTGAGCATATCTCTAGACGCACTGACAAACAAAACTTTTTACCACTCCTTGGTTATGAGGTGAGAGTTCACACAACTGAAATAAGTTTCTTCATTATATTTAGCATGAGATAACCTAATCCTCGGATCTTGATCATCATATAAAAAACAGGTGTGTGTTGTTGCTGTATTTTCAATTTTGTGGTATATTTTTGGTGGCTGGGTTTCTGGTGGTGAAATAATAAATCCGTCATCCTGGACATGGGCTGAGTTCTGTAATTGGATGGTTATGTTTCCATGGGTACCTGCTCTGTATACTGGAGTATTGTCTACTGGGATATGCTTGTGGGTGGAGGTACAAATTTTTATGCATCTTTCATTAGGCACGTCTTGGATTCTGAACTTAAATTTTTGCTTAGGAAATGTCTTTTCCTTAAATATCCCAGAATGAGAATTACAACAAGGGGCCAATTTGGTTTGTGGTATTTGTTGTTCACGGGAATTGGGATACTCCTATCTGTTAGAGAATCTCCAACCCTACAAAACCGTTAGCTAAAAGTCGACATGGCATGCCAAAAATAAAATCTATAGCTAATATGTATAAATTCCATCACTCACATGGTACAAAGCCCTTGTTTATAATTATAGCCAACCTCTTGATGTTGGCTATATTTGCCCAACCTCTAGAGACTTGTAACAAGATTTCACATCATCTAGTACCATATTAAAATAATATATTCTATTTATAACAACTTGAAATAATGATAGCATATAATTATTAAAATATAGCCTATCAATATAATCACTCCCATCGGAGTACAATTTCTTACAGATTCGACTACATAATGTCTTACATGTCCAATTTAGCTAACCAGTTTTAACCAACACCGTTGGAGATGCCATTTGTTTTGTAGAAGGAGATGTTTCAATAGTTCTCCCCCAAAATAAATTAGAAAGTGATTTAGTAGTCCAAGGATTATTTTAATGGATTGAATATGAAAAAATCAGAAGCAATTCTAATTCTTGCACGGACGTGGTCCAAGAGTTATCATATTTAGTCAAAACAAATAGGCTAAGATATGGTTATGTAATAATTTATTTACAGATGACTGCAATGTGTGACGTGTCTGCTACGGAAGCTGCAATTATATATGGTTTGGAGCCAGTATGGGGTGCTGGCTTTGCATGGTTTCTTCTTGGTGAACGTTGGGGCGTCTCTGGCTGGATTGGCGCTGCTCTGGTGCTAGGTAATTTGGAAAGAATGATAAATATATATATATATATATACAAATCTAAGAAGAGGTTAATGCTGACTTCTTTGAAATAATTCTGATACCTAATATTCATCATATATTATTGTCCTCGACATTTTTCCTGCCAAAATTAGTGCAAGAAACAACATTTTGAGTCAATACCTTTATCGGATCATATGCTCAATCGAGATCTGTCTAAGCTAAAAGCTGTTTTACACTTAACTATCAAATCTGGTTTAAGTTTTACTACATCTTGGTGATATTACCAAAAAGAGGCTCGATTTGTTGTCACCTTATGTATATATGTATAGTCTGGAAAATCTAATTGTATGCCATACATTGCCTAATATATAAGAACTGAATCTGCTGGTGTTTGGGGGTGCAAACCAAAGTTATATATAAGTTCCCGTATATTGTGATTTCGTGTGGCACACCAGTTTTGGGGATATTGTTTTCTATCTCAAACATTCGTGCAAATATATTCTCGACTGACTAGTGTTTTTCCCCCACAGGTGGAAGTTTGATGGTGCAGATACTCGGGGCTTCCTCTGCTAGTTTATCAGAAAAGAACAAGGTGATCGGCAAGATAGCAGATCCCATGGTGATATTCGAGAAACAGAGCAATCTTTCTGCATCCCCCATTGTTGTTAGCTCCAGGAAGAACACACTGAATAAAAAGCTCTGAAGATAAAGAAAACTCATACCCGTTCCCAAAAGCCACACCACAGTATACTTGTATTTAGATAGCTCAACCATAATTACTTTCTTTTTCTTGAATTAGTGAACAAATCATCAGATAACGACCCTTATATGTTGTACATAGTAAAATGTATATGGTGTAGGTATTACATCCATTTAGGATTCACTACAGGAGCCTTGTATTATACACATGTAAACATCTACTAGCAATTAAAATATGCCAGAAATGATATAGGAGTATAGAAATTTATTTTTTTAATCAATATAAATTCGTGATAGAGCCTGCAACTGTGCAAGTTGTATTTTTAAACTTGTGAAGAGTATACTTTAAACGAGATGAGAAAAACGAGAAATCTCAACTTGTTTTAAACAATGGTTCGAACCTGATTAATTACAAATTAAAGGGGATAAATATCAAGTTGGTGACTCGTTTCGTCTAAATGTATCAATTGAGTGACTGATTTCCAAATTGACTCAAATTAGACACTCATTAGAAAAATTTGTATAAAAAATATTACTCTATTGTTAGTCGAAATTTTAAAAATATTATATATTGAGTTTCACATATTTTTTATGAATGGTATTACATCCAAATGAAAGATTCCGAATCCTACTATTTTTGCTAATATTTTTAGATTTTTAAAATTTTATCAACTATTTATTTTTAATTTTTTGATTGTTTTATTTGATTTAAATAAAAATAAATAGGAGATGAATTTTTAAAAATCTAAAAATATTATCTAAAATACTAGAACTCTGAATCTTTCATTTAGATGTAATACCATTCACAAAAAATGTGCGAAACTCCATATATAGTACTTTCAAAATTTCGACTAACGAAATAGTGATATTTTTGATACAAATTTTTCTAATGAGTGGCTCATTTGAGTCAATTTAGGAATCTGTCACTCAATTGATACATTTGGACGAAACGAGTCACCAACTGATATTTATCCCCAAATTAAAGGTACATAACTACTCACTTATATTTTATGCCCGAAATCAGTAAGAAAGTCTCGATCAAATCCGGATACGATCTGTTTGTCGGAAGATAGACGTGTTACTCAAATTTTCCTGTAACTAATCGCAGTCTATCAAGACTCGCATACTTGGTAAATGCTCGAAAATAAAGGTATCTATACTATACTATACTATAATAAGCCAACATGGGTATAATACTAAAAACACTATTGTTAAAGAGTTTCAAATACTAAAAACACTCATAGCAATATATTATCATATAATATTTCATTAAAAAAATTATAATGATGTTATAAATAAAATTATAATTATACAATTTTGAATATATTTTTTTAACAAGAACCTTCATATAATTATTTTTTAACTTTAACGTGTTCTATTTCAATATAAACACGAACCATTACATAACTCTTTCTAACTCTAATCTTAAAAGTTATTGTTGTAAAAAAAAAATCAAGATTACGAAATTATGTTTGAAATTCGATTAATTAGATTACTGAATCTTTCAAAGGTATTACACGATCGGTTATGTTTGGAAAAGATTTGAATTTTCTGATTTTTTTTATTTTTAAATCTACGTGTACTAAATTCGAATTAAATGTACTTGTCTATGTGTGTGTGTGTGTATATTCAGTTGAATAATATTATTTAACCTAAAATTCAATTTATTAATACTAAAATACTATTAAAATGATGTTATAATTTAAATTATAAATAATAAATTACGAACTATATACCCGCCCGTGCTTTGCACGGGTTATAGGCTAGTATTTCTTTATACAATACACCTGTTTTTGTTTTTATGCAATATATTTCTTTCTCCCGTGACAGACATGTGCGGCGAAAATAGAGATGTCGTAAATTTATATATCGGTGTATACATTTATATTGAAATTTAACTAAAAAATTATTTATACATAATAGAAGTGTTGTTAATTATTTTTTGTAATATACAAGTATGTATTCATAATGAATTTTAAATTTTGAATGTACTTCCTATTTATAACGTAATTTTTTGTTTATGTTATTTTAAAAAAATTAATTTTATATTAAAATAAAATTAGAAGCTCTGATTTAAAATTTCACATAACATCATCGATATTTTCGTCCCGCCTGACAATAAATTAGGCAATTATCAATGGTAGTCGTGTTTATTATCAGAAATCAGAACTCATCTTATAGACCGAAGACATAGGAACTCTTCTTTTCGCTTGTAATGATTAACTTAGTCCATGAAAAATTTGTTGTAATATTTATAATAATATTATGAGAATCAGTTTTAAATATTGTCATATCATTTAAAAAAAGTTAAATTGACATTAAATTTGAGATATCAAATACTATTAATATCAAATTTAAGGACACGGCTAGAAGTTAAGTGACAAGTCACATGTCTGACAAAAATAAAAATTATAATTTACATGGCACACTTCACAACAGATAAAAATATTAAACCAATCTCTTCAGAGAAACAACATAACAGTTAACCAGACATAGCATGATTTCAAAATTTAAAATTAAAATAAAAATACCAAAAAAAGTTCCTATTGTAATACGTCGACAAGAAAACGAGAGAGTGCATTTTTTGTCGTGCATCACGCGGTGCATGTATTTCATCCTTCATTTTCTTTTCAATTATCTATGGGGGATCCACTTAATGGCCGTGATATGAATAAAAATTACTATAAAATTGTTTTGGGTGAAGAGTAGATAGATAATTGATGCATTGATTGCGATCAGCAGTTACATGCTTGCGTGCTTCCTTGTAAATTAATTATCTATCGTTATCTCTACGAGATTGCATTATGCATATGATACACCTGCGGATAAACTTAATTCAGATTTGGATTAGCTGGTTGTACGTCTTAAAGTAAAGAAATCTCATTTATTTTGTATATTTGATTATAGAATTAATTAACATTACAATATATTAAATTTATACCCACAATATGTATCAGAAGTATATGCAGAATTGGAGCACAGTCTCTCTGTCTCTCAGCAAAGTTAGAATGGATTCCTAAAGTGAATAAGTAGTTTTAAAGATCTGGGCAAAAATTTGGCCTGAGATTTCATTCATGAATCAAACTGTTTAGCAGTCATAATTTTTTATTATTTTTGTTCATAATTTTTGTCAGTCATAATGATTCTATGGTTTCATTTTAAGGATTAATTCTCTCAACTCTATATAATTAATATGAAAGATAAGAAAGTAGATAATATGATAATTTTTACTACTCAATGGACGGAGGGAGTATGTGTTATGAATTATAGCTAGCTACTTAGCTGTGGACTTTGGTGAATTATTGTATTTTGAATTTATTTTATACGTTTGTGGGACAGTAGCGGGATCTGTATATGTCAACTGCAGATCTGATTTCTACTATAAATAAGTCAAGTAGCCGAGCCAGTTATTCGCATCACTTGTTTAAATTCAGTAACATAAACCAGTTGATCAATCTGCTCAGCTCGCTGTAACATTATTAACGAAAAGATGAGTAGTCTAAGTGGGAAGCTGGTGAGTTCAATTGAGATCAACTCCTGCTCAGATGTATTTCATGACATCTTTCGACACAGGCCACACCAGATCTCAGAGATGAGTCCTACTAAAATCAAGGCCTGCGATCTCCATGAAGGTGACTGGGGAACTGTTGGTTCCGTCATCTTTTGGAACTACACCCATGGTTAGTTTATGTTCCTTATAAATCACTATGGAGGTGTTTGGCAGCTACTTTTAAGACGGGTTTCTCGGTTTATAAGTTAGAAACACTTATTCGTATTGTTTATGTAAAAACTGAAGAAGGTAAAAACTAATACTAGCTTAGGTTTCATGACTTCTACTTCTTTCCCAAACACTTTAATCACTTATAAGTGTTAACTTGTTTGTAACTTCTCCTTCATTTTTTCACATTAAGCAAGAATCATTTACTTTAAGCTCACCCAAACGGCCCCCACATATCGTCATTTGTACTTGTATACATGCTGACATGCACATATGTACTTGTTAAATAACCAAAAATATATGTTTGTTTGGTAATGATAAAAATGCACGTGCACAGATGGAAAGGAGAAGGTTGCTAAAGAGATAATAGAATCAATTGATGAGGAGAAGAAGTCTGTGAAGTTCAAGGTTGTAGAAGGAGATCTGTTGGAGCTGTACAAGAGCTTTTCGCTTACCTGTCATGTGGATACCGACGGGGAAAAGAATTTGGTGACCTGGACTCTGGAATACGAGAAGCTGAATGAGAGCGTGGAGGATCCGCACACATTGATGGAGTTTTGCCTCCATGTCACCAAAGATATTGAGGCTCACCACGCCTGACAAGTAAGAAATATCACGTGATATCGTTATGCAGTGTGATCGCTGTAATGCGGTGTGGGCAGAATATGAATAATGGTGTGGTTTCTTTAAGAGTATGCATCTATTTCTTCCATTTGAGTGTAAGTTGCATGTACTACAATAAGGCCTTCATTACCCACTAGGGTATTCTATTTGGTTGAGATCGTGACCGCAAAGAGTTTTCATCACAAAAGATCATAGGTTCGATTTCATTTTGGAAGCACGGATGTAAGGGGACTGTCATGTTTGGTGGGTACGAGTGTGCTAGCAGTTCTCCAGATTAGTCAAGATGCGCGAAAGTTGTCAAACACCGGATTATATAAAAAAATAAAAATTGATAAGCCTGCATTGTAGCTGTTAGTAAATGTGTGATTTTCAGTGTACTCTGAATATATGCAAGAGTGATTTTTCGTATTGTACACAGTAAACGTGTTTACAAGTTTTAACTATTCAAGTCCAGCAAACGTCAATCAGCAAAAATCACTGGTTATTGCTTTTCAGTTTTCACAGGGTTGAACAGTTAATAATCAAATTAGCAGTTGGTCGGTACTCACCCGGTTTCAAATTTCTAAGCTCCTATTTCTTCTGTTATAAGAGTCGACCAATGTAACTAGGTTTCTAATCATTATTTTTTCACTTTTCAGATTTTCATTGCCTCATTAATTAAACTAGCTTCTTAACCCGTGCAAAGCACGGTTGCTTTAAATTATTTTTTTAATATATGTTATATTTTTTGTTCATCTTTTTTAAATTGAGATTATTTATATTGTAAAAATAATTTAAAATTTATTTGTATTTTAAGTCATATTATATGTCTATATGTAAACATAAACTCACTATAATGATATTTATTAAATTATAAATACAAAAAATATACACTATTTAAAATTTTATTATATAATTAAATTATCACCCACCTAAAATTTCTCATTATTTTTTCTTGCTAAGTGCTCATTATTGTTGTATTAGATATATTATAGAATTTGGCAAAATTCGGTTAAAATCAATGACTAATTGGGAAAAAAATGGATTAATTTGTTGAAAATTACAAAATTTGTGGGAAAAATTTAAAAATTTAAAAATTATTATATATATTTATTATTTTTACATATATAAAATAAAATTAATTCTGAATAATGTATTCATCATTCTGATTAATCACCAATTTTTTGATTTTCGTTTTTTATAACATTGGATATTTATTTATATATTATTAAATCATAAATATCAATATATTACACATATATGTATTGGAATTTTAATTATGAAGTAATTTAATGCATATTAATGATTAGACATTAATGTCTAATAAATACGTTTGTAATAAAAGTCAATAATGACCTTCAAATATATAAATATATGTATAATGAGTGAGGGGTAGACTCGTCATTTTGAATTAAATTACTCATAGTTGTTCTATTAGATATATAATAGATTCGTTAGATCTCTCGTCCTCTCTTCCATTCTTCAACTAACTCAACTTAAAATATAAATTTTCATTCCATTCTATTACATCAAAGTGAACACAGTTTTAAACTGTTTTTTCTACCGATAGTAAACATAAACAGAATAACATGTTAAAAGCAAGATAAAATAGAGTAAATAAGCATATGATATGAAACTACACTGAATCCATTTGAAGTGAAGGTAAAATAGCAATAAAAAGTTCCCTCACATTTTCAGTAATTTCGACCAGTGAAGGATCACGAATAATCCAACTCTCGTTTATTCGTTTTACTCAACCAAACGGTTTTCCTTTGTGAGAGCAAGTCCTATTGTTAAAGTCAAGAAGCTCACAAATTATCCAGCTCTCGTTTTTCTATAAAACTGAATGTTCGACAATCCTGGAAATTTGATAATGAATGACATTCTCTTGGATTTGAGGTAAGTTTTGATAATTTTTATAAATTTTCTTGAGCAAACCTTCAATTTAATCTTTCTCACCATCATTATTTTTTATCTGTAACCTTATTTTATGTATACATTGAGGATGTATAATTGGAAGCTGTATAAGTTGAACTATTTATCTAATATCATGATCTAATACTATGAGCACATGATAGATTTACAGAACTTGTGAAATTGCCTTCACCTGTAGCAGACAATAGATTTTGCATGAAGATTTGTGTTGTTTTTATTAAGAGAATTCAGTATCCACCTAGAAGTAATTCTTTTGAAAAATTGTGATAAGATGGATGCCTCGTATGTCATATTGTTACAGATCTTATTTATAAAGAGTAATACAACATACTCTGCAAAAATCTCATCAGTTAGTGACAAAGAAATATGCAGCTACAGTTTTAACTGGTTGTGAGGTTCTAAGACCATGTCTAATACGCAAAAGAATATCCAAGGTTACATAAATTGAATTATCTACCTGAGACCTTTACTACCTGGAACATCAATCCATTCAATTTGGATCTCTACTTTGCCGCTCTTAACATTTTTCAGTCTGAGTACCATGTCTTGAGTGATTTTCCCCTTGTTCCAGACAACAGCACTTTCAGTATCAAGACAGTTTTCTTCGTTGGGTGAGACACTGCGGATTTTACTACCATCTGGAAGCTTTTCTGTCCCTGCTTTTACGCATTCTATATATGGTTTTATGTCAATATCAGCTTCCCCCAGTGCATCGTCCACAGTAAATGTGTCTTTGTCATATACTGTCTGGAAAAGAAAATTTGTCATCACTAGTTGCGTAAGTGCTTAGCGCATCCATTACTATTTCCTCAAAGACTTAATTCTTCTTCGTAATCAGCCAATAGTAAGCTGATCAAGCCCAAATTTATGGATGTAAAATAGATGTTGATTAAGGCAACTTGAACAATTTACCAGTTATAACCTAAGCACGACCAAGTTCTCAACTGTATGGATGAGTGGATATCTCTACAAGATGTATATAACAAGGTATATGTGCGAGATTGGGAAAGGCATGGCATAACACTATTAAGAGTGATACAGAGATCCACACCCAAACAGAGATAGGAACGAAATTTTAATATCTAAACATGTGTAGAGATAATATAAAATAAAATTTGATTGTGAAAGACTTGGTCATGTCAATGCAACTACAAACTACTAAGATGCAGCTATGGCTTTCTCACTATACAAAAGCAACCAATTGAATCAAGACTTCAATGAGACATGCATGCTACGATTAACAGACACTGATGGGCAGTGAACTCAGCTGAGTATGGAGGTATGCTTACTAGTTTGATTGGAGTTGTTAAATCCTTAATTGAGAGGGTCAGATCATCATTCCACTCAGGACTGCAGTGGTTCTTGACTACAAGAGTCTTCAGTTTCTGCAGATATTTGCATATGCTATCAGCCGAGAAAACATAAACAGCATAGGCTGAACATTGTGGTAGACATAATATAATTCATAATTTCATATCCAATAGGACTGATCATTAAAAAATAACATATACCCCAATTATTTAATAAGATGCTTCAGTTTCAGTAGAAGGAACAGAGAATAGCCCTTCCACCATTGAAGTCACCAAACCAAAGTTAATTTTGATTATAAAAACAAGCTAACTGTGTCGATTGCAGCTTTAATGGTAGCGCGGACCAATTATCCAAATTCCAAAGCCTGGAGGCACATGTTTTTAGCATGTGAAAATTTCCGCCGCTTACTCTCCCCCTCTTGAATGTGTACCAAACTCAAAGCAACTTTTAAATCACCTATTAGCCGGACCATGTTTTTAGGCCATGGCCATCAATCAAGTTTTTTTTTTAAAGCTGATCACCTGATCTAATACTACTGGTGTAAAGAAGTATAAACATAATCTAGTGGCTAGAGCTCGAGAGTTAAAGATCGTACATGAAGCTTCTTATAGAAGAATCCAAAAAGCTTTTAAACTGACGGTGATAAAAGAAGCCTTAATCGTGTCACTCAAGGAGTCAAGTTAAAAAGGAATTCCTCTTAATCTGAAGAACCAATTGGAATAAGCAAACATGACACGGTAATATTTGTGTAGATGAGCAAAATCAAATGAATACGATGTGAGGTTGCTGAGTCTAAGGTTGCCCTGCTACCATCCTGAGCTTACAAGAATTATAATATTCTTTCTGGTCCATTATATAAGTCGTTTAACTTTTTATACGTACCTTAGACATCCTTCTAAAAATAGGTGTAAAAAGTTAAACGCCCTAAATAATGGAATAAAGAGTAAAAAATAAACTAGGAATATTTGTGTAAACGGCCGGATTCTATATCTACAAACCTGTCATCGATGTCTTATATTGTAACTCATTCTGACCTCGTTTTCTCGTACTATAAATTCTTGTGTATTTTTATCGATGGAGGCAGTTTTTGTTCCAATAACATGAGCATCATTATATATTCATATATTCATCATCTACGCCATTTAAAAATCATAATCACAGTTCATTGTGATAACAGACAATTTTGACCGGAGAAAGGATTTAAAATATTTCATTAAATTTATAAAATTTATGGCACAATGTCAATTATCAAGAAACTGGGATACACGAAGAATATCATGTACACACAAAGGATAACATAAGATATATATAAACAAGAATCAAGAAAGATGTAGAAATGAGAGCAAGACCTGATCAGCCATGGTAACGACAACAAAAGGATCACTACCAGTTGTATCACGAGCAACAAGCTCCATTCCTCTGCGCACCCTAATCCGAAGAAGCCCCATCATATTCTCCATCTTTAATTTTTTTGATTCGGATGCTTCTCCAGAAATTAAATCTCGAATTATTATGTAAAGTTATGGTTCGATGATTTTTGAGCCAGATGACTTCACCGGATAACAAGAAACATGCAAAGAACCAAAAGAAATTTAGATAACAATATTGAAATATATGCTTAGATCGGATAGATTTATAATTTGCCACCCGTCAAACTTTACAACCTTTACGACTAGCGTAGAAGCCCGTGCAAGGCACGGACCAACACTTATATATAAAATTATATATTATTTATTTTAATTAATAAATTTGTTTGTTTTTATAGTATAATTGTGTTTTTATTAAATTCTTAGGTATAATTTTATTTTGAAACCAACTAATAATATCAATAATATCTAATTCAGGATAGTAAATATATTTTTATTTACTCAGACTGACGAAATAATTTGTATATGAGAGATTTTTACAATCAGTGAAGTCTGGTGGGCTATTCAATCCAATTATAACGACATAGATAGAACTTTTACACGCAAATTATATATTTCAATTTATAAAATAGGTAAATAGTTGAAATTGATTTAATATGTTCATAATTTATAGTCACCCTTAGTGATATGATCGAATTCAAGCACATGAACATATAAAAGTTTAACAATACGAATCGATCAAAGTTTGGATACACATAATAGTTGTGATCTCCCGTTGTCTCTCTTTCTCACCATCGTTGTCTCTCTTTCTCACCATGTCTTTCAATCTTCTTATAGCCGGTCTACACATATTTATATGTCGAACAATACTATGATCATCAGTCGGTCGAACGATCATTTGCTACCATATTACTATCTTATCATGAAAGTTTATCAATATTTAATAAGTTGATTATTTTTTATAAAATCATATGTGATTATTTTATTTAAAAGTCAATTGTCTAAAATTCGGCTGATTTGAGTTGTAGTTCGGTTAAGTACTTGCACTCGAACTCTTTTCCAAGCTAATTTTATATTGTTTGGATGATGACTCAATTTTGAGTTCCACTCGAGTAAAACTCGAGTTTTGTTTGTTTTTAATAATATAATTGTGTTTTTATTAAACTTTTATGTGTACTTTTATTTTGAAGCCAACTAATAACATCAATAATATCTAACTCTGGATAGTAAATATATTTTTATTTACTCATACTAACACGATATAATATGTATATGAGTGATTTTTACAACCAGTGAAGTCTAATGGACTATTCAATCCAATTAATAATGACACAAGTAAAATTTTTAGACGCAAATTATATATTTTTATCTATAAAACATATAAATAGTTGAAATTGATTTAATATGTTCACAAGTTACGATCACCTATAGTGATATGATCGAATTCGAGCACATGCACATATAAAAGTTTAACTACACGAGTTGATCAAAGTTCAGACACACATAATAGTTGTTATCTCCCTTTGTCTCGCTTTCTCTCCTCCTCTCTCTCAGTCTTCTTATAGCCGGTCTACACATATTTATATGTTGAACAATAAGCGGTTGAACGATCATTTGCTAACCTATTACTCCCTCCGTCCTTTTATATTTACTCTAGTAATGAGTACTCGATATAATCACTGAGTCAAATCATAATTTGATTTTTAAAATAATGATTACAGAATTTAATTAAGTTGTCACTTGAGTCCATTACATATAAATAATTTTTATTTTTTAATAAAATGAGAATTACAAGATCTTAATTTAAATCTATAATTAAAATGATAGTTTGATTAAATGTTCCAAAATAAGTTGAGATAAATGAGGGGTCATAAATAAGTGAAAAGTGTAATTAACATAAATATTTATTTATGTGCAAATACCTTAATCAATGATATTTAATATGTTAGATATATAATAAATGAACCATATTGGTATTTTTGTAAATATAGATTAAATAGGGGTATAATGGACATTTCACGCCAAATTCTTTTGCTCTTTTTGTCCTTGGTTGCAATTTAATATATAGAAGTAGATTTAAATGATACAAAAACGTCTAATGTTTTTATTTTTAAGCAGTGCTGCTAATATAACATAATTAAGTGACGTTGTTGATATTATAAAAAATGAATAAAAATTAAAACTGATGAAGGGCAACAATTGGTTGATTATTCAAACAAATTAGAAGGCAATATTTACTTTTTTATTAATTATTTTTCTGGCCAGGATAATATTTCGAGAATTAAAATATAATATTTACAGCATCCAAATATGTGTGAAAAATATCACCAAAAAATTGAAAGATAAATGAAATTTTAAAAATAAGAAGTGAATATATTTTTTTTTTATTTTTCAAATATCAAATAAAGAATCGGCTTATATAAAATGAGATGGGTGAGGATAAATTTTGTCGATATTGCAAGTTGCGAGTGGTGGGCCTGTGGCAGCCGTAGGTGGTTAGACTCTACTGCTGTACTGTAGGGAGGTCCTGCCTAAAAAATTTCTCAACATCCCGGTGCTGAATGAAAATTGTGGCAAAATCATCGTTATCAAGAAAAGTTTGATGAAAATTTTATTTGTTGTTTCTTGTTTGTATTTACTATTTAGTATCTTTCCTGAATTCGTAAAGATTAAAAAGACATTTGGGGGCCCGAAAATCGATTAGATCGATCATAACGTCCGTCAATCTATGTCGATGAATAATTTAAGTTGTCAACTTCAATAATTAAAAATAAAGATAGGTAGAGAACAGATCGATTACAGCAAGAGCATGGAATATGAGTGGGAGCCTTGCTTGAGTTGATAACTCTTGAGATGTTTCCAGAGGACTTGAAATATCGAACGCTATGTGATAAACACGTATACTTGGCCAGCCTTAGATAAACACTAATTTATCTTCGAAATAAAATGCGTTTTTTCACCAAACTGTATTATTGTACGGTGCAGCCGTGCAGGTACAACCACTGATTGCGATTTGTAAAATGATGTGTCTATTCAAAATTGTAAAATTGCAAAGAACTTTTCATCTTGATGTAGAGTCATGTTCGCTAAGGCCTCAGGGTCATGAATATCCTCCGTACTGTTCTTAGTTAAATCTCAAGTGGTTGAAAAGTTTAATGATCAGCAGCCTGTTGCATTAGTTTAGTCACGGTTGTTTAAAACTTGAATCACTATATGTCTAATTGATATTTTAATAAATTATACTCTGTTCGTCCCCTTATACATCGGCACGCGGCCTGTTTGGTTCATAGAAGCAGAAGCTGCTTCTGACTTCTGCTTCTCTTGACCCGTTTGTGTAAAGAAGTAGAAGCACTTTTAAAAAGCTGAGAATGCTAGCTTCTATCTCACAGCTTCTGCTTCTTTTCCAAACACTTTATTAACTTCTTTACTTCTCACTTCTACTCCACTTCTTTACTATAAGCAAGAAATCACTTCTTTTAAGCTAACCCAAACGGCCCCATAGTCTCATAACTTATTTTTAGAATTTTTCTTTTATGAATAAAAGTTTGAATGTTATATTTTTATTCAGAAAAAGAAAATTTTAAAAATAAATTATAAAAATATATTTTACAAAAACATTAAAGTGCGTGTCGAGCAGTGAAAAAGAAACGTATAGAATTAAATGGGACAAAGAGAGTATACTATTTTAAATTTTTTATTTGAATTTGATTCTACAGGAATTTCAGATAAAGTACTGTAGACCCATATACAGTCTTTGAATTTAAATACAACTTTTCAAAATAATCACACAAAATCATGACTATTTGAATACGATGAGATTTTAATAAATTTTAAATAATCATAATTAAATTAAATCAAATTTTAAAATTTAATTTAAAATTATTGATAGACCAAACATAGTAATCTCAATTAAATATCCAATATTCAGATATATTTTATTAAAATCCGAGTTGAATACCCCAGGATTTCGAGAATATTTTCTTTGAATCCTAATTGAATATCCTCTTTATGAATCTGATTAAATGTAAACCAAATTTTAATCCACATATGTTTTGTTTATACTTATTTCTCTTAATAATTGTATTAAATATTACAGCCCAGGCTAGGAATATATATTTCTTTAAGCAAGTTATTTAAGCCTATATTTTTATGATTAAAAGTAGAAGAATATATACATGTGCACATTTTTTCTTCATGTGTGCTTAATTTGACCTGCATGCTGCATCCTTCATTGAATTCTAGAACCTGTGCCGATCATCTTATTCTTCCTATTTTGTTATATTCGAAAGTTTGATATGACATTTACCAATTTCATATTTCCATGTATATATTACTGTAAAAAATAAATAAAAAATGTCGAAAAGATAATCCATCCAAACTTACCTAACTTGGTACGGTAAGGGTAACAACCTGTAATTTACCCCAGCTGGCCACCGCCAAGTAAATTACTGCCAAATTTACCTAACACAAAGCGCATGATTAATGGGCCGGGTCGGTCATTTATACACCACACTCGAAACAAAAACGTGGTAAAAACCGATATCAATCCTATCAAACCCTAACACACCTCCCCCAAATCAGAATCAATACATACAGCCCCGCCTATATATAATTATTCCCCTCTGTTCAATAGCCTCCATCAAACACACACACACACACACACTTTTATTCTCTCTTTGTGCAATTGGATTGTGAATGGTAGAAATCTTAAGTAATTGGTTGATGATCTCCCTCTTCCCTTCAAGGGGGGTCTCTGTTGTTTTCTCTTTCGGTTCTTGCAAAGAAGGCTGGTACTTTCGCTGCATCGGTGTTGACCCCTGAGATCTCTAACCCCTTCTCACAATCTTTCGTTTTTCCTTTAAAGTTGGGATCTTTTTCGCATAATCAAACAGCCCTTTTGTTGAATTTTTGTTATTGCTTGTTAATTTCTTGTTTTTGATAATTGCAAAGATGTTGCTTTCTAAGCAGAAGAAGAATGATAAGGGGAATAGGTTGTTGGTGAGTATTACGGTTATGGGGAGTGCTGGCCCCATCCGGTTTGTTGTTAATGAGAAGGAGCTTGTAGCTAGTGTTATGGATACTGCTCTTAAGTCTTATGCCCGTGAGGGGAGATTGCCGCTTCTGGGATCCAATCTTGATCATTTTGTACTATACTGCCCCATTGCTGGCACTGAAGGTATAAACCTTTTCGAGTTTGTTTTGGGTCTTAATTTATGAAAAGTCATTGAATTGCTTTGTGTAATTGTGAATTATGAAATGTTATGTGTGTTTGTGTATACTTTCTCGATTAATTACAAATTTATTTGGCTTGGTGATTTGTGTTACTAAGAGTGGCGAGAATTGATTTGGTTGTTTAGCTATGTTCTTTGGTAGTGTCATGGGTGGCTTGTGCTGCTGTCATGATTGACTTGTAGCTGGTTTTGCAATATGTAGTAATGTGATGGCTAATTTGTGCTCCTATGAATGGTGATTTATGGCTGGTTTGAAGAGTTTTGGGGCTAAAATTGTTTACTTTGAACGTGACTATGTTAATACTGTTCAACAAACTAGATGATTACTAGTTGCACAAAACATCAATGAGTTTAGAACTCTGTTGAATTGGATTTATTGCTTAATCTATAGGTATAATTGAGAAATACTGACTTTCTACTGCATTGAGCTGTGATGGCAACGTCATTATCACTTGTAGGAAGGCTTTAAGTTAAACTTGTACCAAACAATATACATACGCCTTAAATGTTGATACTTTGCTTATTGTTTACTTGTTATGTTTGCAGCTTTGAGCCCATGGGAAACAATTGGCTCATTTGGGGTCCGAAATTTTATGCTGTGCAAGAAGCCAGGGGTGGACAAGGTTATCGACAACGGAAAGCAAGCGGGAGATGCAACAATTACTAGGAAGGGTGCTGGCAGCTGGAAAGCATGGTTCAACAAGTCTCTCAATCTTAAGATCTCTTCCCATTGAATTGAGACAAGTTATTGGATAGTGGAGCTGGTGTTTGAAGTTTATTCAGTTTTATTTATTGTTATTGGCTACAATTTGAATTTCTTCTCAAAGATTGTTCATGTTCTTTCGAGTAATGTCAGAACTGTTGTCTGAGTAACAACATATGTAAACCTTCTGAGGTTTCGTTTTCCATTATTAAATAAAATTTGCCCACTATGGCCTTTGCTGCCTTTGGTTTAGATTTGTTGTATACTCGTAGAATTTACATAAGCTGCTTCTGTCCGGTTGGCTAAGATCTAGGATGTTGGAACTCTTAGATGGTTATGATGATATTATTTAAACAGATTCTTGAAGATATTCTGATGTATACTTCGAAGGAAACCACCCAATTAAAATCTGTCATAATATATAATTTGAGAAAATAACTGGGGTCCCTAGCATTACCCATACTTTGAAAAATGAAACATGTGTTTCGAAGAATTTAAGCTTAGAAGAAAAACGAGGTTTGAATATAGATTACTATCAAAGGACTGGTTAAGCAGTTTCCACATGAAGGTAAGTCAGGAAATTCCCACTTGATCATAGATGGTAAACACCAACCAATGATGTACATTGTTTTTTTTTTTTTTAGATGGTTGCTAATATGATAATTGATATTGATATACATAATGCAAAATTGACTTTGGTGAATGCATGTATTAGGTACGAAGGTAAAGTGTATTTTACTTAAATTAAGGGGCCGTTTGGCTGGACTTAAAAGAAGTGACTTATTGCTTAAAGTAAAGAAGTTGATTAGAAGTGAGAAGTTGATTTAGACTTATAAGTTATTACAAGTGTTTGGACACCGTGACTTATAAGTTTTTAAGTGTTTGGATAACTTAACTTATAAGTTGGTATAGTTTCGTAATTTTGTAATATAATTATTTGATATTTACGAAATAAATTGAGAAAAGTTGATGAAAATATTAGATTAAAGTAATATTTATATTATATAAAAAATGGTTTTTGGTTTGCTTTGTCTCACATTTAAATGATCTATAAGTGTGTTTAAAAATTTATATAAATATAAATATATAATATTGATATATTTAAATATTTCATAAAATTGAAGACAAAAACTTAAATTAAAAAAAAATCTTTATATTCAATCACCTATGAATGGAGATAACATAAATCAGAAGAATAAAAAATAAATAAAAACAATAGGAAGTGAAAAGGAGGAAGCAACGGCCGAAAGAAGTTATAAGCTCAGTCCAAAAAAAAGCTCTGATTCGTAGCTTATTTTATCAGCTTCTTTTCCCTTTTTTAAGCCCTTCACATCCCTTGCCAAACGGTTGAGAAAAGAGAGGAAGTGGGCTTCTGAGCTTTTAAGCCCAGAAGTTCCACTCCCAAACACCCACTAAAACTTATTAATTAAAACATTTTAAAAGAACAAACACTATTTTTAATCAAACGATCATATGTGGTCATCGTACATTTTTGCAGAATAGTCATGGCGTACAGATATGAAAAATGTGGTTGGCATGTGCAAGATTCGTGTGGAACCAGGGATGGCAATCGGTCGGTATGGTTCGGTTTTAACGAAAACCGAAACCGAACCGAATATTGTTTTTCATACTCGAACCGAACCGAATCGAAACCCTAAGTTCAAAAACCAAACCCGAACCACCGGTTTTCGGTTCGGTTCGGTTTTAACCGAAACCGAAAACTATATAAAAATTTCTAAAAAATTATATCTAAAATATAGGTTCATAAACAAGTCTTTTATTCAAAAATTAACATATCCTCAATTTATTACAAAACATTCATGATTAAATTAGCAATTACAATAATTCATAATTAATAAGAAGCTTCATTTTTTTAAGTATTAGTAAAGTATTATTAATTCAGCTTTTTAAAATCCTTTTATTAATTCAGCTTATTAAAAATAAATATAAGTTAATTGCTATACACAAGAAAATAAAACATTATATTCTAATATAAGATTGTATGGATTTTATTTTATTTATTTAGTTGAACAAAATTTTTTATGATACTTTTCTTTTGTTCAAATATTATTTAATACTAGATTATGTTTATTTTATTATAAGAATATGTATTTAGTATTTATAAATAAATTTGTATCATATTTAATATTTGAATAAGTGATGAAAAATTATTTTAAAAAAAAGATAACAATATAATTATTATTTTTTACACATATCTTTTCATCTTGTGATAATGACTATTTTATATAAATATGATACACACACACACACACACACACACACACAGATATATATATATATATATATATATATATATATATATATATATATTGTATATCGGGTTCGGTCGGGTTTCGGTTTGGTTCGGATTCGAATCGGGTTTCGGATATTCGGGTCGGTATCGGTTCGGTTGGCCTAAAAACCAAACCCATACCAAATTCAATCGGTTTTTAAAAATAAAAACTAAACCCATAACCAAACCATAAAATTCGGGTTCGGTAAAAACCATTCGGGTCGGTTCGGTCGGATATCCGTCGGTTCGGAAAATTTTGCCATCCCTATGTGGAACCATGCCGCATCTATGGTGATTTAAATAATTCAGGGTTTATATGCGTAAACAATACTCCCTCGGTCCCATTGATTAGTATACATATGGGAAGTGACACGGAGGTTAAGAAAAAGAGTAATTTAGTAAAAAAAGTAAGAAAAGTTGGTGAAGTGATGGGACCTTTTAATATTTAATGTGTAAAATGAGTGTAGTGTGAGTTAAATGATGGGACCTACTAATATTTAATGTATAAAGTGGGTATAGTGGAAGAAGGTAGTGGGTGTAGTTAAGTTTTTATATTATAAAAGTTTACTATTTTTGGTATGTATACAATTAATGGGACGTCCCTAAAAGGAAACTGTCCAATGGGACGGAGGGAGTAATATTTTTTGGTTTAAAAAATCATATAAAAATAGTACTGTAGTAATGTTTTCTGGCTCATCTCTATTGTTGTAGTCCAATAATTTAAAAGCCCGAACCTTGTAGAGGCCCATATGGCACTCGTAAGCTTCATCCTCCTTGGGGACGAAATGGTCCAGCTCAAATATAAACCGGCACAATTCTGTAAAAGAAAATATTTATTTACATAATAAGCATAAATTTATGACATGTATTTACCAGAGATTTTAATAATTTAATAATAATTTATAAATTTTAATATATTCTATTTGATTTTAATTTTATACGGATTCTAGAAAAATTGTCACAGAATTGATGTAGAGTACTTGAATTTTATGCACTATATTTCAAAAGTCCGTAAATTGTGAATTCAAAAAATATAAAATATAATGAACAATCTCACAAAATTTATTATTTTTTGAAATTTAGAAAAGTCATTGGCAATTGAATATCATCATATTTTAATAGATTTTAAATAATCTCAAAAATCATGATTGAGCATCACAATATTCTTTTGGATAATTTAAAATTATAATTTGATATTTCATAATTGTTATGTATTTTTAAAATTTGAGTTGAATACACCTGAATTTTATAAATGAAAAAAATAATATTTAAAATCCCAATTAAATACTCACCGTTAACATTTTGTTCATATTGCGAATTGATTTTTTAGAAATTTATTATTAGAAATTATTATTAAAGACAAATTGTAAACCATTGAATTGCCTAAAGAAATGAAATTAGCGTCTAACCACCGATCTCAATCATGTAACCCGCACGCACACTCTTCAAATCTCTCCATCATATTCATTTGAGAAGAAGAAATTTAATTTGACCAACATTTGTACGTCTATATACTCAGAATCATTCACTTTGCACAGTGCTTTCCCCAGAGCTTTCTATGACCCTCAATTCTGTTTCCACTTGTAGGTTGACTTGGTGAATTTCGGCAACCTATAATGGCATGTCGACGTGAACTTAACGTCTCTTCTCTTTACATGAATCTCCACTTTTCTCCATGGTCCTAACATGTTGAGAAATTCACTCAGGGACCAAGGAGGGTCCGTTGAGCTAGAAGACTGTTATGTCTATGTATACAACGAGCAAATATAAATAAGATAAAATTTGGTTCTGGCAATGCCGCAATGCTAAATTTGAACAATATTTAATTGGTCGAATCGAATGCCTTCCATCGATTTTGCTGGAGCTGTAAATGAAGTAAAGACAACGTTCGCATTGTTGTAAAAAATCACGCCGTCCAGCATATGTAAACGAATATTCTTAATATTACGCTTATTGTAGTAGCAACTAGCAAGTAAACAATTGACCATGACCAACAAGCACGGCCTTCAGTTGAGCAGTGAAAGCGATGGATTTAATTTTTGATACTACTTTCAACAAGGCATTATCCCGCAATCTTCAGTAATTGGGATTAAAAACTCAGGGGTTTAGGATATCTTTTTTATAAAAAAATAAGCCATTTATGTTTTAACAAATAAATAAAAATTGAGTACTTTTTTGAAATTAAGTACATAATTTTACATCTTATTATATATGAAGAAAAAGATACTCAAAATAAATTCTTAATGAAAATAATGCCTGACAAACCCGTTCTAAATTGTTATGAAAAGACAGCCACTAGCAACACTTGCCTACAAATACAAATTACAAAGTGATGGCGAAAGATTATGCCGTGGGAGCTGTAAAAGTTTAATTATTTGCCGCAAAAGTTGACACCATCTGTACATGGTTATAAAGGTCGGCTAAATTGGATTGGTAGATCATTATATAAAATTTGTTAAATATGTAGGATATTTTAATTATTTTGATTGGCTATAATTTAAAAAATATTTATTATTAAATTAAATAAAATGTAGCTCATTGTGTATTAACAATTTTTTTTAATTTTTTGGTTCTAAATACATAATTCTACATTCTAATATATTAAAAATAAATAAATAATGATGCCGTCCATTATCTAGTGATCGACAATTTTGATTGTAGCTATTACAATTAATTCATTAAAGATTTGAAATTCATAAGTACAAGTAATATATGATCTTTAAAAATAACTAGAAGAAAAAAAAGAAAGGCAGAACCATTATTATGTGAAATGAGAAGATACATAAATTCACATCCATTCTTCTACCCATTACCTCCAATATAAAAAAATTAAAATATAAGGGAAGAAAATTGTAAATTAAAAGTTGCAAAAACATCAAAACAAAAGTAGAACCACACAAATGTTGGTACATTACACATGTCTAACATCACAAGACTTGTAATATCTCTTTCTTGCAATAATCGCCGTTATCTAGTAGTGCACCACCTCTCTGTGTTGTGATTCGCTGGCACTGAGTGACATAACCCGCTATTATGAGTTTCAACTGACCGAGTTAACCACTGAGTTTCCAGGCCGAGGTAGTAATGAGCGGTCTACTGTGCCAACCCAACATCAAACATCCTTCATGCTCCTCCACCCTGTACCCATCCCCACCTGCAAACAAAGCCAATAACATACTAGCTTGCTTAAACGCATTAGATCCCAAGTGAACCGGTTCAAACCGAGCCAAGTTAAACCGGTCTCTCCACTGAGTTAATGGTTCATGTCTCTCAATCCGATCAACTCCTTCACAAGCCACCAAATTGCAAATCTGTCTGCCCAAAAACACCTCGGACATCACCTTATCTTGCGTACTCACGGCTGCACCACCATCAACCCCGCCACCACAGCTCTCCAACGAATCAAAAAGAGTTGAATAATAATGCAACGACTCGGTAAACCGATCCAAGAAAAGCGGTCCGTTATGACTCGCTTCTTGTTCCCCAACCGTTACAATTTCTGGTTTCATCTGCGCCACAGCAGCCATCACCTTCTCAATCGCACCAGGCCTAGCCAAAAGCTGATGCAACTCAAACATCGAATTCACTGCCACTGTCTCACCTTCCCTTAAATCAAGCATAGAAGCATCAAGATCCGCCAAGCTATTAGCCACAAACCCCCTGTACTCAAACTTAACCTGAATAGTTTCGGCGAATTGAGCCAATTTCCACCCCACTTCTTGCAAATGATCCGTATTATCCTGCGAAGGAGGCCCAATTCCAGTCAACCTAAAAGTCGGCGGTCCACCAGGCCGCAAAGCCAAAGCTTGCATCAAAGCAGGCCATTGCATACCCTGTTTCATACTAAAATCAATAACATGAACCATCTTCTTATCCGCAAACGCCTCAAGTATAGCCTGATTAGCCGTAAAATGAGCAAACTTCAAATACGGACAAGTCTCGTAAAAATGCATCTCAAGCATCTCACTAAACCCCGAATCCTTCTGAGTTTGCGGATACAATCTGTATATCCGCCTAGCCAAGGCCTCAGCAAAATAAGTAGCCACTTTCCTCATCGCCCCTATCTGCGAAACAGCCAACACTCCAATCTGTTTCACAAGAACCTCCGCTAACTTAAAATTACTCTCCTGCACAGCTTCGGCACACGCCATCAAACTATGCACTAATCTCACACCATTCTCTTGCGAATCAACCAAAACCTGAACAGCCTGATTCTGAGTTTCGCTCGGGCTCTGACTCACCGGAGCCTCCCAACTCGGCTCCGTCTTCAATCTTTTATTTGAATTTGACAAAACAGCGTCCCCTGGGATGGCCTTAAGATCATAATCAGAATCATCGAAAATAATCTTACTCGAAGATGACTGAGCAAACATGTCATCGGGCTGATTGGGATTAAATTCACCGATCATTGAATTAAGCCAGGAATTCAAATCAGATGGATTATAATGAACCGTATCAGACCCAAGCTGCGAAATCTCCTGTTGTTGGGCCTGGCCCATAGCTGTTTCAAGATGCTGCAGCTTCTCAGCAATATCAGCCATATCAGATGATTTCACCTTGTACCCAAGAACTGCAAGCAGCTCATCGACCCCGGCGTCTTGTTCGGCGTCGTTCCATTTCATTTTTGATTTTCCCGGTGAGTAAATATCGCCGGTCATGGACGAGCTAGCGCCGGCGCTGTGGTCTCGTTTCATGGTTGAAATTTTTAGTTTCTCTCTCTAGAAAAAAGAGGTTTGGATGAAAAGGAGTGATAATTGGGTGAAGAATCTGGGCATTTGAGATTGGATGAGCTGTGAGAAGTGTAGTTGAAGGAGAGAGGAGAGAGAAGCTTGCTTGTAGACTCTCTCTCTATAATTTATATGCAGATGCAATAATATGCATGTAAATAATTGAATATGGAGCAGGCATAAAATAGTGCAATACTGTGTGAGAAAGAAGCTAATGCATCGTGATAGTTGACAGGACGCGAATCCCCATACCAAAATCAAACACGTATCCTCTGATTTATTAAAATATCTTATCAAAAAGCAGATTCTTTCTTGCAACTAGTGTTGCTAATTAAATCTTTCTGCATAAAATACATAATAAATTAAGTCATTGCTTTTTTTTAGGAAATTAAATGTTTTGGATTGAAAATGATAATTTAGATAAAAAGATTATATTTATAATAAAATTAAGGTAAAATAATTTAATGAACTAGGTTATCAGGCACATCAAATGGCATTAAAGAGTCAAAATTGGTAAAAAATAATTTTACAAATGTTTTTATTATAGAAGTTCATTTAGTATTTTAAACTTCAATACCTATATATTTTTAAAAAAATTATATAAGCTTTTAAAATATAAAATAAAATTTATATTTTTTATAAAATTTTACAAATGGCATTAATAGAGTCAAAATTGGTAGAAAATAATTTTACAAATGTTTTTAAATTTTTTATATTGCATGTTTGGCAACCGAAGTAGAAGTTGCTTCTTATTTCAGCTTTTTTTACCCAACCGTAAAAATAAATTTTTAAGTTGAACGAGAGAGAAGACTACTCGGTGCTCACCCCTTCCTTTCTTTACTAATCCTAGGTACCAGGACCAGAGTAGACCTGCTTTTCATGCTGCTTGAGCATTTTACTCTTTTCTTACCTTGAAATTTTTAAGAATTGTGTATAATCAATATTTTTATAAATCTTAAAATCCTGTAAAAATTTTAAAATCATAAATATATCATGTGTGATTTTGTACGTCATTTGATAACCCTGTATTTCCCGCAGATAACATGGACATATGCTATCATTCGCAACCACCATCATGTTTCATTGTTTCACTTACTGCTGAAACAATTTGCACTGGTAGTTGTGGATACAGCACATGCTTTTGCCAAAGATTCAGTTGTTTTTTAAGATTCAACCAAACTACAAACATCTCAACTGTGTATACAAAAGTTTGTTTATTTAAAACACTTAATATTACTGTATTATTAAAATTTTAAAGCATGCTGTAAATTAGTAATAGTACGGGTAGAGTTGTACAGGGATACATAAACATACAATGTGAAAGAAAACGGAAAGTGATGAGGGCCATGAAATAGTGGAAGACGGCCCAACTGAATGCATGATTGTTAGAACGGAAATCCGGACAGCTCATAAATGGGACCCACACCATCACTTTCTGTTTCTGATGCCAGGCCCATCCACTAGCCTCTCTACTTTTTTCTTTAACAGAACTCTCTCTTGCTTACGGTCTTTTACCTACACTTCGCTGCATAACCTTGATGATTTTATTCATACATTGCTGTTTGGCTATCTTAAAAGGAACATTTATAATTTATAATTTATAATTAAAATTGTTTTCAGAAATGAAAAATAGTTTTTACTTTATACTTTTGGATAAATTTAACATTTATAAATCGAGTATAAGAGTTATTAATATGACAATCAAATATTATAAATTATTTTTAAAATGATCCTTAATCTTTTTATAAAACTAAATTTCAAATTCTCAAATTCTGTTTTATAAATCAAAAATTCCCTTATAAATTCTTTATATAAACGATACGAATAATTTGTCTCCATATAATCTGCACTTAAAATCAAACCAAACACCATATATATAATCCAATTCGAATTTTGTATTTTTTTTTCCTCGTTCACTTCTATTCTGTACAAATTGTGAGCACTCTGTCCTGCACGGCTGCACACAGCCTTAGGTGCACTGCAAATGTATATATTTTGATGCGATAAAATAGAGGCTTTTATATTGTTTGCCTCGCTGTCGTCTTGATCATCATGTGTGTTCTGGGATCTCCGAATAATCCCAAAGATAGCTCATGGAACTATACATTTAAGAATAATATATATTCCTTACTCTTCAAGCTCTGCCGTAATATTTTAAAACATATCTAATCTGATAAATAATAATTAATGCCTAGGGACTAGATTAACGGCAGATCCCGGCCGGCATTATGTCTTCATATGCACGTTGAACGGGCGACGGGCAGTATCGTCAACTTAACTTAAGCAGTTTAGTTTAAGGTGGCGTCACTTTAAATGAAAACAATGAACACATGGGGTGTGATGCCGTTTCAAAAGCTCCTCTATTCTATTGGTACAGTCTCCGAAAACCGTTTAGGATTATCTTAAAATTCATAATAATCATTTTTATATTTTAGGATCTTAAACTGATCAAAATTTAAAATTAGATAAATAATATGAAAAACTATTGCTTTCGTCGGCACCTATCGGGAAGAATAGGAAGGGTATATGGAACAACTGAGTAAGGGCTAGCGTACTAAATATTTCCATTAAAAATAATAATAATAAATTTTATATAAATATGAAAATATTTGATTGTAAACTGTATTTGATATTGGAATATAAATTCTATTTTAATATCAAATTTAATTTTTAATATTATATTATTACAATAATTATAGGGGCCGTTTGGCTGAGTTTAAAATAAGTGCTTCTTGCTTAAAGTAAAGAAGTAAAGTAAAAGCGAGAAGCAAAGTTAAGACTTATAAGTGATTAAAGTGTTTTGGAAAAAAATAGAACCCGTGAAACAAAATCTAACATTCCTAACTGTTTATAAATGCTTATTCACTTTTTACCCAAACAGTACAGATAAATGCTTCTACTTATAAATCCAGAAGAGCCAAACACCCCATCCCCATGATCACTTTGCTTCTATCATTAGACTTGCTATTGCTGATAATATGAAAGAAAGATTTAAAGTATAAAAATTCATAATAAGAAAAAATAAGATGACAAATGTAGGACCATGGGACAGTGAGTAGTGACCCCTGATTCCTGAGGCCCTGACCAACATCCATGTGATTCCTGACCCTTCTCCTCCCCCCGTCTCCCAAAATCAGCGTTGGATATCATTCACAGACTTTACAGGATTGAGGGTATCCTCCTACCCACCGTTTGTTACCATGATTGTTTCGTTTATTAAGAGATAGTGGTGGGCTGCTCTCAAATTTCTCGACTCGTTCATTTTGGGCCCAATGTCATCTCTGTATAATTTGGCCCATAACACTCAACCAGAGATCAGGCTTTTCAAGGTCATTTAGCTGCTTTTCCCTTCATAAAGATTGATTACTAACAAATGCAGCGCATCTGCAAAATCACAAGTTATCTGATGAAATTTTGCTACAAAATCAGACATAACATTCTATTGTGTTAGAAGATAAGATGAAAATACCTTACGTTACTCCTAACACCACCTCGATACCCTATATTTCATACCTCTGTATGCATAGAATAATTCATTCCAGCATCCAGAACAAAGTTTTCTGGAGGAAAGTTCATCTGGACCATAAGCATCAAGACAAATCCGGAATAAGCAAAACAGAGCATGACAACCTGCAAACAAACTGAATCGACTGAAAATTGAGTATGAGAAATAATTTTTTAAAAAGCTATAAGAATATTATGGAAGAAAAAAGTGGACCTTTTGAGTCATCACTCATCTATCAAATTATGCAATTGTTCCCTAAATGTTACAACTATGATTGCTTAAACACTCTACAGCAATGACTTGGCCCAACATGTAACAAAAGGTATACTACCAAACCTCAAGCCAAAAGTATAGCAAAGGAGCCTGCTAGTTAACAAGTACAAGAAATTGCAGAGAAGTAAATGTCCCAAGATGGTTATCAATATATAAAATTTCCTTTCTAATACAAGAAATGTACGACAATAGGATTAATATGTTGCAGGGAAAGTTATAGGAATTTTTGTATTTCCCTTTAACTTTTATCTAATTACAGCCAACCACTTAGATAATATATTGTGAAAAGGTTTACATCACAAAATTCTACATCTCATCAAGATTTGATCACACAACTGGTGCGCGAAAGCAGGACTTCTACAACCCTACCCAAAGAACAGCTGGGTACACAATCCGAACAACAATGTGCAGTGGAACTAACAGTACTGGCTTAACAACGATCATACTCGAGACAAGTCCCGGAAAACCAACAAAAATAATTTGACTTGAAAATGTGTCAAGGGTTATATTAAGGATTGCAAAAAAAAAAAAATCATTTTCTGTTTTCTAGACATTGCAAATGGAATACGGCTATGCAAACAGATAAATTAGCCATTACGCACATGATCGGAATTCTAGAACCACACACAAATACTACTAATCGGGCTACTACTTTTCTCAGACTCACAAGCACTAAACAAGATCTCAAATGACAGAGCAGAATATACATGGACACACAAGACTTGGCTCATTTAGCAACATCCAATTTACATATCTAATTTGTATGCTTCCAAGTAACTACAACATTAGGGCAGATGCGCTAACAAAAGTGGGAGTACCTAACTTACCTGGACTCTGGGTACGGGTGTCAGACACAGGTGTAGATCCAAGTGTCGGGTTCTTCATTTCTAAACATTTAAGATTCTTGGATGTGGATTCGAATTTGGACATGGATGTGGGGACCCGGGTATGAATATAGGATACGGGTGCGGGGATTCGGCATGTAAATTTAGTACATCATTAATCTTTCTAATTTTTGTCATATAATTTAAATAATTCAAAGTATATGCATATCTCATAATAATCAACTATCCAATCATCATATCTCATAAAAATCAACTCTCCAATCATAAATATGTGGAATTAATAACTTAAAGTTAACCAAACTAATTCAAAATATCTTTCATTAATAAGCCACCATAAAATTAATTTACCAGAACTAGAATTCCATGCTAAAACTGTTAAAAACCATAATAGTTCCATAAAATTGCACAGCAGTACTCACAATTATGGAAGCGAAAAGATAGAACATGAAAGCAACAAGACAGAGCAACCTAATCTTCAATCAAGTTAGATGTCATCCTCCTCTCTTTCCTGTATCATGGCTTCAAATTCTGGTTCATCAAGCGATAGCTGGGCAAATTCTCCAATATGTCCACCGGGATCAAACCTGTCTCCACCTAAAAATGATGATAATAAAATGTTTGATAACTACGAATAAAAAAATATATTAAGACTATACATAACTTGAAATAGACTTACAAATATCCCGATATTTTGAAGGTCTGTTAACATATTCATCTTCCTTGCGCGATAGCACCCGGAGATTAGTATGCCAAAAAAAAAACTAAGCCTTCAATTCTTGATGTTGCACACATGTTTCTCTTCACCGTTTGGATTAGCGAATAAGTACTCCAATTTCTTTCCGTACATGAAAAAGAAGCTGGTTGTTCAAGTAATTTGAATGCTAAAACTTGTAACAGTGGTAATGTGGTATGCTGGTTCTATGGTTAGCCCGCCAAGAAACTGAACTTTCTGTTATCCTCCCTTCCATGACATGAGGTTGATTTAAATACCGATTTTATATTGGAAAAGCTCCAAATTTAGCATAGATTTTTTGCAAGTCTGTAGGATCTGGGAACAACCTCTTAAGTCTTCTTGACTCTTGAGGCATTTGTTTTTATATGGAGACCAAAACAACTTAAGCACAATCGAGGGAATTCAATATTCACAGGGGCACTTGAACAAACAATTGGCGGATCAGTAATCAATACATGATTTTATTAATATTAAGAACATGCAAAGGAGGAACAGTTTCATGTATAAGCAAAGAAGACTCACCTTTTGCGTCGAAAGTGTTTATGTTTTGTTGGTTCTTTGATTGTTTAATGACAGCAAACGAGGATGAAATCAACAACCTGGAACTTTCTATTTTCTAACGTTCGAATAGAATTCTATATTATTAAAAAATATTATTTTTTTAAAATAGAATTTTTTCTTTGTCAGGATTTTTTTAATATAGAATTTGAATAGTAAAAGAAGTAGGGTCCTGTTAACCACAGCCCTTAGGGCTATGGATAATAATTAACTACACATATTTTATTTATTATCATTTATCATTTCCAAGAACATCCAAGAGGTAGATGTGTTATTTTCATAACTCCAGAAATTATGATAGTTGACTTTCTTTCACAAATTGATTTCTGGAACAAGAATAACATTATAAATAAAATGCATTTCAACATCAATATCCTTGATCATTTTCATTAGTAAATCAGAATAAATCAAGAACAAACTTTAGCAAAAATTACATATAATAGGTTTCATCCATCCATGACTTAGTATCACCTAGTACTTAATAGTAAATATGGGATTCAATCCTAAATCACCTGCTGATCTTTTGTTTCTTTGGGAGGACATGTTTGAAGTGGTAGCATTATTTTCTTTATTTGGACATGTAGGCTTGGTGTGACCGGGTGTATTACATTGAGAGCACGTCTTACTTTTCTTTTTTGCTGCCTCTTTTCCACCTTTGATGCGTCTCTTTTTCGGACGACCTTTTGTTGCTGATCTCGGAGGACACAACACATCTACAGCATCCAGATCAGCCTCAGCTTCAAGTTGCATAGAAGTCTCTCCTGTCAATACCTCTTCTGATTTTTCACTATCTATTAGTGTAGACTCTGAACACCAACGTTTAGGTAGATAAAAAGCTGGGATCTTGAAACAGTTTGTGTGTAAAAATACTCGAAAGATATGTCGACACAATATCCCCCAAAACTCAAAGTTCTTGCAACTACATAATGCAGTATTACCATCCCAAAATACTTGATGATTTTTGCAATGAAATCCTTCATGGTATCTTACCGTAAACTTGTGACCTTCAACTTGAAATAAGAAGTATTGATTTACCCTTTTCAACTCTTCTTGTAACTTCTTAAAAGCAAATGGTGTAAGCACTTGAAAAGCTTGTTCCTCTAATGGCGACTTTGTTAGTAAAGAAGTGGGTTTTAATGATTCCGCCGATATATTACGCGATTGCACTTGAGTTATCTCCTCGACAGCAAGTTCAACCTATAAAAACATAGATGATTATATTGGCACTCTTAAAAAAGTAAATAAACATAGGTTATTGTAAGTAATACCTGTTTAACAAAGCTGCTCAAATCTGTGTGAGATGAAACAAATCTTTTAATAAAGGCATTTATACTCTCGCATCTTCCTGTAGTCGTCATCCCTCCAAAAAAAAAGTCACGGAGATAACAAGGCGCCCAAAATCTTTTAATTTTATACAGGCCCTGAACATGTTTATTGTTTTGCATTTTATACTTTGTGACTACTAGAGGCCAATTTTGCTCAAATTCTTCAACACTTTCAATTTTATAGAGTTCATAAAAATCAGCACACCACTTTTGATACTCATTTTTTAGTAAAGCTGTGAACCAGCTGCTGAACTTTGAAGTGATATGCCAAATACAAAAACTATGTTTTGTAGTTGGCATTTCAATTGCAATCGCCTTAGACATCCAAGGATCCTGATCAGTGACAATGGTGTTTGGCGCTTTTTTCATTGTAGTTACGAAAGTCTGATAAAAATAGAAGAATGACAAAATTATTAACAAGACTTCATTAAAAAGTGAACAAAGCAAAAGAAAATAACAAGTAAAAGAATTACGACACGCACCTTCATCAGCCATCTAAAAGTTTGTGTCGTTTCATTTCGGAGCAGTGCACTTCCAAATAAAATCGATTTCCCATGGTTGTCAATGCCAACAAAAAATGCACAAGGCATGTCATATGCATTTACCTTATATGTTGTATCAAACACAACTACATCCCCGTACATTTTATACCACTCGAAACTTTGAGCATGGCACCAGAACACATTTTCGAGTCTCCTCCCATCATCCATAGTATATATGTATTGAAATTTTTCATCCTTTTGTTTTGCACATTTCAGAGCTTCGATAAACCTTTGAGCATCACTGACTTCAACTAATTTTTTCACTTTGACAAATAAATTGCGAACATCTCTTTCGATAAAAGAGAGATCCCCGTGTTTTACCTCCTTCTGAAGCTCCATAACTCGAATTATCTGTATAACACTAAGTCCGGCTTCTTTATATAATAAAATCTGACTTTCATCTTCTGTGGTGATGACTCGATTTATAGGAAGCAAGCGCATGCTAGTAGGTGATAATAGGTTGTGATTGTGCTCTTTGATGAATTTTGTGACGTGCCATTCTTCTGGAAAAATATCATTACTCTGTTTTAATGTAAGACGCATATGGGCTTTGCACTCACATTTAGAAGACTCTCTGTTTCTCTGAACCTTAGAAGGATGAATAGGCTTTAAAGGTTTCTTTCCTCCACGGTGACAATACAAATCACGTCTAATGGCCTTTCCATGCCTTGTAGCTGATCGATCTTTGCGAACCGTAAAACCATTTGCCTCAGCGTAATTTTTGTAGAAGATGTGTGCCTCTTCTATGCTTTGAAAAGTTTGACCAATGAATGGTTCTTCATATTTTTCTTCAGCTAAAGGGATGTTTAAGTCAAGATTAAACATTGAGAATATCTGGAAAAGCAAGTGCTTCTGATAGGAAAACTCTGTGTACTGATATACATGCATAGATAGTGGAGAGAAAGAGGGACTTTTAATATTCCGAGAAGTAAAACGCGGGAGTATAAAAATGTGTATTTCATTTTGACGCCTCTCATTATTAATTGACTAAAAAGGTTTGAACATTAAATTTTTATCAAAAGCCCTTAAGGCTATCGTTAACATTTGCCAAAGAAGTATTGAAAAAGAAAAACTCTAGTCCCGTGGCAGTTTCGTAAATTGATGCACGACAAAGGTCAAATATGTAAGAGTGAACTGCGCTAGAGTATATCATTCCCGTTCTCTCCGATCCAAACCTCCTCTCACTTTTTATTACTCCGCGGCGATCTCGGATTGTTTCATCGTCTCTTTATCACCGTCGTTTCTCTCTTTAATTGTACACACATGACGATGGAGGATAAGCTCAGTTCATTCGATTCAAGCCACATTGATGAAGCCGAAGCTACCAACAATCACGGCTGGCAGAAGGTCACCTACGCGAAAAAACAGCGGAAACAGCCGGCGAAAAAACCGGATTCCGGAAATATCGTCTCCAACGGATCGGCCTTTCACGGCGGCGACAGCGTGTTCACGTCGCTGGAGAAGCAATCGGAGGAGCGGCGCCGGAGAATTGAGGCGCAGAAGGCGGCGATTGATTATGATGATGCGCCGGTTAGATCGTCCAAGCACCGATCGGATGATGATGATGACGAAAGTGATGGTGATGTAGGTAAAGGTGTGCAGAATGGAGTTGCGGTGGCGGAGAAGAAACCGAAGGTGAAGAAACAGAAGAAACCGAAAGTCACGATTGCGGAAGCTGCTGCGAAGATTGATGCTGATGATCTCGCTGCATTCCTCGCTGATATATCCGTGAGTTATTTCTATGAATTAATAGGTTAATTGTCTCGATTTAATGATACATCTGGAGTATAATGAATGCTACGTGTTGTGTATTTTGATCAATTAAATTAAGAGATGTCTATAGGAGCTTCGATGTGTTTATGCAATGAACACTTGAAGGTGTTGATTTTTTATTGAGTGCTGGTTATTTTGTGACTGCAGGCATCCTATGAATCTCAGCAGGATATTCAGCTGATGCGGTTTGCGGATTATTTTGGTAGGGCATTTTCGGCTGTGACTGCATCTCAGTTTCCGTGGACTAAGTTGTTCAGGGAGTCCGCTATTGGGAAAATAGCAGACGTGAGTTGTTTTTTTTATTTCAATTGTGAATCTTTAAACAGTCCGTATTTCCTCTTTTCATTTAATTACTCATGTTGGCACTCATTAACTTTGACCTTGGTGGTAGAATATTTAGTTGATTCTTTTAGACTTTAGTGCTAAATGTTTATTTGTGAATATCTGTAGCGATTCGTTTTTATTGAGACTCTTGTTTTACTTATCTTATCTAGTCCCTGTTATTGATGTGTCGAATTAAAATTGTCTGGTTGTTGGGATCATATCTACCATTAAGTGTCCACTTTTTGATGCGTATTAGAACGTGTATATATACATTTACGATATATATGTATAAAATTCACAGCATTTATGTTGGTAACGTTCTTTGACGCTGTTAATACAAATGCAAATGTATCGTAATTGGTGTTAGAATCATACATTAAAATGTTCCGTAATTATTACATATTCTATAATGGATATCATAAATACATTACATATTCTACAACGGATATTCCTTTTTATCTGAACTATCAATAAACGACATGTATTTGGTAGTTGTTAAAAGTATATGACTATATCTCTGATATTAAAAGTAACTTATTACATGCATCATTATAGATACCCCTTGTAAATACAAGTACAAACACTTGTCTACGCAGAATATATGATATAGTAAAAAGTTTGAAAATAGATACAAGTATAAAGGATTTTTGTTTCATTCTCTTGTTTTTGTTTCATGTGTGGTATTATCTGTACTTAGATTACACTCTGCGGACTATATAATTTGTGTGTTTTAGATTAGGATCTTACTTGTACTCCATTTAGTTTTCTTTGCTAGATAGGAGCATAATTTTATGATATTATTTTACAGATTCCAGTCTCCAACCTATCAGAAACTGTTTACAAGACATCAGTTGATTGGATCAATCAGAGATCCACTGAGGCTCTAGGTTCCTTTGTATTGTGGTCTCTAGATAGCATATTTGGAGACTTAGCCAGCCAACAACCTAGTGGTAAGGGTGCAAAGAAAGCCGTGCAACAAACAACTTCTAAATCTCAGGTAAGCTTTATGTATTTTGTTTTAAAAAGTGGAAGTAGGAAAAAGAGAAGAAGAAGAAAGCTGTTGTAGTACTTAAATACTAGACATATATTACTTAGTTCCTTATGCTACACCAAAAGTAGACAAGGTGGCCTCTGGTGTCCTTAAATGGATTGTTTTCTGTTTCTTTAATGATTAAGGGATTTATCCACCACCCTTTTCTATTGCACATCAGCTCAATGAAGTGCCCTTCTCGAAAGCGTTTATACAATGAAATTCATATACTTACTTCTAAGACAATTCATTTGGTTGCATAGTTGTTTTTCTGTTAATGTGAAGAATGTGATGTCCTAATATATGAAGTAATGTGCATGGGCAGGTTGCAATTTTCTTAGTGCTAGCAATGGTATTGAGAAGAAAACCTGATGCCTTCATTAGTATATTGCCGGTTTTGAACGAGAACACAAAGTACAAAGGACAAGATAAGCTTCCTGTAATAGTGTGGATGGTAGTTCAGGTGAGCTGGTAATAGTAAATATATTTTGTGAAACCATTGGGTTTCTTGGAGGGAGCAGATGACGCTTTATGTTCTGTATACATGCTAAACATAATTTTGTATCTTATCCAGGCTTGTCAAGGAGATCTTGCTATAGGGTTGTACTTATGGTCGCGTATTGTCTTGCCTATAGTTGGTGGGAAACAAGGCTCAAATCCTCAGACGAGGGACTTGGTTTTACAGTTGGTGGAAAGGTATGTATATATTGTGATACTTTCTTGTTCAAATGCAAGTCTGTAACTCATGTTCTATGGCATAATATATTCCTACTTTCAAATATTTCAGAATTTTGGCTGCTCCTAAAGCTCGTACTATTTTAGTAAATGGGGCTGTAAGAAAAGGGGAGCGCTTGATGCCACCTTCAGCACTTGATTTGCTGTTGCGTGTAAACTTTCCAACATCATCAGCTAGGGTCAAGGTGTGTGGAACTCTTAATCATACAAGATTGAAAAAAATGCATTGGATGCATATTTTTCTGTTGTTGCATCATTACTGTTTTAACCTGTTTTCTATTACACAGGCAACTGAGAGGTTTGAGGCCATATACCCCATCCTTAAAGAGGTAGCTCTTGCTGGAGTACCTGGAAGCAAGGGAATGAAACTTGTTTCTCAGCAAATTCTCACAATTTGTGCAAAAGCAGCAGAGGAAGGTAGAGAACAAAGTGCATTATATCTCAATGAAATTCCTTGATATTTTTAAGTTCAATAAAGTAACATAGAGTGTTCTTTCACTTTGTGCAGGCACTCCAGAACTATCCAGAGAAGCAACTGATATTTTTGTTTGGTGTTTGACTCAACACCCTGATTGTTACAAGCAATGGGTGAGTTATGTTTATCTGCAGTTTTTTTGAGTAACTCGTGCATCTAAATATCCTTAATCTTGTACATCTATTTACATAATTTTGATTTACCAGGATAACATCTATATGGATAATCTAGAGGTGAGTGTTGCGGTTTTGAAAAAGCTTACGGAGGAGTGGAAGCAGCTATCTGGAAAGCAATCTTCTGTAGAGGGTCTGCGGGAAATGCTCAAGAGCTTTAGGCATAAGGTATTGTCTTTTTTCTTTTGTGTCAGTTGTACATATCAATAATTTAATAGCCATTAGTCAAATATTGCATACTGTTTGTTCAAATAGCACAACAGTGTCCTGTAAGAAATAACCATGTATTTTATTTTCTTGGTAGAATGAGAAAGCACAAACGGATGGAGTAGAAGATTCTAGGCAATCACTTGTCAAGACCGCAGACAAATATTGCAAGTGGCTGCTTGGAAGGGTCTCACGCGAGCATGGGTGCTTGAAAGGTCTTGCGTTTATTGCGATTGCTCTTGGTGTCGGTGCTGTTTTCTTTTCCCCAAGCTTGGATTCGGTTGATTGGAAGGAGCTTACCGCAGTCTTCAATCACCAATCCATTTAAAAGGATGAGCTAAAGAGGCATGCATGCAGGCTAAATGACGTAGACCAAAAACATCATTTTTCGAGGATATCAACAACACAGGCTAAAAAAAATTAAACTTTACCTTAATAAATTAGTGGCAGAATGCAGTACTTTGTGAGCAAGTGGAGGCGTTTGTGAAATTGGATGCAAGATAGTTAGAACTGTTGGTTTTAGGCAAATTTATAATCTTTACATCTTTGATGCATTTTTTAAGTTAGTACTGAGGTGGATGCAGATGTGTTATACAATGTTTGTGGGCTTGTGGTTTTCTTACATTTATAGTAATTACAACACATTAGACATATTACCTGGTTTTTCAGTTGTCATGCTTTACATTAAGGGTTGAATACATGTTCATTACTTAGTTGCATATCGTTTTTGCCTTTGCTTGGTTTAAGTAATTGGAGCACATGATTAACCCACTTTCAATGGCTGAGTTTTTCCCTTCTGCTGTGATGAATAGCAAATGAAAACAAGTATTTCTTCTGATACATCCCATTCTGTATTATTCTTGTCCCTCAATTATTTACATTTCATTTTTTTTAAATTGTGGATTTTTATAATATAAAAACTAAGGTAACTATTATCATCCACTTTTTCCAAATTATTTATTGAATATTAATAAGTCTCGTCATTTTATCTATTTTCCTTACTATTTCATATTATTATATATATATATATATATATATATATATGTTTTTAATTTCTTTGTCCAAAATTGAATAGGACCAGTATGTAAATGTAATGCTTGTGTATAATGCGCCTGCTGTGCTAGGATCACTTTGCGGGTGAAAACTGAAGACCCTCCTCTTTGCTTGGAGACTCTGAACAGTGAAGAGAGGGAGGGGCAAAGAAATAAAGGGTCTGTTTGTTTAACAGAAGCAGCTTCTGCTTCTGGCTTCTGCTTCTCTTGACCCGTTTGTGTAAAAAAGTTGAAGCACTTTTAAAAAGCTGAGAATGCTAACTTCTCTCACAACTTCTGCTTTTTTTCCAAACAGTATATTAATTTATTTACTTCTCACTTACTCATTTTTCTAGTTTAAGCAAGAAGCCACTTATTTTAAGCTTACCGAAACGACCCCAAAGAATGCATGTGATTTCTTGAATTGTCAAAAGCGATTCAATGCTCTAGTTGAGAGAAACCTACCAATTCAACTTTTATGCTCCGTTTATTACTTTGTCAAATGCATAAATGGCCATCCTGCTCAAAACTTGTCTTCTAGAAAATGTTTGCAACATTGACCCTATAAAAAATAAAACATTTTTAGTTCAAGCCAGCCAACCAGCAGCGAGCAGACCACCTTGTTTAAAAGCTTGACCACAACATAAAATAAACAAGAAATAGAGACGGTTTATATCACAAAACTGCAAAAACAAGAATAATATCATGACGAGACTAAAAAGAGGGGGACCGCCAAAAGCCAGCCAAGCAAGAAACGAATAGTAACAACCCCATTTGTTTCTTTTGTATTCCCCTTTTTTCATCCTTCAATTCTAAAAACAAGAAAAACAAGGAAACACTACTCGAGTATATACACGCAGATTATCCATGGCCACTCTCCAGTCCTGGCGAAAAGCCTACGGCGCTCTTAAAGACCAAACTAAAGTCGGCCTTGCCCACGTTAACAGCGATTTTAAGGTTGTTCACTGTAATTTTACTTGTAATTTGTTGATCCGTACTTGTTGTCTGAATTTGTGTTTGTGTATGATTAGGAAGTGGATGTTGCGATTGTTAAAGCCACGAATCATGTGGAATGCCCTCCCAAAGAACGACACCTCAGAAGTTTGTGGCTTTTTACTTTTTCGTATATGTGCTGTTGATTTTGTGTTTTACAGATCTAATTGGGATTTTTGGGTATTGGGATTTTTGGGTTGCTATGTTAGGGTTTTTTTTGATGTGGGTGTGGGTTTTTGTGCAGAGATTTTACTTTCTACATCGGTGCTTCGGCCTCGGGCTGATGTTGCTTACTGCTTACATGCTCTTGCTAGGAGATTAGCCAAGACCCATAACTGGACGGTATGACTTTAGGGTTTTTTGTCTTTGGGTTTGTGTGAATCCAGGTTTTAGAATTTATCGCAGTGTGCAATGTGCTAGGTTTGGGAGCAATCGGAATACTTTATAGAATACTGCATTTTGATGGTCACAGATATTAGGTCTTTTTAAATTACGAGTTAAATAGAATATACATGATCCTAGGGCGGAATAAGGTTACCGATTTCTTGGATATGAAATTAATTTGGTATTGCTGTATGTTCGGTTATAAGGGAAATGTAATGCTAGGACTGAGAAATTAAGAATTTTTTTGGCAGAGGTTTATGTTTATGGATATTCATTCTATGTTCGAGTATCTCACTATACTGATCTGCCCCTTTGTTGGACGATATATATAAGCTTTCTGGTAAATAGTAATGTCTTCCCAAATCATAATTATATGTTCCTGTACAGTGGATGTTGAAGAGATTAAAGCCCTAAGTTCCTTAATAATTATGTTGGAGGGATATAATGTGTTTGTACTTGATAGTTTGATTATCACGGCTTTTGTCACTACAAGTCGAGGCTTAACTTGGTGATAGTATATGTTTGCATAACTTCATGTTTTTCTATGATGAATTAATGATAAATGACTCAAGTTACATGTTGGATCATGTGATGTAAATACATTGGACAGATATGTTGATAATATTGGTCCAGTTAAAAGTATAAACAATACTATGCAATATGAAGCAGATGCACATATTAAATGAGATAAAAAATGCGATTTTAATATAATCTTTGCTGGCTATGTCATGTGGATGTGAGTTTTCCTGATGTTTGAAATATAATCCTGAATTTTACTGGACTTGTGCTTAACAGGTGGCTTTGAAAACACTTATAGTCATACACAGGGCACTGAGAGACGGAGATCCCACTTTTAGGGAAGAACTACTAAATTTCCATCAACGTGGACATATTTTGCAACTTTCGAATTTTAAGGATGATTCGAGCCCGATAGGTTAAGACTAATGCAGCAGTCACACACACACACACACACACACACACACACACACACACATCCTCCATAGTGTTTTATTCTTGCTTAAATTGGAACAGTATCACTTTTAGTGAAAAAATTGTTGATTATATATTTGTCTTAATTTAGCTTGGGATTGCTCTGCCTGGGTACGTTCGTATGGTTTGTTTTTAGAGGAACGGCTTGAATGCTTTCGAGTTCTGAAGTATGATATTGAAGCAGAGAATCTTCCTAAACCTGTACAAGGGGAAGAGAAGGTAATTACAGAATGAATGGGCATGAATATAATTACTGTCTAGTATAATGAAAATGGAGAATTTCTGTTTTATATGGTCAAATATATAGTCCAATGAGTGGTTAACCCAACCACACATCTAATATATAAAGAGGAAAAAACCTTAAACGTATAGAGTGTACCTATGATGCAGACCGAAGGTCATGGTCAAATGCCTACTTGTTATCTGTTATGTCACAGTTGGTCTTTTGACGATATATAAGGTTAAACTTAACCTAGTGGGACCTAAATAAAGAATGCACAGCAGCAATGGAAAAAGACAAGGTAGTTTTTCAACTCACATGCCATAAGGATTTCTTTCTGGCTAGTAAATGAATGTTATATATTGTAAAACATAATAGAGGAGCAAGGCAAATGGCATGCCAGGAGATCTAAACTGTGTCAACACGGTATGAATTACATAGGTTCTAGTATCTCTATTAGTTTATGGGGGCAAGATCTGTATTACTTAAATATGCTATTCATGTTGGAGGGGCAAGTGACCCCCCCCCCCCCCCCCCCCCCCCACACACACACACACACAGGGCATCTCTCCTCCCCGATGATCAACTTATAATTCAAACTTTTCTTTTTGCACAAGGAACCTAAGAACATGCTGACATTGGCCTTTCGCCTCTGTAGTAGTTTTGCAATCAGATTTTCAATTGGATATACATTTACCTCCTTTGTTAGAAATGAAAATGTATAACAAAATATTATCCTGCTGCAGAAGTAGATGTATATTGATAGAAAACTTACCATTTTAATAGCATTCCAAGAAATTATTATCTAGTTCCCTACATCCCTCAGTCGCTATCATATCTTCTTGCAGGTTTACAGCAGTAGAACTAGGGACTTGGACGGCGAACAATTGATGGAGCAGTTGCCTGCTTTACAGCAGCTTCTGTATCGTCTTGTTGGATGCCGGGTATTTTTTTGTTAGAAGTTGTTGCCTTTTATATTCTTTAATCGCTTCACGCATAACCTGTTTTCCTTTTAATCTATGGAGGCTGTTTGGGTATGGGCAAGTTTCTGAGAACCAAATATTATCTCTTTTATTTTGCAGCCAGAAGGAGCAGCTGGAAGCAATTATGTAATACAGTATGCACTGGCTTTGGTATGTAAAGCAACATGGATGAACTAAAATGTAGTTTTTCAAGTAGGAGATGACCCTTGATAATCATCTATATGTTTTAATTTTAGAAATAAGACTACATAGCCAGCTTATTTGTAATTTGGTAGCCGTCTATATAGTAGTATAAATATGTAAGACTATATATTTTAATGAAAACAATGGGTATTTGTAATATGAAAATATTAAGTCAATGTCTGTAACTAATTAGTCTTGACATTGTGTATTTATATCTTGAAATCAAACATTTGAGTATATATGGTCGTTTTTCAGGTACTTAAAGAGAGCTTCAAATTATACTGCTCAATAAATGATGGAATAATAAATCTTATCGATAAGGTGAACTGATTTGGCTATATGTGAGATTCATTAATATGTATTTTGATGCAGTTATTGCTTTAACATAGTGCAACTTTCTCCTTGAATTCAGTTTTTTGAGATGCCAAGACATGAAGCCATGAAAGCTATGGATATTTATAAGAGGGCTGGTCAGCAGGTCATATATACATTAGAGAACTTTTCAAACGTCTTTGCTATTTAGTAAATTTTTAAATTTGAAAATTGTGGTCTTTTTATATATATTTTAATTAATGTGTGATTATATCCTAAAAGCTTTAGGCTTGTGTATAATAAGCCATTCAACTGCAGGCTTCCACTCTCTCTGAGTTTTATGATGTTTGCAAAGGATTGGAACTTGCCAGAAATTTCCAGTTTCCAGTGTTGAGAGAGGTATGACACTGCAAGTGATATGTGCGCTGTAGCTATTATAGTCTTATTTTCTAATGAAGTTTGCTAAATATTTGCTTGCTTTCTTTGAAGCCTCCACAATCTTTTCTTTTAACTATGGAGGAGTATATTAGAGAAGCACCAAGGATGGTCAGTGCTCCTAGAGAGACATTGGTGAGTCAATTTATGGTCCCAGCAATACTATGAACGCATGCTTTGCTACTTTCCATAATCTCTAATTCGTCACATTTAAACGTTACTTGATCTCGATTCTACCTAAGCAAGTGTCATTTGTTCATTAGGAATTTCCTGAGAGGCTTCAGTTGACATATAAACCTGAAGGAGATGCTTCGCCCTCAGAAGAGAAAAACATATCAACTGACGTGCCTACACCTATAAGTTTGGATATAGTACCTGTCTCAAATGTTGAAGATCCTGTTAATCCCCCCGCTCCTCCAGCTAATTTTGTTTCTGATGATCTTTTGGTGAACATCCTACTTTTTCCTTTGTTTTTAAATTTCATCCCAATTTTGAGTATCATTCAATTTCACACATATTATCTTCTTGTAATTTAACTTTTGTCCGTCGTGGTTTAGGGTTTAAATTCTCCTACGCCTATTGCGTCAGCAATAGAGGAAAATAATGCTTTGGCTTTGGCGATAATCCCATCTGGTATATATTTGTCAAATAATATTTATACCTTTGTTATCTTTAGCTACTTTTTGACCACTATCAGCTTCATGATATGATTTGCCAAGTCATGGTAGGAGTATACATATTTGATAGGTGTACATATTTGATAGGTGCAGGTGCCTCATCATCTGATCCTTCACCTCTGCAAGCTAAAGATCTGGATCCAACAGGATGGGAACTTGCGTTGGTCAACACTCCTGGAAGCAACATATCTTCGGTTCAGGATAGGCAACTGGTAGGCAATATATGTATCAGTATTCTTTCAGATTAATTTCAAATAATTACTTTCAGTTGAATAGTAAATGGCGAGCATCACTTGTTAATATTGCATCTGTGTATTATACACTAGTTTAGTTCTCTTTGGAAATCAGTTTCTCTATTTTGTGTTAATTTTACATTAACATAGGGCTTACAAATGGTGAGCATCATATGTTAATATTGCATCTGTGTATTTTACGTAACCCCAGGCTGGTGGTTTGGACACTCTCACGCTGAGCAGCTTGTATGATGAAGGGGCGTATAGAGCTTCTCAGCAGCCAGTATATGGAGCACCAGCCCCCAACCCGTTCGAAGGGCCTGATCCGTTTGCTTATTCAAACAACATAGCTCCTCCGCCTTCTGTTCAAATGGGATCAGTGGCTCAATATCAAGACAATCCATTCGGTCCTTATCAGCAACCTTTTTATGCGCAACCCCAACACCAACCAAATTTAATGATGGCCCCACAAAATCCGTTTGGTGATACAGGTTTTGGATCATTTCCAGTCAACAATGGTGCACACCCGCAGGCAAGTAATCCTTTTGGAAGCACAGGCCTGCTATGATGTTGTCTAGATATAAAAAGCAGATACATGAAGCCATGGAATTACTCTGGTTTGGTTAATTTTGATGTACATGAATGGTAGTGATAATTTGTGCATCTCTTGTGCTTGGAGCCATTTTTGTTAACTTGTAAAAGTTACTGACATGATAAGGATGCTAATGTTTATAGGTTACGTTATGAATCATATGAAGCTTTGTGCTAGGTTTCTGTAATCAGTTCCTCTTTGATCAATGTTTATCGAACTTTGAACGTTGCAGATTTGTGAATAAGAAGTTTGTTCTGTACTTGTGGTTGATTCTACGGGAGAGGAGAGCCGTCTGTAATAAATATTTATTGTTTGCCTGATAGATTTGTATTATTTTACAGCTACGAAAGTGTTGAAAATATGCGACACATCAGATTCTTCCTAATCTGGGAGGGGCCTATGCTTATGTTCCTGTTTTCACATGGCTTCACAGTCCGTCCTTGTGATACACATTCTTGAGATGAACTTGGCATTTATACTTTTAATAATTTTAACAATTTTTTATGATTGATATAAAAATCCATAATTATAAACCGAAGTATATAAGTCTGAATTTATAACGCAAATGTAAACATCCACCAAAAATAGAACCTAAAAATGTAGTCCAAGAAAGTGAAATAAATAATAATTAAATGAAATAATAAAAGAGACATAAATGATGAAGTCCAGCATCTTGCATCCTTTACAGGTCCCCACACCTTACTTTGTAGTGTGGCCCGCAAACTCATAATTTTGGTACGCAGGACCCACCGTTTGATTAATGAGAAGAAAAAGAGAGTGGGAAGAGCGTTTATGCAAAAAAAAATTCAGAAAAATAAAAAAGCGTGTTTTCGGATCCAAAGATTTATCTTTAATAACAACCCTTTACTAAACTTCCGCCGGAGACCTCCTGTCACATCCGTTGAGAAATTCTTTAAGCATTTTATAGCCAATTCATTTCTTAATTATGGTTTTCTAAACTTTAAATTAAACAAAAAAACATAACATCCAACTTAAATACAAATGCTTTTCCCGTATGTAATTATAATTTTGGTCTCTCATCAAATTAAATAAACACAACTAAAATTATTATTTTTTTTTAAAAAATACATTATTATCATATATTAAGTTATTAACACATTTAACGGCATTAAACACCTGGATATAATCATATAACTAGCCCAGACCATCTTCTTCCTCATATAAAACGCATACCATATTTGCTTCTTTTTATTTCTCCCACGACACAATTTCTGATCACCATAACATATCTCTTTCTTTATCTCTCCTCTCTGTTTGTACATATACACTAGAGAAAGCAGAGCATCAAAGATGGGCACCAACACATTTGCAAGCATGTTGAATAGAAACACAAACAAATTCACACTTATTCTTGTCTATGCACTTCTTGAATGGACTTTAATAGCTCTCCTCCTTCTCAATTCTCTCCTTTCTTATCTCATTGTCAAATTTGCTATTTATTTTGGTCTAAAACCACCTTGTTTTTGGTGCTCAAGATTTGATCATTTTCTTCAACCTGAAAAAGGTAACAACTTTAACAGAGATCTTTTGTGTGAAGCTCATGCTAATGAGGTTTCTGTATTGGGTTACTGTAGAAATCATCAAAAGTTGGTGGCCTGTCAGAATATGTGTGAGGATTGCTCATCTTCAAGGCCAGTTTTTCATGGGGTTTCCAAGAATTTAAATGTGTTTTCTTGGGTTGAAGAGATTGAGATGATTCATGATGATGCAGAAAAGGTGTTTGATGATGGGGTTTTGAGTTTCAAGTGCTCTTGCTGTGATGTGAGTTTGGAAAAGCAGCTTAATTCTCCTCATATTTTGGATTTGGAGTGTACTAAAAAAGAGAATTTGATGCCTGATGAAGAAGGAAATGATAGTGTTACCAAAAGAGATGATTTTTCGGATGGGAGTGGATCGGATATCTTGGTTGATCATTTTGAAGATGATCAAGGGGTTAAAGGCAAGAATGAGGAGCATATGATATTTGCTTTTGATGGAGGTTACAGTTTGATTGAAGGAAAAGACGATGACTCGGATTCCTCTGTGTCTGTGTCCAAATTTGGATTAGAGGAACTGAAAGGAGGGGATGATGATGAAGTTGAAATGCTTTTGCAAGAAGAAAGTGATTTTTTTGAGGAGCAAGATTTAAGTAAGGTAATGGAAGATCTAATTTCTGATGAGATTATGAGCCAAGCTTGTCGCAAAGAAAATGTGTCTATGAAAATTCACCCTGAGCATCTGGAGTTTTTTATAGACTTCAGCGGTCATGAGTTGGTTCCGGTTGAATTAATAGATTTGAACACCGAGGAAAATGAATTAATTAAGGCCGTGGAAAATCAGAAATATAGTGAGTTTCATGAAGAAGATGGTTCTAAATGTGAAGTTGTGGCACGAGTTGAAGCATCAGTGGCAGAGGAAACCAAGTTTGCCGTGTTTGAATCCATGGAAATGAAAGAGACTGAGAATTCTCTGGTTTTTTATGCAAAAGAAAACTATTCAGAAAATCAAAATGTTGATAGATCAGCTGTGATGGAAGAGACTGGAAATTCAATGCTTTTTCATGCTAAATTAACTTCTCCAAAATACGGAAGTGATGATAGATTCATGGACTTTGAAGAGACCGGGAATTCTCTGGTGTTTCATGCTGAAAAAAGTTATTCAGATGATAATATTACTCTAGCAACCCGAAACTCATTTCAGGATATCATTAATCTTCAAGGCATTTTAACAATTGAGGGGCTAGATTTGGAGTCCAGTTATACTCCCACAGGTAACTTTATTGTTTGGTGTTTGTTTAATATTTCATTTGTTTCTCTGCTGAGCTTATCAAATGGATATACATTGTTCTATGCTATGTAGATTGCGAGAAAGGGTCTCATGTGCAGAGCAAAGAAAGTGAGCTCGATAATTTTGTTGGGGCAGAAATTTCAGCCCCAGATGCTGAAGACATAGTGTCATATGTTCAAACAGGTAATTAGACTGTCAACTTCTAATGTGCAAATATCATGTACATTTTGTTGAGTGAAATTACATAGGGTAAGGTGTTATTTTAATTTATATGTAAATGATGCAAATAAACAGTTACCGAAGAAGAATCTCATATTATAGTCAATGAGACTGAAGTAGAAGTCTCCATAGGGACAGAGATTCCAGATCTGGAGTCAGCAGATGAGACTCAAGCTCAAGATACCATATGTTTTACTGAAGAACCTTCTAAAAGGTCTGCTAATTTTCATGGAACTGAACATGAACATGGTAAGCTTATCCTCTTTTTTTTTTGGTCTAGAACTGTCATGGTTGATTAGATTTTGTTTTAACCCATCATCTTAATCGTTCTAGGCATGGAGATCAAACTGCAACAGGAAGAAACACTTAGATTGGGGAATCTAGCTATCGAAATAAGTGAAAACATGACAGCTAATCAACTCTCTGTAAGCACAGAGAGCAATGGGACAGATGAAGAGAAAATTTGTGATACACCAACTTCATTGGACAGTTTTCATCATTTACACAAGAAGTTGCTACTACATGATGGAAAGGAATCCGGAACTGAAGAATCATTAGATGGAAGTGCCACTGATTTTGAAAGTGGTGATGGTGTAATGACTGTCGAGTGTTTAACTTCAGCACTAAGGGCTGAAAAGAAGGCTTTACATGTGGTATATGCAGAACTGGAAGAGGAGAGAAGTGCTTCTGCAGTAGCTGCAAACCAGACAATGGCAATGATAAACAGACTTCAAGAGGAGAAGGCAGCTATGCAAATGGAGGCCTTACAATATCAAAGAATGATGGAAGAGCAATCAGAGTATGATCAAGAAGCACTGCAACTCTTGAATGAGCTTATGTTAAAGAGGGAAAGAGAAAAACAACAACTAGAAAGAGAGTTGGATCTGTACCAGAAGAAGGTAATGGATTATGAGGCCAAAGAGAAGATGAGAATGTTGAAAAGAAGTAAGGATGGCAGTGCAAGAAGTGGATTTTCCTCCACTTCTTTTAGCAATGGGGAGGATAGTGATGGTATATCTATGGATTTGAATCATGAAGTCAAGGAAGAAGATGGATTTTATAGTCATCAAGTCAGCGAAAATCACAATACACCTATTGATGCAGTTCAACATTTGGGGGATTCCTTTGGTGAATTTGAGGAAGAGAGGATGTTGATTTTGGAGCAACTAAAGGTTTTAGAAGATAAGCTTTTTACCTTAAGTGAAGATGAGCATCGGTACGAAGATGTAAGGCCAATTAAAGATTTTGTGCACATCAGTGGTAATCATTTGGATGAGAATTCTGATTCCAGTGGTGAAGAATTGAATGGATTGGCAAATGGTTGTTCAAAACCAACAAACGGAATACATCATCAAGAGGGAAGATTTATGGGTGCAAATGCTAAAAGACTTCTTCCTCTTTTCGATGCAATTGCTGCAGAAAATGCAAATGGGGAACTGAGTGGTGATGAAAATGTATTTGAATCGGTTGTCACAAGATTCGAATTAGAAGAGAGGAGGGTTGCCATTGAAGAGGAAGTGGATCAACTTTATGCCAGGATGCATGCTCTTGAGACAGATAAAGAGTTCCTAAAGCATTGCCTCAGCTCTTTGAAGAAAGGTGACAAGGGTATGGACCTGCTTCAGGAAATTTTACAACACCTGCGCGATTTGAGGAACATGGAGCTACGCGTTAAGGATCTCTCTGATGGCACTCTAGTATGACATTCTTCATGAACTCTTATGTCCCAGAAGACACTTGGTAATATTTTTATGACCATTGATCAGTTTAATTAGTACTCAATAATGTTTCGGTATAATTTATCATGGCTATCTTTAACTGAATATCTTGATATGTCTGTCATCAATTTGCAGAGTTCATTCTCAAAGTAAAATGTAAGAAAAGGTCCGGAAGCCCAACATATTAGTTGAGAATTCTTCCAAAATGGATCGGAACCTTCCAAAATGGAGATGGGATCTCTTCCATTGTCTTGTACACTGTTGACAAGAAAACCAAGCATCTATGCTTTGGTTTCATGTTACTTGTTTGTTCTTTAGTAACCAAAATTTTGTGGATTGTTCTGTTCATCTCTCCTTTTGAGGAAAAGGATGGTGATGATTGTATGTGTGTGTAGGCTAGTGATAATGAAGCTCCACTCTGTCATTTTGTACATGTTTTGAGACTTGAGAGAAGAATCCTGGCTAGTGATAATGCTGGTGGATACAGCAAAGGTTCCTCCAGTGCCAGGTAACATAGTGTTAGTTACTTTTAATTATTATTATTATTATTATTGCTAAAATATTTAATAAGATTAGTTGTTATATCGGAAAGCTAAGATTAAATATCATCTTTGATTTTATTTGAATCTTCTGGAGGGGGGAAAATAGAGCAGCAAGCCACTTCATTCTTTAGCCTTGGCATAATTTAGTTAGTCAAACTAATTATTTCTTAGTTGGCATTAAAGTTGGTTAAGGTGCATCTAAACAGGGATCTGTTTGTAAACTATAAATATAAAGTGAGTGTTTCTCTACATGCGGCTGAAAAGTCATCATATTTCATTCTTTTCTCTGTGTTTGTCTATATGAGTATAAAAATAATATATCATTTATGTGTGTATTATAATATACTTCTGCCGAGAAAAAGGGATATTTAAGATAAACTTAGTGGTGGATTTTGCTTTAAGCGTAAACAAAAGTATTGGTATGGACCATTAAGCATATGAGACTTGTAAATATGTTTGTTTTACAGCTAGTAGGTTGGATTAAGACTTGTCATGATTACATAGTTAGGACTTGGCCCTAATAATCATTTTATTTTGTGCACAAATGCACCAAGCCGAAAGGCAGCTTGGTTCTCCTTAAACTACAAATACTTTGCGGTTTCAGATTATTTAATTAGTGATGCTACTGACTACTCTATTATCAAAAATGGACTCCCATATCCTTTTATGTACACAAAACTCATATTAATATTTGGACTTCTGCAATTATATTCTATAAATGTGTTTGTTTTTGACAATTATATAAATACGTTTACTGAGAGGATTGTAAAAAGTATTATTGTGTATTTTAAAATATTTTATTTGTTTTGACATATAACTGATTTTGTAAAAAAATAAATATTAGAATTTGGTCGGGACAAACTCCCGAATTATTAACTATAAAATTCTGAAACATAATACGAGCTAAATAAATAACTATTTTGTTTTCATATCACTTAACATATAAAATATTCAAAATTTTTAATTTAAAAAATATTAAAACGACATTTCCCCTAATCCAACCTACATGACATTTCCCCTGATCCTAAGCGTGAAACTGATAGTAAGGCAATTGAGATTAAGCACATACTCTAGCGCACCTTTATATTACGTCAATTCATATCGGAGAAATGAATGCGTTCAAAATATAAACAATTTATTGCTGTGAAAGTAGAGCTTTATTCACCATCTTTGAATCGGTTCCGGTCTTTTAAATCCCAAAATATTGTATAAATTTTTAAGAAAAAATCTATAAAAAACCCTGTCAAAATCAAAAAAATATTAAAAGAAAACACATGAACATTTAAAAAGAATGACATAACTAACAATTTTGATAATAAAATTTTCTTCAAATTATTCTTATTTTATTAGACTCTTAGCAATCTACAATCATATATGACTTGCGTATTTTCTCTTGACGATGCTTCTTCTAATTGCGCTAAATTAAATAGTGACAAAGGGATAGTCGGAATTTTTTCAAAATTGACTGGACTTTAAAAATAGTAAAATAGTGTCTGGAATTTAGATACATTTTTTCATAAAATGCCGTCCGACAACCGCCGTTAATATAACTACGTTAACTCTTAAAAGTTAAGAATAAATGACAATGAGGTGGTTGGAATTTTCAAAAGTTACAAAATCGTGGCTAGGTTTTTAAAAATAACAGAATAGCGGAACAATTTTTTCTTTTTGCAATTTTCAAAAACTCCACCCACGCCCTTGTCATTTATTCTTAGGCCGTGTTTGGAAATTAGCGGTTTCAAAAAAAATGAGAGGTTTGGGGTGAGTTAGAGTTTGACCATTTCAATCCGCTAATCACAGTGTTTGATCGTTAGCGGATTGAAATAGAGGTTTTGGCATAAAAAGCTAATTTTCAAAAAGTTAGTTTGAGGAGTTTTTTGGGTTAGCGGTTTTGGTATGTGCCATAAAAAAAATTAATGAAACAGCTATTTATCAAACAGTTTTACACGAAACCGCTAATCTAATCCGCTGGTCAAAATATCTATTTCAATCAGCTAGTCAAAACATTTAATTCAATCCGCTAACAACTAACCGCTAACTGCTAATCCCCAAACAGGGTCTTAATTTTTTTGAATTAACGGATCTACGTTTTGGTGTTACTATATTTTAATATAATATAAAGATATTTTTCTTCCAAATTATCTACAATATCAAATATAATATTTATCATTCTGACTCATTTTAAAAATTTCTATTATTTTCAGTTTCATTTTTAAACATATGATTCAAATATCTTAAAATTATGTGACTTCACATAAAATGTCTTAAAAATAATTTTCGAAGTTGTGTCTTTGTTGCATAATTGTAATTTTGTTCGCAATGCGAATTAATCTAAAAACAAATTAAAAGGAAAGAGCCTTACAAAAAAAAAAAAGGAAAGAGATAAAATAACAGTTATATTTTAAATTCAAGAAATCATTTTTTTTTGAAAAAATCCCAATTGTAAGACAGGAAAATTATTTTTACGTAGATAAAATACGCGCAAGCTTGAACTAGCTCCCTCACGAGTCTTACCCCTGGTCAACACGCTTTATTCATATCCGAGTTCTATAGCCATCTTCTTCATTTAGACGTAAACAAAAGTTATAAAATCATCACGGGGAGATATAAATTGTTGGTGTTCTAAATTATACGATAAATCCAACAATTCTTTAACAAAGTTACAAAAAGCATTCAACATATTATTCTGATGGGCTCTGGAAATTAAGCATGACAACAAAGCCCAAAAGCTTTCTTCAAGCCTTCATCAACCCTTTTAAATTTCACTCCAAAAAAGGTACAACAATATCTCTGTCTGTGTATATTTCAATATGATATGTGTTTTTGATCAAGATTGTGAATTTTCTCTTGCTCTGTTTTTTGGCTGTATAAAATTATGATTAATAAGAAAAAGAAGGAGATTTAGAGACACTTGCTGCCCAAGAACAGCAGAAACAATTCAGCTTTGATACGCTAGTTGCTGCTACCAATAATTTTCATCCGAGTAATAAGCTTGGGCAAGGGGGATTTGGCCCTGTTTTTAAGGTATTGTGTTGTTTTTGTCTGTTATTATATGGGATGGAGATAGTCGAAGAGAGGATTCGAATCGGTGATCTGTAATCACATTTGATTGATTGGGATTGTTTTGTGTAGGGGAAGTTGGAAGATGGGAGGGAGATTGCTGTAAAGAAGCTTTCACAAAACTCGTCCCAAGGGAAGAAGGAATTTATGAATGAGGCCAAGTTGTTGATGCAAGTTCAACATCGAAATGTTGTTACCTTGCTGGGGTATTGCGCTTATGGTGTGGAGAAGCTACTCGTGTATGAATATGTAGCTAATGAGAGTGTCGACAAGCTTCTCTTCAGTGAGTTCTGTTTTCTTGGATTCTATAAGGATATTATGATGAACTTCATATGCTAATTGTGGAATTTACCCAATTTGACACTAGTTCATTGGATAATTAAAGTTTATAACCTTGATATAGTTGTTGAACTATGAGTTAAGTTTTCACTTAACTTGTTAGTTATGACATTCTTTTATGATAGAGTAGAAACTATCATCTAGTATTGTAGATCCCTAGAAAAATGCTAGTCCACTTTGAACTCTCTATTATAGGCTTGTGTTCTAATACAAACACTACATTTCTTTTGAAATCGCCACTAACAAGTTCCTCCTAATCCTTTATTATGTTAATACATTGCCTATAGTGATTACCAGTGTTCTTTTCATCAATTTAAATCATGTTCAGGGTGAATATGTACTATATTGATTATTGGTTGAGGTGATTTGTACAAACGTAACCGGTGGTGAAGATTTGTACTATGTTATTTGTTAATTTCCTATATTTGCAAATGGTGATTGTGCAAGGATAAGATGATTTCTATAATTACAAATGGTGGCTTGTAGTAGAACACAACCTGTATTTATATATGAGCTTGTGTAAAAATCTGTCATTCTTCCTTTGATTAAACCCATTTCTAATTCTGTATTCAATGTTTTTCTTGTCAGAATTGTATTTTAACCTAGATTCAGTGATTAATTGGCGTCCTACTTTGGTTAATCTGTACTACTAACTGATTGATTTATACCATTAGCATTTAGCAGCCCTAGCAATCAATGCACAAAATTGATTTTAATTAATGTTGGCCACAAGTTTCACCTCTCCCATAAGCTGTAATACATTGCTTATGGAATCAGAATTTTCCACTACCACTAAGTGAATGTCTGAATAATATAGAAATTTCTAGATATTAATTGTGAATGCTGATCCGGAGAATCTTGCTGTAGAATCTGGAAGTCGGGGAGAATATGATTGGAAGAAGAGGTATGCCACTATTAGAGGTGTTGCTCGGGGTTTGCTTTACCTACATGAAGATGCGCACACTTGCATCATCCATCGGGATATTAAAGCGAGCAACATTCTGCTAGATGATAGGTGGATACCAAAGATTGCTGACTTTGGCATGGCAAGACTCTATCCCGAAGATGAAACTCATGTTCACACCCGTGTGGCTGGTACCAGGTTAGCTTTAATAACTTTGCTACATTAATGACCTTTTAAATTAAATAACTTTATTAATTATGGCAATTGAATATGAAACAGTGGGTACATGGCTCCAGAATATGTCATGCATGGCAATCTATCTATCAAGGCAGATGTCTATAGTTTTGGTGTTTTACTCTTGGAAATCATCAGCGGTCAGAAGAATTCAAATTTCAACTTAGATCCTGATTGCCAGAGTTTACTTGATTGGGTAAAAATCTGAGCCATCTGCATTGATTTTAATGAAAATGATATGAAGTTTGAATTTCTTATAAATGTATATCCAACATTGGATTTTTGTGTCATTTGCTGACACGTACGAGCTGACAGTATTTTCGTGGGGAAGAAAAAATGGTTTACCCAACCCTAATCCAGAGATGGGAATAATCCCATGGTCCTTTCCCCATCTCATGGGAGCTTTTGACCTCTCAAGTTGCAGATGTAAGTTTCTTACGCAATGAACTAAACCCTTGTGCCTCTGATGATACCTAGGGTGTCTTATAAATCATATAATGCAAAGGCAGAGTTTTGATGTTAATGAAATGCAAAAGCAGAGATTAACTTTATTAGGTAGCATTAGATAGAAAGCATTGATTATCTGTTCATGCTTTCTGAGAAAGAGATGTCAATGTTGGTTAATTTATACAGAAAGCATAGCTCACTTTCAAAGTTCGAATGATAAGTTTGGTAGAAAGAGGAAAGAGTAAGAGAGTACTCTTTACCTATCTTTGAATCGTCCGTTCATATTTGTTGGAGATGTTGAATAGTTTTAAATTGTGGAAGTATAGAAGTGTAGATCAAATTAGAAGTACTTCATATCAATGCGGTGATGCCTATTGGATGACAGAAAGTAAGCACTCTAGATGATTTTTGTCTTCCAAATGTTGTTCATAAAGTCCTACCCCAAACTTGAAACCGAACTCAAATGTGTAACTTTTATTTAACTTGGTCAAAATTCATCATGACCTAGAAAACATGTACCAACAGTGGAATCTAAAGCAATACTTGTATATGTAATTATATGTTATAGTGTGTGTGTGTGTTTGGGGGGGGGGGGGGGGGGGTGGTTTATAATCTTATGAACATTTTATACATAGTAAGTTCTTCTTGGCATTTGGAATGTGACGTGTAGTAAATGCGCTACAATTTTTGGCTGCAGGCTTACAAATTTTACAAGAGAGACCAAGTTCTGGAGATTGTAGACAAAAAATTGGCCTCTTCAGTGGTTCCTGATCAGGCAGCATTGTGCATACAAATAGGATTGTTGTGCACACAGTCCGATCCACAGTTACGTCCCACCATGGGCCGGGTAGTAATAATGCTGTCAAAGAAACTAGGATCACTTGAAGTGCCATCAAGACCGGGATATGTTGGTGCACGGTATAGAAGTTCTCACAGGGGTAATACTTCATCTTCTACTGCTGGTATCAGTAATAAATCTAGTTCTCAAACTTCTTGTTTAACCAACAATACCAGCAGTGCCTCTGCATCAGCTACCGCAAGTGCCTCTGCAACTGCAAGCACATCAACTCTTACAAATGATAGACCAGTAAACCATCGCGGTAAGCGACCCATGCAAGGATAGGATCATCTATTGAAATTTTATTTTATTCTTTGTGTAAATTATGTATCTATGTTATTGCAATGCAAATTTTCGGCAAAAATGACTTGCTAGTATTTGTAGAGGCCAGTTCTTGCAATCCTATGCATCACAGGAAATAGAACAATAATTTAACAGCTTTCATTATGGACAGTAGAGGTATATAATAGAATTTTAGTTTCGAGATGAAGGAAGAAAAAGAAAAATCTGAGGAAACTTTCCCTGGGCGCTGAACATTGTTCGGTCACTTATGGCTTTTTACATACAAATTTTTACATACAAATTTAGACCTTTTGACAACATACCTAGAATTAATAATTTTAAATTTTGCCATAACCAGAGATTGGTATCAGATTGGTATCACTTGAGTCGAATCTTCTCCATATAAAAAATCCTTTAATTCATCTATCCCTTTTTACATGGGTTTTTTAAGGAAAAAATTTATCTCAAAACAATTGTCTTTTATTTTTAAATTTATTTTAAATATTTTCTAAATATAAATGTCTTTCAGATATGATTTCTAAAATTTTACCAATATACATGTGCAAGCATTCAATTTAATTCACGCAATTATTTAAAATCAACAAACAAGCAAAAAATTCAACAATAACACATTTCTTTAAGATACCTAATATCTTTTAAAAAAGGTATATAAAGAAACTGAAAATATATTTTATAAGAAAAATAGCAGTTAGACGAATGTAACAATATTTAGGATCAAATTGAGGAAAAAAATATTTTTATCTCAATGGGCCCACAAGTTAGCCTAACAAACTTCTATATTATAGTCCCCCGTCAATTTACAAGTCCCTTATGAAAAAGAAATTATCTCCAAATACTTGTTTCTCAGCATTTTCAAAATAATGTTTTAAATGATTTTTCTTGAAATGCTCTTAAAACACAATTTCTAGTATTTGACGAGTAGATTTATACTCACAACACATTTTAATTTGGTGCAACTATCAAGATTTGACAAGAAAATTAAATACCCAATTAACATTTTCTTAGGATGCGCAATTTTTTCAAAAGAGACTTAGGGGCCGTTTGGCGGGGCTTAAAAGAAGTGACTTATTGCTTAAAATAAAGAAGTGGATTATAAGTGAAAAGTTGGTTTGAACTTATAAGTTATTAAAAATGTTTGGATACCCGTGACTTATTTTGTTATAATAAGCTACAAACCCAAAAAAAGCTAGGTTTCCTAACTTTTTTTTTTGAGACTTTTAAGTCTCATTTTAAGCACTTCTCTTAACTTGCCAAACAGTCCATAAATAAGTTGAAGCTGCTTCTTTTCCAAATAAATCATAAGCTTAGGTTGCCAAACACCCACTTATAAATTAAGACAGAGGGAATACTATTTAATTTTAGTTTAGAGATATGAAGTTATCCATCATTCTTATAACCTCACTCTCGTCTGATTGTTTATATTAGAGTATATGTATTTAAATTTTTTTATAAAATATAATTTTATAAATTATATTAATTCTTTTTATGAATAAAAATTTATATTTAAATTTTTTTACAAAAATAATATCTCTTAAAATATTTTTTATATACACTTCAAAATATTTGTCAAGTAATATAAAAATTGTAAAGAAATGGATAAGATGAAAGGATGTAGAAATGAAATAGAGCAAAACTAAAATAAAATATAACAACAAATATTAGTATATCCTGACAAAAATTTTTTATTTAGATGGAAGATAAGTATTAATAGAGATTTTTTGTGCTAAAAAAAGTCATCATTATAATGAAATTAGAATTAGTAAAAGTATAAAACTAATTAGAATTAGTAAAAATATAAAACTAATTTAAATTCATAAATTAAAACTTGGTCTGGACTCTGGCATACGAGGGCTGGCAATTTTGGGTTTCGGGTCGGGTTGACAGTCGCGGGTCAAAAAATTTACCCGATCCGAAATTTTAATGGGTCAGAATACCCAACCCGAATCCGACCCGCATTACCCGCGGGTAACCCGAACCCGACCAGAAAAATAATATTTACTAATAAATATATTTTTTTAATAATAAATAAATAATATTTTAATTCAAATAAATTAATTTATATTAAATTAAATAATTTTTTTATTGAATTTAACTAATAAATATTACAAAAATAATATAAATATATGTATTTTATATAAACATATATAATATTTATACTATATATCAACTTTCGGGTAATTTCGGGTAACCCGAATTCAACCCGAAAATGACCCGATTTTTTCGGGTTGATTTTGGGTCAACCCGAATTCGACCCAAACCCGAAAAACTCCAACCCGAATTCGTATTTTTACGGGTCGAATTCGTGTCGGGTTAATCAACCCGAATTCGACCCAAACCCGAAAAACTCCAACCCGAATTCGTATTTTTACGGATCGAATTCGTGTCGGGTTGTTGGGTCGGGTCCAATATCGCCACACCAGGCGTACCAAGTTCAGTTCAGATGACACAGGCCTTGACATTGACAGGGAGATGCAAAAACATCCACGAACACATCCTTATCAACTTTTAGTCAAACATTGGACCTCTATCTCCTTGAGTCAACTCATCAAAACTGGCCCCACCGGCCCCACTTACTATATGTCCCTCGGTTTTTGTTCCACCTTTTGTACCTGTTTCGAGCATATCCAATCATACATCACCACATACGCACCCTCCCCTCTTTAAAATTTTCACGCCAGGCGCCATATATTTTATCCACAGTGCCTCAAATATTTTGAAAAAAACATTTTAAATAATAATATAATTTCCACGTCACTAATCCGCGTGAAACTAAAGAAACCCATAATCCACCGTTGATTTCACTAAAAAACACACACCCCCAGCCGTTGATCCTGTCTAGTTCACTCCTTACTTTCTCTTTACTCGATCCAATCATCTCTAATCTCCTCCTCTTTTTAAATCCCTCCCTTCACTTAATTGCAAACCCACATCAACTCCATCTCTCTACTCTCTCTCTAGAAAATGGCTACCGAAGAAATCGTCTCTGCTCCGGCTCCTCTCCCTCCTCTTCCTCAATATCCAGAGGTAAATTTAGTGCGAGAAATATTTAATTTAATTTTAATTTAATTGTGATTGTAATTGTAAATGTAATTGCATGTGAAGTGTAACTAAATATTGGAAACTTTTTTTTCCAGCTGATTTTGGCTGCAATTGAAGCGGTGGACGAGAAAAACGGAGCGAACAAGACGACGATATCGAGACACATCGAGGGAATCTACGGTCAGCTACCGGCAGCTCACACGACTCTGTTGTCTCACCACTTGAACAGGATGAAACAATCAGGAGAGCTCGTGTTGTACAAGAACAACTACCTCAAGCCTGATCCCAACGCGCCGCCTCGCCGCGGTCGTGGCCGGCCTCCCAAGGCCAAAGCGTTGCCTGATCCGGACGCGGTTGCGTCGCCGGTGAGGCCACGTGGACGGCCGCCGAAGGTTGTAGATCCGGAGGCCCCGGCGCCTGAGGCGAAGGCGAAGAGTCCGAGTGTGAGTGGGAAGAAGCGCGGGAGGCCGAAGAAGTCGGAGAAGAAAGATGATGACGTGGTGGAGGCGGAGACAGAAACGGTGGCGGAGGCGGAGACAGAGACGGTGGCGAAGGCGGAGACAGGGGCGGCGCCGAGTGCACCGTCGAGAGGAAGAGGACGGCCGCCCAAGGTGAAGCCGGAGGCGACTGCTGTGGTGGAGGCTTTATTGTAATTTTAGAAAAAGAGTTGTAGTTGTAGGCGGTGGAGTGCTGGTTAATCGATGTTTTAGTAGTAATATTAAATTTAAAATTTAAAATTATGGTTTTAGTGGTATTCAAAGCTTGGTGTTAGTCGGTTAATTAGTCAGGCGAGTAGAAATTGAATTACTGAGGCTGCTGACTGTTACCGTTTGTAAATTTTCGATTTTCGTGTTTGCGATTGTTTCGATTTAACTTGGTCTAAAAAGTTGAAACTGGTTATAAACTTTTTTCCAAAAGAACAGACGTAGTATATTTGCTGTTTTCAGCTTTTACTAGTAGTACTGTTTACCCAGGGCGTCATGAGTTGATTCCAGATGCACTCGAATGCGAATATATTATTTAGTATTTACTACTACTCCTTTGTCGACCACTTTTTGAGTTCACTATTGTGACATTGTACTTCATTAAGTTTTATGAGCATCTTTGCCTAACTTTATTTTAGACACCGTATATTTTTTGGGATGGTATTATGGTTTTATGTTGTTTAAATTAATCTGGGGAAGTCCTTTTTATACTTGATGGGCCATCAATCAGTATCAACACACAGTAGGCTTTCCCCATGGAGTCCTGAATTAAATACTCCGGGAATATGTTAGGCCCGTAAGACTGTAATTCCGAAGGGCTATTGACGGAGAGAAATACTTCCAATCTATCTATTTCAATCTATCTCAATTATGAAGTGAGCGCGATCTAAATATAATTCAATTACATTCGTTATCTGTTAGCACTCCATTAGACAAGGTGATCTCACCGTATTCACAATCTCTGTGTTGCAATTTATTACAAGTTATACTAGAACACAACGGCAGTTCGCTGTGGCATAATCGAAACTCCTTTAGTTGATGTTTTTTACTTTTATTCTGCACATAGACTATCGGATTTCATTAGCCACTTGTGATACTGGTTTCTTAAACATGTATGCTCCGTGACCTCTCTCCATTAGATGACAACAATGTCGAACTAAATTACTAACCAATAGTTGTATCATTATCATTTGTAGTGATTGCCAAGTATTCTTGTGATATAGATACCACAAATAAACATTGAACTGTGGAATCAGGCACGTTGATATTGTACAAAGTCTCCACAATCATGAAATAGTTACCGGAGGTGTGAGCTAACACTGAAGAGGTTTAAATGTTCGATGGCAGGTAATATATATTGAGGCAACTTTGAGAGGTTAGGACTTAGCATTCACATTCGGCTCCCAATCCCCAACCCCAAAAACTTACTAAAAATAGTAATTCCTCAAACTTTTTTACAAATTTTTAAAAGTTTCTACCATCCCATTCCCCATATTCAATCCCTATACCCATAAAAGTATAAGATAAGACTTGATATTTAATAAAATAATAATGAAATGGTAATGAAATGAAGGATGAATAGTGTATGGGGCATGAATAGTGAAACCTCAAATATGGGGATTTGTTTCCAGTCCCCAAAACCAAACCCTATTTTAGGGTTCCGGATATAGACTATATTTTTACAAAAGTTAGTAGATTTCTTTAAATTATGGGGATGGGGTTGGATTTGGGGGTTCAAATGTGAATGCTCTTAGGATAGCAATACTAATAACTGAATCTGAGCAGAGGGAAGAAAACAAAAGTTTATTACAAATGAAGATATTGCAGTATGCTACAGTCACCGAATATTTAGGCATAATGTTGCAACGTTGCAATGTTCATGACCTTGAATAGAATCCCGAGAACAATTCTATCTCAAAGCATCAGGGCTTCAACATAGGCTTGAATATGGAGTGTGCCGCGTTTGCACTACATTGCTCAGAAGAGATCAAGTCATCAGAAACAAGATGCTTGGTCAAGTAGTGGTTGCAATGTGTAGATATTATGTTTCATGTTTAAATTCAGACAACTGCAAAGTTTATCATCGACAGAACAATGTTTGTAAATAGGAATTTCCACTAGTCAGTCCAAGCCTGTTTTTTAAGTTCTATACTAGCTTGCTAGATGAAGTTTGTTTTAAAAATATGTTCACCCTTCATGTCAGGTTTTCCTGCTATCCTCAACTGGCTCTAAAGGTGCCACCATTCGGCTGTATAAAAGCAATATGAAAAGGACTCTCTGAAGGTAAGAAAAGATTCTTAAAAAGCTCTTAATTGTCTGGTTCAGCTTCACCTTCTCTAATCACATGTCTAGGCGGCCCTGATGCAAGAATTTAGTGGTGGATATCTTAAACTGTCATTGCATAGATGAGGACTATCTATTAATAGTTGTTATGGTCATAGTGAATAGAAGGTAGAATTTGCTGAAGTGTTGGGTGCAGGACCCCATCTTGCTTTTCTTCTTGCAAGTTTTTCCTATGGCATGCATGGTCATTGATAAGTGAGTACAAGATGAGCTTACCAATTATTCAAACTGTTACCCAGCTATACATATTACATAAATCTAAACAAACAGAACATTATTGATTCACAGCCCAGATGTGAAGGGCACTCCAGTAGCTGCAAGCCATGATTCATCATCCAAGAAACTCCCAACTGAAAATCTTGCAGCCTCTTCGACATTGGTTATGATATGATACCCGGGCCATTTCACCCTCCCCGCGGTACCTGCACCACTTCCCCTGTTCATATATTCGCCATAATA